>NC_089254.1:6323198-6976397 GCF_963930625.1 Muntiacus reevesi | reverse complement strand
ACTTGCTACAAAAACAATGAATAGGCATCAACAACAGTGCATCTCATGGAAACGACTGGTGTTGCACCTGTTTAAGGTCCCATCTCTCTGGACTTCGTGTTTAGGTCCAGACTTAGGAAAGGCATTTCACTAAACCTTTGTTCAACAAATAAATTTTGCTAATGTGAGGAAGAAGACCCAGGGAATGAAATTCCTGATGTCACGTGAGTGTGAGACTGCAGAGAAGCATTGGATCAGCTCTCCGCACTTTATGTGTCACATTCTATCTAACTCACCATGGCCACTATTCTCTTACACTATGGACTCATTACTATTTAAAAAGTCATGTATAATGCTGTGTTGTGTAACAGGAGCTAATATAATGTTGTAAGTCAATTATACCTAAAAACAAACAAAAAACAGACTGAAAAAGAGACCCAATTTGTGGTTTCCAGAGACAGGAGGTACGGGGAGGGGATTGGAGGAAAGGTGTTGAAAGTTACGAACTTCTAGTTGTAAGATAAGTCAGTTCGAGGGATGTAAATATACAACAGGATGAGTATAATTAACACCACTGTGTGTTACATATGACAGTTGTTAAGGTAGTAAATTTTAAGAGTTCTCACCACACGGAACATTTTTCTAGCTCTTTACTTTTGTATCTATATGAGAAGATTGTAAACTTACTGTGGTCATCATTTTGTGATGTATGTAAGTCAAATCATGATGCTGTACACCTTATACTTTGCAGTATGATTGTAACTCAGTTGTGTCTGACTCTTTGCGACCCCATGGACTATAGCCCGCCAGGCTTCCCTGTTCATGGAATTCTCGAGGCAACAATACTGGACTGGGTTACCATTTTCTTCTCCAGGGCATCGTCCTGACCCAAGGATCAAACTTGGGTCTCTTGCATTGCAGCAAATTCTTTACCATCTGAGCCACAAGGGAGGCCACAGTTGACAGTGCTGCATGTCAATTATATATATCTCAATAAAACCAGAAGGAAAGTGGAAAAAAAACTCATAAATTCAGAAGAAAATAAAGAACCACTGCCTCAGAGAAGGCAAGTAGGAGAGGTTCCATCAGAAAAACCAGCTGGTGGAGACTGGAGCCCAGTGGTTGTACTTAAAAGGAGCAGCTTGTCCTAGAGTTTAGCTGATAGCAATCTGAGAGGAATGTCAGCCCAGATTTACCAGACCTTCTGGTTTTCAGAGAGAAGTTGGAAATCCAGATTTTTTAAATGAACAACTTCCCAATGATTAAATTTGGCAATTCATTCAGCATTCTTGGAAACTTGGGTTAGGCCACACAGGTATGACCAAAAAGTTTATGGTTTTATGATGCTGCACATGGTGAAATTAAGTGGGTGTGAAAAACATAACAGCTCGGAAGGAAGAGGGTTTGTTGGAAGTTCAAACAGTCGATCTCAAGGCTCATGAATGTTGGCTCTTCTGCCCTCTTTAGCACAGCGGACATTCAATGACTGGGACTTGGTGATGGATCAGATACCAGCACTAGTAACCCCAGGGCAAAACACTGTGGAATTTCATCCAATATTTTTGCTTTCCCTCTCTCCTGCCCTGATATCTGAGATGGGAGAAAAAAAATTAACTTCTGTATTACTTAGCTTAATATTTAGCACTTTTGGGGATTTACTCAGTCTAAACACATCAACAGAAATATGAAGACATTATTGGCTGGAATAACGACTCCTTGCTGCTGTTCTTTCACTCAGACGTGTCCGAATCTGCGACTCTGTGGGCTACAGCATGCCAGGTTTCCCTGTCCCTCACTATTGCTCAGAGTTTGCTTAAACTCATGTCCATTGAGTCAGTGGTGCCATCCATCCTCTGTCGTCCCCTTCTCCTCCTGCCTTCAATCTTTCCCAGCATCAGGGTCTTTTCCAGTGAACTGGCTCTTCGCATCAGGTGGCCACAGTATTGGAGCTCCAGCATCAGCGTTAGTTGTGAGAAGTCAGAAGGCTGATAGTTCTGGAATTCCCATTCTGGTGTTTCTGAGCAGCTACATGCTGTTAACCGTGTTGAAGCTTTAGGCGATGAGGCAACTTCCTGACTGTCCCCAGAGAATGTGTCAGGTCAGGATCACCTACACTCAGTCATGATCTGGGATTTGAGTATCCTTGACTCTTCCAGCTCTGCAGTCCTCACACAATGGGAAGAAGACTAAATAAATCAGGCAGCATGCAAAGTAGGCAAACGAGCCAACTTGGATGTAGGTTCAGCTCCTTCTACTCCACAGCTGCTCTCAGAATCCCTAATAATAAGAAGATGGACTAAAAAACTTACAGTAATGTCAGTTGAATTGATTAAGTATCAAACACAGAGAGAAATTTTTGTGTAGTTATTTTCAGCAGAAACAGACCTGTTAGTACAAGTGGGCACTAGACAGACAGAAAGACCTGAGGGTTACAGAAAATTCAGCATAAAATTCTTATATTTGTGGGGAAAAGTAATGTGAAATGCCCTATTAGTGAAGTCGCTCAGTCATGGCTGACTCTTTGTGATCCCATGGACTGTAGCTTACCATTGTCCTCCATTCATGGGATTTTCAAGGTAAGAGTACTGGAGTGGATTGCCATTTCCTTCTCCAGATGATCTTCCCAACCCAGGGATTGAACCTGGGTCTCCCACATTGTAGGCAGATACTTTACCATCTCAACCACCAGGGAAATGCCCTATTAGTGGATGATAAATCAATTTGGTTATTCTGGGTTTGCCTGAAAGGGTTTGTGGCATTTATCTTTGTGTAAAAAATTCCTGAAGAGCAAAGAATATCCTGTTATCATTATTTTAAATCTCCACTGGTGCCCCCACCTCACACTGGTCCTAAAATTACATGACTGCAAGACTGCCTGTGCATGCAGCCTGGGTGATGGGCAAAAAGGACTGTGGGATAAAACATGTAAACATCAGATGTGAATATGATGTATGGAATAGATGTGCTTGATGAAGAAATTTCGACAAGGATGAATGAATGGCTTCACAGCATCAGTGACATGATCAAGCAGTTTCTTTCCCTTTAGCTATTGATTTACTATGTTATGTTAATATATTTCTTAATTAAAAAATACCAGTGAATTGCAGAGTTAGTCCTTGGGTGATTATCATATGCAACCTGTCAAATTTGCTTTGAGGATTTTGCCCACACTCTACTCCCATGGGCTCCATCTGCAGGTTCTTTTGCCCCTCCTCCAGGTTCTGAACACCCACACCTGGAAGGTGTTTTGGAGTCCTGCCCTTGGGCTACTGGAACCTCCTGATCCACTTTGCAGATGCACAGAAAGCAGAGTGCCTGTGATTTTATACTCCCTGGAGCAGCCTGCAGGCTTCCCAGGTGGTGCTAGTGGTAAAGAACACACCTGCCACTGTAGGAGACATAAGAGACTTGGCTTCAGTCCCTGGGTCTGCAAGATCTCCTGGAGGAGGGCATGGCAACCTACTCCAGTATTCTTGCCTGGAGAATCCCATGGACAGAGGAGCCTCCTGGGCTATGGCCCATAGGGTTGTAAAGAGTTGGACACGACTAAAGTGACTTGACATACACTTGCAGCATGGATCAGTTCATGGTCAGAGCCTAAGGAGGATGAAAACCCAGCTCCTACTTGGCTGGAGCTAGGATGCATCCCTGAGATGCCTATACCCCTGGAGTCTCCCTCAAGGATGTGGCTGAAGCTGCTGTGCCTGGGACTCTGCCTGACCTGAGCCCTCTCTGACTTGCCTCCTCCCTTCACTCCTTCTCTCCTCTCTTGCCTGTTTTCCTTGATGAGTTTCCTAAATAAATCAATGGTGTTTGGAATCTCTGTCCTACTGTTTGCTTCTGGACAGCTGGCCTGAAATAAATGCACTAGATCAGGTGTTCCCAACCTCCACGGTTTCTTGCCTGATGATCTGAGCTGGAGCTGATAAAATAGTAATAGAAAGTGCACAATAAACGCAATGCGCTTGAATTATCCTGAAACCACCCCACTGCCTCAGTCTGTAGAGAAATTGTCTTCCAAGAAACTGGTCCCTGGTGCCAAAGAGTTTGGGGACCGCTGAGCTACAGGATTGGATTTGCTAATGTTAAGCTTTGATTTTAGCCTATGTATGGATTTTCTGTTGCTCCTGTAACAAAAAACACCACAAATGTAGTGCATTAAAGAAGTACAAATTTGGGGGAGAACAAAGCGGTGGAGAAGAAGGTTGACATCTCTCTCCACGTATATATCAGGAATACACCTTCAGACACAGAAGTACATGCAGACCACCAGCTGAGAGCCGACAGGAGGACCTGACCAGTGGAAAAGAATGTACAGAACCATGCAAAACTCGATGGGATGAAGGAACGAGGGGGAAACACGGGAGTGTTAGTAGGACTGGCCCTGCCCTCAGCAGGTGGGGGAACTGAAGCAGGGGTCCGATTCCCCACATCGGGGCAATTGTCTGAGTCAGAGGAGAAACATTTAAGGCTGAGAGGGAAAGAGCTGATCTGTGGCGGCCTAAATGGAATGAGAATCAGAGAGTTTTGCGGCAGCCATGCATACCCCAGACAGGAACACAGGTCCCCTGAAGGCACAGCGGCTGGGAGCTGGAGTTTAGAGAGTGTGGAACGATCCCAGGGCGAGGGCTGCTGCTGACTGCAGAGAGAGATCAAGGGGATGTGAGGGAGGAGATTGTGGTGGGAAATAACTATGAAGGAAAGTCAGGCAGCCATGGAAGCAAGGTGATGCTGCTGAGTCACACGTAGCGGGGTGGAACCATCCCCATAGCCGCTCTCTCCCCACACGCCAGAATCGGCAGCTGAGCAATAGAGACGCTGGCCCATCAAATGCCTCACCACTGAACTACAGAGTAGGACCCCACCCAGGGGGCCCCTTTAAGTGCCTGATGTGTAGATCTACAGAGTAGGATCCCAGCCAGGGGGCCCCTCTATGTACCCCTCTATGTGCTAAACAACAGAGAAGGACCCCAGGCAAGGGAGCCCTCTAAGTGCCTGAACAGGCAGAGCTATGGGAAAAGACTGGCCAAAGAGGCTTTCTGATCGCCAGCTACCAGAGGCTCAAAAAAAGGCTCTGAGAGCGCCATAACTCCTGCAGTGGAGGCGTCCGTGTCCCTGCACACTGGGTGCTGCCAGGGTGCCCACAAGCCAAGCAGCTGCGCCACCTTCATGTTCAACCCTCACGGGGGCAGAGCTGCCACAGGCAAAAAACGTCTAACGTCTATGCCTGCAGGGTCGCTTTGGTAGTGTCTGACTCTGCACCGTCTCTGTAGACTGTGGCCTGCCAGGCTTCCATGTCAGGGAGGCGTTTCTCCAGGCAGGAATACTGGAGCGTATTGGCCAGCACTGGTGGCCATGCCCTTCTAGGGCACTATACCTCCTGCTGCCCCAGCCGCCGGCTCCCCTGAGTACCAGGTGCTGCCAGAACCCCTGCGCCCCAAGCAGCTGCACCATCTCCGCACCTGGCCCTCAGAGGGGCAAACCCAAGTCCCCCAGGGCAGCCTCAGGAGCAAACCCCAGCGGACGGCCCGCATGCAGAGGTGGGAATAAAGCCACAAGTGAAACCCAGGGGCGGTGTGGCTAAGGAAGAAGGCCCCAAACCCCCCCACCAGCTGCACAAGCTGCAGGTTAAATCCACACGATCAACTGGGCAGACTCTGCGTCTATGGAATATATAGAAGGTCACTGAGAGCTCCCCCAGAAGAAAGCGCACGAGTGCTGACAGCTGTGGACACTGGAGGCGAGGACACACAGGAGCAGGACCAGGTTAGAGTCTGAGCTGCCCCCACGGCGGGGCCAGAGGCCAGCAGGGCATCCTAGGGGGGCGAGGAGGACTGTGACTCCCAGCGAGGGAAAGGACTCTGACAGCAGAGGCTCAAGGAAAACATTATTATTATGATGTTTTGTAGATTCTTTTGTAGATTCTTTTGGATTTTTTTCTTTTTCCTTTCCTCTCCCCTAGTGTAGTTGTTGATTTTATTGACACTATGAAATCTAGTTAAGCTTTTGAACTTTTTTTTCCCCTCAGTCATATTTTTTAATTGTTGTTACAAACCTCTGCCTCTATGTTGGGCTTTTGCAGTTCTGAGGAGTTTTCCTTTTTTCTTTCTTCTTCCTTCCTTCTTTTTTTCTTTTTCTTTTTTTTTTTTTTGCTTTTCTCTTTAATTTTAATTTTTTGGAAACTATTATTATTTTTTCTACACTTATTCCTTTGTTTCCTTTTCCTACTGTTCTTTCCCCCTTGCAGTTAATCTTTAATGTATGTAATTCTTCTTTATCTACCTCTATTTAACTTTGTATTTCTATTCTTTCTTTGCTTTCCTCTCAACATATTTGTTGGTTTATTTTTATTGCTTTATTCCCCACTTGGAACCTTGCTTTAGTTTTGTTTTCCAGTTTGTTGTGCTGTAGATACGTTTTGTTCTTAACTGGTAGATATCATTTTTGATTTCCTTTGTTTGCCAGGTCACTCTACTGTACTTTGTTTTTGTTGGACTGTTTTGATTTTGCTTATGGGTGGAAATGTATATGTGCATATTCCATATTTTAATTATTATTTGCCTGATTTTGTAACTGCCATTTGTCTGAGTTTCATCTTTGCTTTCTTATTTTTCGGTATTTGTTTTAACCTCACGTAATGCCATAACAAACCACTTGTGGAGTCTTCATTCCTGACCAGAGATCAAGCCCTGAGCCTTTGGAATGGGAACACTGACTCCAAAACCCTAGACTACCAGAGAACTAACTCTAGGGACTATCAAATAGTGAGAACTCACACTAAGGAAACCACTTGAATATGAGATCCAGCATCACCCAACCACCAGTAGCACCCTGTGCAGGATGCCTCATCTAAACAACAAACAAAACAAAACCACAAACCCAATCATCAGCAGATGGTATTACCACCTCACTCAGTCTTGCCCACCAGAGGAAAAACAAATAAAAAACTCAGCAGAAATCTCACCCTATTCGAAGCTTACAGAAACCACTAGACCAACCTTAGAAAAGCAGAAACAAAGGAGGAAAGAATTCAACCTTGAAGCCTGGGAAAAGGAGACCTCAAACACAATAAGTTAAGAAAAATAATGAAAAGGCAGAGAAATACTACACAAATGAAGGAACAAACTAGAAACACAGAAGTCCAAATAACTGAAGAGGAAATAGGTGAACTACCTGAAAAAGAATTCCAAATAATGATAGTAAAGATGATCAAAAATCTTGAAAACAAAATGGAGAAAATGCAAGAATCAATTAAGAAAGACCTAGAAGAGTTAAAGAATAAACATACAGAGACAAACAACACAATTACTGAAATTAAAAATACTCTGGAAGGGATCAAAAGCACAATATCTGAAGAAGAATGAATCAGTGAGATGGAAGATAAAATGATAGAAATAACTTCTGAAGAGCAGAACAAATTAAAAAAAAAAACTGTGGATAGTCTCAGAGACCTCTGGGACAATATCAAATGCAGCAACATTTGAGTTATAGGGGTCCCAGAAGAAGAAGAGATAAAGAAAGGGTATGAGAAAATTTTTGAAGAGATTATAGTTGACAATCCCCCCAGCATGGAAAAGGAATGTCAGTCAAGTCCAAGAGGTGCAAAGAGTCCCACACAGGATAAACCCAAGGAGAAACACACCAAGACATGTACTAATCAAACTAACAAAGACTAAGAAAGAATATTAAGAGCAGCAAGGAAGAAGCAACAAGTAACATACAAGGGAAACCCCATACGTTTAACAGCTGATCTTTCTGCAGGCCAGAGGGAATGGTAGGATATATTTAAAGTACTGAAAGGGACAAATCTACAACCAAGATTACTGTAACCAGCAAGGATCTCATTCAAAATTGATGGAGAAAGAAAAACTTTTCAGACAAGCAAAAGTTAAGAGAATTCAGTACCACCAAACCAGCTTTACAACAAATGTTAAAGGAACTTATATAGTTAAGAAATACAAGAGCAGAAAAAGATCTACAAAATCAACCACAAATTAAGAAAATGGCAATGGGAACATATATATCAACAACTGCTTTAAATGTAAATGGATTAAATGTTCCAACCAAAAGACACAGACTGGCTGAATGGATACATAAACAAGATCCATATATATGCTGTCTACAAGAAACCCACTTCAGACCTATAGACACATATAAACTGAAAGTGAGGGGATGGAAAAATATATTCCATGCAAACGGGAAGCAAAAGAAAGCTGGAGTAGCTGTCCTCATATCAGACAAAATAGAACTTAAAGAAGAGTACAAGAGATAAGGTAGGACACTAAATAATGATCAATGGATCAATCCAAGAGGAATACATAATAATTGCAAATATCTATGCACCCAACATAGGAGCACCTCAGTATATAAGACAAACACTAAGAGACATAAAAGGAGAAACTGACAGCAACACAATAATAGTAGCAGACTTTAACACCCCACTTACACCAATGGACAGATCATCAAAACAGAAAATTAATAAGGAAACACAAGTCTTAAATGATACATTAGATGAGATGGATCTCATTGATATCTTCAGGACATTCCATCCAAATGCAAAAGAATATACCTTCTCAAGTGCACATGGAACATTCTCCAGGATAAACCACATCTTGGGTCATAAATCAAGCCTCAGTAAATTTAGGAAAATTGAATCATATCAAGCATCTTCTCTGACCATAACGCTATAAGACTAGATATGAATTACAAGAAAAAAGCTGTAAAAAACACAAACACATGGAGATTAAGCAACATGTTTCTAAATAACCAACAGGTTACTGAAGAAATCAAAAGAGAAACAAAAAAAAAAAAATTCTAGAAACAAATGACAATGAAAACATGCGAACTCAAGACCTATGGGATGCAGCAAAAGCAGTTCTAAGATGGAAGTTTATAGCAATACAATCCTACCTCAAGAAATAAGAAAAACATCGAATAGGCAACCTAACTTTACACCTAAAACAACTTGAAAAAGAAGAACAAAAAACCCCCCAAAACTAGTAGAAGGAAAGAAATCATAAAGATCAAAGCAGAAATAAATTAAAAAGAAATGAAATAAACAATAGTAAACATTAATAAAACTAAAAGCTTGTTCTTTGAGAAGATAAACAAAATTGACAAACATTTAGCTAGACTCATCAAGAAAAAAAATAAGAATCAAATCAACAAAATTAGAAATGAAAAAAAAAGAGGTTATAAACAATTCAGAAATACAAAGGATTATAAGAGATTACTATGGACAACTATATGGCAATAAAATGGATTACCTGGAAGAAATGGACTCTTTCTTAGAAAAGTTCAATCTTCCAAGACTGAACCTGGAAGAAATAGAAATTATGAACAACCCAATTACAAGCACTGAAACTGAAGCCATGATCAAAAGTGTCCCCTAAAACAAAAGCCCAGGACCAGTTGGCTTCACAAGAGAGTTCTATCAAACATTTAGAGAAGAGCTAATGTCTATCCTTCTTAAACTCTTTCAAAAAATTGCAGAGGAAGGAACACGTCCAAACTCATTCTACAAGGCCACCATCACCCTGATACCAAAATCAGACAAAGACAGCACACGAAAAAGAAAACTACAGGCCAACATCACTGATGAACATAGATGCAAAAATCCTTAACAAAATTTTAGCAAACAGAATTCAGCAACACATTAAAAAGCTCATACACCATGATCAAGTTGGGTTTATTCCAGGGATACAAGGATTCTTCAATGTATGCAAATCAATCAATGTGATACACCATGTTAACAAATTGAAAGATAAAAACCATATGATCATCTCAATAGATGCAGAAAAAGCCTTTGACAAAATTCAACACCCATTTATGATTAAAACTCTTCAAAAAATGATCATATAAGGAAACTTCTTCAATGTTGTAAAGGCCATATATGGTAAGTCAACAGCAAACATTATTGTCAAAGGTGAAAATTGAAAGCATTCCCCCTAAGATCAGGAACAAGACAAGGGTGTCCACTTTCACCACTATTATTCAGCATAGTTCTGGAAGCTCTAGCTACAGCAATTAGAGAAGAAAAAGAAATAAAAGGAGTCCAGATTGGAAAAGAAGAAGTTAAGCTCTCACTGTTTACAGATGTCATAATACTGTACATAGAAAACCCTAAAGATAGTATCAGAAAATTACTAGAGCTAATCTGTGAATTTAACAAAGTTGCAGGACACAAAATTAATACACAGAAATCACTTGCATTTCTATATACTAACAATGAAAAATCAGACAGAGAAACTATGGAATCAATCCCATTCACCACTGCAACAAAAATAATTAAATATCTAGGAATAAACTTACCTAAAGAGACAGAAGAATTGTACACAGAAAATTATAAGACACTAGTGAAAGAAATCAAAGATGACATAAACAGATGGAGAGATATTCCATGTTCCTGGGTAGGAAGAATCAATATTGTAAAAATGACTATACTAAACACAAGCTACAGATTCAATGTGATCCCTATCAAATCACCAATGGCATTTTTACAGAATTAGAACAAAGAATTTCACAATTCATATGGAAATAGAAAAGACCCCGAATAGCCAAAACAGTCTTGAGAAAGAAGAATGGAGCTGGAGGAATCACACTTCCTGACTTCAGATTATACTACAAGCTATGGTCATCAAGACAATATGGTACTGGCACAAAAACAGAAATATAGACCAATGGAACAAGATAGAAAACCCAGAAATAAATCCATGTACCTATGGGTACCTATTTTTGACAAAGGAGGCAAGAATATACAGTGGGGGCAAAGACAGCCTCTTCAATAAATGGTGCTGGGAAAACTGGACAGCTGCATGTAAAAGAATGAAATAAGAACACTTCCTAATACCATACACAAAGATAAACTCAAAATGGATTAAAGACCTAAAAGAACAGAAATTATAAAACTCTTAGAGGGAAAAAAAAAACTCAGAGGAAAACATAGGCAGAACACTTGATGACATAAATCAAAGAAAGATTCTCTATGACCCAACTCCTAGAGTAATGGAAATAAAAACAAAGGTAAACAAGTGGGACCTGATTAAACTTACAAGCTTTTGCACAGCAAAGGGGAACTTTAAGTAAGGTGAAAAGACATCCCTCAGAATGGGAGGAAATAATAGCAAATGATATAACTGACAAAGCGTTAATTTCCAAAATATACAAGCAACTCATATAACTCAATACCAGAAAAACAAACAACCCAAACAGACAATGGGGAAAAGACCTAAAAAGACATTTCTTCAAAGAAGACATACAGATGGCTAACAAACACATGAAAAGATGCTCAACATCTCTCATTATTCAGTTCAGTCACTAAGTCGTGTCTGACTCTTTGCAACCCCATGAATCGCAGCACGCCAGGCCTCCCTGTCCATCACCAACTCCCGGAGTTTACTCAAACTCATGTCCATCGAGTCGGTGATGCCATCCAGCCATCTCATCTTCTGTTGTCTCCTTCTTCTCCTGCCCCCAATCCCTCCCAGCATCAGGGTTTTATCCAATGAGTCAGTTCTTCGCATCAGGTGGCCAAAGTATTGGAGTTTCATCTTCAGCATCAGTCCTACCAATGAACACCCAGGACTGATCTCCTTCAGGATGGACTGGTTTGATCCCCTTGCAGTTCAAGGGACTCTCAAGAGTCTTCTCCAACACCATAGTTCAAAAGCATCAATTTTTCGGCACTCAGCTTTCTTCACAGTCCAACTCTCACATCCATACATGAGTACTGGAAAAACCATAGCCTTGCTCATTATTAGAGAACTGCAAATCAAAACTACAATGAGATATCACTTCACACCAGTCAGAATGGCCATCATCAAAAAGTCTAAAAACAATAAATACTGGAGAGGGTGTGGAGAAAAGGGAACACTCTTGAACCATTGGTGGGAATGTAAATTGATGCAGCCACTGTGGAAGACAGTATGGAGATTCCTTAAAAACATTAGGAATAAAATTACCATATGACCCAGCAATCCCACTCCTAGGCATATGCCCTGAGGAAACCAAAATTGAAAAAGACACATGTATCTCATTGTTCATTGCAGCACTATTTACAATAGCTAGAAGATGGAAGCAACCTAGATGTCCACTGACAGATGAATGGATAAAGAAACTGTGATATATATACACCATGGAATATGACTCAGCTATAAAAAGGAATGCATTTGAGTCAGTTCTGATGAAGTGCATGAACCTAGAACCTATTATACAGAGTGAAGTAAGTCAGAAAGAGAAAGATAAATATTGTACTCTAATGCATATACGTGGAATCTAGAAAAATGGTACTAAAGAATTTATTTACAGGGCAGCAGTGGAGAAACCCACTCCAGTATTCTTGCCTGGAGAATTCCATGGAGAGGAGCCTGGTGGGCTATAGTCCATAGAGTCACAAAGAGCTGGACACGACTGAGTGACTAACACTAACAGACTAAATGGAGAAACAGACATAGAAAATAGACTTATGGACATGGAGAGAGGGGAGGAGAGGGCGAAATGTATGGAGGAGTAACATGGAAACTTACATTACCATATGCAAAATAGATAGCCAACAGGAAATTGCTGCATGGCTTAAAAAACTCAAAAGGGGCTCTGTATCAACCTAGAGGGATGGGATGGGGAGGGAGATGGGAGGGAGGTTCAAAAGGGAGGGGGTATGTGTGTACCTATGACTGATTCATGTTGAAGTTTGACAGAAAACATCGAAATTATATAAAGCAATTATTCTGCAATTAAAAAATAAATTAAAAAAAGAAGTACAAATGTATCTTCTTATGGATCAGGCTCAGCATCCTCACATGGGATGGTGCAACTGTGGTTTCTTCTGGAGGCTCCAGGGAGAATCTGTTTCCTTGTGTTTTCCTGCTGTGGTCCTTCCTCCACGTGGGAAGTATACCACTGCATCTCCTGCTTACACCTGAATAATCCAGGAGCATCTCCTCATCTCAGAGGCTTACTTTAACCACAACTTCAAGGGCTTTATGTCATGCAAGGTAACTTACTCACAGGTTCTGGGAGAAAGATGTGGAAATTTTGAAGGGAGGTGTTAGTCTTTCTACTAGGCAGCTATGTTCATTAGTAAGATTGATCTATAATTTTTGTGAGTGATTTGTCTAGGATCAGTGTCAGAATAATAGCATTTATTGAAAAAAAGTATTTGTATTCAGTGTAAGACTTGGAAAAGACCCTTACGCTGGGAAAGATTGAGGGCAGGAAGAGAGGGATGACAGAGGATGAGATGGTTGGATGGCATCACCAGCTCAATGGATATGAGTTTGAGCAAGATCAGGGAGACGGTGAAGGACAGGGAAGCCTGGTGCGCTACTGTCCATGGGGTTGCAAAGAGTAGGACATGGCCTAATGACTGAACAACAACAAAAAACTTGTTATTTAACAACAACAAAAAAAAAACAATTCTTGGAAAATATGGAAAAAATTGAAAAATTGCCTTAAAAACCAAAAGGTAGACATGAAATCTGCTTCTTAAAAGCTTATATATATATATATATATATTTTTTTTTTTTTTTTTTTTTACCCAATTATTTCCAATTTTTTTCCTATTAGGGCTTTTCTTTCTTCCTGTGCATTTACAGTGAGTCTCCTACACAGGAACCTTCAAGCTGTAACTTTCAAAGATGAGAATATGCATTTGAATGTCCAGTCACAGATTAGCTCATGTGTCTGGCATACACTGGCATGTGTGTGCATCCTCTACAAGTGTTTGTGCTGTTGTGTACTTTGCAGTACTGTCTCGTGTTTTTTTTTTATGCACTAGTTGTGGGAAAACATAAACTTATTACAGTATAGTACCATATATCTGATTGTGCTAGGTGGGTAACTAGGCTAACTTTGCTGTACTTACAAGCAAACTGGACTTATAAACATGCTCTCAGGATGGAATTTATTCATGTGTAGGGGACTAACTCTACAAAAATGACAGAATGATCTCTGTTCATTTCCAAGGCAAACTATTCAATGTCACAGTAATCCAAGTCTATGGTCCAACCAGTAATGCTGAAGAAGCTGAAGCTGAATGGTTCTATGAAGACCTATAAGACCTTATAGAACTAACACCAAAAAAGAAATCCTTTTCATAACAGGGGACTAGAATGGAAAAATAGGAAGTCAAGAGATACCTGGAGTAACAAGCAAGTTTGGCCTTGGAGTACAGAATGAAGCAGGGCAAAGTCTAACAGAGTTCTGCCAAGAGAACACACTGGTCATAGCAAATACCCTCTTCCAACAACACAAGACATAATTCTACACATGGACATCACCAGATGGTCAATATTGAAATCAGATTGATTATATTCTTTACAGCTGAAGATGGAGAAACTCTATACAGTCAGCAAAAACAAAGAGTGGGAGCTGATAGTGGCTCAGATCATGAACTCTTTATTGCAAAATTCAGATGTAAATTGAAGGAAGCAGGATAAACCACTGGACCATTCAGGTATGACCTATATCAATTCCCTTATGATTATACAGTGGAAGTGAGAAACAGATTCAATGGATTAGATTTGATAGACAGTGCCTGAAAAACTATGGATGGAGGTTTGTTACATTGTACAGAAGGCAGTGATAAAGACCATCCCCAAGAAAAAGAACAGGGAAGGCGATGGCACCCCACCCCAGTACTCTTGCCTGGAAAATCCCATGGACGGAAGAGCCTGGTAGGCTGCTGTCCATGGGGTCGCTACAAGTCAGACACAACTGAGCGACTTCACTTTCATGCATTGGAGAAGGAAATGGCAACCCACTCCAGTACTCTTGCCTGGAGAACCCCAGGGACAGGGGAGCCTGGTGGGCTGCCGTCTATGGGGTCGCACAGAGTCGGACATGACTGAAGCGACTTAGCAGCAGCAGCACCATCAAGAAAAAGAAATGAAAAAAGGCAAAACAGTTGTCTGAGGAGGCCTTACAAATAGCTGTGAAAAGAAGAGAAGCGAAAGGCAAAGGAGAAAAGGAAAGATATACCCATCTGAATGCAGAGTTCCAAAGAATAGCAAGGAGAGCTAAGAAAGCCTTCCTCAGTGATAAGTGCAAAGAGAGGAAAAGAACATACTGGGAAAGACTAGAGCTATCTTCAAGAAAATCAGAGATACTAAGGGAACTTATCGTGCAAAGATGGGCACTATAAAGGACAGAAATGGTATGGACCTAATAGAAGCAGAAGATACTAAGAAGAGATGGCAAGAATACACAGAGGAACTGTACAAAAAAGATCTTAATGACCCAGATAGCCATGATGGTGTGATCACTTACTTAGAGCCAGACATCCTGGAATGTGAAGTCAAGTGGGCCTTGGGATGCATCACTCCAAACCAAGCTACTGGAGGTGATGGAATTCCAGTTGGACTATTCCAAATCCTAAAGGATGATGCTGTGGAAGTGCTGCACTCAATATGCCAGCAAATTTGGGAAACTCACCAGTGGCCACAGGACTGGAAAAGTCAGTTTTCATTCCAATCCCAAAGAAAGGCAATGCCAAAGAATGTTCTAACTACTGCACAATTGCACTCATCTCATATGCTAGCAAAGTAATGCTCAAAATTCTACAAGCCAGGCTTCAACAGTATGTGAACCATGAACTACCAGATGTTCATGCTGGATTTAGAAAAGGCAGAGGAACCAGAGATCAAAATGCCAACATCTGTTGGATCATCGAGAAAACAAGAGAGTTGCAGAAAAACATCTACTTCTGCGTTATTGACTACACCAAAACCTTTGACTGTGTGGATCATGACAAACTGTGGAAAATTCTTAGAGTTGGGAATACTAGACCACCTTACCTGTCTACTGAGAAATCTGTATGCAGGTCTGGAAGCAACAGTTAGAACCACACATGGAATAACAGACTAGTTCCAAACTGGGAAAGGAGTATGTCAAGGGTACATCATGCAAAATGCCAGGCTGGATGAAGCACAAGCTAGAATCAGGACCACTGGGAGACATATCAATAACCTTAGATATATAGATGACACTACCCTTATGGCAGAAAGCAAACAGGAGTTAAAGAGCCTCTTGACGAGGGTGAAAGAGGAGAGTGAAAAAGCTGGCTTAAATATCAACATTCATAAAATGAAGATCATGGCATCCAGTCCCCTTACTTCAAGACAAATAGATGGGGAAACAGTGGAAACAGTGGCTGACTTTATTTTTTTGGACTCCAAAATCACTGCAGATGGTGATTGCAGCCATGAAATTAAAAGATACTTACTCCTTGGAAGGAAAGTTATGACCAACTTAGATAGCATATAAAAAGCAGAGACATTACTTTGCCAACAAAGCTCTGTCTAGTCAAAGCTATAGTTTTTCTAGCAGTCATGTATGGATGTGAGAGTTGGACTATAAAGAAAGCTGAGTGCCGAAGAATTGATGCTTTTGAACTGTGGTGTTGGAGAAGACTCTTGAGAGTCCCTTGAACTGCAAGGAGATTCAACCAGTCCAACCTAAAAGAAATCAGTCCCAAGTATTCATTGGAAGGACTGATGCTGAAGCTGAAACTCCAATACTTTGGCCACCTGATGTAAAGAACTGACTCATTGGAAAAGACCCTGATGTTGGGAAAGATTGAGGGCAAGAGGAGAAGGGGACGATAGAGGATGAGTTGGTTGGATGGCATCAGTGACTCAATGGAGATGAGTCTCAGCAAACTCCAGGAATTGGAGATGGATAGAGAGGCCTGTCATGCTGCAGTCCATGGGATCGCAAAGAGTCAGACGTGACTGAGGGACTGAACTGAACTGACGGGACTTATTCTGTAGAGTTGTGCGTTTTATGGAATGCCGTTACTGTATGGGGCGCTATCTGAAAGCATTTGTTTCGGATTTATTTAATACTTTTGGGTCTTCATTGCTGTCAGGCTCTTCTCTAGCTGACGGCAGGCGGTGGCATCCCCTGCTGCAGAGCTTGGCTCTAGATGTCCGGGCCTTTAGTCATTGTGGTCCCAGCACTCGGCAGCTGTGGTGCACAGGCTTAGCTCTCTGCAGAATGCAGGATCTTCCCAGACCGTGCATTGAACCTGTGTTCCCTGCATTGACAAGTGGATTCTTTACCACTAGACTACCAGGGAAGCCCTCAATAAAGTTTTGTTAAACAAATACCTTTGCTTTTTTTTTAATATATATATTTATTTGTTATCTGACAAACTTGCTAAATAATCTCAGCGATTCTGACTGTTTTCCTGTAGACGACTTGCATTTTCTAATTCTACAGTCCTGAGTCTGCACATAACTTCTTTCCTTTCCAAGCCCTTCTCTCCTTCTCTGTTTCTTGTGCCTTTATTGCTGTAAGCCCTGGCACAGGGGCATCAGGATGGATGGAGGCGTGGGCCATCCTTGTCTGACCGCAGACCTCAGTGAAAACACTTCACTGTTTCACCAAAAGGTATAAGGCATGGAGAAGAGAAACTCCTTTATAGCACCATGTGTCTGGGGGACACGTATTTTTACCAGCTGAGCTGTTTAGAAATCATAAACTTTGAGCAGCCCAAGTATGCCATACACCGCGGGTCTCCTGACGAATGGATAAAGGACATTCTTTTGTACCAACCATGTAGGAGTGCAGGAACTATTTCTGTTCTCCCGGAGGCTGGCTGTTGGATCCTGGATGGTTCTACCAGCATGTTATGCTCCCTGCTCCCCATCTAGCCATGAAAAGCTTCTGACTTTCTGCCTCATTCAGCTGATCAGTGAAATGCCTCCCTGGTTCCATTGCTTTCCCTGGCCAGTTACTAAACTCAGCTTTTCCTTTTCTTTTTTTTTTTTTTTAATTTCAGAAAGAACTCTTTTCTTTCTAGACGGCCAAGAATCCTGAATGAAAATTGAGCTTTATAAAAAGCTTAAATCTGTCTCTTAAGATGGTTACATATGTTTTCCTTTTGCATGAAATAATTTTTAAATGTTAAGGTTGAATTTCCAGAATAAATACAACTTGGTAATTATATAGTTTCCTTTTTCTAGGAAATCTGTGCTAGATTTAGTTTGCTAATATTTTACTCTGAATATATGCACCTTTTTAATGAAAGAGATGAGATACAAGCTCACTTTTTTTGTTGGAGAATGTAAGCTTCCCTCTCGGTTTTCTCTAAGAGTGGATAGAGATTGAAACATTTCTTTCTTGAATATCTAGTACTTTTTGCCAGTGATACCATGCAGTGCTGGGGTTTCATTGTGGGAAGATGTTTGATTACATATTCTGCATTTTTAATATAGATTTTAAATTTAAACTAAAAATATTTATATTTTTCATATATTCAAGTTACCAATTTATCTTTGAATCAATTATTTTTATTTTTTCTTATTATAGGTAAAATTTTAAATGATTGGTATAAGGGTATTCATAATATCCTTTTATTATCTGTATAATGTCTGCAGAATTGGTAGTGATTTTTCCCCCCATTCTTTATATTGGTTGTCTTTGCCTCTTCTTTCTTTTTTCTAGTTCAGTCTGCTAAAAATGTGTCAATATTCATTTTATTTTTATTTTTTTCATTTATTTTTATTAGTTGAAGGATAATTACTTTACAATATTGTAGTGGGTTCAATATTCATTTTAAAGAACTAAATTTTGGCCTTATCTGCCATCTCTTTATGCTTGTTTTCTATTTCAGTAATAGCTACTCTTATCTATATTAGCATCTCCCTTGATTATTGATCTTTGTTTTCTTGTTTTTAATTTTTTAAATTTTCCTATGTTCTGTGAGGGATGCTTCACTCAGAGATTTATCAGTTTTTTCTCTTATATTTTCTAAGAATGTTAGTTCAGTCAGTTCAGTCGCAAGAAAGTTGCACATAAGATAATAAATTTCCTTCTAGTTGGGGCTTTAGCAAATACTTTTGAGATGGATTATTTTAATTATCCTTTAATTCATAGTAATGTATATTTTCCTTTATGATTTCTTCTTTGACAATGTGTTATCCATAATTATGGTTTTAATCTTTAAAGAGATATAAGTTATTTCTAGTTATTTCTCTTTTATTGGTTTCTAATTGCATTGTGCTAAAGAGATACATTCTGTAGAATTTAATTCTGTAAAATTTAATTATAAAATAAGTAGTCTTCCTTTGTTCATGTTGTATATTTTGCAACTGTTGAATTTATTTTTCTTGATGCTTAATGAAGTGTGCTTAAATCTTCAAAGTATTTCATTTCTGTGTTGTATCTCTTCCTCAGAAGGGTGTTTTTAAAAACTCTCAGGATGTTATATTTTTCTAGCAAATTGTTCTGTTGGTAGAGTGTGTTTACTTCACCTTCCAAAGCATTATTATTTTTCTAGTTTATTCATCAATATTCATTTGGGTTTTCACATTTATTTTTCACTTTCTTTGCTGCTCACCACCTTTTGTCTTCAGGGTAACTTGCCTTGCATCACTTTTCTTCAAGTGTGTCCTTTAGGTTTAGAATTACCAGGAGGGGGGTGCATTAGTCAATGCACTTATACTAAACTAAGCTTTAGTTGTGAATCAAACGTAAATACTGGTGGCATCAGTTTTTTCTCACTCCTGCCCTGTCTGACACTGGCCACGTGGTTTCACCTGGGCCAGTTTGCCAGCGCTGTGTCCCGGGAGTCTGGGTCAGGATGCTGGGTTGCACCAATTATCAATCAATAAAAATACTCACGTTTTCTTGGCTCCACTAATCCTTTATGTCTTCAATTTGATCTTATTTGACAATGATTTTCTTTGTCTCATTTTTGCTTTTTATTTTAATGCCTTTGACCATAATTTTATTTTTAACCATTTTGTGTCATTTGGTTTTATAAGATATGTCCTCTATACTTTATATATTCCTTCACTCTTTTCATTTCCTGTTTTATTACTATATGTTTAAGTTTTCATGACTTTCCCCATTGTTCTGAAAATCATAATTCCAATATTTATCCTCTTATCATTTCAAAACATACTTGATACTTTGTTTTTATAATGAGAATAAAGATATCTCAGATAATACAATATTTCCCAAAGTAAGGTGAAAATTTAATTTTATCACTTTTTCTGTTATTTTCTTTCTCTCTAAAAATACTTTATTTTGCTAATTTTTTACTAATAGGGGATTTTTTTTTTTTACTGGTAAATCTTTAATTACAATACTGTGACCAGTTGAAGAATACACAGATTTGAACAAATAGCAAAACTGTAGAGGACTTCAGAGAAGAGCATAAAATTTCTTTGAAGAAAATGGGAGTTACAGGAAAAGGTCAAGAGAGCCAAAACCAATTTACTAAGAAATTCTGAAGAATGTCTTAGAAACTGTCTGAAAACATACCTTTTCTTTTATGGATTAAATAGGCACCACCTCTTCTGAGGGATCATAATTCCCTTTTCTGTCTCCTTTCACAAATATAGGATTTTTGAATCAGATGATAACTATTAATTTTAAAATATTCTGATAGTCACTTTATTTCCTAGTCACATAAATATAAAATAGATTCACTCTATTATCTATTCCGTCAGTTCAGTTGAGCAGTCATGTCTGACTCTTTGCAACCTCATGGACTGCAGCACGTCAGGAATCCCTGTCCATCACCAACTCCTGGAGTTTACTCAAATTCATGCCCATTGAGTCGGTGATGCCATCCAACCATCTCATCCTCTGTCGTCCCCTTCTCCTCCCGCCTTCAATCTTTCCCACCATCAGGGTCTTTTCAAATGAGTCAGTTCCTTGCATCAGGTGGCCAAAGTATTGGAATTTCAGCTTCAACATCAGTCCTTCCAATGAATATTCAGTCCTAAAGGACTGATTTCCTTTAGGATGGACTGGTTGGATCTCCTTGCAGTCCAAGGGACTCTCAAAAGTCTTCTCCAACACCACAGTTCAAAAGCATCAATTCTTTGGCACTCAGCTTTCTTTATAGTCCAACTCTCACATCCATACATGACTAATGGAAAAATCATAGCCTTGCTTAGACGGACCTTTGTTGGCAAAGTAATGTCTCTGCTTTTTAGTATGCTATCTAGGTTGGTCATAACTTTCCTTCCAAGGAGTAAGCATCTTTTAATTTAATGGCTGCAGTCACCATCTGCAGTGATTTTGGAGCTCCCCAAAATAAAGTCAACCACTGTTTCCACTGTTTCCCCATCTATTTGCCATGAAGTGATGGGACCAGATGCCATGATCTTAGTTTTCTGAATGTTGAGTTTTAAAGCCAGTTTTTCACTCTCCTCTTTCACTTTCATCAAGAAGATCTTTAGTTCTTCTTCACTTTCTGCCATAAGGGTGGTGTCATCTGCATATCTGAGGTTATTGATATTTCTCCCTGCAATCTTGATTCCAGCTTGTGCTTCCTCCAATCCAGCGTTTCTCCTGATGTACACTGCATATAAGTTAAATAAGCAGGATGACAATATACAGCCCTGACATTCTCCTTTTCCTCTTTGGAACCAGTCTGTGGTTCCAAGTCCAGTTCTAACTGTTGCTTCCTGACCTGCATACAGGTTTTTCAAGAGGCAGGTCAGGTGGTCTGGTATTCCCATGTCTGTCAGGTTTCTCTTATCCTTGAGCCACATCTTGGTCACAAAGATGCTTTCCAAAATTTAATGTGCACACAAATCACTTTGGGATCTTGTGAAAAAGCAGATATTAATTCAAATGGTGTAGGTGCACCTGAGGTGGTAAATTTCTTACAAGCTCCAAGGTGGTGCAAATCCTCAGGTAGTCTGGTTCAAGGAACACTTTCTGTAGCAGTGAGATAACGCACTTTATTAAGAGATTCTTCTAGGACAGATGCACAGATGACATAGTTCCTGATACCAGAGGATTGTTGTCTTGTGACTCCTCTTTGATAACACGAGTCCAATGAACTGACAGTCTTCTGATGTCACAACATTCTCACTCAAAAAATGTGTTTATATTAGGAAGGATTATTTTGGTCAATATTATAAAAATGTGTCACATGAATAAGCAAATAGATTCAGTGAGAACAAGTAGCAGAATGTTTTAAAAGTTCATTCTTCTGTTTATTCAACAAGTATTAATCAAAAAATAGTCATGTGCCTAGAATTCTTCCAAACACTTGTGACCCAACTGTGATTATAACAGACAAAATCACAGCCTTTGTGGAGCTTACAAGAGAAAATATTCTGGAATTAAGCAGCAGAAATGGAGATGAAGGGGATTGAATACATAGGCATATATTTAAGGGTAAAAATTGTAAGAATTTTTTATGTCTTAGTGTTTGATCTTTTACCAATTTACTTTGCTACTTATCTTTTGAAAATCGATGTTTTATTAAATTTCTGATCTTTTTATATGAAATTGAAAATAACTTTGCTACATTTAATCATTTTCAGTTAATTTTTAAATTTTTATTGGATTCTTATTGAGCAAAATTCTTCAGTATTTAAATAATGAAATATTTTTCATTCTGTGTTTGCGTTTTCTTTTATGTTTGGAAAATCACATATTGCCCATATAATTGGAGTTATATCAAGCTTTTTAGTGAACTTTAAATTGTTAAACTTTCTGTATTAACATTTTTAGGTATATTTAGTACTTGATGTATATTTATTTTTATTCTTTGAATTCTCTTTTATTTGTTCAAATATCTTGATATTAAGCAATTAGCAGACTTCTAGTTATCATTTCTATCTATCCTTAGATAGAATGTCTTCCCTAACTCTATCCTTAGAGTTAGGGAAGCTTTTCCAACAATTCACTGATGTGGGGCTGACTCACAATATCTTTTCAATCTGTGGAGATGTGAACCTACTGTGACATAGACTACACAGCATATCTGTCAGTTAATAGATGTTGGATTGAGAGGAGAGAGGGACTTGGTTGTTAATTATGTGATGTATGCTTAGGCAATTATTTACCCAATTTTAAAATAAACTTTGACTTTCTACAACATGAGATATAAATTGACAGACATGTTGTAAATATTTATGAAATTGCCCGTGTTTCAATTTGGACACCTTTTCTTAATAAATGGCTAAAGAATGAGTAAGTGTACATTCTTGAAATTCTGCCATAGATGTTCGAACCAGGAGAGAAAGATCCCGATGCCCGCCAGGGGGAAGAGGATGAGGCGGCAAGAAAGCAAAGAAATCAAGAGCAGACGGGCCCTGGAGATGAACAGTTGCAGGCTCTTCCAGGTTGGACAGGAGTGTGGTTCATAGCAAGGTTGGTGGTGTGGAGGAAGGGGATGCTCAGGACTGTTGTCCTGGGGGAGAGCAGGAGTCAGGACAGATGGGGCACCATGGTGAGGAACGCAGCAATAATAACAGACAGGAGTAAGCATGCTGAGAAACATTCTAATGCAGTCCTAACGAAACAACTCAGTTCAGTGTCTGAGATGTCACTGTTACTGTGGCTGATTATCGGGGTTCCACGGGAGAGCTACTTAGATCACACACATGATCCAGAATGCTTCCATCAGCGTCTAATTCCCTGAATGTAATTAATCACAACCCCAAATTTGTTGATTTTGCAAAATTCCACCAGTGGATTCATTTACTGCTATGTCTTAGTGATGTATGATTGTCAACTACATTCACAAGTAAGTATTTGAATGTGCAAAATACTTAACATTTCATTTATAGTGTTATGGTGACCTGATATGGTTTACACATTGTATACACATGGTTTACACATTGGATTGCTTACTTCAGCCGCTGCTACCTTTAACAGCAATCTTGGATGGTGTCAGTTTCTATTTTTCTAGGAGAATTTTAAAATCAATTAGGTAATTTATCTAAGTTTTTCCTTTGCATTTTTGACTGATATTTCATTAAAGTACAGAAATTAGGTTGGAAAATTGGTATTTGTGCTCCTCATAAAAAAAAAAAAATTTGCAATTTCTCTGCATCTATCCAAGTCTTCTTTTATACCCATCTGTAAATTTTTATGACCTTCTCTTGTACTTCTAGTGTGTCTGTATTGAGAGGGAATCAAGGCTCCAGCTAGAAAACTCTGAAATCTCTGTCTGGGACTTAAACTCTCGGGGAATTCCTGAAGTGAATGTCCCCTCTTGGAAGGGCAAAAATGTGGAAGACTGGTTAATTCTGGCCTTTTCAATAAATATTCTTAAACTTTGTTCCTGACAGATCAGGTAACAGGTAGTTAACATTAAGCATGGCCATAGAGGAACTGAAAAGTTTTAACAGCAGACTTTGGCTGTATTTGTTCTTTATAGAAAGAAAAAATTATCATTTAAAATTTATCATTTGAAAATTATTGTTAACATAGCTTTAGTTTTTTCTAGTTTATTTATCTTAATTTTTTAAATTTCTAAATTTTATCTTATATTATTATGTTTTAACCTAAAACTTCAGAAATTCCTAGAGATAAAAGATTGCTATAAAATAGAATATATGAATATATATCTTCATCATTTACATAAATTATATATATCAATTTTTAGCATTAAATCTTCACATTTGCAGGTTAAGCAGCATTACTATAACAGGTGACTAGAAATAGGAAAGAATAAAATTAGTTTTATTCTAAACTAATGTTTTTATTCAAACACTAGTATATACAAATGTATTTTTAAATATTGGGGCTATATGTATACATATAGCTGATTCACCTCGGTGTACAGCAGAAACTAATGCACCATTGAAAGCAACTATACTCCAAGGTCTGTGTGCTTAGCCGCTCAGTCGTGTCTGGCTCTTTGTTACCCTATGGTCTACAGCCTGCCAGGTTCCTCTGTCCATGGGGATTCTCCAGGCAAGAATACTAGAGTGGGTTGCTGTGCCCTCCCTCAGGGATTGAACCCAGAATTGTGCCCTTCCCAACCCAGGGATCGAACCCAGGTCTCCTGCATTGCAGGCAGATTCTTTATCATCTGAGCCACCAGGGAAGCATCTATACTCCAATAAAACTTAATTAAAAGTAAGTATATAACACATTTATATAAGCAGATATATATGTATAGATAGGTAGATATGGATATATTTATGACTGTTTGTGATCCCAATGTATTGTATTGAGTTAACAAAATTGTCAACATATAGCCTGAGTTTTATAAATTAAAGCAAGTAGTGTATCTTACAATATGACCCCTTGTAGAACAGTAGGACAAACCACTAATTTTCCATGGCAGAGTTTCATCTACAAACATCTGTAGTCACACACACACACTGCACACACATACACACTCACATATTCTGTTTACAAGCTCCCTCAGGGCTATGAGTCCTGGAGTGATGTTGTGTAGAAGCTCTCGATTCAGTTTCAACGACAAGCTGCACTTTCTGCCCTCACATAAAATCCAGGAAGCTTATGAAGGTGTTGGTGTGTCACATCTGGCCTGTGCTGCGTCTCCGTGGCACTCTTGGTCATGGTACAGTTCAGTAGTCATTTCCCATGTGGTCCGCTTCCTCTCTTTTTTAGTAGTGGCAGTGGTATTTGATGTCCCCAAACCTATTATATGCAAAATGACTGCTGCAAGCCAATCCTGATGACTCCATGCTGAGCCTAAGTGCTTGGTTTAGGAGTAGGCGTGGCACCGACCTTAGCCATGAGTCTGAGCTGGAGGCATCTTTTTATGATTGGATGCGGCTGTTGGAGGTGTAGCGGCCACTGTTGCCTGCAATGTGGGAGACCTGGGTTCCATCCCCGGGTTGGGAAGATCCCCTGGAGGAGGGCATGGCAACCCACTGCAGTATTCTTGCCTGGAGAATCCCCATGGACAGAGGAGCCTGGTGGGCTACAGTCCATGGGGTTGCAAAGAGTCAGAAATGACTGAGCGATGAAGCACAGCACGGCAGCCAATGTGCGGCCAGCCTGAACAAAGCAGAACCCAGGACTCCCGGTGGACCCTGCAGGGACACTGACATGCCAGAGAATGAGTATGTTTATTGTGTGAACTGGATTGCATTGATGTATCTTTTGTTAACAACAGTCAAATGAGTCCTAACAAGTTGAGTAAAACTTGATTGACTGTGTTGATAGTGTTCCTCTTGCTGAGATCTATTAACACCCTCCTGTACCCAGGCGCATTCAGATTTTTGCATGAAATGTTAGTCTCTGCTCTTGCTCAGAATTATGCTTTTTCCTTTAATCAGCTCTACCATTTCTTTTTGATGGTTCCATGACCCTGCACTCACCTTTAAGCATTGTTCATAGGTGCCACTGCATTTGTTATTGTCATTGGTCAATGTCACAGTTATAGTGTGTTTCTAGTCTGGCCTAAACCAGAGCTGTCCAATATAAATACAAGTGTTACTCACCAGGGTTCTTTAATCACTTTGCCCCCTTAATCAATAGAAATTGATCAGCGACCAGAACAGAAAATCAGGCAAGGCTTTATTGGAGCCCCTGCTGCAGCAAGGGGGAATGATAACAAACAAGTTCTCTTGCTTGCTTGCCAAGGGTGGTGGAGAACTAGTTCACCCGGTAAGGGTAGGGATGTGTCCAGGATTTGAGCTTAAAGGGAGGCTTAGGTGTTTTGCCCATTCCTTTGGTGATATTGAGTGCAGGGGTCACCCACAGAAACCTGCTTTTGCTCCACAACCCCAGCTTTTGCTCCAGGCTCTTCAAAAGTGGCAGTTGGGTGTTTTGGTTTCTTTGTATCTTTTTGTCCAGAATTTGCCCTAACTCCCCATACACCCAGTTATTTTCAGTCCTGTATAGTTTCTTTGTATTTTGTTGCTCAGGGAGAGGTGTATCCAGGTGCATGCACTGCTACAAAAGGGTCCCAGGTTCCAGGTTTGTCTCACAAGGAGATCTCTATATGAAATGAAAAATTTCCTAGTAGCCTCATTAAAAAAAAACAGGGAAAATAAATGTTAATAATACGTTATTTGATTCAATAGACACAAAAAGCTGAACAACTCATGTTTTTTAGAAGAACTAGCAAAATTACTCATTGGGAAGAAATCAACATACTGTGAAGTAGCTATTTACTAAACTATTAATTTATCACAGATACACAGATAGGCGCCGTTAGCTGGCTCTTGTTCACTGTAATGATCTCAGCTCCTTCCTTAGTGTAAAGTGGGGACCGAAGTCTGGAGTCCTGATTGTCCCTGTCTTTATCATGCTCTAGGACTATGAATGCAGCCCTTGGAGGCGCTGGTTTTGCTCTCACACTTTGTTGACTTCCACTGAGATTTAGATACGCTGTTTGTGTTTTTGAATTTAAGCCGACATGAAACACTGCTAATCTGCTTCCCAATTTTCTCAGACAAGGAAAGGCACTAAGCTAGTGCCTTTGGACCCCACACCCGGCGTGACCCTGTTAGGTGGGCATGAACCTCTGGCACCTGCCACAGACCTCTCTGAAAGATGTGACTGCAGCATTTATGTCTTCCTCCTTCATGAATTTCAGCTTTCTGCCTGGTTGCTGAAGGCAGAGAGAACCTGTGGGTCTCTTCTCCGATTCACTCCTCTAGGCTGTCCATGACTTTTCATCAGAAGTGAAATATAGGTTGAAAAGAGTCCTTCTTTTGTGAACGATGATGTCTTTAAATTATACATACTTCTCTGTCTTCCTCTCTTTCCCCTCCTGTTTGCAAAGACTTGCGTAATGCTGCAGTTCTGGGAGTCTGGGAGTTGTGGATATCCTGCAGTGTACCCAGATTGTGCTTACATCTTCTTTATTTGAGCACTTCCTTTCTCATCGTGGAGGAAGAGAGCAGTTAGAGACTTCCTGTGCTGAAGAATGAGCATTATAATTTTTTAATTTTATTTTTTATTAATTTTTATTGGAGTATAAATGCTATACTATGTTGTTAGTTTCTGCCTTATAGCAAAGTGAATCAGCTATATGTATACGTGTGTGTGTGTTAGTTGCTCTTGTGTCCAACTCTTCGTCACCCCATGGACTGTAGCCCTCCAGACTCCTCTGTCTATGGAATTCTCCAGGCAAGAGTACTGGAATGGGTAACTATTCCCTTCTCCAGGAGGTCTTCCCCATCCAGTGATCAAACCAAGGTCTTCTGCATTGCAGGCCAATTCTTTACCATCTGAGCCACGAGGGAAGCCCATATGTATAAACATATATCCCCTGTTTTTCGGATTTTCTTCTACGTAGGTCCCCACAGAGCATTGTGTAGAGTTCCCTGTGCTATACAGTAGGTTCTCATTAGTTATCTGTTTTATACATGGTCAATAGTGTATATATGTCAATCCCAATCTCCCAGCTCATCCCACTCCTGCTTCCCCCTCTAGGTGTCCATGTGTTTGTTCCCTATGTCTGTGTATTTTATTTCTGCTTTGCAAGTAAGATCAATTATACCACTTTTCTAAATTCCACATATATACATTAATATATAATTTCTGTGTTGAATTTTAGTCAGAGGCTTACATTGTTAATACTTGTACAGTATTGTGCAATTTGTAAAATATGTTCAATTGTACTATTTAATTGTTATCTTTTAAGTAATTTGACTTATGTTCCACACTGTCAAGCTCAAAGGGCATTAGTGAGATCAGATGGTGAGGTGCATATGTGTGGGTGTGTGTTTGGGATGGACCAGCCTGGTCTTCCACCCAGGATGCTTGATTCTGGGTTTTCTCCAAGACACCATGATTTCATGCTTTTGTCCCCCTTCTGTGGGCCATGAAGGGAGGTGTAGACCTTCTCACTGTCTCACCAAACTTATGGTTTAACCACTGTCTGCAGCTTAGGGAGACTAGGGGGAGCTGGATCACTCAGAGAGTAAATAGGGCAAGTGATTGGCTCCATTGTTTCCAAGTTAACAAACGTGAGTTCTTAAGCAAAGGGGAGTAGCTTGCTTTGGGAGACATCATTTCTGAGGAAGTCTTAAAGTGAAGAAAAAGTCTAATACTTGCAAAATACTATTATTGATAACATATTATTAATAATATAACTGCAATATGTTCACAACCTTACACATTACCTTGCTGAATCACTTATGGTTTTACATCACCATCAGAAAACTGTACAAGGCAGGAATGAATTATCAAGAGTTTATAAATAAGAAAGCTAAAGTTCTGTAATACACCCACACTTACCCACCAAGTCAGCGGTCATGTGAGGATAGGACCCCAGGACCCTCTGTGGGAAAAGTCACACACTTTTTCCTCCATGGCTATCAGTGATGTGAGTGGGCAGCAACCTGCTTGCACCCACTTTTCTATTTCTCCTGTTTTCCTGTTTATTATTCCAATGCACTTTACTTTCCCTTTCTGAGACTTCTCTGATTAAGGACACCTAAATCACAAGATCAGACTCTGTCAAGCAGCCACAAGTTTATTTTATTCTTACTAGAGCAGAAAAACTACAGTTTCTGTTTCCTGTACAGATTTTGCAGTGGAGTTGGGCAGGTGATAAATTACTGGCACCTTCCAACCATTGATTCTGTCTTTAGGTGATGCTGGGACTCAGGGTGTACTGTATACCCTCTTCCAAAAATGCAAATGAAAAACATGTTTGCTTTATCTTTCACCTCTGGTGTTTCATCACCCAATATCATTACAACTTCTGGCAGGAAAAAAAAAAAAAACCCCACAGCGATACAAAATTTTTAAGGACGTGTTTGGAATTCTTTCTCATTTTAATTTTTTTGGCTGTGTCACATTTGGGATATTAGTTCTTTGACCAGGGATTGAACCCAGGGCATTGGCAGTGAGTGCACTGAGTCTTAATCACTGGTCCACAAGGGAAAAGGTAGTGTTTGGACTATATGTAAAATAGATAACTAATAAGAACTTACTGGATAGCACAGGGAAAATAATCTAAAAAGGAGTCGATATATGTATATGTGTAGATGGTTCAGTTTGCTGTACTGCAGAAACTAACACCACTGTAAATCAACTATAGTTCAATAAAATGAAAAAGTCATATTTGGAAATTCGTGTCACCTTTACTTAATATGCACTCCACAAGGAGGAAATGGAAAGGACATGTGCAAGTTTGGAGAAGTATCATAAAAAATTAGAAGGTTAAAATGGAAAAATTAGCAGGAAAGATTTGAGTGCTCCTAATATCCACTATCAGTCTATAGCTGACAGAGTCCTGTGCTGTCATTCAGCAGAAAGGCAAAGAGGAGACAGCACTGGTAGGAAACTGTCCAGTGGAGTATTAGAATCCATGGAGAAAGCTGACCTTTTCTCCTCACGTTTCTATGACACGCTCAGTCACTTGGTTGTGTCTGACTCTTTGCAACCCCATGGACTGTAGCCTGCTGGTCTCCTCTGTCCATGGGACTTCCCAGGCAAGAATACTGGAGTGGGTTGCCATTTTCTTCCTCCATGGGATCTTCCTGATCCAGGAATTGAACCCATGTCTCATGTGTCTCTTGCATTGTGGGTGGATTCTTTACCTGTTGAGCCATCGGGGAAGCTCCCATATTTCTATGTTCATCCTTAATTTATGACCGTTCTTGGACGGTCCAGTCCTCTTGGAATGTATGCATGGGCTTTTGCCGACACTTTTGCCCTCTTAGGAAAGTGCTATGAGCAAGGGTCTGCCATCTCCTCCAGTCCCACTTCTTCCTCCACATCAGGGAAGGACACTTCACCAGTTGGGTGAGGCTAGGGGTAAAAGTCACTTTGTATATGGAACCTCCACCCTTGTTTCATTTTTCTCTCCAACCTGCATGACAATAAGCAACATGATTCTCATTCTTTCTAGCCTGTTCCCTGAAGACCAAGACTGTCACGATTGTCACGGCAGCAGATTGGGTCAGTGTGTATATTCCACTAAGCCTGGATACTGATTCCAAGACCAAGTTGGGGATGGGGAGGGGGCATCTTTTTCAATCTCATTCTAAATCGTACTTTTTAGGACAGTTATCAATTGCTGATAATTCTATTCTCATCTAACCCTGGTTTGTGTCTCTAATTCTGAACCTAAAGGAAGAGTAAGCATTGTGACCCTGTGTCTGGGTGGAGTTGGGTTAAGAGCAGGATACAGCAGAAGGAGGGGAAAGCCTTCCAAGAGGTCACTGAGGCCCAGAAACTAGGCTTTTCAGAGCAACTAGGCCTTGTGAGGACCTCAGAATTTTGATGCTCATCAAGGAAATTTCAGGAGACTGACCCTCAGGTGTGGGAGGTAAAGCTTGCAGGTACCTACACTTCTTGGGCCACAAGTTTATCCCATACAGGGATATCTAAATGACATTCCTATTGGAAACAAAGATGGCCCTGTGAGCCTGGACTGGGGCAAAAGACAATGCACTGGGTGATCCTAATGGTTTGTGTTGGTGATTTTGACAACCTACCAGAGACATGGGCTTTGCAGGTAGGGCTAGTGGTAAAAAATCCACCTGTCAATGCAGGATATGCAAGAGACATAGGTTTGGTCCCTGGGTTGGGAAGATTCCCTGGACAAGAAAATGGCAACTCACTCCAGTATTCTTGCCTGGGAAATTCCATGGACAGAGGAGACTGTTGGGCTACAGTCCATGGGACCACAATGAGTCAGACACAACTGAGCAACTGAACACACACACACAGACACACACTTCAGAGACATAGCAACGTGGCCATGGTGATGACAAGCCAGTAGGGTTTTTGTCAGGTGTGGAGGGGTCCTCCTTTATCTTCTACTTCCTCTTGTCCTAGGACCGCTTTTTTTCCTCAGACACAGATGTTAAGGATATAGACTTTAGGGAAAGAAGAAACATGGGCTGGAATCCCAGGTGTGCCGCTTACTGCTTGTACACACTTTGGACATAAGACTCATATGAGCCTCCATTTGCTCACCTGAAATGTGGAGGTGTAATAATCATAGTGGCATGAAGGATGAAAGAGCCTTGTAAAGATACTTGTAAAGTATACTTGTAAAGACGAAAGATCCTTGTAAAGTGCAGCATCTGGATCATAGTCAGAACTATTTTTAAACCATTGGGTGTCTAGTAACTGAACCCTGGGAAGTAGTCTCAGCAAGAAATTGAATGCAGACATTGTTTAAAGAAAAATTCTGCAGGGCAGATGTGGAAAGCAAATGAAACCTCCTTTGCAATGCAATAATCATTGACTTAATCAGAGATGAAAGTCAAGCTCTGTGTCCTTAGGCAGAAACCATGGTTGTCCTGTAACCAGTATCTGTCATGTGTAGCTGCAGGAGAGTGAGGTCAACAGCAGTCTTTGGGGTTAGACAGACAAGGATACAAGTTCCAGATCCCCATTTAATAAGTAAAGCTTGTGTTCCTTCAGGTTTAGAGAAAATAATTCTAAGTCTTTCATAGTGTTCCTAAGGAGGTTCCTTAAGAAACTAAAATGCTTAGCACAATTACCCAGTATGCATTTGGATAATTAGCAACCAGTAAACACCAGTCAATCCTAAAGGAAATAAGTCCTGAATATCCATTGGAAGGACTGAAGCTGAAGCTGAAGCTCCAATACTTTGGCCACCTGATGTGAAGAACTGACTCATTTGAAAAGTCTGATACTGGGAAAGATTGAAGGCAGGAGGAGAAGGGGACAACAAATTATGAGATGGTTGGATGGCATCACTGACTCAATGGACATGAGTTTGAGCAAGCTCTAGGAGTTGGTGATGGACAGGGAAACTTGGCGTGCTGCAGTCCATGAGGTCACAAAGAGTCTGACACAACTGAGTGACTGAACTGAACTGGACAATACCATGTTGCAGCAGCTATCCTGGCAGCCAAAATCACAGTTGTGCAAGCCATTGCTTCATCTCCCAGTCATCCTTCCATTTTCCCATTCTCTTACCCATACATACACCCACCCCTCTAACTATCCACTCACTCATCCGTCCATCCATCCATCCACTTACTCACCCATGCACCCATCCATCCTTCCATCCTTTCATCTCCACCTCCTTTTATCTTTCCATCCATGCTTCTTCAGGCACTTTGATGGCCTCAAGCAGAGACTTTACACAAAGGTTCTGGAGACACAGATGTCTTTGAGGTGACTTGGGGACACTGGGAGGTCTGGCATCTGGACAAGGTAAGGAAGGCCTGACAGGTCATCTTTAATCAAAGCACCTTCTTATTTGGAGGAAGGAAAAGTGGTTTGAAAGTCTAGATAACTAAATTATTCTGAAGCATTCTGGGGGTATACTCCATGAAGGTATTTGTGGATGACACAGTTGCCTGGCCTGTGCAGATTTGCAGTGGTCCCTGCTGTGACTGTTATGAATGTTTAAATATTGCAGAACTGGGGCTCCTCAGAAGCCTGATGCAAATTCTTCTAGACCTAGTAAAATTATAAGGCAAAGTTTTCTTGTTACTGTTTATATTATGGATTAATTCAGAGTTAAACATGAAAATCAGTGACAAAAAGAAAATGTTCATTTGCTCCGTGGAATGGATGGGTTTACTCAGTGACAAATCCGTGAGCTGTGTTGTGTGTACAGCTATATTTGCCCATTGTGGTAAACTCATTGTGTTTACTCATTAGGATCACTCATCATGGGGATGATAGTCAATTTCAAAGTTTAATCTAAGCTTTACTTGCAAGCTACTTTTTATAAAACTCTTAGGGATTTTTAAAATGTTTTTTTTTTTTTTGGAAGCAGTTTTATGTTTCCAGAGAAATTGAGAAGGAACAGAGACTTCTCAAATACCCGCTGCTCCACATATGCAGACTCCCCAACTGTGAATATCCTTCACCAGATGGTGCATTTGTTACAACTGATGAATCTACATTGACAGATTATGTGACCCACATTCTACAGCTTATCTTGGAGTTCACTCTTGGTGTTGTATGGTCTACGGGTTTGGACCAGCGTATCCATCATTATAGAATCATACAGAGTATTTTCATTGGCATGGAAATTCTCTGTGCTCAACCCATTCCTCCCCTGTCCCCCAACCCCTGGAACCCTGATCCTTTTACTGTTTCCATAGTTTTGCCTTTTTCAAATGTCATCAAGGAAATTACGCTGTATGTAGCCTTTTCTAATCAGATTCTTTCACTTAGTAATATGCGTTTAAATTTCCTCTGTGTCTCTTCGTGCTCTGGTAGTTTATTTCTTTTTATCACTGAATGATATTCCATTGTCTGCATGGACTGCTGTTTATTTATCTATTCTCCTACTGAAGGACATCTGAAGTGCTTCCCAGTTTTGGCAACTGTGAATAAAGCTTCTATAAAAATCCATGTGCAGGTTTCTGTGTGAACATGTTTTCAGTTCCTCTGGGTAAATACCAAGGAGCGTGATTGCTGGCTCCTATGGTGACAGCACATTTAGCTGTGTAAGAAGCCAGTTGCCTGTCTTCCAGAATAACTGCAACATCTTGCATCCCCAGTAGCGATGATGAGAGTTCCTGGGGCTCCACATTTTCACCAGCATTTGGTGATGTCGGTGTTCTGGATTTTGGTCATTCTGATAGGTGTGTAGTATGATCTTACTGTTGTTCTAATTTTCCTTTTTCTGATGACATATGATGTGGTGTGTCTTTTCATATTCTTATTTGCCATTTGTGCATCTTTTTTGCTTAAGGTCTCGGGCCCATTTTAAAAATCAGATTGCTTGTTTTCTTCTTGTTGAGTTTAAAAAAAAATTATTGGAGCATATTTGCTTTATTATGCTGTGTTATTTTCTGCTGTGTAGGCATACATATACATACACCCTCCTTTTTTGTATCTTCTTCCCATTTATGTCACCACAGAGCCCTGAGTAGAGTTCCCTTTAGCTTTCCATTAGTTATCTGTTCTATCATAGTCAGTACTTACATGTCAATCCCGGCCTCCCAGTTCATCTCACTCCCCCTTTCCCCTTGGTTTCCATACATTCGTTCTCTATGTCATGGCTCTACTTCTGCTGTGCAAATCTGTACCATTCTTATAGATTCCACATATTAAAAGTTTTTGTATATTTTAGATAACAGCCCTTGATCAGATGTGTCTTTTCAAATCCCTTCTAGGCTGTGGCTTATCCTCAAATTGTCTTTATACCATCTTTCACAGAGTAGGAATTTTTAATTTTAAGGAACCCTATCAAGTATCTTCTTCATGGATCATGTCATTGGTCTTATATCTGAAAAATCATTGACCCTGCCCAAGCTTATCCAGATTTTCTGTTACATTATCTTCTGGGAGTTTCATAGGTTTGTGCTTTACACTTACATCTGTGATCCATTTTGAATTAATTCTCATGAAGGGTGTGAGATCTGTGTCTAGATTCATTTTTGTATGTGTCAGTATTCAGTTCCTCCAGCATCATTTGTGTTACCTTTGCTCCTCTGTCAAAAATCAATTGGCTACATTCATGGGGGTCTATTCCTGGCCTCTCTATTTGGCTCCATCGATCTATTTGCCTGTCCTGTCACCAATATCAGACTGTTTTGATTACGGTAGCTTTATAGTAAGTCTTGAAGTTGAGTAGGTCAGTCCTGTAACTTTGTTCTCCTTCAATACTGTGTTGGCTATTCTGGATCTTTTGCCTCCTTGCCATAAAAACTTTGGAATTACTTTTTTTGATATCCATGAAATAACTTGCTAGAATTTTTTTGGGATTGAAACTTTTAGTTGCCTTTAATGTCTTCTCTCTTATTATTATTTTTTGTCCTATTCTTTATTTCCAAATACTTTCTATTTTACAAATCTCCCTTGGCCCTCAAAGTGACCTTTCTGCACAGATATATCTCTAAGAGAAACAAAATGAGGCTCAGGAGTTTGTATGAGTTCCTATAGCAAACATGTGGCAGAACCCAGACTGGGAACTGGGTCCTCAGGGGGTTGCGTATTATCCATTTCAAAGGAGCCGCAAGGAGAGGACCAACGTGGGGAGATGCAGGGCACGTGCTGAAGGTCAAAGTGGACAAAGCTTTGCTGCCGCTCCAGACAGGTCTCTGCTGGTCTGAACATCTCTGCACTAAACTTGCTGTGAAGGGTAATTTTATATGTCAACTCACAGGAACACAGGATGTCCATTCACTGACATTTTTCTGGTCTGTTCGTGAGGGTGTTTCCGGATGAAATGAACATTTGAATTGATGATGGAGTGCAACAGCCTGCCCTTCTCAATGCCTCATCTCCAAAGGCCCAAAGAAAATAAAAGACTGAGGATGGAAGAGTTCTTTTACTCTGCTTGCCTGTTCGCGTGCTCCTGCCTTCAGGCTTGGACTTCTACCAGAACTTACAGCATCCTTCCTTCCAGCTGGCTGGAGAGGTGGGATTTCTCAGCATCTAATTTGCTTGAGCCAAATCCAATTCCATTTCCTATAGCAATTAATCTTACATATATAAATACATGTTATATATATAGTAATATTATTGTTCTTCAGTTTCTAAGTTGTGTCCAACTCCTTGTGATTTCATGGACTGCTGCACTCCAGGCTTCCCTGTCCTTCTCCTGGATTTTGCTCAGATTCATGTCCATTGAGTCGATGGTGCCATCCAACCACCTCATCCTCTGTCATCCCCTTCTCCTCCTGCCCTCAATCTTTCTCTTTCCCAGAATATATTCATACTATATGTGTGTATAAAATTCATTCTGTTTCTCTGAAGAACCCAGAATAATAGCCCCACTATGCTACTTTCTACTATATACTTGTTTATCTTTCATGAGCTAAAATTTGGGAGCCTTAGAACATTCTTCAAAACAATAATGATTAAAATTTGCATGGCCTTTTTTTTTTTTTTTTACTTTCCATTACATTTTTGAAGTATATGCTCATATGTAAGCCTTTTGAAGCCCCTTGTAACAAAGCATTTGTTTGAACCTTGATGAAAGAATCGTGGCTAAAAGCAAGGCAGTAAGGTGCTCTGCCTGGAGGAGGAAATGGCAGCCTACTCCAGTATCTTGCCTGGAAAATCCCATGGACAGAGGAGCCTGGTGGGCTGCTGACCATAGGTCACAAAGAGTCGGGCACAACTGAGTGACTAAACAAGAGGTGCTCTGAGTCAGGGCCAGACAGGGCTTGTGGCTTTGTGGGGACAGAGGCCAAGATCTCTGATTATGGACCAGGCTCTCTAAAGTGAAACCTCTGCAATTTGGGGTGAATGCAACTGTGCAGGGCAGAGTTGTCACAATGCTGGAGTCACTGGGTCTTTCTCGCTCTCTGTTTTTTCTAAATATCAAACACAGTGATGTTTCTGATTGAACACAGTAATGTTTCAAACAGTCTTTAAAGATGCATTGTGGGACTTTCCTTGTGGTCCAGTGGTTAAGACTCTGAGCTCCCAATGCAGGTGATCTGTTTTCCATCCCTGGTCAGGGAACTAGATTCTGCATGCTACAACTAAAGAACGCACATGCTGCAATTAAGACCAAATTAAAAATTATTAAAAGCAAACAAAGATGCATTGCATTAGAATGAACTGCATTTTAAATGTACCTTTTTCTTTTCAATCTTACCTGCTTTCCACATAGTGATCACCTTTTATTCATGTTACATTGGCAAAGGGCTAGTTTTAGTCATTCATATTTTCAAAGGCCGGATATTGCCTTTAAGCAAATTAGATATTACACTAATGCATGGTGGCAGCCACCGTTGGAATGCATGATGAGGGCAAGAATATCTATTTATGATTATTTTCTGTATTCCTGTAACAACAACTTTAAGTTGTTTTGGACCAGGAAATCACAAATCATGTTTCTTATCATGTAGTCATTAAAAATTTTTTTTTTTAGTTTGAATGCACAGAATTTGAATGGAGACACACACACAAATGCCTTGGGGATTATATTAAAATGAGCCTCAAACAGCACAAACAGGAAATTACCTCACTGCTGAAACTCCTGCCTACCCTCTTGGTTCACATTTCCCTGCACTCCCCCCCGCCCCGCCCAGAGAAAATCACTACCATGCATTTTATCTTAATTATCCACCTATTTTTCTTTATTCTCCTTACCCCATCAGCAATATGTGCATCTCTAAGCATTATATTGTCTGGTTTTAGCAGGGTTTGAGCTTTTTCCAAAGGAATCATACTGGGTGCATTATTTTGAAATGTTGTTTTTTTGCCCAGCTTGTTTTGAAGATTCTTTTTCACATGTGTCAGACACACAATTTGTCCTAGAAAGGAACAATTTAAAAATTGATCGGTAGTGGAATCACCCATTTCCAACTAAATGGACAATCTATATTGCTGGGATAAAAGCTCCAATTACACCTGGCTGAATAACAGCCTTTAACAGAGCGCTTAGGGCGTGGGCGGCCTGGATTTCTGGAACCTCTAAACTCTTGTGAGTTTAAAGTTCTGTCCAAGGGCTTTAGCCAGCGGAGGTCCACCTCAGCCATCTGCCCTGCGCCTGGCCCCCCACCCCACCCCGCTCCCGCACCACTCCATGCCACCAGAATGAAGCCAGGCCCTCAGACTGCCTTCTTGATGTGAGCAGAAATATGTCAATCCGGGTTCTCCAGGGAAACAGAACCAATGGTGAATGAAAACACGTGTGTGCTTGTGTGTATGCGTGTGTTTATATATACTATACAGAGATTTATTATAGGGGATTGGCTCATGTGATTATAGAGGCTGCCGTGTTTATGTCTGCAGTGTGGCCACCGGCTCAAGACCCAGCTGAGCCAGTGGTGCAGGTCAAGTCCAAGGTCAGCCGTTGGCTGTGCACTTCCCCTGCTGGGGGTAGGGGCAGGAGAAGCCAGACGTTCTGTTCTATTCTGGCCTTCAACTGGTCAGACAAGGCCCACTCATATTATGGAGAGTGATCTGCCTATTCAAAGTTCACAGATTCAGTGTCAATCTTATCCAAAGGTTCCTTCCAAGTTGGCATATAAAATTAACTGTCACAGTGCACAAGGGTGGACATTCAGGGTTTAGAGGTGTCTGCTTGAAATTCTCATCTGCGGCTGCTCTGCTGCTCCAGTCCATCCCTGCGCACCTCCCCGGGGCCTTCCCTGCATCCCCGGCGAGCTCTTGCCCGTGCTTTGGGATGCTCTCCACACAGTCCTCTCCAGCTTCGAGGCCAGACGGGGAGTCCTGTCTCCTTGTGGATCCCCGGGGCCTCACTCTGCACGGCAGGCATGCAGTCAATGCTGGCTGAATGCCAACCATCGCAACCTCGGGAGAGCCCACACACATCCCAACAATCCTTCAGTAGAGCCACTGCACAGAAGTAGCCCTGTTTCCTAGAACATCCTGGAAGGAAAGGCTGTCTTCTCTTCCTTCCTGGCATTACGAGTCTGACTAAGTGTCCGGAATGATCCGCCCAATTCAGACCCTGTCTGTGAATTACAGGGCCAGACCAGGCCTTCTCTAAAGTAGCATCTTTATAAGAAGTGCCGACTAGCAGCACCTCTGTGAACTCTGACCCCCTTCTAGGCGTCCACCACGACTGTGGGAGCAGAGCGAGGCCTGTCCCATCTTTTCCTCTCCTGGACTCTGCGCCTTGACCCCGTGTTGCAGAAAGCTTTAACTTTTGTCTCAGGTTTAAAGGATTTGTTAACAAAATAAGCCCTACAAAAGGGCTACTCTGGCGGCTCAGACGGTAAAGAATCCTCCTGCCATGCAGGAGACTTGGGTTTGATCCCTGGGTCAGGAAGATTCCCTGGAGGAGGGCATAGCAACCCACTGCAGTATTCTTGCCTGGAGAATTCCATGGACAGAGGAGCCTGGCGGGCTACAGAATATGGGTTTACAAACAGTCAGACATGACTGAGTGACTAATACTACTACTGCTACATATAAATAAATAATACCAATATTTACTAGAGAATTATCTAGCTCACTTCCAATATACTGATATTAAAAGAAAAGAAAAATACAAACAGCAGAGGGTGCATCTGCAAATTAGGTTTTGGCCAACATCCAAACTTAAATAGCACTGGGATGTCACAGCACATCTGGAGTCCCAACTGGGAAAAAAATCCCAGACAGCATGTCCACTCCATGAGTGAGACTTCAAAGATTGCAATTCAGGTTCCTTCTTATAATGATAATCCCAAAGTGCAAATTGATGCGTCATCAGTCTGTGAGCAGCTTGCAGCTCTGTGTGTGTGCTCAGTCTATCTGACTCTTTGTGACCCCTTGGACTGAAGACTGCCAGGATCCTCTGTCCATTGAATTTTTCTAGGCAAGAAGTCTGCAGTGAGTTGTTGCCATTTCCTCCTCCACGGGATCTTCCCCACCCTGGGATCAAACCAGTACTCTTGCATCTCTGGAAGCGTAGGTGGATTCTTTACCACTAGTGCCACCTAATGCTGTTTGTTTTGTCTTGTAAAACTTGGAATGCTGTTAAATCCAGGGCGTGGTTGGCCAGACACCCTCCAGGGCTCAACAGTCTCAAGATTCTCCCCCCATCTTACCTGTGGTGCCACAGGGCTTGCCCTCAGAGCAGGCAGTCGGGACACTCAGAGCCAGGGCAGTGTCCAGGCAGGTTAGAAGCAGAGCGGGTCAGAGGCCCGCTCTGCTTTGTCTCTGAAGCCTAAACAAGACTAGATTTAATTTCCCTAACAGTCCCTCACTTACGACCCAACTCCTGGCTCTGGGATGTCCACTTGCCTCTCAGGAGCGTTGTTCAGCTGAGTTCATCTATGGTAGGTGGCCTGGGATTGGTTACGGGGGTTTCCAGGGCTAACCACCCCTCTCCCACTCTCCTCAGCCCCCCTCATCCCAGGTTCAGCCTTTGAGCCTCCAGCAGCTTACTCTGAGGGTGGCCTGGGTCTCCACTCTCTGGCCAATTTCAGCAGGGTGAGTGCAGCAGCCTCTGGTCAGGTAGAGTGTTCTTCCTCAGCCGTGGATGCGATAGGGCCATGGAAACACCTCTGGGCATGGAGAGCCAGCCCCTCAGAGTGGAGGCATGTGCAGTGGTTCTGTGATTTAGTTTAAACTTGTGTGGAAAGCCTGTTGACCTCCTCGTGCCGGAGGCGTGGTTCACCGGGTTTACCTCCCAAGGCTTCCGAATGGGGGTGTGAACTATTACCTACAGGATGGATAAACCACGAGGTCCTGCATACAGCACAGGGAGGCATAATGGAAAAGAATACAACAACAAATATGCATATAAACCGAATATATGTGTGTTAAAGTCACTTCAGTCGTGTCCGACTCTCTGTGACCCTGTGGACTGTAGCCTGCCAGGCTCCTCTGTCCATGGGATTCTCCAGGCAAGAATACTGGAGTGGGTTGCCATTCCTTCCTCCAGGGCATCTTCCTGACCCAGGGATCGAACCCATGTCTCTGACATCTCCTGCATTGGCAGGTAGGTTCTTTATCGCTAGCGCCACCTGGGAAGTCTTGAATATATATGTAAAACTGAATCACTTTGCTGTGCAGCAAAAATTATTACACCATTGTTAACAACTATAATTCAATTAGAAAAAAAACAAAAAAGTGTAGCCACAGTTCAAATCCAGACCTGTCCACAGGGGGATGGGAAGACAGGGTCCTGGGTTTTGGAAAATGCATTTTATCACCTCATGTCCCCTGTGCCTGACCATCGTCGGCCCCGAGGGCAGGAGACCACTGACCATGTGTCAGCCTGGCTTCCTGCCTGCTGACGGCCTCCCAGCCTCTCCTGCCCACACCCCAGGCTTCCCTGCAACGGCGGCCCCAGCATGTGGGGCTGGACCAAGTAGACCTCTGTCCCTGCCCCTGCCTGATACCCCTGGCTGCCACCATCCCAGGAGACGATTCTCGATGGGAGATGAGTACTCAGCCTGAGTGCCAGTCTGGCCGGCAAGCTGGGGACCCCACACCCTCCTGGGATCAACCTTCACCTGATGGACTGGCGGCAGACCCCTTATATTCATCTGAGAGAAAGCATACTGCAACTGAAAACACTTGGAGTGTAAATAGTAAAATGTGATCAAAGAGTAACCTTAAGGTATAAGGAAACGGCACAAGGCGCCCAGGATGGGTAGAGAGGACCTGAGGATGCCCCTCAGACTTGGCAGATGCCCGCATCCCCACAGCTGGGCTTCCTGCCTCCCCAGAGGAAATACAGGGGCAGTCTGCCAGAAGGCGTCCTGGGCTCAGAGTTGATCCTCAGCTCCTGAGCAACCAGGAAGCCATGAGCCAGGGCCCCGGCAGGCATGTGGGTGCACGGAGGGTGCATGTACCAACATGGGCAGGAGTGTGTGGGGCAGCAAACCTGCTTAAGGAGGCAGGGGAGGGGATTGTCTGGCTGGACCAGAGCTTCAAGGTCACTGAAGGGCCACTTTCTGCACTCGTAGCCAGGGCTGGGTATCCTTACTTCCTGCAGCCCTACAGCTCTGGCCAGGGGAGACCAGCCCTTTCCTCACGCAGGGTCCCTGCTGGCCGGTCTGCTGAGAACCCTTAGGGTCTGTCCCAGTCAGTGTTGGGGAGAAAGGCTCAGAGGAATTCTGCTCAGGACTATGGTCCTAGGTTGAAAGTGAACCGAGACCAGAGAAGCGCCAGCGTCCTGCCCTGGATGGAGGGAGTCTCAGGCGAGGCTTGCAGTGTTTCCCAGTCCCACCATGGGCTCACAGCTCGTTAGCCTTCTTTATGAGCTCTCTTCATTTTGTCGACTCACCTCCCACTACCCTTACATTTGTTTCCTGGGATGACTTATATGCACATTCTTGGTTCTTTATGTGCTTCTGGGGAAACACATCCTCAGCAGAGAAATCAAGCACGGAGCTCAAGGATGAATGATATGTTGCAGGTTTTTATGCTGCCAGCGTGTGAGGTCATAATGAACAATATAAAGCAAGCAAAGGCAGCCACATTGGGATTGAGGAATTGGGAGTTACTTAGTAAGTGGACAATATCTGAAAATCATACAAGCTATGATTAGGTCCCTTGCAAAGTGCAGCAGCTAACTCAAATGGTTATTGGGAGGATGAAATGAAATTGTAAATGAAAGGAGATTAGCATGCTCACCCAAAAACCTCTGCCTGTGATCAGACTCCCATTGGACTAGGCCCATAGTTGTATCTTCAACTGTAAAGAGAAAGAAAGACATTGTCCAAGTTTGTGACTAAAACAGGCAAAAGGTCTTGGTGTTATAGCTTTGGAACAGGCAGGACATTTGCTGGAAAGTGAGAGAAACCTAATGCAAATGAGTTTAAACAAAAAAGAGGCCATATTGGCAGACAGAACTGAAAAATCCAGGAGCAATGGCTTCAGATGCATGTTGATCAAGGCACTTGCAAATAACTTTTCTCTATATTTCTGTTTTGCTTCTTGTTGGGTTCATTTTAAGTTCAGGCTCTTCCTTTGTGGGGCCTCATCACAACTTCAATTCCAGTGAAAGGAATGCACATCCTCCTCAGAGGTGTGACAACCCCCCTGAGAGTGAGTATTTAGAAGTCATCACTATCACCGCTGCAAGAGTGTGTGTCCCTCATCCTGTGATTATACCATTTCCTTTTTGGACTCAGGCAAGATGTTTTACATGAATATCTATTGAAATCCATCCCACAAGATTAAACTTATTAATTAAGCCTTTAGAAGAACTTTCTAAATTGGCATATGAGCAGAAGTTTATACTCTTTCCAGATTTCACAATGGCTAACGATTTGATGATGGTCTTCTATTATGATGTTCAAAATGATGCTGTGAAAGTTGAATGGTGAGAGAGTATAATGGTGGTTATTAAGGACAGAGGAATTAGGGAGATTGTGGTCAAAGGTCACAAACTTCCAGTTAGAAGATCAATACGTTCTGGAGATCTAATGCACAGCATTGTGATTATAGTCAACAATGCTGCTTTATTCCTCAGAGTTGCTATGGGATTAGATCTTAAATGTTCTCACAACAAAAGAGAAGTGGTAATTGGGTGATGTGTTGGCTAATGCCACAGTCGCAATCATACTGTAACGTGTAGGTGTGTCAAGTCAACACATTGTACACCTTAAACTTATACAACATCATGTCAATTGTATTTCAGTAAAGCTGGAAAAAGTTGGATGTTCAAAAAAAGAAAAAATGAAAGTTGGACAAAGTCAAGGACATAGTTTGGCCCTAGGACTTCTGTAACCAAGGCTTGTCCATCCTCGGCCAGTTCAAAGCTATTGTCATTCATTTATATTTTGATTTACACATATAGCAATCCAATCTGAGCAATTCAAAATCTTCACAAATATATCTCTTTTTAATGATGATGGTTACACAACAGTAAATTTAATACCAGCTTTTAGTGACTATAAAGAATAATGGCCCCTCAAAGATGTCTATTTCCTAGTCTCTGGAACTTGTGAATAACTTTCCTTATATGGTAAAAGAAACACGCAGGTCTGGTTGACTTAAAGGTCAGAGATTATCTTAGAATATTTAGGATGGTGAAGAATTCTTAAAAGGGAAAGGAGGAGGTGATCAGAGGTGTGTGAAAGAAACTGACAGAGTTATTTTCTTGCACCAGTATTGTCACAATGCATTGCTAGGCTGCAGAAGAAGAATGTGAACATTTTGCCACATTATAAAAAAAGAGATTTCTCAACTAGTAAAAAGCAGGGTATGACACGGAACTAACAAGTGAAAACAATTCAAGTTAGGGTCACTCACCTGACTTTTTAACCTTGGATTCTAATCCCGTTTCCTTGTTACAAATGGTGACAATACAGAAGGCCTATACATTTCACACAAGGATGTTGTGACATTTAATGGAGAAAAATTATGTTTTATTATCGTTTTATTTTATAAGACACTTTATATGTTTATTTCATTGTGATGATAATTTAAAGTATTGTTAGTATCAGCTTAGGTCCTTATTTTCAGAGAAATTTCAAAGCCTCTGAGGTTCACAAATATTATGCAGCAATGATGATAAGATAGCAATATTTGTGTATCCTAATCACCCATTTGGAAAATGTGCTACTTTGGAATTAATGAAATACGGGAGTGCCCAATTAAGGTGAGTGTTAAATTCATCTAATGAGCATTGCCTGTGCATCAATTATTCCCCAAAGAACAAAGGTGATTTCTCTGGAAGAGTTACATGTATTAAACAGAAAATTTATAGCTATCTCGGAGATGTTTTTGCTCAAATGGTACGAGAGGGTTCACCTAATTGCAGCGATTATCTTTCTGCACTTCAAATTGCAGATACCACATGGCCAGAATCACCTAATAAACTGCGACGCTTGGGGCACTGATTGTAGATTTCAGCAGGATTCATTTTCTGTTTTCTTTCTTTCCCTCTTTTTTAAATAGATAGAAATAAACTATGAAGTTTTCGACCTGGTAACTGATATCCTTGAAGCAACCAGCAATTTTCTGCTAGGAGGAGCAAAAAAGTTAGGTTTGCCCTTTGAGGTTTTAGCTGCTTTTTGGGACATGCAACATATCTAAACTTAGGGGATCAGATGCTCTGTGTGGTCAGACTGTCTTGTGTGAGTACTTGCCAGCACTGGAGTCAGCCTTGTGGCAGAGAGGAGAGGTGCAAACCCCGGAGAGAAAGAAAATATGAACAAAAGCTGACATCATCCTGTTAATGGAGCAGGCTTGACCTGTTAGGGCAGGAAGTATTACTAGTAGCAATAGCAGGAACAAATAAAAATAATTTACTTTAGAAGAGATGCATTTAAAAGTGCTTACCTGAAAACTGGATAGGGTTGTTATCAAGAATGAAATGATCATCCATGAACATTTCCTTGGAGTCACACCCATTTGGATTGGAATCCTGACTGCCCCTTTAGTTCTAATGGGAGCTGGGTTTCACAGCTGAGAACAGACAGACATGACCTTGACTCCGAGCCGGTGGCAGAATAGGGTACTGGCTCATGTGGCACCCGTGTCAGTCACCTGTGCAAACCAAGTGCTGTCACTACTATCCTTGATGCTAGCGCTGATGTGGGTGGGAAAACCTGGCGTTATAACAAGCCTCAGTCTGCAGTCAGGCTTTCCAACTGGAGATAAAATTAGTATCCTGACTATTGACTTTGAGGTAAATTGAAGTTGTTTTCTATTTTATGGGAGTAAACACATCTACCAAAGCCCAGGGTTTGCCTGACTAAAATCTCTGTGATTCTCTGAGCCACATCGCACTTTGTGCCAGAGAAGGTGGGAAGTTTTGTGTTTAGCTTCTTTCAGTCTCTCTGCCTCGACCCTGACCTTCACTCTCAATCATTTAGGGTCCTTATTCTCTACCCCTATTCTTTAAAAAAACTAACAGTGTACAGATTTTTTCCCAGTGAAAGTGAAGTCTCTCAGTTGTGTCCGACTCTTTGCGACCCCATGGACTGTAGCCCATCAGGCTCTTCAGTCCATGGGATTTTCCAGGCAAGAATACTGGAATGGGTTTCCATTACCTTCTCCAGGGGATCTTCCCAACCCAGGGATCAAACCCGGTTCTCCTGCACTACAGGCAGGCGCTTTACCGTCTGAGCCAGCAGGGAAGGCCATATTTTTCTTTTTTTTTCCCATTGCATGCCTTTAATTATTTTATTAAAAAATTTTTTTGAAGTACAGTTGATTTACAATGTTGTCTTAGTTTTCTATGTACAGCAGAGTGATTCAGTTATATATGCACACACACACACATATGTATTCTTTATTTTTTATATATTCAATTATGGTTTATCTGAGGATACTGAATATAGTTCCCTGTGCCTTACAGTAGGACCTTGTTGTTCATCCATCCTATATATCATAGTTTGCATCTGCTAATGTCAGACTCCCAATACTTCCCTCCCTACTCCCTTGGCAGTTGCAAATCTATGTCTGAGTCTGCTTTGTTTCATAGGAAAAAAACAAGTTTTCTCATGTTTTATTCACTGTCATGACAAATATTTATTGATCATCTGAGCTGAGCATTGAGCTGGACCTGGGGCCCCTGGGAAGACCCTGGTTGGCACATCTGTCTCTGGGATACAGATGGTCTGTTAGAACAGAAGGACGTTATTCAAATAAGAACTACCAAGTGAGAAAGTTCAGTCCTTTTTAGAAAGTTCTAGAAATGTCCTCAGAGGCCTTCAACTACAGGAAGCCTGTCTTCAACTAGCTTATTTAGAGGATTAAAGTGAAGGAAATAAATTTGTGTACACCTCCAAAAAAATGTCAGTGTTAATTATTCGAATGAGTGTCTGATACATTAAAGGACTCTTTACCACTAAAATTTCATCTCATACATTGAGTTTCTCCTGTGTGCCAGACCCGGAGCGCAGCACAGAATAACTGAGGAATATTCCTATTCTGCTCAGGACATTTCACTTTGCTATCAGGAGCAGGTCTGCAAAATGCTTATTTGTGGACTAGAATCTAAGCATCTGAAATATTACTCCCAGAGCCACCCAGAACCACCACACAGCTAAGACTGCCCCCCATCACCCTTCTGTGCCCGCTTGGGAATGGTTTTCTCGAACAGCCTCCCTGGCCTACAGGTAGGATTTTTCAGAAACACAAACATATAAATTTTTGTTCCTTTGTAACAGCCCACAAGAGGAACTTCTCTTTTTGATTGTTGATTCCTTTGTCTTGGCACAGAAAACATCTCCTTCTTTCTGTGCAAATGACTGGTTTTGATATTTAGGACACAGAGTTGCAATTTTATTTATCTATCTGCTTTAACAAGGATTGTGAACCATATTGAACACTATTTCAACTGGTTCTCATATGCACATTCATATATTAACTTTCAGCAACGTTTAGGATATGGGCCCTGGGGAACTCCTACTCCACTGATGTTAAAGAAAATTTGGGGAGAGCATGGAATTACTCAAGAAGTTTGGAGCAGTGGTGGTTCTGGTTTTGGTTAATTTGATGACTCAGTGAGGCTACTCCCTTTCTGTCTGCATGTTTTTGCCTCAGTATGTTGGTTTTGTTGTTGACTTCTCTTCAGAAGGCCAGGAAGACTCGGTAGGTGTATTCATCACATGAGTACATGACCATGTTGAAGGCAGGAAGGAGAGGGTGCACGCAAACTTTTGCACATGCCTCTCGGCAAATTGTTTCACATGCTTTTCCTCATCTAATAACCAGGAGAAGGGAACAGAATGATCAACACTGAATTAGACTTTCAGGACAGATCCTTCCTAGAGCTGAAGGTCTATTCCCTTTGCACATGACTTGGTAGCACAGGTAAATGAAATAGACAGAGCTCTGTCAGCAAAGAAGAATAGCAGGTTACTGACAAGTATGCATGAAGTTTCCTTCATGCCTCACCTGAGGTTTTATCTTTCTTGCATGAAATGTACTCAAGTATTCAATCCCTATTCTTTGCCCTATTATTTGCAAATGCCTCAAATCCTTTTCCCTCTGAACAAAGTGGAGGCAGAAGTGAAAAAACAAATCCTAAGTGTTAAATAGATCTCTACCTGTGGTAGGTGACAAGCCCTGTGCTTGAGAATGGAGACACAAACGTCAAAGAAAAAAGCAGGAAGGGTAAAAGTTGGGGTTTAAGGAGGAAAAATAGATCAACAGGCTTTGCTATGGGCCTGAGGTAGAACCTGGAGGTGGAGGGCATCTGTCATTACTGAACCCAGGGAGACCCCATAGATTTGGCTTTTCATCATTGAGGGGAACTCAGGTGACGAAGATGCTTATGAGCTTAGATTTAAACGTACCCTGTTGGGGGGTTTTCTGAAAGAAGAAGTCCCAGAGGCAATTGTATAATTGAATAAAACTACTTCCAGAAAAATACCTTCCTGAACTTCAGAAAAATGCTTTCCTAATTATTCTCTCACTTGCTCTTTTCAATCTTGCTGAGAGAAATACATTTAATATGTGAAGAAACTGAAGCTGTGGAGTAATGTGGGCTTTCCCCAGCATAATGGAGCGAACACAGGACCAGGCCACTTGGAAGGGCTGTTGGTTCAGACTTTTGTACACACTGTAGCCTTGGGCTACACTGTAGAACTCAACCTTGACTAAGGCTTCAGTTGGTGGGACGGGCAAGTTGGAGTGGAGTCCGCAGCACTGGGTGGGGTCTGCTGCTTCTTAGTAGGTTCAGTTCAGTTCAGTCGCTCATTCATGTCCGACTCTTTGTGACCCCATGAACCACAGCACGCCAGGCCTCCCTATCCATTACCAACTCCCAGAGTTTACACAAACCCATGTCCATCGAGTCGGTGATGCCATCCAGCCATCTCATCCTCTTTTTTTCATCCCCTTCTCCTCCTGCCCCCAATCCCTCCCAGTATCAGGGTCTTTTCCAATGAGTCAACTCTTCGCATGAGGTGGCCAAAGTATTGGAGTTTCAGCTTCAGCATCAGTCCTTCCAATGAACACCCAGGACTTATCTCCTTCAGGATAAACTGGTTGGATCTTCTTGCAGTCCAAGGGACTCTCAAGAGTCTTCTGCAACATCACAGTTCAAAAGCATCAATTCTTCGGGGCTCAGCTTTCTTCACAGTCCAACTCTCACATCCATACATGACCACTGGAAAAACCATAGCCTTAACCAGATGGACCTTTGTTGGCAAAGTAATGTCTCTGCTTTTTAATATGCTATCTAGGTTGGTCATAACTTTCCTTCCAAGGAGTAAACTCTTTTAATTTCATGGCTGCAATCACCATCTGCAGTGATTTTGGAGTCCAAAAAATTAAAGTCTGACACTGTTTCCACTGTCTCCCCATCTATTTCCCATGAGGTGATGGGACCAGATGCCATGATCTTAGTTTTCTGAATGTTAAGCTTTAAGCCAACTTTTTCACTCTCCTCTTTCACTTTCATCAAGAGGCTCTTTAGTTCTTCTTCACTTTCTGCCATAAAGGTGGTGTCATCTGCATATCTGAGGTTATTGATATTTCTTCCGGCAATCTTGATTCCAGCTTGTGCTTCCTCCAGCCCAACATTTCTCATGATGTACTCTGCATATAAGTTAAATAAGCAGGGTGACAATATACAGCCTTGGCATACTCCTTTTTCTGTTTGGAACCAGTCTGTTGTTCCATGTCCAGTTCTAACTGTTGCTTCCTGACCTGAATACAGGTTTCTCAAGAGGCAGGTCAGGTGGTCTAGTATTCCCATCTCTTTCAGAATTTTCCACAGTTTATTGTGATCCACACAGTCAAAGGCTTTGGCGTAGTCAATAGAGCAGAAATAGATGTTTTCTGGAACTCTCTTGCTTTTTTTGATGAGCCAGCAGATGTTGGCAATTTGATCTCTTGTTCCTCTGCCTTTTCTAAAACCAGTTTGAACATCTGGAAGTTCATGGTTCATGTACTGCTGAAGCCTGGCTTGGAGAATTTTGAGCATTACTTTACTAGCATGTGTTAGAAAAGCAAAAAATGCTGCACTTATTGGTCATATAGATTATCTGACTTTTGCTCATTTTTCCATTTCTTCACTCATTCTTTTGTTTCCTCATTCAATAGACACCAAAGGAACATAATTAGTCTAGGCATTGCACCTGGTGCTGTGACACAGTTCGGGATGAAGTCACATAAACAGCATAAATTGCATCTTAAAGCAATTATAATCCAGTGAAAAAGTAAATCTGTTAATACATATTTTGTTAATATACTGTTGTTCAGTCTCTAACTCTCTGTACCCGCACGGACTGCAGCATGCCCGGCTCTGTCCTTCACTGTTTCCTGGAGTTTGTTAAATTCATGTCCATTGAGTCCATGATGACATCTAAAGATCTCATCCTCTGCTGACCCCTTCTTTTGCCTTCAATCTTTCCCAGTGTCAGGGTGTTTTTCAATGAGCCAGCTCTTTACATTAGGTGGCCAAAGTATTGGAGCTTCAGCTTCAGCATTGATCCTTTCAATGAGGATTCAGGGTTGATCTCCTTTAGGATGGACTGGTTGGATCTCCTTGCAGCCCAAGGGGCTCTCAAGAGTCTTCTCCAGCACCACAGCTCAAAAGCACCCATTCTTCAGTGCTCATCTTTCTTCACCGTCCAACCCTCACATCTCTGAGCTCAGTCTCTCAGCCAGTCATGTCTGACTCTTTGAGACCCTCCTGGACTGTAGCCTGCCAGGCTCCTCTGTCCATGGGATTCTCCAGACTAGAATCCTGGAGTGGGCTGCCTTCTCCACTCACATCCCTACATGACTATAGTACAATATAAAATGACATGGTAATGTATGATATGACATGACATAACATCATATAATAATATAATATGTCTAAATTCTGCTTGGTGCACTGTATCTGTTGACTTTTCCCAACCAGAATGATTTCAACTTGGAAGATAAGAAACAAAAACTCAAGAGGCAGGCAAAATGTTGGCTGAGTATACAAAGTACTCTAAGGAGCAGAGGAACTTTTCTCAAAGAACCTGACACCCAGGAGTGCCTGCTATTTTTCCTGTGTCAGTGGCCAGATCCTGGGGGAGGAAGGATTCCTCACAGCAGGTGAAAAAGTGGGGAATTGTCTAGAGTGAGGATTGTAAAGTTGTGCGGGAAATGAAGCAAAGCCTCCTGGATCGTCATTACTCCAGGGGTGCTGCCACCAGCCCCATCTGTATGCATCTCTGGCCTGATTTCCCCTTTGGTGAGTCAGAAATGGGGAGCAATTTGACAAAATGAAAGCCTTCACGTCTCGGGTATCAGATTGAATTTTCTCAAAGGTTATGTTAGAAACACTACTGTGGTTACAGCAAATGTCACAGAGAGCTTGTCAAGTTTCCCTGAAGTTCCTGAAAATTGGTAACTTACCAACAGAATAGCAATTGAGAATCGGGGAGGGTGGAGAGCATCACAGGGAGTGTTTCAGTCAATCTCTTCTGAATCTGAAGTTCACACAGCCTTCGACCCTTCCACACTCAATTCTGCAGAATCCCCAGTCTTGTGAATTTGTCCTCTGAGATTTTATTCATCCCCACTTGAAATGATGCCACAATTCCAGTGGCACCAAAGGTGACCCAGATCAGGGCCGGTCCGACTCTGGACAGAACAATCGCAGCCACGCTGGCCTGCACCTTATGAGTCCCTGGTCTGCTTCTGCTGACTCAGTGACTTGGCCTTGGGTTTTCTTCCCTGTGGCTCTTGAGGATGTCCAGCTGACCTTAGTAGAGGGGTAGATAAAGATCCCTGCCCACAATTGAGCGTTTTGCTTGTGTGAGCATGATTTGCTTTTATAAGGAAGGGAGTTTGACAGAAATATCATGCCCATTCTCGTCCTCCTGTCATCAAATTTCAGATACTCATCTTCTTTTAAAAGGCAGGACCTTGAACTTCCTCTCCAATGGTGAGCATCATCTTGCTTTCTCTCATTCTCTTCATAGGTTCTTCCTTGCTGCCTATGATACACTCGGTACTTCACATCCAAGATGTGTTAAGTCCCCCAGGTCCCTGACTGTCCTTCTTATGCCCTCCCCCCACCAAAATCATTTATAGTGCAGTATGTATTCTTGGCATTACATCCTGACCCCAGGTTCACTCTCATTTCATAGCGATCAGTTTCCTGTTTCTGGAAATCATACACTTAAACATCACCAAGAACATGGTGATTCCACATTTGATGTGTAGCTTTTCAATTCCCTCTCTCTGGACCACTGAGCAGAAAAGGTGTTTCTCCCAAAATATCATTTTGAGTAGTGGAGGAAGCATTGTCTCTTGGGTCTAACTCTGGAGCTTTGGTTCCACTGCTTTCCAACTGAATGAGCCTGGTTGGGAAATTGAGGGTTATGAAATCTGTTTTGCTCATCTATACAGTGGGAATATTGATCCTTACTTTAAAACGTTTTCCTGAGGATTCACCTTGAGGTCCCTTGTGCAAGTGGGCTTAGTCATGTCCATCTCTTTGTGACCCCATGGACTATAGCCCGCCAGGCTTCTCTGTCCATAGAATTTTCCAGGCAAGAATACTGGAGTGGGTTGCCATTTCCTTCCCCAGGAGATCTTCCTGATTCAGGGGTTGAACCCATATCTCTTCTGTCTCCTAAATTGGCAGGGGGATTCTTCACCACTGAGCCATCTGGGAAGCTTCTTGAGGTTCCTATAGGACTCTTCAAATTCACCACAGACAACTCTGAGTTTATCATCCACTTTCCAGACCGCTGTCCCCTGGACAGCAGAAATAAAACCATTACTCAGTCCTCATGGGAATCAGCCCCAAGTTCCTTCTTTGGCTTTACTTTCTGGAATTTTTATGGCCTTAGTTCTTTTTACTATCATTTTCTAGATCTGTATCTTGTTTTTTCTTGCTTTATCTCTGACAATTACATCTGAATTATCCTCCCCATTTTCAGCCTCTGCTTCTCCTTCTCATGTGCTCTTGAATCGTCTTGCAGGTTGTAGCTTTCATCATATTGCTCCTCACGTAGTGACTATGGAAACTGCCACTTGGCCACAGATAAAGTCACGACTCCAATATTCCATGACTTGATAGGAATTTGATATCTCAGATTTTAATTTTAAAATGTTCCGCCTGACACCATTCCTGGGCTCCTCCTGCAAGAGGCTGCTCTCTGTGCCCTGAACGACACGTGTTCTCCTCTTCTGCCCTGATTTAGTGTTCCCAATTTAGTTCTCTCTTCCTCAAATGCTCTCCCTCGACATCACCCTATCTCTGTTCTCAGAAGCCTTTCATATCCTAAAAATGGCCCCCTCTTTCGAGAAATTATCCAGAGAGGAGCCAGTTTAACCTAGTCTCTGCTGTCTCTGGTCTGCCACTGCTGTTACAAGAGCTTCATCTCAGGTATTAGGATATTGTGTCTTTGCATTCATCCCTTAAAGTAAGAGGCCACTGTTTTTAAAATGTTCAGCTTTCCTCAGTGCCACGAATATGTTCATTTTCCACTGATGATTATTTCATTGAATTATTGACTTTAGAATTCAGAAAAAAAGATGGGATTCCCTTGGTGGTCCAGTGGTTAAGACTGCACTTCCACTGCAGGGGGCTTGGGTTCAGTCCCTGGTCAGGGAACTAAGAGTTAGCATGCCACAGCTAAAACATCCCACATGAGGCAACTAAGGCCCAGCACAGTCAAATAAGTAAATGAATATTTTTTAAAAAGCCGGCACACTGCATTTGTGTTGTGAATGTGGAGTTCATTCACAATGCAAATGCTTAATAAATGGTGATTGAAAATGAATCAAGTGACCAGGACTCAAAGTTCAAGGGAAAATGGTTTTTTTTCCCTGTGCTGGACGGAATCTCAGTCTTCAGGTGAGTAATTCTCAAATTTTGGTTTGTGTCCCGACCACCCAGAAGGCTGGTTAAAAACACCAGAGTTTCTGATTTAGCGGTTCTGGGATGTGGCTCAGGAATTTGCATTTCCGCAAGTTCCCAGGTGATACAAGTGCTACTGGTCCAAGGACCACACATGGAAAACCACTATCTCAGTCATGAGTCCGGAGCACACTTCGTTCCATGTGGTTGGGGTAGAGTCATGGCACTGACTGCATCTCAACTTCACTACGTAAAGGTAATTGCTGGACTGAATAGTGACTTCTCCAGCTCTAGCATCCTACGTATATCTGTGAGTAGCATATTCTTAAGGAATAAACACAGTCTAGGAATTTTTGCTGAACCAGTGACATTTCTGTCAATGCTGATACAAAAGCTAGTGATGAAGAGCTATTTCCATGTATTGGGGTGCAGACTGATTCCCAAGATGACTTTTGGGAAACCTGGACTGTGTTCTGAGGGCAAGGTACATTTATTTTAGCCTTGGTTTTAAATAGATCTTTTCCTTTATTCTCTTTTGTAACCAGATTAGAGCAGCTTAGCAAAGAGGCAGTTGTTTCTAAAGAATTCTAATGTGAATAGAATTTATCTCAGTTTTTGCATTTGTTTGGAGTAAACTATAGCAAGTAATTCATGGACTATGAACTCTGGAGCATCATTTGAGCAGTAGCATCTAGGAAATAATCTCAGAAATATTGGAGGTAGAGCAGGTAGAATTCATAGAAAGTTGTCACATAAAGGCTCAGAGACATTGCAGTCAGGATAGTAAAAGGACATAACTCTCTTTTTTTGGCCACAGGGGACAGTAGTGGGTGAATTCAGATCTCTGTTTCTCTTGCTAGGTAATCAAGGCCTTTGCTCAAAGGCAGAGCAGGCAGGAAGAAACAGCCATGTCTGTGTGTGTGTGTATTTTTGTATGTTATCCCTGAGAGCATTTTATTCTGTCATTATGTCAATCTTGCATTGAAGCCTGGCCAAGAATGGAAAGGAAGCAAAAAAAAAAAAAAAAAAATCTTCCAATAGGCCAAATTGATTTAGTTTCCCAAGACAGCAGAGAATGGCAGGACCTTTCATCATAAGGACATGAAAAGAGGCAATCAAATCTATGCATTGGAAACCCAGCAACATACTGTGAGGAGTTAAGCTGGGGTAGGGAAGACCCATCAGATTCTCTCTCTGCTTCTCTCTCTTCTGTCTCTAAATCAAGAACTGTAGAAATCAGAACCATAGTAGTGAGCAAGTCACATGTCTACCTTTTCTGCACCAAGGTCCTCAAGCCATAGACCACCAGGGACACCTGTCGGTGAACAATTTGGGTTTAAGACTTGAAGCAAAGAGAAAGAGTTATGGAGCATCTCCAAGGGAAGAACTTTTAGGAGCTGTGCTCCTGTTAGGCAATTTTGGGGGTAAGGTCAAAGAAAATGGAGTTCTACTCTAGAAAGGATGCTGCCACGAAGTAGTGAAAATGTTACAACTAATATTTTATTTTATTAATTATTATTATTATTTTTAAAATTATTTATTTTAATTGGAGTGGTTTTGCCATACATTGACATGAATCAGCCATGGGTGTACATGTATCCCCATCCTGAGCCCCCCTCCCCCCTCCCTCCCCATCCCATCCCTCGGGGTCATCCCAGTGCACCAGGCCCGAGCACCCTGTCTCATGCAACAAACCTGGATGGGCAATCCATTTCACATATGATAATATCCATGTTTCAATGCTATTCTCTCAAATCATCCCACCCTCGCCTTTTCCCACAGAGTCCAAAAGGCTGTTCTATACATCTGTGTCTCTTTTGATGTCTCACATATAGGGTTATCGTTACCATCTTTCTAAATTCCATATATATGCGTTAGTATACTGTATTGGTGTTTTTCTTTTTGACTTACTTTGCTCTGTAGTTTCATCCACCTCATTAGAGCTGTTTAAAATGTATTCTTTTTAATGGCTGAGTAATATTCCACTGTGTATATGTACCACAGCTTTCTTATCCATTTGTCAACTGATGGACATACCTAGGTTGCTTCCATATCCTGGCTATTATAAACACTGCTACGATGAACACTGGGGTACATGTGTCTCTTTCAATTCTGGTTTCCTCGGTGTGTATGTCCAGAAGTGGGATTGCTGGGTCATATGGCAGTTCTATTTCCAGTTTTTTAAGCAATCTCCACACTGTTTTCCATAGTGGCTCTACTAGTTTGTATTCCCACCAACAGTGTAAGAGGGTTCCCTTTTCTCCACACCCTCTCCCAGCATTTATTGCTTGTAGACTTTTGGATGGCAGCCATCCTGACTGGCGTGTAATGGTACATCATTGTGGTTTTGATTTGCATTTCTCTGATAATGAGTGATATTGAGCATCTTTTCATGTGTTTGTTAGCCATCTTTATGTCTTCTTTGGAGAAATGTCTGTTTAGTTCTTTGGTCCATTTTTTGATTGGGTCACTTATTTTTCTGGAATTGAGCTGCAGGAGTTGCTTGCATATTTTTGAGATTAATCCTTTGTCAGTTGCTTCATTTGCTATTATTTTCTCCCATTCTAAAGGTTGTCTTTCCACCTAGCTTATAGTTTCCTTTGTTGTGCAAAAGCTTTTAAGTTTGATTAGGTCCCATTTGTTTATTTTTGCTTTTATTTCCATTACTCTGGGAGGTGGATCATAGAGGATCCTGCTGTGATTTATGTTGGAGAGTGTTTTGCCTATGTTCTCCTCTAGGAGTTTTATTTTAATACAACATATCTGTAAGTTAGAAAGAGTGAGTAGAGTCAAAACTCCTACATGTAAAGTAGCAGTCATGTCACTTACAATAGCTGGGGTAAGGGCTGTTTGGTTATTTTTGCAGTATGGACAATATCCATGATACTGTGTTCTGACAAGAGTGTAGAGTGATCTTGCAGTTTTCTTGTCCTGTCACGTCACAGAGGGGCCTTGTTCATGCTCAGCAGGAACTCAGCGCCAAGCCCCGGGTGGTCACCTCTGCTTGCCTTCCTGCCGTCAGCACTGCTTGTCCAGGGTGCCCACCAGTTTGTGCTGTAAGCAAATCTACACCAGGCAGTAATTCCATCTCTCTAAGTATATTTCCAAAATTAAAGTGTATTGTATTACGGTAAAGATAATTTTTTTGTCTCCTTCAAGTAAAATATAGATTTGAAGGTAAGAAGTCCTTTAGAATTTATCTGGTGATCTAACCCTGAATTAGTCAAGGTTCTCCAGAGAAGCAGAACTGATAGGAAATACATAAACACGTGACTATTGCAAAATAGAGATAGAGACACAGATGTAGAGAACACAGATATAGACACTAAGGGGGAGTGTGGGTGGGTGGGCTGAATTAGGAGACTGAGGTTGATGCATATACACTGTTGATGACTGATGAGAACCTAATGTGCAGCACAGGGAACTCTCCTTGGTGCTCTGTGATGATCTAAATGGGAAGGAAATCCAAGAAACAGGGGATAAATGTATACGTGTGGCTGATTCACTTTGCTGTGAGGCAGAAACTAACACAAATTGTAAAGCAACTATGCTGCAATAAAATTAATCAAGAAATAACTATAATGATTAATTTTAAGACCTTGGCACGCATGATTCTGAGGAGTCCCGCATGCTGCAGGGTGATTAGGCAGGAGCTGGGCACCCAGGAGAGCCAACGTGCAGTCCAAGTTGGCTGGGAACCGAGCTTGCAGTCTCAGCCCAAAGGCCTGAGAACCCGGGGGCCCTGAATTTTAATTTCCAGTCTGAAATCGGCAGATTCAAGACCCACAAGGAGTCTATGTTTCAGTTTGAGTCTAAAGGCAATAAAAAGACTGATGTCCCAGCTCTTGCAGTCAGTCAGGAAGAGGTCCCTTTTCCCTAATCCTTTTGCTCTACTTGAGTCTTCAACTGATGGGATGAGGCCCACATTAGGGAACAGCATCAGCTTGTTCAGTCTTCCTATTCACTGGATAAATGAATTCCATCTGGAAACACCCTTCCAGATATCAGAATCATGTTTGACCAAATGTCTAAGCACCTTATGACAAGTTCAGTTGACGTATAAAATTAACCACTATAAAACCCAAGGTGAAAACTATCCAGTAGGAAATTTAAGCAATGCCCAGAGCAAGGTTTTCTGGATTCTTGCACACTGTCCATCCCACCTGAGCAGTGCTACTTATTTATTTAGAGAGGGTTGATCTCGTTAGAGCCAACAGTGTACTCTCCATGGATTTGCCAGATTAAAAAACAAGCAAATAAGCAAAACCAGCAAACATAAAACCAGGCTCTCTGTTTCTAGCTGTGTCTACCCTGGGAGGGATGAAGAGATGGCTTCGCCTAGATAGCTTTATATCCCAAGAGGACCATAATATTAAATAGGTTTGTTTAGACGCCTGAAGTTTGAGAAGCTGACCTGAGCCCCACCCTGACTCTCAACAATTGGATATTGTAGGTTGTTTACACTAAGTTGAGGCAAAAAGACACAATGGAACCAAAAACTGGGCTCAAAATGTGACTAAATAGTTGCCAAGGAAACTGATGAAGCTACAAGAGTGTGATGGGAAAGAGTCTCAAGGGTTAAAGGAGAACTTCTTATGAGAATTACAGATGTTGAGTTTTAATCTTGTCTTATGCAAGTTACGTCTTAGGAAACACAGGTGATATTTCGACCAGAAGGCTGGGAAGGGATCAGAGAGGACACCAGACTATAGTTAATTATGTGAATTAATTATGTGAATTAACTATGCTTTCTCCCTTAAGGCCTTCCTACAGAAATTTGGTTGTGGGATGACTTATGATCACACTAGGATTTGCTAAAATTAAAATATACTATGGAAATCTTGGTAGGCCTACAGGTAAAAGCTGCTTCCTTGGGACCATCTTGATGTTTTAGCTTTTCACCCAGTGATGGCAGGGATTCTAATCTTTATCTCCATAGACCACCCACTTGGCCATCTTTTTTTTCTTAATTTTTATTTTATTGAAGTATAGTTGATTTATAATGTTGTGTTTAGCTTCAAGCATAAGGCAAAGTGATTCACTAATATATATAATTATATATATGATATTATATATTATATATAATATTATATTTTAATAATATATTATATATCATATATTATTATATATAACAACATATAAATACAATGTAACATATATAATATAATAATATATTATAATATCAACATTATATGTTACTATAATATATAATCATATATTAATATTATTAATATTATATCATTAATATTGTTAATGCTATTAATATTAATATTAAAGTAATAATATAATTATAATATAAATATATAACAATATTATAAACAATTTTAAATGTGATATAATATATTATAATATTATAAATATATTTATGATATTATATTTATAATATATTTATAAATATAAAATAAATATATTATAAATATTATATTATATATTATACTATAATATATAATATGCAATAAATATCATATAAAATGGCATATTAATATATATTATAAATATATAATATATAATATTCTATAATATAATTTATAATTATAATTCATTATAATATAATAAAATCTAATATAACAATATTGCATATACTCCATATATTATAATGATATAATGTTATATTATATCATTATATAATATATATTATATAATTATAATTATATATAATGATATATGTTTATAATATATATAATATAGATGTCTTGCCTCCCATAAGATTATATAGATTATATTTAATATATTAATTATATATAATGCAATTAATATAATATTAATTCTATTATATATAATTAATATAATTATATTATAATTACTATATAATATATAATAGATATAATATAATATATAAATATAATGTTATATATGTATCTCAGAGCCAGTCTTTACCTGTATATATAATTTATATATAAATATATAATATACCTAATAATCATATAATAATATTATATATTATAATTATATAATTAATATATAATATATTAAATATATAATGTAATAATAGCATATACAATATATAAAATAATATATTATTATATATAAATATAATATAATATATTATTATATATAAATATAATATAATATAATTATATATTATACATGTTAGATATATAATATATAAAAAATATATAATATGCATAAATTATATATATACAGGTAAAGACTTGCTCTGAGAAATGTGTGACCTAGAGGAGTGGGCCCAAGTGCTTCTTCTGGGAAGCAAGACATCTAAGGGAAGGAGAAAAGCCATTTTTACTCAGCTTTCCTTGAAATCACCAATAAAATGATTGTCTTCTCTTTACTGAGGCAAGATCAGATGTTAGAAATGGGCATGTAAGCTGAGGAAAAGTTCTCTCCTAAAGAAACCCCATAAAGTGGGAGAAAGCGTTTCATCCTTCACAAAAGACCTGAGCTCAATATTGCCAACAAGCAAATGGCAGTATCTTAAAATTTTTTGTTTAGTGACTCAGTCACCTCCAACTCTTTGCAACCCTATGGACTGTAGCCCACCAAGCTCCTATATTCACAGGATTTTCCAAGCAATAATACTGGAGTGGGTTGCTGTATCCTTCTCCAAATAATTTAAAAATTATGCAATAGCAAAACCATTGCCTTTGTTAGAAGAAAAGAATGCAGATACAGGTCCTTCACTGTTTGGCTTAATTCGGGTGCTGAGACTTGGTGTCCTAAGCCTGAAGAGCTATTCTAGAGAATGTTATGTTTTCAGGGGTTGAACAGCATGAGGACGACTGACACTCTGCTAGCTCTTCACAGGGAAGAGAATAAAACTCAGCTTTCAGGAAATGTTTCCTGTTTTACCCTTTCCGTGTGATTTCATTCCTGATTAACAGAACTGAACTTGATCTGCTTCATTCACATCTCAGGGATTCAGCCACTATTTCCTGTTTGAGTGAGAAAAACAAGTTAATCATGTTACTCACATGTGTCAACCCTCTGCTTTTTATTCTGAGTAAAAGGATATTTCATGGGATCTGTAATCGGTAGTTATAAAAAGATCACATGTCTAGTTGTGGTCAGAGTGGGGACAGAATGCTTAGGGATGCCAACAATTCTGCCTGGACGTTCTCCCCGAACCTACTTTGCTTTTTCTTCTTGACTTCACAGCACAGAACCCGGCTGATGCAGTGGAGCTGATGTGCAGATGGAGGGGGAGGAAAAGGGTGGATTCAGCACAGGGTCTTCCAGGTCACTGACCCCCGGTGAGGTCCTGATGATGCCACACTCGGACGGTCCTGGCCAGGTTGGTGAATGATCCAACCTGGGACGGAGGTCACGTGGCACAGGAAAGCCTGGGTAGACAGGTGTGATGGGTGGAATATTCTGGGAGGCCTGGGGTGGGCAGAATCACAGGAATGACATTCTGTTCATTACCTGCCAGCTCAGGTGTCTCCTCTTCCAGGAAGCTTGCCTTGACTTTTCAGTCTACTCCACTTCCCCGTGACTCTGCTCCCTTCACATTTGCCCCAGGGTGCTGATGGACCACATTAGCGTGGACTGGTTTATGGACTGCATCACCCTTTTCTGTATTTCTGTCCAGTTTTGGTGGGAAGATGACAGGCAGGAGAATTTCTTCCCTTATAACCAGAATACGCTACCTGGGAATGACGTGATAGAAGCAGCCCTGGCCTCACCAAGGCCACCCCTACTCACCTGTGGGCTCAGCTCTCACTTCCTGTTCCCATATCCTTGACCTCCTGCACTTGGAAAGTCTTAGTCCTCAGAGAAGCATTCTTCTACCAGGAGTCACAGTCAGTCCCGTTATCAGGAAGGCTGACACTGCCCTGGCCTTGCTGTGAGGACCATCACTTCACTCAGTGGACAGGGGTTATTATTCTAGGATCATTGATTCCAAATGTCAGGGGGAAATTGAACAATTGCTCCAAAAAGACTGAGTCTGGAACTCAAGGGGTTCGCTATCATGCTTTGTGGTTCTTCCAACCCATCAGTAGCATTTAACAGGAAATATAGGCTAACCAACAAAGTCATCTCCTCTGAAGGCAGGGGTTCTGGGAAGGAAGCCTTGGATGTCCCCTTCAGGGAGAAATAGCCAAGGTGCCAACATGGCAGAAGGGAGACTGTCTGTGGTCTCCTGCATATCCTACTTATAATGATATCTCTTCTTGTGGTCCACATTAAAGACAAATTTTAGTGTTTTACCATAAAGTATGGGCTTCCCAGGTGGCTCAGTGGTTAATAATCTGTCTGCCAGGCAGGAGATGTGGGTTTGATCCCTGGGTTGAGAAGATCCCTGGAGAAGGAAATGGCAACCCACTCCAGCATTCCTGCCTGGAGGAATCCCATGGACAGAGGAGCCTGGTGGGTTACCTTCCATGGGGTTGCAAAGAGCTGGACATGACCGAGAGACTAAACAACAATAACATGATTTTTATAGTTGTTTTTTTAATTTATTTATTTTAATTGGAGGTTAATGACTTTACAATATTGTAGTGGTTTTTGCCATACATTGACATGAATCAGTCATGGGTGCACATGTGTCCCCCATCCTGAACCCCCCTCCCACCTCCCTCCCCATCTCATCCCTCTGGGTCATCCCAGTGCACTTGTTTTTAAGTTACTGAAAGAGGTGTGTTAATATCTTCCAGTAATATTGTGGATTTGTTTATTTCTAGTTTTAGTTCTGTCAATTTGGCCTTTTATATTTTTAGGCTAGTTCTACGTATATGCCGATTTAGTATTATTTTAAATTTCTGATAATTTCATGGCTGTTATGGGTGAAAAAGGAAATCATTCTTTAACTCAAGCAATAGTTTTTATTGGAAGATAGTTGTTTTATAGCACTGTGTTGGTTTCTCCCGTACGATGACATGAATCAGCTGTATGCACACACGTATCCCTCCCCTCTTGGGCCTCCCTCTGTTCCTCCCCGCTTCCCACCCCTTCAGGTCATCACAGAGCTCTGGGCTGAGCTCCCCCGGCCTTGCAGCGGCTCCCTGCTGCTCTCTGCTTTACACAGGGGTGTACACATGTCAGTGCTATTCTGTCAGTTCGCCCACCCTCCCCTTCCCTACCCCTGGCCCTGTCCATGTCTGTTCTCTAGGCCTGCGCCTTTATTCCTGCCCTGCAGTTTTAGATTTTTTTAGATTCCTCATACATGTGTCTGGAGAAGGAAATGGCAACCCACTCCAGTGTTCTTGCCTGGAGAATCCTGTGGACAGAGGAGCCTGGTGGGCGGCCGTCTATGGGGTCGCAGAGTCGGACATGACTGAAGCGACTTAGCAGCAGCAGCAGCTTACATGTGTCAATATATGATATTTGATTTTCTCTTTCTGACTTACTTCACTCTGAATAACAAACTCTAAGTCCATTCACATCACTACAAAATCTAGTAATACTTTTGTCTTAAATTCTGCTTTGGTTGGCATACCAGCATCCCTTTGGCCCATGTTCAGGTGATACATATGTTATTTGTACACTGTTTATTTTACCATTTTCACATTCTTATGTTTTATGTGTGTCTGAAATTAGTATATAGCTTGATGTTTTAAAATCATTATCTTTTAATTAGAGTACTCTGTGTATTTATTAACTGGAATCATTGATACTTGGAGGTTTAAATATTTAGGTTCACTTTCTATTTGCCTCACCTCTTCTATCTTCCTTTTTTCTTTCTTTCATACATTTGGACTGAATGGTTTATGTTTCTCTTTTACTCTGCATTAGGTTTTCTATTCTATACTCTTGCTATCCTTTAATATCAATAGTTGCTCTGAGATAGACTACGTACCAACTACTCCTCAGGATCTACATTATTTGTTATTTTAATCCTTCTCCTGAAACTGAGTCATTTTATTCCTCCTTTATTTATTATTTTATACACATTTATACATATTTCACACACATTTATACACATTATACACATTCTATATTGTTTTCATATGTTACATGATAATAATTAAAATAAGTAATTATCATTCTTGTTTGACAGATAAGAGTCCATTTACATTCATATACAGATTGAGCATTTTTCTGCCTGTTCATCTGTGTCAGACAGGACTTATTATTTTTCTTTTCCTCTAGAATATTCTACTTTTTGATGCATTTCCTGTAGATCTGCTGGTGACAAATGGCCTCAGCAAGTGGTTGTTTGAAATTTTAAAATTTCATCTTCATTTTTTAAAGTTATTTTCACCAAGCATAGAATTCTAACCTAGGAGTTATATTCCTTCAATGTTTTAAAGATACCTTCCTTCCTTTTTTTTCCCCCAGGCTTCCGTTGTTTCTGAGAAAATCAACTCACAACCAAATGGCTGCTGTTTTTTTTTTTTTTTTTTCTTTACTGGATATTTCTATCATTTATTTTTGTTTTATTTTTCAATGTTTTCAATATGATCAGCCCCTCGCCTCCATCTCCCTCCCACCATCATACTTTCTTGAGGTTGCTTGAAACTGGTTTGACACATTGCATAAGCTCTAGAAAGTTGCTTAGCTTTGATCTCTTCAAGTCTTGCTTTTTCTCAATTCTTCCATTTCTGTCTTGGACTCAGATCATATATCTATTAACCCTGATCCTCAAATCCTCTTTTCTATTACTTTCTTTTCTGTATTTTCTCTACTTTTATCTTTTTGTGATTTATTTTGAATATTTTATTTTGATCTATCATGCAGTTGGCTGATTTTCATTTTGTGTGTTTAATCTATTGTTAAGTCAATTCAATGTCTTTAATTTTGTTATTACTTCCATAAGTTGTGTTTGGTTGTTTTGTATGATTTCTCTGATCCCATTAAAAAGTTCAAGAATGGTTATTTTAAGATATTTACCTAATAATTCTTATTTATGAATTCCTACATATGCCTTTGTATAGTTTGTTTCCTTTGAATTTCATTTGTTTATCCAGTTATTTTTAACTGTGCTGCTTAAATTGTGTATTTGAAATATTGATTATAAAAAAAGTAATTTCAAGTCTAGGATAATGGTACCTTTTATTGAAGAGAGTCAGCTTTTCTTTGGCTGGGCATCTGACACAATGGGCCTCTGGCATCTCTGCAGTCACTTCTAGGCAGTGGGACGGTTGGAGGCCGAGTGCAGGCCTGGGATGGTCACTTCTGTCACTTCTTTTCTGACCTAGAGGGTGGGAGGGTTCCCAGGACTCTTCCACTGGGGACCCTGAGCAACGCCAGCTTTCCTCCTAGACATTCAGGACGGTGACATCATGCCGCCTACTTTCTACTGAGATCCCAGGGATACAGGCAAAGTGCCTCAGCTCCTCGGTCGTGTCCAACCAGGCTCCTCTGTCCATGGAACTCTCCAGGCAAGAATACTGGAGTGGGTTGCCATGCCCTCCTCCAGGGGATCCTCCTGACCCAGGGATCGAACTTGGATCACCCACATTTCAGGCAGAGTCTTTCCCATCTGAGCCACCAACAAAACTATCTGCAAGTGCAAGACTTTGAAGCCTGGGCTGCTCTCTCACTCTTGCATCCAGGGTGGCTTTGTCTTAAACAACTTATTACAACTCCAGAGCCTTCAATAACACATATGCGGTATCTTATAGTGAGGTACAGTTGGTTTATAGCATTGTATCAGTTTCAGGTGAAAGCAAAGTGAATCAGTTTGTATATATGTGTATATATATTTTTTTTCAGATTTTTTTCCTTTATAGGTTATTATAAGATACAGAATATAGTTCCCTGTGCTATACAGTAAGTCCTTGTTGGTTAAATCTTTCACATACAGTAGTCTGTATATGTTAGTCTGAAACTCCTGCTTTATCCTCCTACCCACTCCTTTTCCCTTTGGTAACCATAAGTATCTTTCCTATGTCTACGAGTCTGTTTCTGTCTTGTAAATAAACTCATTTGTATCACTTTTTATTATTTTAAATTATTTTATATTCATTTATTTTTTGGCCACACCTTGCATCTTATGGGATCTTAGTTCCCTGAACCAGGCCCCTGGCAGTGGTTGCCTGGAGTTCTAACAACTGGACCTCCACGGAATTCCTTCATGTTTTAGATTCCACTTACAACTGATATAACGTATTTTTACAAGTCTTCATCAGAATGGTTGACCTGAGTCACTCAATTTCTCATGACCCGAAGCCCATGCAAGTACAAATTATACCTGTATCCGCCCACCAGCCCCGTGGAGGTCACCCTCGGCCACACAGACACCAGGTCTGGTCCAGGCTGACTTTCAGTATCGAGAACAGTGCAGGCACCTTTGGGCACTCGCTCCATAGGTGTGTGCAGGAGCCATGGAAACAATGATACAGAGAGACAAAGGCCTTCTGGCTTTTTCCAGGAGGCTTGCAGAAAACTGTTCCTGTAATGATTCAAAGTGAATGTAACTCGTGTTGCTGGTAACTCCTGCTCTAACTCTGCTGCTTGCCTTGTAGGAGCACCTGACACCATCTACGTGTCCATCTTGAGAAGTTTCTGTGAACTTACAGCTTCCTGGGGTGTCAATGAAGGGCCTAAGGTCTGAGATTTTTCTCAGATCTGTAATTAGTTCTGTAAGGAAAGCCTGTGTCTACAGCCTAAAGATGTTTCATTTTCACATAATTTGGTGCTTGGGAGATGTTAATAATATTTTCATAAGCCCTGAAGAATACAGTATAGCCTGTAAAATTATCAGCAGAATAATGTTACTTTGTGTTATGAGTGGGAAACTTCAGTGAAGTGAAGTGAAAGTGTTAGTCCTCACTGGTATCCAACTCTTTGCAACCCCATGGACTGTAGCCCACCAGGCTCCTCTGTCCATAGAATTTTCCAGGCAAGAACACTGGAGTGGGTTGCCATGCCCTTCTCCAGGGGATCTTCCCAACCCAGAGATTGAATCAGGATCTCCTGCATTGCAGGCAGAATCTTTATTGTCTGAGCCATTTCACAGGTGAAAGGAAAAGGTATCTAACTCATTTTCCCACTAAAGTGTCATAGTTTTCCTGCTATTTGTTTAGTAGCTGTTAAAATTCTTTCTCCAAATAAGTCCTTTTTGATTTACATGTTCTATTTTGTGGTGTCATTTCCCCTTGAAAACCTAAGAGTGTTCTAAACACCCTGTGGCAAAGGAAAGCTCACTCGATAAGCAACAGCCATTCAAAGTCTACAGTGTGAGCTGCTGAAATAAGATTTGGGTTTGTGTTTTAATCAGTGTGGAGGGGACAGGTAACGTGGTTATGTTTGCAACATTCCCTACTTAATCAGTGAGTGAAAATAGTTCTGCTCTTTTAAAACCATCATTCAAAACACACCCTGCGGTCTTTAAAGATCCTAAGACATGAAGCTCATAAACTTTTCATTTTCTGGAATCGAGAGGAGCCTGCAGCACCCTTTGACTGATAGGTTTCTCCATCTCAAGTACTCATTTGGTCCCTAACTCACTCCTAGCCATCAGCGTCTCCTGCCATAATTCTGCCAGGTGTTTGTGAAAAACTACCGCCTTGGAAAGTTACAGACAGAGGATGGAAGAATTTAACTGTTTCCTACCACAATTACCGGGCTTCCCATAAGTGCTAGCCAATGCAGGAGATTCAAGAGACGTGGGTTTGATCTCTGAGTTGGAAAGATCCCCTGGAGGAGGGCATGGCAACCTATTCCAGTATTTTTGCCTGGAGAAACACATGGACAGAGGAGTCTGGCAGGCTACAGTCCATGGGGTCACAAAGAGTCTGGACAGGACTGAAGCTACTTAGGAGGCACATGCATCACAATTACGAAGTGACAATTGTTTGGGGAAATTAAATAAGCTTCAGACACAAAGCAGAGTGGGTCTCTGACCTTGCTTCTAACCTGCCTGGCCACTGCCCTGACTATGAGTGTCCTGATTGCATGCTGTGAGTGCAAGTCTTGTGGCATCACAGGTAAGATGGGGGAGGAATCTTGAGATTGTTGAGCCCTGGGAGGGAGGGCAGTTTGGCCAACCAAGCTCCAGGCTTAACAACATTCCAAGTTTGACAAGACAAAACAGTTAGCATTAACACGAAACCAGAGCTGCAATTTGCTCACAGACTGATGATGATATTGATTTGCATCCTGGGATTATAAGCAAGAACTCCTAACTGCAATCTTTGAAGTCTCACCCATGGAGGGGACAGTGCCTGGGGCCTTTTCCCACTTGGGACTCCAGATGTGCTGTGACACGGGACTTCCCAGCGCTGTTTGAATCTGGATGTTTATCAAAACCCGATTTGGTGATGTAACCTCTGGTGTTTCTATTTCTCTTTTCTTTTAATGTTAGCATATTGAAAATAAACTAGATAATTCTCTAATAAATACTGGTATTATTTATTTGTATAGGACGAGAGGCTTATTTGGTTAACAAATCCTTTGAACCTGAGACAAAAGTAAAAACTTTCTGCAAAACAACAATCCTGATCAATACCCAACAGTCAGCCCCCTCCATATGAAACGTCAATTTGCAGACTTTCACATACTAACGTGCATCTGATTCTAGGGAACCAGAACCTTTGCATCAACATCAGGCATCAGTGAAATTGCAGCTTGCCCTCTGTCCCTTATTGCTGATGATCCTTCCACTTCACCATCTCCCACCTCCTTTCCCTCCTCTAGTCAGTAACGCTTCTTGTCTGTTCACTTGATGCTAGCCCCTGTACACCAGCTGCTTTCCAGAACTGGCGACACGAGGAGTTGATTCTGTGCAGCCTCATAAGGGAATATGTAGTGAGTAATATACATATATTTGGTTCTTTGCTAAGTATTAAATACAGAGCTGTTTTCAAGTGAATTGATGTCATAGTGCATACATATGTTGTCATTTAGTTCGGCAGCTCTCTTTGCATGCCAGGTGTTCCTTTAAATGCAGTCACTGTTCATCGTGCGCTGTGTCAAAGTCAGAAAGTAGTGCAAGATTATTTTCTTATTTAAGTGCATGAAAATGCATACATAGTGTTTAGAAATGCAAATCCCTTAGATAAATCCTTTTGATTAACTCTGGCTTTATTTCAAATGGTTATAGTAGAGGCCCTTTCACATAAATAAAATATTATGATTCCGAGACAAAGAGTTTCTGAAAACGTTCTCATGGGACCCACCAAGCGGAGATGTTGAAATGGAAAGGGGGAACCAAAGGCTTTTCCTCCAGCTGCTGTCTTGGCCTGAGAAGGACCACGTGGGTACTTTCTCCTCTTGCTCTAAAACTCAGGGCAGCTTCATTTTTCTAAAGTATCTGAGTGGGAAGCCAAGGTGATGCATCATTTTGATTTATGTCAATAGTTCTAATGTTCCATTTTGTTCACTGCTGCCTTTCTACCACCTCTGGATGGATTGCAGTACACTCTCTGCCCAAGTGTTCTTTGTAACAAAATAGGTACAGAAGACCACGGAAATATATTCTTAAATATACCTTCAAAAATAAGAAATAAAGTGTGTGACTAGAATCAGCTATCACCAGAAAGTATCAAATTATGCTATATTTTTTTGAATTCATTTAAAAAGAGAATTTGTAAATAAAAAAAACAGTAAAATGTGCCATAGTTCCTGACTTTGTAGACTTCTTTCCGAACTCTATTTAAATATTGTCATTTTAGATCAGAGGAGTTTTAGATTGTTTGACTTGTTTCATGTTTGTTGCATAATACTCTATAAGTATGTTTTCATGTGTTCTTCTTAAAATTAATGTTGGAACATGTTGAGATTTGCTTACATAGTCTGCGAGTGTAGGACTGTCTCTGGGCCTTATTTTGATGTTGAATATGAAGCTGTGGGCAGCTGCTGTTCATCCCACATCGCTGCTGCTCTGAGATTCTTCCTGAACAAGCAGCTCTCACCTGAGGACTTTCTTGTCTCATAGAAGAGGAGATAAAAGATGTGGCAGAACTGCCCAGTGCTTCTCAGAGGCTCTGCACCCAGGGGCTCAGGTGAACTGTGCTCTCAGCGGGCAGAGCAACGCGGGAGGCCAAGTCTACAGTCACTAAGGCAGGAAGGACAATCCAGCCCACGGAGAAGCCACAAGTCTTTGAGCAATAACAGAGTCTGGGGCAACTGCCATGCTCTCAGGCTGTTCTGAGACACAACCTACTGCATTTTAATGTAGCAGTCTCTACTCATGTGTATAACATTGTATCAAAACCGTGTCTTCATTTTTCATATAATACTTACAATCTGTTTTCTTTCCTTCCTTACTCCACATCCTTAGCTGAAATGCTAGATGAACAATGTCATCATTTAATCTTAATATTAAATGTCTCTGGTGACTCGTGTCGCTTAGATAACAGCCTGCTAACTGCCCTAGGAGTCGACACGACTCAGGAAAAAACTGTCATTTGGGAACTACATTAGGGATTTATTCAGTTTACAGCTTAAAAATATTTACAGGCACAAATCAAACCATTTCCAAAGCATGGAGGAGTCAGGGTGTAAACAGGGTCCAGAAAGCAGAATTTCTGTGGGTCTTTTATGTGTTTATGCCACGTTTCTTTGTAATATTCAGCCCTTGCCTTCCCACTCACCAGCAAAAAGGAAGAGTGCATTATTTGATGAGGTAGGTCTTTTAGTTCATCAAATCTTTAAAAAAAATTATCATTTTAAAATTCGTCTTTAGACACTGGAACAAATGAGGCACAAGAAATTATGTAAAATTGACGGTGAACTAATACTTTTGAGGCTGCATTGGCACTGTTCAAATTGTACCAATTTGATGAACAGTCAGCAGCTCTGTCTGCTGAAAGCCACCATCTATCTCCTGACCCTCTGGAAACATTTCCTTTCTTCTTTGTGAAATGGAGCAGGGCCCTGGGGTTCCCTCCACACCATCTTTCCACCTGCCTTTTGTTTGTGGAAAAATTTTAGCTAAAGAATAAGCCTAATAGAAGAAGTGAGAAAAAGCAGAAGCAAAAGCGAGAAATCAAACAGGACAAAACAATAATAGTTTAATAATTAACAAAGTTAAGGACATTTACACGGCTGTAAATAGTATTCTGAGCCATATCCTGTGAGCTGTCTTATAGGTACTGAAATCCCCACCAGGTAGAAGAAGTTACCTGCTGAAGAAGAAGTTATATGATGGCCAGGCTATAGCCATGACATAAGCTGCCAGATTCTGAGTACTGACTTCAAAGAGAGGGAACAAACCAACTATGGAACTGAAGATTAACTGTACCTAAAGCAATCAAGATGGCACTGATCAGACCACTGTATGACCAAATTCAAGATGACTGTTAGAGCTGATCCTGCTGTTTTTACATATAGCCCCATCCTCCTGCCTATAAAAGCTGTTGCCTCCTGCCCACTGATGGCTGGTGGGGAGTGTAGGAGTTGGGGGAAGTCAGCGTTTGGACAGGAGTTCACCCCTCCACATTGCCCCACCTCTTCACCCATGGTTGCCAGCCTCAGAAACAAAACAAAAGTTTCCGTTCCACCAACCTCACCTCTTTATTGACTTTTGAGAGGAGGTGAGCAGCTGGATTCTACTTTTGGCAACATTTCCAACAAACAAAATTCCTCTCTTTAGTGATTGCTTTCTGTAACATTGAGACTAACTCAATGCTTTTCTCAATCTTTTAAAGTTAAATTGTACTACTCATTAAAATTAGTATTTGTAAAGTCACTTGAAAATAAAACTTAAAAATTCCAACAAAATTTTAAAAATATTTACTTACTACATCAAAATCACTGCAGATGGTGACTGCAGCCATGAAATTAAAAGATGCTTACTCCTTGGAAGGAAAGTTATGGCCAACTTAGACAGCATATTAAAAAGTAGAGACATTACTTTGCCAACAAAGGTCCATCTAGTCAAGGCTATGGTTTTTCCAGTAGTCATGTACGGATGTGAGAGTTGGACTATAAAAAAAGCCGAGCACCAAAGAATTGATGCGTTTGAACTGTGGTGTTGCAGAAGACTCTTGAGAGTCCCTTGGACTGCAAGGAGCTCCAACCAGTCCATCCTAAAGGGAATCAGTCCTGGGTGTTCATTGGAAGGACTGATGCTGAAGCTGAAACTCCAGTACTTTGGCTACCTCATGCGAGGAACTGACTCATTGGAAAAGACCCTGATGCTGGGAGGGATTGAGGGCAGGAGGAGAAGGGGACGACAGAGGATAAGATGATTGGATGGCATCACCGACTCAATGGACATGAGTTTGGGTAAACCTGGGAGTTGGTGATGGACAGGGAGGCCTGACGTGCTGCAGTCTGTGGGGTCACAAAGAGTTGGACACGACTGAATGACTGAACTGAACTGAATGTAGTAAATAAAACAATATAATTTTAGCTCTTAAAAATCATTTCATGATCCTTTTGCCTCTCTGTTTTTGTTTTCACATTCCTATCTATTTTTTCTGCATTCATATATAAATTCTAACATATTAACACCGTATTACTGTTTTGTACTCTCATTTGGTTACTTTACACTAATTAAATTGTTTTCTCATTTTAATGTTTTTAGTCACTAGGTTGTGTCTGACACTTTTGTGACTCCATGGGCTATAGCCTGCCAGTCTCCTCTGTCCATGGGATCTCCCAGGCGAGAATACTGGAATGGGTTGCCATTTCCTACTCTGGGGGATCTTCCTGATCCAGGGATCGAACCCAGATCTCTTGCATTGGCAAGTGCCTTCTTTACCACTGAACCACCAGGGAAACCCCCTCATGTAGATAGATAGTTTTAAAAATCATTAATGGCTACATTATATTTCATCAGGCCAGTAAACTACAGTTCACTTTGCATAATTAAATAGTATCCTCTTTTGGAGATCTGTTTTCTTTCCAATTTTTCATTAGCACAGGATACTAAATGAAATAATTATTTTTATTCCTAGAGGATTTCTTTTATCAAAATACTCATTGTAAATTTGAAGAGTGACTTTCCTGGATTTGGCTCCTATTCAGGTCTTGAAATCTGTGCCAAATTGCCTTTCTAAGACAGATATTTCAATTTACAGATCTGAACGATTTATTACAATGTGTGTTATTAAACCATCATCAATGGTAATTAGAAAATTTTGCTACATAAACTGTAAGGCTTTTAGGTTTAAACCTTTCTTCTATTCTTTAATGTAGTTTTAATTACCATTAGTAGTAGTAGTAATAATAATAGCCATTATTAGTAATTAGCAGCAGTAGTATAAAATACATAGGCAACATGTATCTTTATGACCTTTATTTCTTAGAGTCTTGACATTGCTACATACAAGCTATTCCAACCATCTTTTGTTCCTGTTACAGATATTCTTTTAATTATAAAAATGTTTAATCAATTATGTGCATCAATTTAATGCTCTATCAGTCAAAAGAGAATTCAATACTAAACGTTTAGTTATAAAAATGCTAACTGCTGGGCATGTAGAGCATGACCTCTAAGTTAATCAGGGAGCAGGATCAATAGGAAGGTATGGCAATGGAGGAGGGGATGCGGACACTCAGTCCTCTGAGAACCTCCAGCAGGTTCTTCTGCTCTAAACCCAGAGGAGGTGCCTGTAAGCCTTGCCCTCCCGCAAGAGCTGCAGCTGCTGGAGACAGGATGCATTGCTGTAGGGGCCTCAGGAGGGACAAGGGGACGACAGGAGGGGGCCGGCCACCACTTCTGCAGCTCCGGTCCCTCCACGTGCTGGAAACATCACAGCCCCAAACTCACAAAGCAAGGGACAGAAGGGTGAGTTTGGCACCAAGGGCAGCAACTTAGTATCTGCAATAAGAAGTATTAGAAGAGGCAGGACTTCCCAGGTGGTATAGTAGTAAAGAATCCACCTGCCAATGCAGGAGACACCAGAGACTGGGGTGTGATCCCAGGGTTTGGAAGATCCCCTGGAGGAGGGCTTGGCAACCCACTCCAGTATTCTTGCTTGCAAAATTCCATGGAGAGAAGAGTCTCTCTTCTCTGTAAGAATCTCGTGGACAGAGGAACCTGGTGGGCTGCAGTCCATGGGGTCACAAAAAGTTGGACACAACTGAAGCAATTTAGCAGGCACTATTTTCCAATAAAATACATGAGGGCTCCTTGCAGAAGTGGTGATTTGTGGAAAAAATATAGAAGATAAGCCTGAAGCCTCTTGAAGTGCTAGAAAATAAGGAAACACTCAAGCACACGTGCTCACACAAATGCATGTCCGCACATGGACACACACACAAAGACACACCACAAACTCACACATACCCACACTCACATGCCCACACACAGTTGTTGAGGATATTTCAGAGAAAAAATGCAGAAGCTGACTCACAATGCTCCCAATATTTAAAACGGAAACAATTTTAGCATCAAAATACACATAGTAGTTTTGAATTATAACTCAAAAAGTATAGCATACACATCCATGAGCCATACTGATATAAATAAGTGATAGAATAAATTAATAGATAAAGGCATAGAGACAAACTTTTCATGCAGAAGAATTCTGAACTATTTGTGTAGGAACTCCAGCCTCAAGGAAGGGGGGTATCACTCCCGTTCCTGAGGTGTGAACCTCATAGATCCACGTGTTTCCAAAGTGCATGGCGTGGAAGTAAAGGAGGGAGGGTCACGTTGCAGTGGAGAAGCCTGACAAAAAAAGCCCCCTGCTGTGTGGGCAAGGTCAACATCAGCAATCGTGTTGACCCCTGACTCAGGGCAAATGTTGACACTCGTTGACCCCTGACCCTGCACTGTGTTCTCCTTCCCAATAACTCACAACTCCAGTCTTATTATGAGAAAGTGATCAAACTGATTTTACACCTCAAAATTGGTTAAGGTCATTAAGAAAAGGAATAAACAAACAAACAAAACAACAACAAGGAAAGTCTGAGAAACCGCCATAGCCAAGAGAAGCTTAAAGAGACATGACAACTCAGTTTAACGTGGTACCTGCGTGGGATTCCGGAGAAGGCAATGCACCCCACTCCAGTCCTCTCGCCTGGAAAATCCCATGGACAGAGGAGCCTGGTGGGCTGCAGTCCATGGAGTTGCTAAGAGTCGGACACGACTGAGCGACTTCACTTTCACTTTCACTTTCATGCATTGGAGAAGGAAATGGCAACCCACTCCAGTGTTCTTGCCTGGAGAATCCCAGGAACGGGGGAGCCTGGTGGGCTGTCGTCTACAGGGTCACACAGAGTCGGACACGACTGAAGTGACTTAGCAGCAGCATGGGACTCAGAAACCTAAAATGGACAATAGGTAAAAACTATGAAGATTTAAATAAATAATGAACATTTATGGTTGGATATTAATCATGATAACAATGAGTCACACCAGTTCACAATTTTAAAACTGTAGAATGCATTTCACATGGGAATGATAACAGAGGAAACAGTGTGGGGTATATGGAAACTTTCTGTACTATTTTCTCCTTTTTTCTATAAATCTAGCACTGCTTAAAAAAATAAAGACATTAAAAATAGCTACAGTGAATATCTTTATGTACACATCTCTGCAATTTCTGTTTATTTCTTTGACATGTGTTTCTGGAAGTGATATTTCTTTCTGCAAAGATTTGTTTCTTATTAGCTTGGATGTATTTGAAAATATGTCTTGATTGCTTCTAGAGAAATTTTTATCGATTTATACTCATGCAAGAGTGTGTTACACCCCTGGGTTCTCATACTATTGCAAATATTGGGTATCATTATTTTTTTAAAGTTTTCCAAAAAACTATTTTACCAAAGCTTTATTAATGTGGTCCAACATCTTATGCTTTTATTTAACTCTAAAAATTTATGCACTGATATACTAATTTTGGAATCCAAATCCCCTAAACCCCTTAAATTCACAAATTCATTCTTTTCATCCCCTCAGGGGTCTTTGTACCTTCCTGTCAGCACTTCTCTCATCGCTTTGCCTACTAATCTACCCATAGCAGACCTCCCAGTGGGCACACCCCTAGCTTCCCCTCCATGTTCAAGGCCCCCTGGCACCCTCCCCACCCTCTCAGTTGAAGATTCTTATTCCTCCATGAGGAAACTGAAGCTTCTGACATGATCTCCCTCAAATTCTAGCTTACACTGAAATGGTAGATTTATCAAAACTAAAAAATTAGCATCAGCACACTACTCTCTTTTTTCTTTCTTTGAAATGTAAGTTTTATATTAGAATATAGTGATTAACAATGTTGCATCAGTATCAGGTGTATGGCAGAGTGATTCAGTCATACACATACATGTTGGCCATCTGATGCAAGCAGCTGACTTATTGGAGAAGTCCCTGATGCGGGGAAAGATTGAGGGCAGAAAGAGGAGGAGTCGTCAGAGAATGAGACGGCTGGACAGCATCACCGATGCAATGGACATGAACTTGGGCAAACTTCCGGAGATGGTGATGGACAGGGAAGCCTGTCATGCTGCAGCCCATGGGGTTGCAAAGAGTCGGACACGACTGGGCAACAAAGCAACAACATTTTTTTCAAATTCTTTTCGCATTTTGGTTGATCACAGAATATTGAGCAGAGCTCCCTGTGCTATACAGTAGGTCTTTGTTGGTTGTCTAATTTAAATATAGCAGTGTGGACATGTCGGTCCCAAAGTCTCAATCTGTCCCTACCCCACCCTTTCTTCCTGGTAACCAGACACTTATTCTCTGTCTGTGAGTCTGTTTCTGTTTCGTAGATAAGTTCATTTGCATATTTTATTTTAGGTTCCTCATGTAAGAATATCACATAACACTTGTCTTTCTCTGTCTGAATTCATGTAGTTTGATCATCTCCAGGTCTACCCATGTTGTTGCAAATGGCATTATTTCTTCTTTTTAATGGATGAGTAATATTTCATTGTATATATGTACCACACTTTCTTTATCCATTCATCTGTGGATGGACATACAGGTAGTACATTATTCTTATTTAAAATAGAATTTCTTGATTTATTTATGTGAATTTCACCAGCTTTCACACTATTTCCCAATCTAGGAAACCATGCTGCATTTAGTCATCGTGTTTCCTTAGTCTCCACCATTCTATGACAGTTTCTCGGTTTTTTTTCCTATTGCTTGTCTTGCCCATGACACATTTGAAAATCACCAGTTTTGAAATTTATAAGGTTTTCCCAATTTGGGTTTGTCTGATATTTTCTCCTTATTAGATAGGCTATGGACTGGGGAAAGAATATCAGAGGCAAAATGTTTTTCTTTTTCATTGTATCAAACCAGAAGACACATGATTTACCATTGATATTAGCTCAAACATTTCATTAAGTTGTATCTTATGTTATTTTTGTACTTCTGATCTCCTTTTTGTTAGATGTGACTTGTTAAATCCAGCCTATACTAAAGGACAGGGTAATTCAGCTCCACTTTCCAGAAAGAGAAGTTTCAAATAATTTATGGAAGTAAGTTTCAGCCACCATAGTAGTTTTGTAAGGATATAATTTCTGTACAAAAGTTTTTCTACTGAGTTCTCACTTACAGGCAGGTTTTGCCAGCAGCTATCACTCTAACAGCAGTTTTCTATTCTCCTCACTATTCCCCTCCCTTCTTCCACATTTATTGCTTAAGGTCATTCTCTAAGAAACGTGTGACCTTACCAAATATTTACAGAGTCAGTAATTTATCAACCAGTACAAAGTCATAACCTCTTCATGGATCACAGCCTTGTCGTGGCAAAGGGGCTCGCATAACTCAATGAAGCTATTAGCCATGCTTTGCAGGACCACCCAGGACTGATGGGGCATAGTGAAGAGTTCTGACAAAACATGATCTGCTGGAGAAAGAAATGGTAACGCACTCCAGTATTCTTGCTTCGAGAACCTCATGAACAGTATGAAAAGGCTAAAAGATATAACACCACAAGACGAGCTCCTCCCCCCACCCCAGGTCAGAAGGTGTCCAGTATGCTACTGGGGAAGAGTGGACAGCAACTATTAATAGTTCCAGAAAGAACAAAGTAACTGGACCTAAGTGGATGTGTCTGGTGGTGAAAGTAAAGTTGGATGCTGTAATGAACAATATTGCATAGGAATGTGGAATGTTAGGTCCATGAATCAAGGTAAATTGGATTTGGTCAAGAAGGAGATGGCAAGATTGAATATCGACATATTGGGAATCAGTGAACTAAAGTGGACAGGAAGTGATAAATTTAATTCAGATGACCATTATGGGTGAGAATCTCTTAGAAGAAATGGAATAGTTCTCATACTCAACATAAGAGTCTGACATGGAGTACTTGGGTACAATCTCAAAAACAACAGAAAGATCTCTGTTCGTTTCCAAGGCAAACCATTCAATATCACAGTAATTCAAGTCTATGCCCCAACCACTGACGCTGAAGAAGCTGAATTTGACTGGTTCTACAACATCTACATGAAAACTTACAACATCTTCTAGAACTAACACCAAAAAAGATGTCTTTTTCAACATAAGAGATGGGAATGAAAAATAGCAAGTCAAGAGATACTTGGAAAAAGAGGCAAATTTGGCCTTGCCGTACAAAATGAAGCAGGGAAAAGACTAACAGAGTTTTGTTAAGAGAATATACTGATTATAGCAAACACCCTTTATCAATAGCCCAAAAGATGACTCTACACAAGGACATCGCCAGATGGTCACTATTGAAATCAGATTATGTTCTTTGCAGCCAAAGATAAAGAATCTCTATAAAGAATTCCACAGTCAGTGAAAACAAGACCTGGCACTGACTATAGCTCAGATCATGAGCCCCTTATTGCAAAAATCCGGCTTAAATTGAAAAAGTAGGGAAAACCACTATGTCATTCCGGTATGACCTAAGTCAAATCCTTTATGGTTATACAGTTCAGTTCAGTTGCTCAGTCATATCCAACCCTTTTGTGACCCCATGGGCTGCAGTATGCCAAGCTTCCCTGTCCTTCATCATCTCCTGGAACTTGCTTAAACTCATTTCCATTGAGTTGGTGATGTCATCCAACCATCTCATTCTCTGTTGTCCACCTCTCCTTCTGCCTTCAATCTTTCCCAGTATCAGGGTCTTTTCTATTGATTCAGCTCTTCTCATTAGGTGACCAAAGTGCTGGAGCTTCAGCTTCAGCATCAGTCCTTCCAAAGAATACTCAGGGTTGATTTCCTTTAGGATTGACTGGTCTGATCTCTTTGTAGTAGAGTGACAAATAGATTCAAGGGATTATGTCTGGTAGACAGAATGCCTGAAGAGGTTCATAACATTATACAGGAGGGAGTGACCAAAATCATCCCACAAAAAAAAAGAAATGCAAGAACAAAGCTAATGGAAGTGATGGAATTCCCGATGAGCTATTTAAAATGCTAAAAGATGATGCTGTGAAAGTGCTGCACTCATTATGTCAGCAAATTTGTATAATTCAGCAGTGGCCACAGGACTGGAAAGGGAAAGTTTACAATCTAATTCCAAAGAAAGGCAATGCCAAAGAATGTTTGAACTACAATACAATTGTGCTCATTTCACATGCTAGCAAGGAAATGCTCAAAATCCTTCAAGCTAGGCTTTAGCAGTACATGAACTGAGAACTTCCAGATGTAGAAACTTGGTTTAGATAAAGGTAGAGGAACCAGAGGTCAAATTGCCAACATTTGTTGGATTACAGAGAAAGCAAAGGAATTCCAGAAAATATTTATTTGTTTCACTGACTATGCTAAATACTTTGGCTGTGTGGATCACAACAAACTGTGGAAAATTCTTAAAAAGGTGGGAATCCCAGGCCACATTACTTGTTTCCTGAGAAAACTGTATGCAGTTCAAGGAACAACAGAACTGGATGTGGAACAACTAACTGGTTGCAAACTGGGAAAGGAGTACATCAAGGCTGTATATTGTCACCTTGCTTATTTAACTTACATGAAGGGTACATCACAATTGAGCTTCCTGTGAGAAATATCAACAACCTCAGATATGCAGATGATACCATTCTAATGTCAAGAAGTGAAGAGGAACTGAAGAACCTCTTGAGGAGGGCAAAAGAGGAGAGTGAAATAGCTGGCTGAAAACTCCTTGTTCAAATAACTAAGATCATGGCATCCAGTTCCACCATTTCATGGCAAATAGGTGTGGAAAAGGAGGAAACAGTGACAGATCTTATTTTCTTGGTCTCCAAAATCAGTGTGGACAAAGACTGCTGCCATGAAATTAAAAGAAGCTTGCTGTTTGGAAGGAGAGCCATGACAAACCTAGACAGTGTCTTAAAAAGCAGAGACATCACTTTGCTGGCAAAAGTCCATATAGTCAAAGCTATGGTTTTTCCAATAGTCTTGTATGGATATGAGTTGGGCCATAAAGAATGATGAGCGCCAAAGAACTAATGCTTTTGAACTGTGGTGCTGGAGAAGACTCCTGAGGATCCCTTGAACTGCAAGGAAATCAAACCAGTCATTCTTAAGGGAAATCAACCCTAAATAATCATTGGAAGGACTGATGCTGAAGCTGAAAATTCAATACTTTGGCCACCTGATTTAATGAGCCCACACATTGGAAAAGACCCTGATGCTGGAAAAGATTGAAGACAAAAGGAAAAGGGTGCAGCAGAGAATCAGATGACTAGACAGCATCATCAACTCAATGGACATGAATGTGAGCAAGCTCCAGGAGACAGATAAGGACAGAAGAGCCCGGAGAGCTGCAATCCATGGGGTCGCAGAGTCAAATAAGACTTAGTGACTGAACAACAACAATACAAAGTCACAAATATTTCAATTTTTTGATTACAAATTAAAGTTACTGTTATTTGTCCTGTTTCCCAAGTTTTTCTGGCTTTGGCCCCTGTGACCTCTCTTTCAGGTAGGCTCATTGTATCATTTTGACCATGCTTTCAAAGCTTTTTTTTCTGGCACTAAAAATTGCTCCAGGCTCAGCCTGCCTCAGTCCTAGAATCAATCACATCTCCAAAGATTCTTTGTTCCTTTTATTAAAGAATGGGAAAATAAATCCAGCACTCTATAAAAAGAATTATACAACCAACTGGAATTTATTCCAGGTATGAAAAGATATTTTAGCATTCAATAATTAACTAATATAATCTGTCATATCAACAGGTTAAAGAAAACCATATAATCATATCAGTAGATGCAGAAAATGTACTACAACACAGATTCATGATATGAATTCTCAACAAATTAACAGCAGAGGGAAATTTATATCAGCTAATAAAGAACATCTTCATAAAACCTACCTAAAACCTAATGTGACAATGGATCATGAGAAATGTGAAAGAATTGTTCACTTACAATCTTCTTCTCTTGCTTAGGTATTAGCTTAAGTATTAGCTAGGTTTAAAATTTTGTCTTGCTGCTTTCTGATATTCATAGTAAGTTGTTGAATAGAAGTTGGGAGACAGTGTTATCAGAGTCAATGTTTTGTGTCTGCTTTTGAATATTTCTTCGTTGATCATGATATGTTGAAGGACATCCTCTTCTTTTTTGTGTTGCAAGACTAGTTTTATTTTTGCTTATTGTTTAAAGCATTTTTTGAATTGTGTTTGCTTTGCAATGTTATTTGAGTTTCTCCAGTAGAGTGAAGTGAACTGGCTATGCATACACATACAGCCTTCCCGTTTTGATTCCCTTCCTATTTAGTCTCCACAGACCGCCTAGTAGTCGCCTATGTTGGACAGTATGTTTTCACTAGGTATTTTATTCATAGTGTCAATCTCGGTCTCCCAATTTATCCTACCCTTGGTGTCCACACCTCTGCTCTCTACGCCTGTCTCTATTTCTGCTTTGTAAATAGATTCATCTGCATCATTTTTCTCAATTCCAGGCAAATGTGTTCATATATGACATTTTTCTCTTTCATTTTACTTCATTCTGTATAACAGTCTCTAGGTTCATCCACATTTCTGCAAATGGTACAATTTCATTCTTTTTTATAGTGAGTAATACTTCATTGTATATATGTGCCACATTTTCTTTATCCATTTCTCTGTATATGGACATTTAGGTTACTTCCATGTCCTGGCTATTGTAAATAGTGCTGCAATGAACTTTGGGCTGCATGCATTCTATGAAATTATGGTTTTCTCTGGGTATGTGTTCAGGAGTTGAATTATTGGATCATATGGTAGCTCTATTTTTAGCTTTTTAAGTAACCTTCATACTGTTCTCCATAGTGACTATATCAATTTACCTTCCCACAAACAGTAGAAGGAGGGTTCCCATTTTTCTAGTTTTATTTTTAAAACTAGACAGTGTTTTCTCCTACATGGGCATCTGGATCTTTGGGATTGAATTCCAACTTTGACCACTTACTTCATGTGAGACCATATATAAGTTATTTATACAAACTGTGACTTGGTTTTACTATATATAAATAATTATATTAACAGTACATGCATTGCAATATTGCTGTAAATATAAATTGCTGAATATATGCTAGTGCCTGGCATACAATGAGCTATGTAAGTATAATTATTATATTATTATTCTCCTGCAGCTCTTAGTTTTGCGTGAGTAGATTTTCTGATGTTAAGCTGAACTTAGCTTTATAAAAAATGCTACTACTTTTCCTTTCTACAATTTGTTCTGTTATATTTAGTGGTAGAAAATGGCAAAAAATATGAGATTAAAAAGAAAAAAAATTGAAAAAGAAAAGTAACACCAAATACCCTCATCAAGAATTGCCATTGTTAACATTTAGACATTTTTTCCTGATAATACATGTTTTGTATGTATTTTTCTTAGAGTTGGCACTGTACATTCAGATAACTTTACATCCAATATCTTCTTCCAAATATCACCTACCACATATTTTCCTATGTTATTAAGTGACATTGTAGGTGCCATAAAAACCAATGTTATTTTATGTTGGATTCCTATGTAATCACATTCCACAGGAGTGCTCAGAATTTCTGGAAAAATAGATAAGAGCATTTTCCACTTGACACAAACTACTTACCCTATTTTATTGATTATTATGTGTAGATGGTATGTGTTCCCTAAGAATTCTTTTACAAATCCAACAGAAAAGGAAAGCAAAATTATCTTAGCCACATGCAAAACATGTGATGACACTACAATTTCCAGGCTGCAAGTTTCCCAGTGATAGTGAATTTCTAGAAAATCTAAGTTTTTAATAAAAGACACAAAATATTGGAAACATTTTCACCACCTGCTACTTTTCCTTCAGTTTTTAAAATTTCCTGGCTTCATGCCCAAAGCCAATAGGATCTCTTCTTATAGTAAGTCTATTATTTCATAGATTTAAATGAGGCATGAAGCTATGACATATAACAAATGCTACTAATTGAAAAATATTCACGAGCTTATTCGTTTAAAAAAGACATAATATTTGTTTTACATTGGTAAGGAGCTCATGTAGACATGAGGTTATAGTTACCCGTAAGGGAGAAGCCCCACTATGCTGTCCCTTTTCTATTACTGCTCTAACAGATTAAACAGTCTGTGACTTAAACAGTACAAAGTTATGAACTTATAGCTCTGTCGTACAGAAGTTTAAAATGAGTCCCCCTGGAGGTGGGAATTGGGCTGGACTCTTTTCTGGAGGCTTCGGGGAAAGGATCCCGTGTCTTGCCTTGCTGTTTTCTGGGGGCTCCTGGCTCCATCCTTCTACCTTCAAAGCCAAAATGCTGCATCTTTGATTATTCCCGTAGCGGCACCCAACACTTCCATGTACGGTAGCACATTTACAGGATCCATGGATTAGCAAATAGACGTTTTTGGGGGAGGGAGGACATTTTTCTGCCTCCTACATCTGTATAGTTAAAAAAAAAAAAATGGACTATAGCCCACCAGGTTCCTCTCTCCATGGAATGAACCACGCAAGAATACCGGAGTGGGTAGCCATTCCCTTCTCCAGGGTATCTTCCTGACCCAGGGATCAAACCTGGGTTTCCTGTATTGTAGGCAGATACTTTACTATCTGAGCCACCAGGGAAGCCCATATGGTAGGAATTACTAAATTAAATATCTATGAAGCAGAAGGAACATTTTATAAGGCACATCTACAGGAGAAATTCAGACAATTCAGTTTACATGTTATTTTCTGTGCTTTTCCCTCTTCAACCAGGACTTTCCATATTTTAAATCTTAGAATGTTCACCTAAAAATTGGACATTATGCACTTCAGCAAATAGCCTCAATCTTCTAGAAGCTCTAGTTTAGATTTGCATCCCCTTATCCAAATCTCTGACATGTCCGCTGTTCAGTACTCAGAATTTTAATGTTAGTTTGTCAGAACTCAAAACCTAAAGAGCTTAAACCTGGGGTGTAGCACTTGACACAGGTGTTGGGGTCACAATCTGGACCCTAGGAATCAGTAAGTTTATATTTGATGTCAGCTTTTAGAAGGTAATATTAATTTATTCAGGTAAAAATAATGTTGTATTCAATTTAAGTTTTTGTTAGAATGAATGACATTTAGGTTTTCTAAGGGAGCCCTGGAGCCTGTGGTGAATCCCTTGTGTGTTTGATACACCATTGCTCTTTCCACCAGGCCAGCCGTAAAAACCAGGTCACTCTCCGACACCTCTCTGAAATGGTCCAGGACAAAGGATTGGGCCTTAGTGAGTGAGAGGGTCAGGCCTCTGTCAGGGACATTAGCCAGGGAGAGTGTCAGGACCTTAGTTATCGACAGAATCAGGGCCTGTGTTAGGGAATACATCAGTGTCTAGTTAGGGTCAGTGTTAGGGCCTTACTTAGGGTAAGTATCAGGGCAGTAATAGGACCAGCCTTAGCCTTAGTTATAAACAGTACAAAGACATGCATTAGAGACATCTTCAAGGACTTAGAAAGAGATAGTTCAGGTCAAGAGTTAAGGACACTATCAGGGCCTCAGTTAGGGAGAGCATCAGGAGATTAGCTTGGGGATGTGGTCAGGAACCAGAAATCCCATCATTTAATTACTTACATCTTTCAGTTCTCTTTAAACAACATTTTTAAGCTCGACAAAATTATCTCTGATGGCTGTGACTGCCGTGTCAGGGGACTGTCGAGCATTCTAACTGTGGAGCATTGTAGCTGTGGCTGTCAGAGAAACACACAGCCCCCGGATCAAAGGCCCAGCAGTCTGGCTGGTTCTTCTAGAGCTCGAGTTTTGATTTGGGATAATTCCTTTTTGTTTGGGGAATCAGATAATCAGTGGCTTTTTTTTTCTCTCTCAGGGAAAGTTACATAAGTCTGTTTCTTCGTGTACACTAGGGACAACAGTACCTAACACTTTGGGAAAAGTGACATCTAAAAGCATTTAGCTCACCAGAATTACACCAGAGATTCCACAAGCCTTAGTTCTGTATCTCTGACCACCCTATGAAAAGGTTCTGCCTGCATTTATTTCATAAAATTTACTAACAGATGAATCAATTACTGACTTAATCTTCATTTGTTTACTGGACTTTCCATTTCAAGAGGACTGAATCCACATTTTTCTCACTTAGCCCAGTGTATCTGGTGTCCAGCCCTGTTTAGTGTTTCTAGTAAATGCACAGTATTTCCTCCCCTCCATGCTCCCTTGCACCTTAATTTCGCACCTATGACTCATAAGAAGCTTGCCACGAAAATTGTGAGCAGTGGCACCGTTTTTTGGTTTTGTTTTTTTTTTTTTAGTTGGGGTATAGTTGCTTTCAGCCAACAGATTTTATTTTCTTGGGTTGCTAAAGCTCCAATCCTTTGGCCACCTGATACAAAGAAAAGACCCTGATGCTTAGAAAGATGGGAGGCATAAGAAGAGGGTGGCAGAGGATGAGATGGTTAGATAGTGTCATCAACTCAATGGACATGAATTTGAGCGAACTCTGGGAGACAGCGAAGGACAGGGAAGCCTGATGTGCTGCTGTTTATGGGATCACAAAGAGTTGGACACAACTTAGCTACTGAACACACAGTAATGGTTGCTTTACAATGTTGTGTTAGTTTATGCTGTACAGTGAAGTGAATCAGCCATATGTATACATATATACCCTTGCTCTTGGATTTTCCTCCCACCCCGCTCCACACCCCACCCCTCTAGATCGCAGAGTGCCGAGCTGAGTTTCCCACCAGCTGTCAGTTTTACACATGGTAGTGTATTTGTGCCATTCTCTCAGTTTCTCCCACCTCCTATCCCCCCTGTGTCTTTAAGTCCGTTCTCTATGTCTGTGCCTCTATTCCTGTCCTGTAATAGGTTCATCTCTACCATTTTTCTAGATTCCACATATATGCATTAATCCACGACATTTGTTTTCCTCTTTCTGACTTACTTCACTCTGTATGACAGACTCTAGGTCCAGCCACATCTCTGCAAAAGACTCAACTTCATTCCTTTTTATGGCCGAGTAATATTCTGTTGCATATATGTACCACATCTTCTTATCCATTCACCTGCCGATGGACATCTAAGTTGCTTCCAAGTCTTGGCTATTGCAAATAGTGCTGCAATGAACATTGAGGTATGTGGGCCTTTTCAATTATAGTTTTCTCAAGGTATATGCCCAGAAGTGGGGTTGCTTCATCATAGGTCTCACAATTTTAAACCGACTGCCTGAATGACTGCCAGTCTCTCTTGTTGGAGTCAGACAAGACCCACATGCAGATGATCAGGTACCAGAAGAGGAACCAGTCTTGACTCTGTGTGAGACGGAAGGGTATAGAGACCCCACAGAGAAGGTCTGCACAGGCTTAGGACCCAACCTGGGTCAAGGCAAGTCACCCAGTCTACACACATGAAGAAGGAAGTGCTGAGATTCAAGCCTGGAATATTGTGGTCGCACCACGCTGAGCTGGTACAACCTGCTTGACCATTCGACTGAAACAATGAAAATAAAAGTATTCAAGAAGATATACTGCATAGTTGGAATGGATTTATAGAATTAGTTGGCAGTTATGTTGAACCCCAGTAGGATTCACCATGAAGCTGGTGAAGTTTGGACTTCACCTGAGCAGGCCTTTCAAAGACCTTGAGAGTGACTAGCAATTTGGTCCCATGAATATGTGGTTCTGCAAAATTTGCAGTGCTGGCTTCTAGTCTTTCTCTTTCCTAACCCCTCCCCCCAAAAGTTTAGCTGTATGGGCCCATCTTTCCTCACCCTTTATGTCTAACTTGCTTGAGTATCCAGAGAAGTTCCATTTGGAGGAGAGAATGGGGCCCAGCGTCATTACAAGATGGAGGCATCGGGGTTCCCTGGGCTGTGTGGCTGGCAGCCTCTGGGCTGTGGAGCTTCCCTTGGGATCTGTGTTTTCAGGGCCAAAGTGACCATGTCCCGAGGAGAAACGCAGGATCTTAAGGAGAGCTTTGTTTGCTCGCAGGGAGAATATTTGGAAAAACAGAGGATACCTAATATTGTGGTGGGCTTCTGGGCACAGAGTGGCACCCTGGAAGAACTTTTTATTTTGAGTGGGATAAATTAAAAAGTGAAAATTGTTTTTTTTTTCTTTTTGATTCACCTTGAAGACATCAATCTAAATTTATGGGCTTCTATTTGCTCAGTTTCTAAATACAAAGTCAGAACATTGGGTCCTAATGGTAACACAAAACCTAATGCTTTTAAAGCTCTTAGAATGGGTGAGGCACAGTGATAACCATATTTAATCCTCAGAAAAACCTAAATGAATTCAAAGTGGTTTCTATCACAGAGAAAACTATAAAATCATTAGAGGAAAACATAAGGATAATTCTTTGTGACCTAAGATCTGTTCATGGGTTCTTAGATTTGACACCAAAATCACAAGCAACAAGAGGAAAAAAGACAAATTGGGATTCATTAAAAATAAGAACTTTTGTGCATTGAAGAACATTCTCAAGGCAGAGAAAAGACAAACTACAGAACTGAAGAAAATATTTGCAAGTCACATATCAGATGGGGTTTCCTTCCAGAATATCAAAAGAACTCTCACAATTCAGCAACAACAAGACAGATGATCCAGTTTTAAAAATGGGCAATGAACTTGAATAGATACATCTCCAATGAAAATATGCAAATGGAAAGTAAGCACATAAAAAATATTCAACTTCACTGGTCACTGTGCAAATGCTAATTGAAAACAATGACAGATGTCACTTCACACATGCTAAATGGCTCAAATTTAAAAAGAAAATCTGAAATTAACAAGTGTTTGAAAGGATGTGGTGAAATAGGAACTTATACATTTTCTGTAGGGCTATACAATCATGCAGGTTCAGAGATAAACAGCTTGACTTAGTTATTTAAAAAGTTGAGCTTAGAATTACCATGTGCCAGTGAAATTCCACTCAAGTAACACACAAGGGAAATGAAAACATAAATCAACTTTCTATCTTCACATAGAAACTTTTATGCGTGTGTAGGTATACATAAAATGAAACATTACTCAGCCATAAAACAGATGCATATCTAATATATTTCTATATATGAAATATAAATCATAGGTAAATCCACATCGACAGGAAGCAGATCAGTGGTTGGCCAGGAAGTGGGGGAAAGGAGAAATGGGGAGTAATGAAAGGAGACAAGATATTGTTCTGGGGTGACGGGACACGTCAAACCTGAGAGGGGTGTGGTGCATGATGCTGCAGATGCACCAAGTGCCACGGATTCATGGACGGTGTTTTTTTTTTTTAATTTTTATTTTGTGCTGGAGTATAGCCAATCAACAATGCTGTCATAGTTTCAGGTACACAGCAACGGGCCTCAGTCGTACAAATACACATATCCATTCTCCCCCAAATGTCCCTCTGGTCCAGGCTGCCAAGTAACATTGAGCAGAGTTCCCTGTTCTATACAGGAGGTCCTTCTGTTGAGTTCAGTTCAGTCACTCAGTCGTGTCCGACTCTTTGCAACCCCGTTGACCCCAGCACATCAGGCCTCCCTGTTCACAGAGCTTGCTCAAACTCATGTCCATCGAGTCGGTGATGCCATCCAACCATCTCATTCTCTGTTGTCCCTTTCTCCTCCTGACTTCAATCTTTCTCAGCATCAGAGTATTTTCCAATGACTTTGTTCTTCACATCAACTGGCCAAAGTGTTGGAGCTTCGGCTTCAACATCAGTCCTTCCAATGAATATTCAGGACTGATTTCCTTTAGAATGGACTGGTTTGATCTCCTTGCAGTCCAAGGAACACTCAAGAGTCTTCTCCAACACCACAGTTCAAAAGCATCAATTCTTCAGCACTCAGCTTTCTTTATAGTCCAACTCTCACATCCATACATGACCACTGGAAAAACCATAGCTTTTACTACACAGAGCTTTGTTGGCAAAGTAACATCTCTGCTTTTTAGTATGTGGTATAGGTTAGTAATAGCTTTTCTTCCAAGGAGAAAGAATCTTTTAATTTCATGGCTGCAGTCACCATCTGTAGTGATTTTGGAGCCCAAGAAAATAAAGTCTCTCACTGTTTCCATTCTTTCCCCGTCATTTGCCATGATGTGATGGGACCGGATGCCATGATCTTCGTTTTTGAATGTTGAGTTTTAAGCCAGTTTTTTCACTCTCCTCTTTCATTTTCATCAAGAGGCTCTTTAGTTCCCCTTCACTTATGCCAGAAGGGTGGTGTCATCTGCATATCTAAGGTTATTGATATTTCTCCCCGCAATCTTGATTCCAGCCTGTGCTTCATCCAGCCTGGCATTTTGTATGATGTACTCTGCATATAAATAAGTTAAATAGGCCAGGTGACAATATACAGCCTTGACGTATTCCTTTCCCAATTTGGAACCAGTCTGTTGTTCCATGTCTGGTTCTAACTGTTGCTTCCAGACCTGCATACAGATTTCTTAGGAGGCAGTTCAGGTGGTCTGGCATGCCCACCTCTAGGAAAATTTTCCACAGTTTGTTGTGATCCACACAGTCAAAGGCTTTGGCATAATCAATAAAGCAGAAGTAGATGTTTTTGTGAAACTCTCTTGCTTTTTCGTTGATCCAACAGATATTGGCAATTTGATCTCTGGTTCCTCTACCTTTTCTGAATCCAGCTTGAGCATCTGGAAGTTCATCGTTCATGTACTGTTGAAGCCTAGCTTGGAGAATTTTGAGCATTACTTTGCTAGCATGTGAGATGAGTGCAACTGTGCAGTAGTTTGAATATTCTTTGGCATTGCCTTTCTTTGGGATTGGAATGAAAACTGGCCTCTTCCAATCCTGTGGCCACTGCTGAGTTGTCCAAATTTGCTGACATATTGAGTGCAGCATCATCTTTATTTATTTAATTTAATTTTATTTATTTATTTTTTAAAATTAGTTGGAGGCTAATTACTTCACAACATTTCAGTGGATTTTGTCATACATGGATATGAATCAGTCATAGAGTTACACGTATTCCCCATCCCGATCCCCCCTCCCACCTCCCTCTCCACCCGACTCCTCTGGGTCCTCCCAGTGCACCAGGCCCGAGCACTTGTCTCATGCATTCCACCTGGGCTGGTGATTTGTTTCACCATAGATAATATACATGCTGTTCTTTCAAAACATCCCACCCTCACCTTCTCCCACAAAGTTCAAAAGTCTGTTCTGTACATCTGGATCTCTTATTCTTTTTTGCATATAGGGTTATCATTACCATCTTTCTAAATTCCATATATATGTGTTAGTATGCTGTAATGTTCTTTATCTTTCTGGCTTACTTCACTCTGTATAATGGGCTCCAGTTTCATCCATCTCATTAGAACTGATTCAAATGAATTCTTTTTAATGGCTGAGTAATGTTCCATGGTGTATATGTACCACAGCTTCCTTATCCATTCGTCTGCTGATGGGCATCTAGGTTGCTTCCATGTCCTGGCTATTATAAACAGTGCGCAGCATCATCTTTAATAGCATCATCTTTTAGCTGAAATAACTAATTCAGTTGAAATAACTCAACTGGAATTCCATCATCTCCACTAGCTTTGTTTGTAGCGATGCTTCCTAAGGCCCACTTTATTTCACATTCCAGGATGTCTGGCTCTAGGTTACTGATCACACTATCGTGATTATCTGGGTCAAGAAGATCTTTTTTGTATAGTTCTTCTGTGTGTTCTTGCCACCTCTTCTTAATATCTTCTATTTCTGTTAGGTCCATACCATTTTTGTCCTTTACTGAGCCCATCTTTGCATGAAATGTTCCTTTGGTAGCTCCAATTTTCTTGAAGAGATCTCTAGCTTTTCCCATTCTACTGTTTTCCTCTATTTCTTTCCACTGATTGCTGACGAAGGCTTTCTTATCTCTCTTTGCTATTCTTTGGAACTCTGCATTCAAATGGGAATATCTTTCCTTTTCTCTTTTGCCTTTGGCTTCTCTTCTTTTCTCAGCTATTTCTAAGGCCTCTTCAGACAACCATGTTGCCTTTTTGCATTTCTTTCTCTTGGGAATGGTCTTGACCACTGCCTCCTGTACAATGTCATGAACATCTGTCCATCGTTCTTCAGGCATTCTGTCTATCAAATCTAATCCCTTGAATCTATTTTTCACTTCCACTGTATAATTGTAAGGGATTTGATTTAGATCATACCTGAATGGTCTAGTGGTTTTCCCTACTTTCTTTAATTTAAGTATGAATTTTGCAATAAAGAGTTCATGCTCTGAGCCACAGTCAGCTCCTAGTCTTGTTTTTGCTGACTGTATAGAGCTTCTCCATCTTTGGCTCCAAAGAATACAATAAATCTGATTGTGGTATTGACATTCTGGTAATGCCCATGTGTAGAGTCTTCTCTTGTGTTGTTGGAAGAGGGTGTTTGCTATGACCAGTGCGTTCTCTTGTCAAAACTCTATTAGCCTTTGCCCTGCTTCATTTTGTACTCCAAGGCCAAATTTACCCACTACTCCAGGTATCTCTTGACTTCCTACTTTGGCATTCCAGACCCCTAGATGAAAAGGACATCTTTTTTGGGTGTTCGTTCTTGAAGATCTTGCAGGTCTTCATAGAACCATTCAATTTCAGCTTCTTCAGCATTACTGGTTGGGGCATAGACTTGGATTACCGTGATATTGGATGGCTTGCCTTGGAAATGAATAGAGATCATTCTGTCCTTTTTGAGATTGCACCCAAGTACTGTATTTTGGACTTTTGTTGACTATGAGGGCTACTCCATTTCTTCTAAGGGATTCCTGCCCACAGTCATAGATATAATGGTTGTCTGAGTTAAATTCATCCATTCCAGTCCATTTTAGTTAGCTGATTCCTAAAATGTCGATATTCACTTTTCCCATCTCCTGTTTGACCACTTCCAATTTGCCTTGATTCATGGACATGACATTCCAGGTTCCAATGCAATACTGTTCTTTACAGCATCAAACTTTACTTCCATTGTCAGTCACATCCACAGCTGAATGTTTTTTTTTTCACTTTGGCTCTGTCTCTTAATTCTTTCTGGAGTTATTTCTCTACTCTTCTCCAGTGGCATATTGGGCACCTACTGATCTGGGGACTTCATCTTTCAGTGTCCTATCTTTTTTCCTTTTCATACTGTTCATGGGGTTCTCAAGGCAAGAATACTGAAGTGGTTTGCCATTCCCTTCTCCAGTGGACCACGTTTTGTCAAAATTCTCCACCATGATCCGTCCATCTTGGGTGGTCCTACATAGCATGGCTAATAGTTTCATTGAGTTAGACAAGGCTGTGATCCATGTGATCAGTTTGGTTAGTTTTCTGTGACTGTGGTTTTCATTCTGTCCCTCCTCTGCCTGATAAGGATAAGAGGCTTATGGAAGCTTCCTGATGGGAGAGACTAACAATAGGTCCCTGTTGGTTATCTATTTTAAATACAGCAGTGTATGCATGTTGATCTCAAACATACTAACTATCCTTTCCCCCATTCTTCCCCTCTAGCAACCATAAATTCATTTTCTAAGTCTGTGAGTTTGTATCTGTTTTGTAAATAAGTTTATTTGTATCATTTCTTATATAAGGTATGTCATACCATAATTCTTATTTCTGTCTGACTACTTCACACAGTATGACAATCTCTAGGTCTACCCATGTTGTTGAAAATGGCACTATTTAATTCTTTTTAATGACTGGGTAATATCCCATTGTATATATGCACCTCATCTTCTTTACCCATTCATCTGTCAATGGACATCTAGGTTGCTTCTACCTCCTGGCTATTGTAAACAGTGTTTCAATGAACACAGTGTATATGCCCTTTTGGACCATGTTTTTTCTACAGATTTATGCACAGGAATGGGATTGCAGGATCATATGATAGCTATATTGTATATAATATGAATCTCTCCTCAACAAAAAAGCAATCACTGTAATTTATTACATATATATATATGTATGTATATGTATACATACATATACATTAAAAAGAAAAGCCATTTGGCTATATCAACAGAAGCAGAGAGAGAGTTTGGCAAAATCCAACATGCACTATTGAAAAACTCTCAGCATAGCGGATATCTGTAAAGTTGTTATAGCCAGTGTGATATTTAATGAAGAAAGAATGAGTGTCCTGGCTTAAGTTCCTGGAAAAGATGAGCTTGTCTATCCTCTCTGTATAATAAGATGGGATAGATTGAGGTCACTGGAATAAACACAACCAGTGGGCATAGAGATGTTGTCATCCACAGCAAGGGCATTACTTGGCAGCTCTTCTCAGAGCCTGTTATAGAAAGAGCCAGGTATAAAGCCATGCCAGGTCCAGAGAACCCTGTGATACCTCCACAACAGGACCAGTCTGGTAAGACCTTCCCAGGAGGGCCTCACACAGGGTCAACGTGGTTTTGGAGGAAGAGGAAGAGGAAGAGGAAGAGGAAGCTCTGGATAAGAAAGAAAAGGGTGATGTGCTCCTCATGGACCAACCTGCAGCCTCCACCGCCAGGCAGGCCTCCAGTGGGGGAGGGAGGAGTCTCCCTGTGAAGCAAGAACTAAGTTATGGCTGGGCATTCACCTGAAGTAACCTGAGAACTGGGGATTGAACCTGATTGCAGGCGAATTCTTTACCACCTGAGTTGCCAGGGAAACCCCAACATCTTGTTGCCAGTACTTCATTCAAGAACCATCACTCACCATAAGGCCTCTTCTCATCCTCATAGCCTGAATGGGACTTAATCTCTTTTGAATTTTACACCAGTTTTCCATTCAGCTTTTGGACAATATTTTAATCTTTCTACAAAGGCTACAAAACTCTAATTTAGAGCCATGTTTTACCTGCAGGGGCTTCCCTGGTGGCTCAGATGGTAAAGAATCCACCTGCAATGCAGGAGATCTGCGTTTAATATCTGGGTTGGGAAAGGAATGGCAACCCACTCCAGTATTCTTGTCTGGAGAATTCCATGGACAGAGGAGCCTGGTGGGCTACAGTCCATGGGGTGGCAAAGAGTTGGACGGGACTGAGTGACTGACACTTTCGTTTTACCTGCAGAATTGCCTGCTACAGCAGATGGCACTCTTAAAAATACCTGCTCAGTGGATGAATGATTGCATGGGTGGAAACAGAGGAGCAAATTAGGGAAGGGGGTTACTATAGCATCTCCCTTTAGCAGGGAGTGGAACTAAGGAGTCTCAGAATTGATGAATATGTGGCGGATCTCAGCACTAGAGGGACAGAAGTATTAGAACAGAAGCCTCACACCCACAGCCTTTGCCCGAGGTTCTACGCAGGCTTCACCACAACATCAGTAACGCTCTGATTCCTCATCCCTAAAGGAATTACAAAATTAAAGAGAAAGGTCATCTAATTTAAAATCTGATGTCATTCCATGATGTGTAATCTACCAGCTTCTTAGCCCTGTTATCTGTGGTGGTCATCACATTCGCTTTGCACTTTTAGAGAGGAACAAAGGCCTGCCAACATATGATCATGTTTTATTAAAATGAAGAAGCAGGGTCACATCTTACTTGCTAAATACTTTCTCAGTACTGGCTTTGCTAAGAAAGCACTTTCTTTCAATCAGGTCATCATTTAAACAGGATGATGTCTGTTTCCTCCCACATTCCTTTCTTTGCCCATGTGTGATCTCAAGATCACCATAGGTCTCCCAGTTCTCACCTGTCTTGTGTTGCTCACCATCAAAGAAGGAACATGTATCTGAGAGATGACTTTTCACCTGTTTGGTTGGTATTTATTAGACAAGTACTAATAGCTACCAGTTATTAAAGATTTAGTATGCTCTATGTTTTCAAACATTATTTTATTTGTTCTGAGAAAAGACGGGCTGCCCAGGTGGCACGACGGTAAAGAATCCTCCTGCCAATGCAGGAGACATGGGTTTGACCCCTGTGTTGGGAAGACCCTTTGGAGAAGGAAATGAAAATCCACCCCAGTAATCTTGCCTGGGAAACCCCATGGACAGAGGGGCCTGGAGGGCTACAGAACATGGGGTTGTGAAGAGTTGGACACAGCTTAGTGAACAAACATCAAGAAAAGGCAATCTCTTCAATAAGTGGTGCTAGAAAACCTGGACAGCTACATGTAAAAGCATTCTTAAGGGGATTAGGAGGCACGGAGTACTATGGACAAAATAAGCTACAGCGATATACTGTGCAACAGGGGGGCTGTATCCAGTGCTTTATAATAATTATAAATAGAATATATTTAAAAATTGTGAATTACTGTGTTGTACACTTGTAGCATATATAATATTGTACATCAAATATACTTCAATTGAAAAAAATCTCCTCCTAAATTATATGCAAATTCTCATTAAGCATATCCACCCCCAAAGAGATAACACAATGATAATCTCAGTTTTGCTGGTGGGGAGGCGGAATCCTGATTCTAGTAGGTGGCAGAGCTGGTACCAAAGTGCAACCTGGATGCGAAGGCTGTGTTCTCTGGAGCTCCCTGTTAGCCGCTCCTTGACTATTAGAACCAGTTCACCTTGCCTGAGGTGTTAGGTTGTGTCTGGGACTGTGATAGGAGCTTCGCAAACGTTATCAAACTGGATGGCGGATGCTTTTACAAACTTCTGAGGCCTTCCAATTTGTATTTCTTCCTCCTGAGTGCCTAGAGCGCCTCTGTTCTTCTAACTCTCCTTAAACGGATGCTTCTCTCCTGCATCCCCGGCCCCCATGAACGCTATCCTGGTTCCAGTGATTCTCCCGCAGTCCTTCATGACCTTCGCCAAAGCAACCCTTTCCAAGTCAGGCGTCCAGAGAGCCCAGCGTCTCCGCCTGTGCAGGGAAGTGAGGCTGGCCCCAGCCCCGAGGCCAGCCGGCCGCCCTCCTTGCCTCTCTCGCCAGCAGGGTCCTCTGTGCTGCGTCCATTTGCAATATTTGGGCCCTGAAACACGAGTTTGCCGACGGGTTACGCTTCTGGTCACCGTGAAGACAGCTCGTCTCCACTCTCGATGGCGCGCACCCTTTCTCACGGCCTCGGGGACCAGGCGTTCCAGCTCCCCGCCACATCCCTGTGGCTCATTTATGAAAACTTGGCGATGGGAGTCAGACGCTCACAGCTGGGTGTTTCTGGGCTGTGAGCGCAAGGGCGCAGGCTGGGGCGAACAGTGACACTAGAGGCGGAAGTTACCACCACTGAGAATGCCAGGGGTCTCTGGAGGCCGAGACTGGCTGATGTGGCCACGTGGACACTGACTCAGTCATATGATGAAGTGCACAGAGGCAGCCTCTTGAAACTCCTGACGACTCCTGTGAGAGGAAGGAAAAAAATTCTAACGCTTTGTGTATACTTGTAGCAGAAAAGGGAGCATATAATAGTATATCATGTTTCCCCCTGCTCAATTATGTAAAAATCTATGTCAAATATCAATACTTCCCTGGTAGTCCCCTGGTTAAGACTTGGCCTTCCAATGCAGACGGTGTGTGTTCCTCTCCCTGGTCCGGGACCCAAGACTCCACATGCCTCCAAGCCAAAAAAAAAAACCAAAACAAAAAAAAAAAACCCAAAAGTTAAAACAGAAGCAATTGTTGTAACACATTTAATAGGCTTTAGAAAAAAAAAAAAAAATGGTCCACATTAAAAAAAAAAATCCTAAGAAAAAACCCCATATAAAAAATCTTTCCCATCTTATTCAAGATTCGGCCTTATCAGTTGTCTCTTTGAACCCACAGAATCCTCCACACTGCCTCTGGACAATCCGCTTGCCCACCGCTCACGGGCCAGCCTGCTCCTGCCCGCCTCTGGGTCTTTGCTCATGCCCATCTTTCTACCTCAGTGCTCTCTACCAAGGTATTTGAAGGGCTCATTCTTTTTATTCCTTAAGTCTTTGCTCAAATTCTGCTTTCTCTGTAATGCCTCTTCCGATTACTTTGTTTAAAATTGCAGCCTCCTACACCTTTTCTGTTTCTCTTTCCCGCAGCGCTTATCACATTCTATCATACTACACAATTTACTTATTTAATTTGCTTATTGTTGCTTCTCCCTATTGAAATGCAATTTTCATAAGGCAGGCTTTTGCTTTTGGGTTCTCTGCTGCATCCTCAAAGCATAAAATTGTGCCTCGCACTTATTAAGTGTTCATTATTTGTATGATGCATGAATGAATAAATGATGCAGAAAAGTATCTTTGTGTATTTATCTTTTTGTCATCTAATACATTTTGAATTGATTATAAGCTTCAACTGTGAAACTTATCTTCTTGAATATCAGAGAGTTCCTTGCCCTTTGTAATCTAAAAATCAACCAGATTCTTCCATGGCTGATTAAACAGTTCTGGTAATTGTAGTGATTGCCCATGTTGCTTCAAGATGGATGCATGCACTGGGGCTGGTTGTGGAGACTGCTGAAATGCTCCTAAGTCCGTGCTATATACATGATTTCCAAGGCTGAGTAGATACCACCATCACCACCAGAAGCATCACTTTTGTGGGAGGAGACTCTTTTATCTAAAAAACAGCTTTATGTTGAAATCGTTTCCATCTTAAGAGTGAAGTGCTTTTTCTTCTTTGTCACATTGGGTGGCATGTGGGCATGTGGGAATCTCAGTTCACTAACCAAGGATCGAACCCGTGACTACTGGAGTGGAAGTGCAGAGTGTTTAACCATTGGACTACCAGGGAAGCTCCCTGGAAAGGAACTCTTAAAGTAGGAAAAATAAATAGCACAAAATAACAACCTCCCATAAACGCACCTCCTTCCGTAATCATTGTTATTGTAGTGGTATGCATGACACACACACACACATACACATGCACAAATAGTCCTGCATAAATATGCAGGTGCTCTGCTCTGTTTCTGAACCTTTCTCCCTCCCCTGGATCTCTTTCCAACACCCCAAATCTAGCTGTGGAGCTAAAGGCATTAGGTCTGCTGGCCACCAGGGTTCAACACCTCTTTTGTTGGCTTCAGATATTCATATTTTGGCAATTTATCTTCTTAAAGTGTTATACCTGTCCATCCCAGGGAATCTTAAAGACAGAAAAACACAAATGAGAAAAATCATGTGTAACTCCACGATTCAGAAATGACATCTATCTCTCAAAAATGTTTGGGTGTTTTTTCCTAGAATTTCATTCATGTACTTTTATTCCTATGCATATCTTCTCACAGAATTGGCGTCACTGGGTGCATCTTGTCTGTTACCTACTGTCTTTCATGGAATAATAACTATGAGGACTTTCTGATCCAGTTAATCTTCCTATTTGCTGCTTGCAAGCCTTTTATCACCTACCCTGATAGACTTATTAGAAAGACCACACACACTAACAATCACACACTAACACAGAACAATCACCCTGGATGCTAAATGAAATCAGAAGCACATCATCCTTCCCCTTCTCTATTTGTGGCAAATACCATTATCTCTCCCGTTTGGCCTCCAGCTGGGATTTATGTTCTTGAAGTCTTTTTATCAAGGAGAGGAAAATGATACTTCACCTTTCACTCAATTTTTTTATAGCGTGTGATGCTCCCGACAGCATCACACTGGCGTCTCTAAACACTGGATGACAGACACACGATGCAGCTGAATGGTTGGAGTCTGTGGCTCCTCTATTTCCACTTCTCATTTTCCTCCATGGCTCCTCCCAAACAGAAGCTATCTGACCATGAAACAAAGCTGGAGTTCAAGTAAATACCACATGAAACAACTTTCTCCCCTTTAATGACAAATTTAGTTGGTATTCCAATTCTTTTGGCTTCCCTGGTGTCTCAGTGGAAAAGAATCCACCTACCAATGCAGGAGATGCAGAAGACATGGCTTTGATCCCTGGATGGGGACTATCCCCTGGAGAAGGAAATGGCAACCTAATCCAGTATTCTTGCCTGAGAAATCCCATGACCAGAGGAACCTGGTGGGGTACAGTCCATGAGGTCGCATAGAGTCTGAGAAAACTGAACATGCACTCACAGTTCTTTTGGAATTACAAACTGAAACTTGGGGACATCATCTCACACATACATGTTCAGGAAAAATTAGTTGTGTTTACTTTTCCATATTTGGCAAAGGGTGGTGATGCAAGAGGAACTCAGTGATCATGGGGAAAAATTTGTTACAATGAGTCTAGGAGTTCCTTTCAAATCATCTGTTAAAGTCTAGTGGCCAAAGATGCAAATTTCCAGGCAGAGTACACTACCCAGTGGTAACATTTCCACATTTATACCTGAATAAACATGCATGAGAGTTATAGCAGCAGCATTTGTAGTAGCAAAACAAATCATTAATAAAGCCAACCAAAGAAGCATTGACAAGAGTATGGACAAATGAATTGTGGAATATTCATTCAATAGAAAGACCCTCCACAGTGGGCATGAATTTTGCTAGAAGCTGAAATGTATACAAATTTCACAAGCCAGGTTGACTTAAAGAATTTGGGCACAGACTCACGTGTCCATGGATGCCTGAAAGGTGCAAATGTCTTGCCCAGGTGAGAGAAATAAACAGATATTGAACCTATGGCCTCAAATATAGGAGTGCAGTTGCCCAACCAGTACATGGAACCAGCTAGTTCAACAAGTGTGGAGAGAAAGAAGGAAGAAAGAAAATCACCTAAATGTCAGCGAAGGAGAAGCAGAGAGGTAGGATTTTTTCCTTTCTGGAGTCTTGGCTGAGAAAGGAAAGAAAAAGGTCTTAGCCAGATGGGGATATACAATAAGAGAGAAGACTTCCTTCCGTGGAGGAAAACTGCACATTCATATAGTAAGATATAAGGACCAGGGGGAGGAAGCGTTTTGCAGGTATCAAAGGGAAAAGAGGATTCATCGAGTGTGGTTCCCGAGGTGGCAGGTGGAGGGTCCCCTGTGCCTTTCAAGCAGCTGGAAAGGCTGTGACTGTGTGTGGAGAGAAGGGAGTGTAGGAATAGAGCTGAGGGGTGGAGATGTTCTTTTACTTTAACTTCGTGAAATTGATACTTCCCACTGATAAAAGCTTCCCAACAGGCCTAGAAGCTTCATGGTGGATAGCAACTGAATTCACACTCCTCATCGTTCCAGCCTCGGGTCTCCCTCCTCAAACTCATGTCTGCGACTGTCTCTTCGGATGTCTATTTGCGTAGTTATCAAACATCCTGTACTGTTGCTCCTAGTCATGCAGATTGCGGTTTTTATCATGGACACACATCTGATACAGTACCTGTGACCCTGGCTCACATGGACTGCTCCCTTCATGGTGCTATCATAATTTTCCAAGCCCTCTTTACCACTGCATTTATGATAATTTAATTATTACTGATGATCTACCAAGGTTATCTATAATTGTTTCCTTTCCTATATGTTCTCATCTGTAAAATGAAAATGATACAAGCTATATTTCACTTCATAGTGGCTAAAAGGAGTGAATGTCTCTGTGAAAACCTAGAGGCGGGGATGAGGTTGGAGATGGGAGGGAGGTTCAAGAAGGAGAAGACATATGTATCTCTATGGCTGATGCATGTCGATGTAGGGCAGAAACCAACACACTATTTCAAAGCAATTACCCCTCAATTAAAAATAAATAAATTTTTAAAAAGAGGAGTGAATGTGTGTATGAATAAAGGGTCATAAAGACTCTAGCTCATGATGCATAATTGTTAACTACTTTTACTATCCAGAGAAGCAGAGGAAGATATAGAAGTTGGTTACTCATGTTAAATTCCAAATTCCTTGACCTCACACCTGATACTATACTTAAACTCTTGGTTTTTTTTTTTTTTTAATAAATGTAAATTAAAAAAAATCAGCATCACTTTGAAATGTTAGAAGCAGAGCTGCCTGGCACATAAAGGTCAACGAGACATCCCAAGTGCGCCTTGATGGGTACCTCCATCTTCTCCTCAAATTTATTTTATCCCTTTGACCTTTTCTTCCGGCCTCAGCTGAGCGATTCTACTATTTTGCTGAATACATTCTGCAGCGATGTTATGCTTTTGTGAAGAATGAACCCTTCCGAATGTCAAGACAAATACCAAGTTCATGTTAGAGCGATTCTGGAGGGAGTACTGATTATGAGTTTATTTATCAAATAGCGAGGATTACTCATTAGTCTGACACAGACTCATTTGAATGGACAGAATGGGTTGGCTCTTTGGTGGCCTTAGTGCCATCTTAGCAATTCTGATCACAGAAACACTGGGAGGGTCATGACAGTTACAGAATGGAGCCTGCGACTCGCTTGACAAAATAGGCCCCAACATAGCATTAAATACTCTGCAAAAACGTTGTGATTTGTCATTCTCCCATCAATAACCCACAAATGTTAAACAAGATGGAAAACCATGAATATCCAACACAAATGCCCTAGATGCACCAAGAAGAATGACTCACGAACTTTTGTAACTTTTGTCTCCCAGTCAGCACAGCTCTTTCTAAAAATACCTTGTACCATAGCCACTCTGAGAAACTCTCTTTTTGCAGCCAGAACTTTTGAAATCTCAGAATAATATAGATAATGTCACCTTCTCAGAGGGTGGATTCCTGACTTTTCAGGCTAAGTGGAAACTCCTGAACCCCATTTAAGCCATAGGGAACTATTTTATTCTCTTCGAAGCTCAGCTATCTAAAATTATATCATCTTATTTGTTTGTCCAAATGTTACAGTCTTCTCTATCTAGAATTTAATCTCCATATTGGCAAGAACTTTGCCTGCTTCCCGCCCACCGCCGCCCCCCCCCCCCCACTTTATCCCCATTACCTGAAAAAGTTTCCAGCATACCATTTTGTTATTGTTGTTTAGTCACTAAATTACGTCTGACTCTTTTGCGACCCCATGGACTGTAGCCCACCAGTCTCCTCTGTTCGTGGGTTTTCACAACCAAGGATATTGGAGTGCGTTGCCATTTCCTTCTCCAGGGAACCTTCCCGACCCAGGAGCTAAACCCATGTCTGTTGCTTGGCAGGCAGATTCTTTATCACTGAGCCACCTGGGAAAGCTATAGCATACCATTGGTGCTCAATAAATACCTCCTGAATTAGAGTTGTTATGTGATAAGACAGTGCTTTACTGGCTCATAGATTCAGGAGAGAGCTGTGTACATTACATGCCTAGGTCAAAGGATTCCATTCCTTTGACAAGTCACATGCCAAAATGTGGAACTGGGAATTATCAGAGGAACTGCAAGAAGCAGGTATGAAAATAAGCTCTAGTTCTTGATTTTGAAAGTTTCAATTCAGGTATGTCAAGTTGGTTGTTTTACATTCTGATGAGTTTTTGCAATTTTATGATCATTATTAATTAGCCAGCAAAAATTTCTATATATATCTAGTTCCTTAGCTTTTGAAGCAACACAATCCCCATTGTAAAATGCCTTCTTCAATCATGTCAACACATTCATGTCAAAATGTGATTGGAATATGATATAGTTGAATACCTACATACCTCAGAGATATTGTTGTAGACCACCATGATAAAGCAAATATCAAATACAGCAAGTCGTGTGAATGTTTTGGTTTCCCAGTGGATAATTATAATTACATTTAATTACAGTATGGATTACCATACTGTAGTCTATTAATTCTGCAATAGCATGTCGAAAAAACAGTGTACATACAGTAATTTAAAATATTTTATTGCTTAATATTGTTATCATCTGAGCTTTCAACAAGTCATAATTTTTTTGCGATAGGTACATCAAAGACCACTGATCACAGATCACCATCACAAATACAATAATGAAAAATTTGAAATGTTGTGAGAATTGCCAAATATAACAAAAAGACATGAAGTGAGCAAATGCTGTTGGAAAAGTAGCACTCATAGCCTTGCTCAGTGCAGGGTTGCCACAAACCTTAGTTTTGTAAAAAGCTCAAAATTTTCAAAACACAATAAAGTGAAGCAAAATAAAAACAAGATATGTTCATATTCACTTTTGCAGGAAATACGCAGATATATGGAAAGAAGTTTCCCAACATGAATACATTTAACTAGGAGAATCAAGGGCAAAAGGGCAGCTTCCTCTAAGGAATATAATTGAGGAATAATCCTACTCATGGATCTACTTTGTTCTATGAGCAATCAGACTCCTTTATTTCAAGAGGGATGTGCAAGTGTTTGAAAACACTGTTGCAACCCAATGGTGATCCTCACTTGTGCTAAGGTTTTAAACTGAGGATGCAGACGATTTATGATTGTTTGGTTTGGGGACATGACAGAACCATCACAGAAGCACAAGGACAGCATTGGCATTCTACAGTAGTGCCCAAAATACCTGACAGAGATGGACCCACAGTCCCAAGGAATGCAGTGGAAGAAAATTGGGACTGTGAAAGACCACGTGTATGGTGGCAGGGAGGCGAGATGCTAGTTTCTGTGCTACTAGACTTACCTGCTTTACTCTGGGCAACTTTCACAACATCTCTAAGTCCAGGATCCTAATATTAAAAAAAAATAAGAAAAAAGTAAATCTCATAAAGGATTGCTGAGAGATTTTGGTACCTATTAGACTTTGATTGATGGTAGACTAGAGGTCAAGTTCCCTTTTCCTCCAAATGAACCTTAGAGTTGTCATTCTCGCGTTTCAAAATCTTGCGCTTAGACAGTTCTGTAGTGTTGTCCCTGCCTTTTAAAAGTTCATAAAAAGACGTGAAAAATCGAACGGGTTTAAAATTAACAGTGCTTTGTCATGCATTGCCTCATTCAATACATTTCACATTAAATCCTATTTAGTGTGATGTGCAGTGCTCTTTTATTCTCCTATCAGATGAATTACTAGCACATTATTTTGGAAAAGGATATAGAAATGTACTTTAATCCTGTTTGCTTGGCTATGAGAGATGTAAAAGTGTAAAATTTACCTTGGGGTAATGAGATAGAAAATGTTTATATGAATTTATTTTAACTTTTTCAACTCTTATATTATCTACATTTCTTTTCAGCTGCATTTTAATAAACCATTTATATTTATAAGATATATAAGGTATTTTAAATATAATTCTGATTCTTAAAAATTTTTAACTGCTTCTTCTGTCATTATTTAATAAACAGCAATGCTATTAAATAAATGAGGATCTCTTTTAAACAGTAGTGAATCTAAGTACTCTAGAAGAGCTAGTAGCTGATGTCATATTTTTTATTAATTAGTATATTTTTAATAGCAGATCCTTGCTATTTATGTACTTTATTTTTTTATTCATGGAAAGGGATTTTATTTAGCAGTGTGTACCTGTAAATTCCAAAGTACCAATTTATCCTTCCCTCACCTCTTTCACCCTGGTAACCATAAGTTCCTTTTCTATGTCTGTTTCTGTTTTGTAAACAAGTTCATTTGTATCATTTTCAGATTCCTCTGATAAGCACTATCAGATGAGATCTGTCTTTCTCTGTCTCTGCCTTATTTCACTTAGCATGATAATCTCCCGGTTCATCCAAGTTGCTGCAAATGGAATTGTTGCATTCTTTTTTATGGTCGAGTAGTATTCCATTGCACATATTTACCACATTTTCTTTATCTGTTCATCTGTCAGTGGACTTCTAGGTTGCTTCCATATCTTGGTTATCATAAATAACTCTGAAATGAACAATGGCATGCATGGGTCTTTTTGAATTATGGTCTTCTCAGGCTATGTGCCCAGTAGTGGGACTGCAGGGTCTTATGGTAGTTCTATTTTTAGTTTTTTAAGGAACCTTCATAATATTCTCCATAGTGGATGTATCAGATCACAGTCCCACCAATAGTGTAAGAGGGTTCTATTTTCTTTATACCCTCTCCAGCATTTCTTCCTTGTAGATAGTTTTATGATGGCCATTCTGACTGTGTGAAGTTATTGTACTTTTGATTTGCTTTTCTCTAGTAATTACCAATGTTTAGTATATTTTCATGTGCCATCTTGTATCTTCTTAGAGAAATGTCTCTTACCTTTTCTGCCCATTTTTTTATTGGGTTGTTGTTGCTGTTGTTTTTTAATATTGAACTGCTGGAGCTGTTTGTAAATTTTGGAGAATAATCTCTTGTCAGTTGCATAGTTTGCAAATATTTTCTCCCATTTCTGGGGTTTTCTTTTCATTTTTTTTATGGTCTCCTTTGCTGTGTAAAAGTTTTTGAGTTTAATTAGGTCTCAATTAAAAAAAAAAAAACAAAGCCTTCGTTTTCACTTCTGTTACTGTAGGAGATGGACCAAAAAAGATCTTGCTGTAATTTATGTCAGAGTGTTCTGCCTATGTTTTCCTCTTAATGTCCTGTCTTACATTTAACCCTTTAATCCATGTTGAGTTTACTTTTGTGTATAGTTTTAAAGAATGTTCTAACCTCACTATTTTAAATGTAGCTGTCCAGTTTTCCCTGCACTGCCTATTGTAGAGACTGTCTTTCCTCCATTGCATAGTTTTCCCTTCTTTATCAGATTATCTCTGGGCTTTCCAGCCTGTTCCGTTGATCTGTATTTCTGTCTTTGTGCCAGTGCCATACTGGTTTGCAGCTTTGTAGAATAGGCTGAAATCAGGGAACCTGTTTCCTCTGGTTCCATTTTCATTTCTCAAGATTGCTTTGGCTATTCAGAGTGTTTTATGTCTCCAAACAAATTTTAAGATTTTTGTTCTTGTTCTGTGAAAAATGCTATTGATAATTTGATAGAGATTGCACTGAATCTGTAGATTGCCTTGAGTAGTACATATTTCTGAATTAGAGATTAAGTTATCATTGTAGGAGTTCTGGTAATGGCAATTTTGAGTAAGGGTGTTCAGGTAAATAGTAAAACTGAGATCCAGTAAAAACTTTAGACTATGCAATGCCAAAACCCTATTAACAACTTTCAAGGCATTCAGAGTATATTAACTGAGATCATGGAGAAGAGAGATGCCAAGAGCTAAGGATGCCATTCAGGGCCTCTCATAAACTGTAGGTATTTACAGACTTCACAACTTTGACAGAGATGCCAAGAAGTCCAGGAGGACTTCAAAGAGAAATGAAAATAGGCAGACCAAGTCTAGAGTTCAGGGACCGCAGGGAAGCGTGGCTCTGATTAGTTTCAGGATTTGTGCTGGGCTCCACAAAGCTACAAACTAAAAGTCCACTAAACAATTCATGACTCACAATGCCTGAAGCTCAACTCAGAATGATTTCCAGCTCTTATTGTATCAAGCTGATCTGGGATTCTCTGCATCCCTGGAAGAAGACCACATCATATAAAGCTTTGAATCACCTGTTCAACATTTCATATGTAACAATGAGCACTCAATAAAAATAACCAGTCATTTGAAAAGATGACAGTATGTGGCAAAAAGACTAGCAAAACTGTAGACAAAGAAATATATGTTTGGGAAGCCAGATAACTGGTATAAAAGAAAAAGATGGTGAACTTGAAGATGAGTCAGAAGAAAATATTTGGACTAATGAACCAAGAAACAAAAGGATGAAATATTCAGAGAAAGTCATAAGATATATATAAAATAGAGTGACACCATAAGATCTTACATGATTGGGATTCAAGGAAGAGAGTATGAGACAAACTGCAATTGAAGAGATAATGATTGAGAATTTTCTAAAAATGCTAAAGTTATCAAGTCACAGATTTTACAGGCACTTAGAGGCTTAAGAAGGACACGTGAAAATAATACACCTAGAAATATGATTTTAAAGAGTAAAGACTGAAACTATATTTTTAGGGTGTAAAGAGAAAATGATATAAACTTCCAAGAAACATCAATAAATGTTTCAGCTGACTTCTCTGAAATATCAACGGAAATCAGAAGGCAATGGAACAATATCTAAAAATTCTAGTAGCAAAATAAACATTATACAGAAAAATCAATATCCAAACAAAGATATGCTGTGCTATGCTTTGTTGCTCAGTCATGTCCAACTCTTTGTGACCCCATGGACTGTAGCCTGCCAGGCACTTCTGTTCACGGCTATTCTCTAGGCAGGAATAGTGGTGTGGGTTGCCATGCCCTACACCAGGGGATCTTCCCATCCCAGGAATTGAACCCAGGTATCTCACACTGTGGGTGGATTCTTTACCATTTGAGCCACCAGGGAAGCCCCCAAGCAAATGTATTTATCAACAAAATTGAAATAATAGATTTTCAGATAAACCAAACCTGAAGAAATTTGTCACTGACAAGTTATAATAGGGAAAGTAAATATATTCTTTTCAGTGGGAAAAGATCTCAGGTTCAAATGAAGAATTGTTAAGTATTATATTATAGTAAATTAATAATTTTTATGTATTACAAACATTTATGAATACAAACATTTATATATTATGAACAATATATATTCACATAATATGCAATATGAGTAAAGAAGAATTAACATACAATATAATAGTAAGTGTGTGTGTTAGTTGCTCAGTCATGTCTGACTCTGTGTGACCCCATGGACTGTAGCCCACCAGGTTCCTCTGTCCATGGAATTCTCCAGGCAAGAATACTGGAGCGGGTTGCCATTCCCTCCTCCATAATAGTGTAAAGTTGAAAGAAGGCACATGGAGCTAATATATTGTAAAATCTTCATAAAGTCCCTTCAGTATGTGTGTGCTTCTGTGTGTGCATGGTACACGTGTGTGTGTGTGCATGTCTACAATAAAAAGTTACAGATGCATGCAGTACTCTTCAGGAACACAACAAAAAGCTGTAAAATAATATATACCTACCAAGCAAATAGAAGGAAAAAGACATATGTATATATAAAATCAACAAAAAATTAAGCATAATGACATAGATTAAAAAGCACATTGAATAGACAGGACAAATTGAAGCTATATTAAGATAATAGACTAAAACTCAAATATATCAGAAATTGCAATAATATGAATAGATTTAATAGTCAATGACCAATTTTCCCAAATAAAGTAAAATCATAACAAAATTCAATTATATGTTTCTTATGAGACATTATTAAAGGGAGAGAAAGAGCAGAAAGTTATAATATGTAATGTAAAGTGTAATAAAAAGCAAACTAATATAGTTGTTTACAAGATAAACAATAAGTAAAATATATTTGAAATAAGGAACATTTTTATAGCATTTATATTATGCATACAAAGATTTTGCATTATTATATTTTACTGTATTCACAGTATAATTTAGTACTAATTTTATACTTGTTTGCTTATAATTTATAATTAAGATATCAAGATGGCAGTTTTCTAGGTTTTTATTCACTTAATAACATACCTTCAAAATATTTGAAGACAAAATGAAATGAAAAAGAAGAGATAAATTCCCAGTTATAGTGGGAGACTTTTAATCCAGTTTTCAATAACTAATAGATCAAGAACATAGAAAAATAAAAAACATTATTAACAAATTTGATATTATTTACAGGTATAGAATACTGCAATGAATAACTTCAGAATTCTCATTCTTTTCAAAACACACAAAATGTTGTACAAAATCAGAGGTGATAGACTAGTGATATGTAGCTAAGATAACATTGGGAACTTCCCACATTCTAAGAAATTAAGAAATTCACTTTTAGTAACCATGAGTCAAAGAAGAAATCAGTAGAAGTTAGACTACATTTCAGTGATAACGACAATGCTAAATACTAAACATGTGGATGCAGCTTGGCCATAAGTACAAGGACAATTATAGCCATAAACATACACATTAGAAAAGATGACACCGGAGATCTATTTTCTAAGGATCTATGTAAAGAAAGAGTGAAGTGACAGTTAAACACACACAGACACAGACACAAATATTTGAAAAATAGCCCAAAGGAAACAAAGGGGAGGGGGAAGAAACAATAAAATGAAAGGAAATACTGAAAGAGAAAATACAACCTTGCGTTATGCGGGCTTCAGAAAGGTGTGAGGAAGAGAGAGAAAGAACAGAAACAACGCAATAACCAATGCCATGCACGACGCCAGTGGCTTCAATAGGACGTGACCGATACTGTAAAGGTAAGAGGATCATTTGAACACATTAAGCTGGTAAATCTGAAAGTTTAGACAATGTGAACAGAGTCCTAGAAAAACACAGTTTAGCAAAACTAGGCAAAAGAAATTTTGAAATGTTTAACATATGCTACAGAGATTAAACTTAGAGACAAATGTCTACCAAAGATGAAATCTATTCCAAATGCTAAACTAAATCTTGTTATCTTATGAGGTCAGCATAATTTTAATGGAATAGTTTGACAAAAACATTAAAACAACATCAATAGTCTCAACTGTGAATATAGACTAAAGAGAAAGCATTTAGATACCGTACCTAGCCATTTATAAATGCAAATTTAATTTATTTTATATTTAAGTTTAAAAATAAGTATAGAACAAATATAGCAAAGTTGGGGGTTTTATCTCAGTAATTTAATCTCAGTTTAACACTAAAAAAAAAAAATCACTCTTGTAATTCATTATACTAACAGAAGTGAGAATAAAAAGTATGATCATAACACTAGATGACCATAAAGCATTTTATAAAATTCAGCATTGATTTACAATTTTAAAAACTCCAAGCAAACTAGAAAATGCACTATTCTGATTATGCATGTGTCCAATTTATCTACTGAAAATGTCACACTAAATGGTAATATATTGAAAGCTGATGTGTGAAATTGGGAGTGCTAACTGATAAACTACAGAAAAATTGAGGCATTTGTTGCTGTTCTTTGTTCACTCAGTTGTGTCTGACTCTTTGGGACCCCATGGACTGCAGCACGCCAGGCTTCCCTGTCTTCCACTATCTGTCGGAGTTTGCTCAAATTCATGTCCATGAGTTAGTGATGCCATTCAACCAACTCATCCTCTTTCACGCTCTTCTCCTCCTGCCTTCAATCTTTTCCAGCATCAGAGTCTTTTCCAATGAAGCGGCTCTTTGCATCAGTTGGCCAAAGTATTGGAGCTTCAGCTTCAGCATCAGTCCTTCCAATGAATATTCGGGGTTGATTTCCTTTAGGATGGACTGGTTTGATATCCTTGCAGTCCAAGGGACTCTCAAGAGTCTTCTCCAACACTGCAGTTCAAAAGCATCAATTCTTTGGCACTCAGCCTTCTTTATGGTTCCACTTTTACATCCATACATGACTACTGGAAAAACCATAAATTTGACAAGTTGGACCTTTGTTGGCAAAGTGAGGTCTCTGCTTTTTACTATGCTATGTTTGTTAAAACTTTTCTTTCAAGGAGCAAGTGTCTTTTAATTTCATGGCTGCAGTCACCATTTGTGTGATTTTGGAGCCCAAGAAAATGAAGTCTCTCACTGTTTCCATTGTTCCCCCGTCTATTTGCCAGGAAGTGATGGGCCCAGATGCCATGATCTTAGTTTTCTGACTGTTAAGTTTCAAGCCAACTTTTTCACTCTCCTCTTTTACCTTCATCAAGAGGCTCTTCAGCTTCTCTTTGTTTTCTGCCATCCTGGTGATATCATCTGCATATCTGTGGTCACTGATATTTCTCTCTGCAATCTTGATTCCAGCTTGAACTTCATCCAGCCTGGTATTTGGCATGCAAGTTAAATAAGCAGGGTGACAATATATAGCCTTGACAGATTCCTTTCCCAATTTTGAACCAGTCCATTGTTTCATGTCCTATTCTAACTGTTGCTTCTTGAACTGCATACAGACTTCTTAGGAGGCAAGTAAGGTGGTCTGGCATTCCTATCTCTAAGAATTTTCCACGGTTTTTTGTGATCCACACAGTCAAAAGTTTTAGCATAGTCAGTGAAGCAGAAGTAGATGATTTTTGGAATTCTCTTGCTTTTTCTATGATCCAACAGATGTTGGCAATTTGATCTTTCAATCCTCTGTGTTTTCTGAATCCAGCTTGTACATCTAGAAGTTCTCAGTTCATATACTGTTGAAGACTCTCCTTAAGGATTTTGCAAATTACCTTGATAGCTTGTGAACGGAGTGCAATTGTGTGGTAGTTTGAACATTCTTTGGCACTGCCCTTCTTTCGGATTGGAATGAAACCTAATATTTTCCAGTCCTGAGTTTTCTAAGTTACCTGACATACTCACTGCAGCACTTTAACAGCATCATCATTTAGAATTTTAAATAGCTCAGCTGGAATTCCATGACCTCCACTAGCTTTGCTTGCTGTGATGCTTCCTAAGTCCCACTGAACTTCACACTCCAGGATGTCTGGCTATAGGTGAGTGACCTAATTTTAAGTTTATTTGAACAGAAGTCGATTTGAATCATACAGCACCAAACCATGAGTTTTTAGGAGAACTCCTGCCACAAGTGCTATGAAAAGACTCAAAGAAGAAAAAGAAGCAAACTAAGAACATTATTTGATTCACTGTAGCTTAAGCAGTTGTCTATTTGGGGAGCCTCGTTGGCTGTTTGTGATGGATCATCCTTAGGTGGAATTTCTTTAATTTGAGGCATTACAGGTGTAGGTTTTGATTTGCTTCCTAGGCAATGAGGCATTAGGGCTACCTCAATCTAAATGGCCTCCTTGTTTAATTAAGTTAATAGGAGTGTGGGTGCCACTTCTTTTATTCAACTTTGTACAGCAGGACCTTAGCAATGCAAACTTTATTTATATTTTTATATGCATACCTGTGTATATATATGCATAAGGATAGGAAATAAAAATACATTTTGTCATCACACATGGCACATTGAATTTTTTTGAAATCTGCAGATAATTATGAAAATTTAAAAAATGGGTCTCTGAATTCAAGGCTAACAAATAAAATGAAACATTTCCCTATGTCAGCAACAAACAGTTATAAAATAGTTACAAAGGATATAATTCACATTAGCAACCAACATCAAATATATATATATATACATACATGTATCTTAATATGCAAAATATTTAAGAACTCTAGCTGACTGTTACATAATATTAACATAAATAAAGAAGACTTAAATGGAAGCAAAATTTTACTTATGGATGAGAAAACTAAACACTGAAATGTTGTCAGGCTTCAAAATAATCAATGGATTATTCATGATAATAATCCATCCACTTATGCCTTTGTGTGTGTGTGTGCATGTGTGTGTGTGAAAGAGAGACAGAAAGAATGTGTGAATTAACAAGTTGGTTCTATAATTTAAGTAAAATTGCAAAGGGACAAGTTTAGGAAAGAGATTTTTAAAGAGAAAAACAAGTTGGAAGATGTCTACTGTGTATCAAGACCTCTTAGTAGGCTACATAATCTCCTTAATCTGGAGATAGTACACCAAGAGTGGACAGACCAGTGGAGCAGCATAGAGACTCCAAAGTCATACGTGTCCTTATGTAAACAGAGGATTTATGATAAACCTAGTGCTTCACAATAGTGAAATGGGAGTATGGTTTTATTTTTGTTTCTTTTTATTGTGGTGCTGAGTCAATTAGCCATCAAGATGGAAGAGACAAACAAAAATAAAAGATGAAGAATCTGCCTGCAATGCAGGAGACCTGGGTGTGATTCCTGGGTCAGGAAGATCCCCTGGAGAAGGAAATGGCAATCCACTTCAGTATTCCTTCCTAGAGAATCCCCTGGACAGAGGAGCCCGGTGGGTACAGTCCATGGGGTCGCCAGAGTTGGACACGACTTAGCGACTAAACCACCACCACCACCACCACACCAAATAGAAACATTAATTTCAAGTGGATTCTACATGTAAATGTAAAAGAGAATCCCGAAAGGCTTAAATGATATTATAGGAGAATATCTTCATGACCTCAGGGTAGAGAAAGTTTTGAGAAGATACAGTACATTTTAAAGACAGTGATAACTGGTACGTACTTAAAGTTTCTGTGCACTGAGACATCCCTGGGAAAATGCAATGTGACTGAGGGGTCGGCTCAAACACAGCTGTCAACAGGCTTGCATCTGGAAATACTTAAATAAATCTTACAAAGCTAACAATGCAATTAAAAACACGCATGAGACAATGTATGCATGTAGACATCAAGTCATGGATAAGAATGCTCATTGAATCATCGTGTGGCTGACAATCACCACAATCAACAAATTTCAAATGTCCACCAGTTGTAACGTGGACAAATATACATTTCATCACAGCATTCATAAAACGGACTTATGGATAAAATGGACACACACATGCACACACACACAAATGAAAATGCACATACAGTTTAATGGGTACATTATAACTGTACAACAATAAAGACAAATAGCACAACATGGTCTTGAGTGGGAGCAGCTGCACACAAAAGCTTGCATGCATTTAATCCCATTTAGATAGAGTTCAAAATGAGTAAAATAACCCATGGTTGGCAGTGAGGATTAGAAGGCCCCGTTGGGAAGCAGGAGCCGGTAGAGCATGAAGAGGCTTGAAAGGAACTTTGAGCTGGGGATGGTCTTCTTTTCCTGAGTCTGTAGAATCTGTGGGAAGCCACACATGTACACAGAGCTGGGGAACAGAGCCTGAAGCCTGGGAATTACGGAGACAGTGTTGTCTGGGATACACATGAAGCAGGAAGGTGACAGGGAACGGGGAGAGGGATGATGCTAGAGAGGACGGAGTCTTGGATAACGGCCAGCCTGAACTTCACCCGTAGAGTGGAGGACTCCGAACCGAAGTTCACGCAGCCCTGCTTGCCTGAGGGCAAGCGGTTATTTCCCCTCCACTCCAGCGGTTAGTCACTGGCTGATGGTTATCTTTGAGCTGGCCGTGAAGACTGCACCTTCTCCCAGGAGGTAACTCCTAGGTAATTCTCCAGAGAAAGGCCAGCGCTTGGAGTAGCAGGAGGGACACCCACCTGGTGGTCAAACAAGAAGCCCTAAAGCATCTGCTGGGGACTGGAATCCTACGCCTAAGGAATGTACATATCAGCCGTGCTCAGTACCAAAGCCAGGGGCTGATGTGGTGAGTCCCCTAACAGGTCCTCTAAGCACCATCGCTGGGCTCAGCTGTGGACACGCCTCACTCCCGGCCTCCCCACAGCCCCACAACTCTGGAAGCATCGATAGCTCTTTGAACTCATCTGTCCTGTTCATACTTTTGGAGAAGGCCCCCACACCTTTGTCAAAGTGTCCCCCAGTTGCCACTATCCCAGGATGTCCACAAGTTCTGTTTCAGCTGTCCCTGCTGGAGTGGCGTTAGTAAGTCTGCTGAGGGAAAGGGAAAGAGAGACACCGAAATGCTTCATGGTGTTTATATTCTTCCTCAAATATTTCAAATGAAAAACATCTACTGCCTTGAGAAAACCTCCTCCTGGGTTGGTGAGCATCATAATTCCATATTAATGAAGCTGAAAAACATTCCTCATTCCCTCCACCCCATACATTTTAAACCCTTTTCGTGGAGACTATCTTTGGCCAAAGTTCTTTCCCTACATCTTAGATACTTTCTCTAGTCTTGGACAGGAAAGAGCTTCTCATTTTCCTGCAAAAATAGTTCACTCATTTTTGAATATTCCCATCCCTGATGCAATGTATTAGGCTATGTTTATAGCTCACACACAGAGAAAAGGGAAATTATAGAGGGGAGAGAAAAATTACTTTCCCCTACACATTGTGAGAGACGAGACTAAGAGATCTGCTAGAGGAACATGATTTCCTCAATATATCATTCAGTAGATCAGTTTAAAACAGAAGATGCACACACAGGCTCAGACATGAAACACAGCCCTTCACCTCACTTCCAAAGTGTCATCAGTGATATACATATCTCAATAAAATAAGTAGATAATTAAAATTAGGAAAAGCAAAGAATACAGAAAGATGCTAAATTGTAAGTGAATTCTTGCCCCAGCTTCATGTCGGAGTCTTGTTTTCAAAGGTAAACAATGGCAGCAGATTTTTGTTATTCCTTTGTAACCAGGTATTCATATATGTGTATGTAAACATTTGCTGAATATATATATATAACATCTATAAAAATAATGTATATTCATCAAAAGTAGATAAAGAAATATAGTTATGTGCATATGTATGTGTATATATATATATATCTGTGTATGTACAGCTATATACTTATATGTACATTCATAAGTGGGCTTCCCTGGTGGTTCAGCAATAGAGAACCCGCCTGCCAACGCAGGAGATGCAGGTTTGATCCCTGGATCAGGAAGACCCCCTGGAGAAGGAAATGACATCGCTCTAGTATTTTTGCCTGGGAAATCCCATGCACAGAGGAGCCAAGAGGGCTACACTCCATGGAGTTCAAAGGAGTCCGACACGCTTAGTTACTGAGCACACATACAGGGACATATGTATCTATGTTCACACAAATGATGTGACACTGCTCACTTCATTTCCACAGCTAATGTCAGATCCTGGAAGGTATGAATCTAACATGCTCACCTTTGTTTTTGCACAGAGCTGTCTGTCCTGCTTTCAAATAAAGTTTGCTTTGAGTGACTATCAACTGTTAATATCTTTTGGTCAGCAGAGTTCCAGATTTCCATTCCAGCCATTTCCAGAATCACATTTCTGTTAAAGATAGCTAGATTTTTAAATGAACTGATTTCCAATATAAATTACAAATTTTCAGGAAAAATGATTCTTTTTCTTTTTTTTTTTTTTTGTGTGTGTGTATCTAGTCCCTTCCTAGGTTCAAACCTCTAGGTTTAAATGATTTGAACACATTAACCAAGAAATAATGCAAATCCATAAATAAAATAAGTATTATGACTGCAAATACCACATGAAAATTACTGTTTTTTCTCCTATTAAGGGCATTTCTATTCCTTCATCATTTATGATTGCAAATTCTGCATTAAATTTCACTTATCATCACAGGGGCTTCAAATTGTCTATGTAAATACTGCTTTAAGTGGGAGGATTTTAACCTTACCTTTAAACATTGATACTGTTACAGATTTTTCACAGGTTTAAGTAATCTTTGCTGAGTAGCCTTGTAGAGTTTTAGCTGCATCACTGATAATTTAAGACAAATTCTTTGAAGTGGGATTACTGAGTCAGGAATATGAATCCCAATCTTAAGATACATCAGATGCTTTGATGTAGGGCGATAGACATACTGATGTTTTCCTTGTCGAACAAGTTCTTGTCAATGAATAATGCATAACCCCCTAGTTGCCAAGTGGAAGAGGCATAATACCCCTGGGAAGTGAAAAACATGGGTGGAAAGAGGAGGTTTTGAGTTGTGTTATTGGGGGGAATAACTTAAAATAAAACAGTACGAAAAATAAATATGAAACTCTTGATGAAGTCCCTTGGGATTCTCCCAGAGAGGAAAAGGAGGATGAAGAAGAGGCTGGGCAGCCACGACACCTCTGTGAATAACCATAAAAATGGTTTACGGTGAAGAGCAGATGGAGTCGAGGAGATGACAAGAAGCCCAGACCATGAGCTGGAAACTGGACACACTCGAGCTGGAGAAGACTCGGGGGTGAGGACAGGTTGAACATCTCTGATGGGCGGCCCTGTGCCCCTGCGGTGTGGTAGGAGCAGCCACGGGAGATGGGTTGCACCGTCACCTGGGTGCAGAAAGAGACGCTGGACCAGCCCTGTGACTCCACCAGATGAGGGGCTCTGGAACCTACCAGGCGCCGGGGAGAGGGTTCAGGGGAAGCTGCAGGATTTGGCCGCCTGATCCGGAGACTCTGTAAAGCGCGCTATGACTGCTTTCTCTACAAGACCTCATTGCTGTTCGGTCGCTAGGTCATGTCTGACTCTTTGCGACCCCATCGACTGTAGCCCGCCAGGCTCCTCTGTCATGGGATTTCCATGGCAAGGATCCTGGAATGGGTAGCCATTTCCTTCTCCAGGGGATCTTCCTGACCCAGAGAGTCCTTACCACTAAGCCACCAGGGAAGCCTCCAATAACCTCATAGGATTGGCTATTTTGAAAGAATTTGCACAGTTTGCTGAAAAGAACAGGAACAAAGATTTGGCCCCAAAGCAGTGAATCCTGCAAAGGAGGGAAGAGGAAGAAGGAGGAGGACGTTATGACAAAGCTGAGATCAGAGCCACCTGGCTTCCTCATGCCCCTCTCCTGCTCCAGGGAACACAAACTCATCAGCTGGCAGTGTGGTCTTGCTTCTAGAATGTTCTGCTCACTCAGTTCTCTCAGCATGCCAGCCACAGCACCCACATCAGGACTGCCCCTGGATCTTTCTACAGCGTGCCCCATCTGAGCCCCCAGGTAGATGCAGCCTATGTACAAAATTGCCACTGAGTTTGTATTGCTCTGCTTACAGTGAAGGGACTGCGTTTCACCATGAGAATTTATCAGACAGATAGGCACAAAAGGAATAAATGGGGTGGTGGCATCCTGAACTACTGTTCCAGGATGAATAAGAAACTGGGGGGCCCTGTAACAGGCCCCGGAGTGTGCCGGCAAGACCCTAGCATTCTGCCTTCCAGGGCTCACCCGCTGTTTCAAAAATGAGGATGACACATCCCGAAGTCTAACATTTTCTGAATCCCTAAAGGTGTGCGAAGACAAGTGAGAGAAAAATGATACCACCTGTTTGAAAACTATGCTGAAGGTTTCTAGAAGGATAACAGCCAGAAATGAAAGCATGGGAAAAATAGACAAGAAAACCTTTAGCCAAATAAGAAGTGAGAATGCCACAGAAAATACTTTCATAGAACTGTTCTCTCCATTAAAATGAGATTTCTCTATTGCATGGTGTTTTAATCAGAATGACACTAGGAAGCTGAAATGAAACCGACAGACTGTAGTCAGTCTATTTGTCTAACAAGGGGACTGGTTTCTAAGCATCTTGCTTCATTTCAGTCTCTTGCTGAGCCACGTCACGTATCCGGGATGCAATTGAAAATGAAATTATCTGTGACCATGTCAGCTTCCTAGCATTTATTTAAAATGCAAGTGCTCTTTTCTGGAACTTTATTAATTCAAAGACCGAAGAATAGTCATTTTAACAAAGTGAGATGCGTTAAATTAAATTCCAAGATGTGTCGCAAGTTTAGTCAGTTAATGTGTGATGAGTGGCACACACGGGTGTGGCCACAGCTGGGAGAGAAGTGTTCTCCAAAAAGGGTGCCTAGTTCATTTCACCCACTTGAAACATAAAACCATGACCACAGGGGCTGGAGTGGGTAAAGTTTCTCAATGATCTGAAACAGAACCTGAAGTTTCCTTTTAAGGAGGAGGAAGCTAACAGCTGGGGTTCTCAGGAGGGAATAACCACACCCAGGGATGTTAATGATGCTCATTTTATGAAACTACCACCTGGAGCATAATATTTACATCAAACTACAGAGAGCAAGGAGTCACTTCATTTCTCAGATATAGCTTTTCTTCATTTAGGAGCTGGTGAGAAGCTCTCTCCAGGGATGGCTGTGGGAAGAGATCCATCCTGGTGGGGTCATTGCTTGAAGAGGTTCAAGCTCTTGTGTGTGTGTGTTTATTACCTTTAAAAATTCCTACTGGAGCATAGCTGCTTTATAATGTTGTGTTTCTACTGTCCAGCAAAGTGTATCAGTTATATGTATACATGTATCCTCTTGGGATTTCCTTCCCACTTAAGTCGTTACAGAGCAGTGAGAAAAGCTCCCTGTTCTGTTCTGTAGGCTTTCGTCACTTATCTATTGTATACACAGTATAAATAGTGTAACTCATATTTTGTCACTACAAGGGAGGCTTGTCCAATGCTCATTTTAGTTATCATCTTTATCAGTTTGTATCTGGAGATGTTTCTTTACATCAACTAGCCTCTGCAAATTGCTTGCTCTTTGTCCTAACTCTATGTTTACTTGTAGATTTGTTTTCTGAGAATCCCGAACTCTGGTTTTATGGGCATCTCTGTGTGTCTGGGTTCTGATGGGACATGGTTTCTTTGTGACAGGAATGTGACCAGAACAGGGAGCCCCACCTGCCTGAGTGCGGAGATATCTGCTGTGTGTAAGCCCACCACAGAGCACCTCCTTGTTCAGGCAGCCCGAGGACTGAGCTGACCCCAACATCTCACTCTCTGGCTCCTGTGAACAAGGACAATACCCTCCTGTTTCTTAATGTTTGAAAAATCCGGGATGCCTTTGGATCAAAATGACTCTTCCAGACATATTAGGGTAATAGTGAAAGTCACTCAATTGTGTCCAACTCTTTGTGATCCTATGGACTGTGGTCCATGAAATCCTCCAGGCCAGAATGAAGTGGGTAGCCCTTCTCTTCTCCAGGGGATCTTCCCAACCCAGGGATCAAACCCAGATCTCCTGCATTGCAGACGGAATCTTTACCAGCTGAGCCACCTAATAGCATTAAATAAACTTGGGACTGTGTTGCACAGGAAATGCTCATCTACCACATCTAACACTTTCAGAAGTTTGAAAAAACGGACATATAATAAAGCCCCAAAAGACTATATGAATAAGAAAAAAAAATTTTTTTAAATTTAAATTATGAAATATTCCCTATAATAATGGAGAAATTGAAAAAGAAAATGGCATTCAAAGAGAGAGAGGAAATAAACATTAATAACTTTGTAATTGCAATAAAATTTCAATAGTAAAGCTGGAAAATATAGTACAGTAATAAAAGATAGACTATTTACACCTTCATGAATTTACTTTCAAAGGTTGAATATAATAAAATGGCTAACATAACAGTATATACAGTAAGCAAACTGGCAGGAGGCCTGTAGGCATCCTTAACCACTGGTGTTGACACTCTGGGAAAGACCTGCTCCTGGAACAGGGGCTGAATTTAGTGACTCACTTCAAATGGACAGAATACAGTAGAAGCAATAAGAGTTTACTTCCATGATTGGGTTATAAAAAAACTGAGGCTCTGTCTTGGGATACCTCTCTCCTATATACTCAATAGGCCAGCAGTCGTGATGTGGGTTGCCCTGGGAAACTGGCCAGCCTCTGGCCCACAACCATCGAGGTCACCGAACTTAAAGCAGGTATTCTCCAGGAGAGCCTTCCGCTGAGATCACAGACCCTGCCAACACCTTGCCTACAGCCTTGCCCACAGCCTTGACTGTGACATGGCTTGCCCACGGTGGGCTTGACTTGCCCACAGACTTGACTGTACTCCTGGCTGCCTGGCTCACAGAAATTTGTGAGATAAGGTGTTAACTGTTTTAAAGGAAAACATTTTGGTGTCATGTGTTATGCAGCAATACGTAATTATTCCCGTAAGTTAATCTTCATTCACCATGACAACTAAACTTATCTCATAAATTTAAGGGTTTAGGAAATTCTTTCATTTATTCAGCCAAGCAAAAATGTGTTGAGTATATACACATGCCCTGTGAAGTGGGAGAAGTGCTCCCTGCCCTCAGAGACTTAACACTGAAACAAGAAAGACAACAATTAAACTAGTCATTACAATAACAGATGATGGGTGTTTTATTTGATAAATAAAAGCAAATGTGAAGGACTAATCCTGTTTATCAGTCAAAGAAGACTTTCTTGAAAAGGAGAAATGTAAGCTGACATCTAAAGATTGAGTAGTCATTATCAGGCAATGGCATTGAGCATCTTATGTCAGTGACCAGAGAAGAGAGATGATGCTGCATCTGAGGATGGTGATTATACCTCTGGAGGATATGAAGAAACTGATGAGAGATGAGGCTGGAAAGCTGACTTGGGGTCAGATCATGAAGATTCTTGCAGGGCACATTAGAAAGGGTGGAAGCTGTCTTCCAATAGACAGGAATTTAATGAGAGTGTAAAATTGCATGATGGCATGTTTAGAGCTGGTTTTATAAAGTTCTTGGATTTACTGTATAGAGTTTCTAGAAATAGGATAATTGTGGAGACAAGTTAATAGCTTGATGGCACAGTAGCTAGGACAACATTCTATACTGTGGACATTTGTAATGAGAAAAGGATTAAGAGAAATTCAGGAGGGAAAAAATAGAAATTGGTGCCTGGTTTGGAGGTGGTGGCAGGAAAAGCAGAGATGAGGGTGAGTTTCCAGCTTCTGTCTGATGATTCTTGGGTGGCTGGTTGTCCTAGGAACGCTCAGTTCCATCTGTCTCCTGCGTTTCTCTTCCACTTCTCACTGAGGGAGCTTCATTTCTGACACTTCTGGTCATGAAATGTGTGGGGTTTTTTTTGTTTTTTGTTTTTCCCCCCAGACCAAGCAATTCTCTGCGACACCAGCTGGGTGTCTTACAACATAACTTGGTTCTAACACAATCTTCCTGGATGCCGTACAGGCTCAGTCTTGTGAGATACTACCACCCCCACTTCAGATGCCAAATGCAACTAGTGGGTCTTCATGTCACTGACAACTTCTGTCCACTTTTGCTACAAATAGCAGGTTCCCACCATCCTTTCCTCAGGTTTGATTAATAAGCTTGAGCAAACTCAGGGAAACACATTTATCAGTTTATTAAAGGAATCAGAAGAATCAGATAAAGAGATATGTAGTGTGAGATCTGAGGGTCCTGAGCGTGCGAACTCTGTCCCTGTTGAACTGGGGTGTGTCCCCAACCTGGAGGCTCCCCGCAACTGCACTGCTGAATTTTTATGGAGGCTTCCTGATGTAGCCATGGTCAAATATCAACTTCAACTCCAGCCTTTATTCCCCTCTCTGGAGATGTGGGACTGGGTTCACAATTCCTGCTTGCTCTTGTGACTCAGGAGTTCACAGGTGTTTCAGGAGCTCTGCACCAGGAACAGTGGGCAGAGCCCAATCGGTGTTTTCTATTATTCTACAATGCTGGTTGGTAAGCTTAGCTGAAGAAAGTAGACATTTTCTATTTTAACTTTAGATATAGGAGTTTGAGATACCTGTAAAGCACCCAGTTGGAGCTTCTCAGGAGAAAGTTGAGCTAAATATTTAAAATTATTATCATAAATATAGCAATTCAATGTGCGTGTGTGTGCTCAGTTGTGTTCATCTCTTTGGGACCCCACGGACTGTAGCCCGCCAGGCTTCTCTGTCCATGGAGATTTCCAGGCAAGGATACTGGAGTGGATTGCGAGAAAGTAAATGCAAGTAACAAAGAATAGTGCATACAGTAGAAAGAAATGTAGTTCTGAGGACAATGGTATTTGTGTATTAGAAAAAGAATAAGAAATCTACCAAGAGTCCTGGGAAATAATAGTCAAAATTTATAAGAAAAACTAGAAGCATATTTTTTCTTGAAGCTCAAGGAAAAAATTAGAATTTTAAGAAAGAATCATTTTTTTAAAAACTGTGACCAAGATGGGATTTTCAAAGTCTGTTAATTTCATAACTATTTTATCTACCAATGAATAAAAATAACACAATAAGAAATATGAACTTGGCACTGGGTTAAATTAATGAACAATTAATTATCAGCTATATTAATATTATTGCTACTATTACTAATAAAATTATTTAAATGCAAGTGTAAGAGAAAAATATTGTAACAGCCCTCTAGCCTGTTTTCTAAAAGAGTATCATGTCATTCTATGGTGTGATTTTCTCTATTTGTAGGCTTAAAAAATTTTCTAAGTGCCACAGTAGGTGAGGGCATGCTAATATGAAAGTCAAAGATAAATTATTCTTTGTGATATAAGGTGAAAGCATCAGAAGCCAGATGGACATTTGCACTCCTCGAGGAAGTGGACAGCACAGGGTAGCTGGAGTCATAACAGAGGGTGAGAAGAGCCTTATAAGGAGAAGGCCTGCCTGCAAAGATTTCCTGGGGAAATCCATCCTGGCTTGGTCTCCTTCCTCCCGGCTTGACTTTACTTCTCAAGGAGCCAACTGGATCTCTTTCTACATTTCAGTCTTTTGAGCAAGGATGCTCTCTGTACAATGCACAAAGTTTCCTAATATTGGATTGGGTTTTAGGTTTTGAAACTCAAGATCAAGGTTTGGAAACAAACAATCTAGCCCTGGTTCTCACAGGCTGGGAAGTTGTGTGGTCAAGCAGGGTTTTCAGGTACAAAGTGTTTGCTTTCCTTGGAGTCCAGTGAGGACTTTGAAAGGATTAGTGAGGATAATGCCAAGAATTCATAAGAAAAGTGCAGCATGCATGACAGGTTTCTTATGTTCAAAGGGAATCGAGTTTTTCTTAAAGTATTTTTTTAGCTTAACAAAGGGACATAAGGAACCTTGAAGAAATTATATTTCTGATCTATTTTTAAATTATAATGAGAACAGTGTCCAGCTAACAAAAGTTCAGCCTCCCTAAGGTTTTCATCAGGACGTACTAGAGTCTCAAGCCTAGTTGAAATTTCATCTCCACTGTGTACTGACTTAATGGTTTGGGGTCAGGTCCTCACAGATTTGAGCCTTTACCTTCTCACGAGTGAATTAGATGCAGCAATTCTGACCCTGTAACCATGCCAGGGCTTGTACATCAGTGCTTCTCAGCATCTTTCACTGGAGCATCTTCACAAGCAGATGAAAAATGTCACATGAACCCTGAGAAAACCATTTTGAAGTCCATTTGGAGTCTATTGGTTTCATCTTAGTGGGCAATTTACTTTCTGCTCACACAAAATATAAAATTGATGTTCATATTTCCATATCTTTGATTTTTTAAACTTTTTATTTTATATTGGAATATAGCTGATTAACCCCTGGGAGAGGGCACGGCAGCCCACTTCAGTATTCTTGCCTGGAGAACCCCCATGAATTCTCCACAAAGATTTTCTGAAGGATGTCTCCAGAAGAGACAGGTAGGCTGTAGTCCATGGGGTCACAAAGAGTCGGGAACAACTAAGCGACTAAACACAGCACATAGCCGATGAACAGTGTGGTGACAGGTTCAGAGGGCAGCAAAGGAGCTCAGCCGTGCATGCACGTGGATCCACTCTCCCTCACAGCCCCCACCCATCCAGGCTTCATAAGCAGAGTTCCCTGCACTGTCCAGTAGGTCCTTGATGGCTATCCATTTAAACATGTGTCTGTCTCTCAGTCATGTCCAACTCCCTGCGATCCCATAGACTGCAACTTACCGGGCTCCTCTGTCCCTGCGATTCTCCAGGCAGGAATACTAGAGGAGGTTGCCATTTCCTTCTTCAGGAAGTTTAAATATAGCAGTGTGTTAAATTGATGACTAATCTAATGTATGGTATTACAATAACAAATAGCCCCAATACCAGTGCTGGACACAAATACTGATTTATCACTGTGTCAAAACCCAGTGGATATGGGCAAAAATACTCGGTAGCTATACTTGTGGGCCAGCTTGGAAATCCAGCTTATTTCCATCTCATGGCACCTGTGAGTTGATATACATGTGTATTCTTTTCAGATAGGGAGGAACCGGACTAAAAAAGTAAGACAGATATGCCTCAGTAGTATTCCAGATTTGGTTCCAGAACCTGCAATAAAGGATACATTGCAATAAAGCAAGTTATAGGAATTTTCGGTTTCTTAGCTCACATAAAAATTATGTTTATACGATACTATAGTTCATTGTGTGCAATAGCATTGTCTTAAAAATCAGTGTACATGCTTTAATTCAAATACCATTTATTGCTGAAAAAATTCTAGCCATCATGTGAGCCTTCAGCCAGTGGGTAGTCTTTTTGCCTTGATGTACGTAGCTACTGACCGATCAGGGTGGTGGTTGCTGAAGGTTGGGGTGGCATGGAAATTTCTAAAGACAGAAATGAGGTTGGGCACGTCAATTATTCTTTCTTTCATGGATGATTTCTCTGGAGCATGCAATGCTGTTTGGTAGTGTTTTACTCACAGTAGAACTTCTTCCAAAATTGGAGTCAGTCCCCTCAGATCCTGCCACTGCTTTATCAACAAGTTTATGCAATATCCTAAATGTTCTGTTGTCATTTCACCAATCTTCACAACTTCTTTTCTAGGGGTAGAATTCACTTCAAGAAACTACTTTCTCTGCTCATCCATAAGAAGCAACTCCTCATCCTTTGACTTTTATCCTGAGAGGGCAGCAATTCACTCATGTTTTCAGGTTCCACATCTAATTCTAGTTCTCTTGTTAATTCCAGCACATCTGAAGTTCCTTCCTTCACCGAAGCCTTAACCCCTCAGTGCCATCCAGGGCAGTTAGAACAAACTCCTCTTCCAAACTCCTATTACTGTTGCCCTGTTGACCTCTTCCCATGAATCACAGATGTTCTTTATGGCATATAAAATGATGAATCCTTTCCAGAAGGTTTTCAGTTGAGTTTTCCCAGATCCACCAGAGGGATCACTAACTATGGCAGCTATGCTTTTATGGATGAATTTCTTAAATAACAAGAGTTGATGGTCAAAATTACTGTTTGATCTATGGACTGCTGAATAGATGTGCTTGTTGGCGTGTATACAAACATTAATCTTACTGTTCATCTGTATTAGAGCTCTTGAGAGGTTAGGTTCAATGTCAATAGCAGTATTATTTTGAAAGGAATATGCTTTTTGAGAAGGAGGTCACAACAGCAGGCTTAAAATATACAGGAAAACATGCTATAAACATATATGCCATCATCTAAGCTTTGTTCCACGTATGGAGCACATGCAGAGTAGATTTGACTTAATTCTTAAGGACTCTAGGACTTTTGGAATGGTGAGTGAGCACTGGCTTCAATTTAATGTCACCAACTGCATTAGCCCCTGACAAGAGTTAACCTGTCCTTTGAAATTTCAAAGCCAAGCATTGATTTCTCATCTCTACCTATGAAAGTGCTACATGACATCTTCCAACTTAAGGCTGTTTCATCTCCATTGAAGATCTGTTGTAGAGTAGAGCCACATTCATGAGTGATCTGAGTTCCATCTTCTGGGTAACTTGCTACAGCTTCTACCGCAGCACCTGCTGCTTCTCCTTGCACTTTGATGTTAAGGAGATGGATTCTTTCCTTAAATTTTATGAAATGAGCACGGATATCTTCCAACTTTTCTTCTGAAGCTTCTTCACCTCTCTCAGCCTTCATAGAATTGAAGAGAGTTGTGGCCTCGCTCTAGACTAGGCTTAGGCTTAGGGGAACGTTGTGGTTGATTTGATCTTCTATCCGGACCACTATACTCACTGGACATGAGTTTGAGCAAACTCTGGGAGACAGTAGAGGAGAGGGAAGTCTGGCATGCTGCAGTCCATGGAGTTGCAAAGAGATGGATATGACTTAGTGACGAACAACAACCAGACCGCTAAAACTTTCTCTATATCAGCAATAAGGCTGTTTCACTTTCTTGTCATTCATGTGTTCAGTGAAGTGACTTCTTTAATTTCCTGCAAGAACTTCTCCTTTGCATTCACAGCTTAGCCAACTGATGCAAGAGGCCTAGTTTTCAACCTAACTCAACTTTCTCCATGCCTTCCTCACTAAGCTTAATCAGTTCTAGTTATTTATTTGAATTTCTTTTTTAAATTTTATTTTAGTTGGAGGATAATTACTTTACAATATTGTGATGGTTTTTGCCGTGCATCAGCATTAATCATCCACAGGTATACAGTTGTCCCCCATTCCTGAACTGCCATCCCACCTCCCTCCCCACCCTATCCCTCTGGGTTGTCCCAGACCACTGGCTTTGGGTGCCCCATCTATTTCACATATGTTAATGTGCATGTTTCAATACTATTCTCTCAAATCATCTCACCCTTGCCTTCTCACACTGAGATTAAAAGTCTGTTCTTTACATCTGTGTCTCCTTTCCTTTCCTTCATGTAGGATCATTGTTACTGTCTTTCTAAATTCCATATATATGCATTAATATATAGTATTTGTCTTTCTCTCTGTGATTTGCTTCTCTCTGTATAATATGCTCCAGATTTATAAAGACAGTCTCTTCAACAAGCAGTGCTTGGAAAACTGGTCAACTACATATAAAAGAATGAAACTAGAACACTTTCTAGCATCATACACAAAAATAAACTCAAAATAGATTAAAAATCTAACCAGAAACTATAAAACTCTTGGAGGAAAACTTAGAATACTCTCCAACATAAATCACAGCAAGATCCCTTACAACACACCTCCCAAAGTATCTGAAATAAAAACAAAAACAAACAATGGAACCTAATTAAACTTAAAAGCTTTTACACAATGAAGAAAACTATAAACAAGGTGAAAATACAGCACTCGGAATGGGAAAGAACAATAGCAAACGAAACAACTGACAAATAATTAATCTCCAAAATATGTAAGCGGCTCATGCAGCTCAGTATCAGAAAAACGAACAACCCAATCAAAAAGTGGGCAAAAGACTTAAACAGACATTTCTCCAAAGAAGACATACAAATGACTAGTTTTGTAATTAAAGTGAGAGACTGTTCCTCTCACTTAACACTTAAAGGCCATTTTAGGGTAACTGACTGACCTAATTTCAATATTGTTGTGTCTCAGGGAACAAGGATGCTTGAGGAGAGGGAGAGAGATGGAAGGACATCTGCCAGATGGAGCAGTCAGAACACACACATTTTTCGGTTAAATTCAAGGTCTTATCAGGGTGTGGTCTGTGGCTCCCCAAAACAATTATAATAGTAACACCAAAGATCACTTATCACAGATCACCATAACAAAGATGACAAAAATGAAAAGGTTTGTAATATTGCAAGAATTACCAAAACATGACAGTGAGACAAAGCGAGCAAATGCTGTTGGGAAAGCTGTGGCCACAGACTTGCTCGATACAGGGTTGCCACAAACTTTCAATTTGTCAAAAAAAAAAAAAAAAAATTGCAAAACATAACCAAGCAAAGCACGCCACAAACAAGGTTTTCCCGTACCAGAAATTAAACGCTTCCCTGCAGAAGGGAGATACATCACCTCTACTTTCATTTCAATGGCCAAGGCATGTCATGCGTCTACTTCAGCGTTGGGAAAATGAGCAGATGGAGACCAGCCACTGGTCAGTGGGAGGAATACCCATTGCACAGGAACCTCGGCCCTTTGCTCTGAAATTCTATATGCATGTGCAGGTGGAGTTAATAACTAAAAAGAATGCCCCGATCGATCAGGACACTTGACAGTCCAGGCCAGCTCCCCACCGGTCATGACGCACTGGCTGCAGGCCTGGAAGCTTCTCCACTGCTCAGCTCGCTTTCTTTGGACTGCACTGCCATCATGATCGATTGTGTCCTGGGAAGTCCTTCGAAGGTCCTCAGAGACAAGCTGGCCCTGGGAACTAGGTGGGGAAGCTGCACTGCCCTGACTTCGTGGTTGAGGCCTGAGGTGGTGAACTGTCTCACTTTCTGACTTGAGTGCCCTCCATACAAGCATTCGCCGTGGTACAGTGAAGTTTGTCTTTGCGGGCAAATTCTTCCTGATGCTTTTGGGAGCAACTACGGTGTGGGTAAGCTACCTCTGCTTAATTTCTCACCAAAACTCTTACCCCAAAACTATGCATGTAGAAACTTAACCAATAGGCAGTAAGATACAATAGTTACTGAGTCACTAAATACAGCAAAGGGGGAACTGAAATGTTCTGTGTTCCCTCCAATCCTGTCTTTGCGGACACGCTTTGAAGCTCTGGTTGGCTGGGTGGATGAGGAGGCTTTCATGGTGTCTTCTCTGCTGGTGTAGTCAGCTTCCCACTAAGCCAGGGCACTCGGATTTTTACCTTCTATAGGATCTGGATTTAGCTTACATGCCCTATGCTTGCCACATTTCTCACTGAATTGCCCTCAGATGTGTCTGTCTCTATCTCCCTGTCATCTATTTATTACCTATCATCCCCATCTATCTCCTTACCTGTCATTGTCTTTCTATATCTCTGTCTCTGCTGCTGCCACTCAGTCGCTTCATCCTGTCTGACTCTGTGGGACCCTGTGGACAACAGCCTGCCAGGCTCTTCCTCCATGGGATTCTCTAGGCAAGAGTACTAGACAGGCTGCCATGCCCTGCCTCCAGGGGATCTTCCCCACCCAGGAGACTGAACCTGGGTCTCCTGCCTTACAGACAGATTCTTTACTGCTGAGCTACCAGGGAAGTCCATCTCTGCCTCTATCATCTTCCTGTCTCCATCTATCTCTATTTATCATCTATCTATTTATCTATATCTACGTATGTGTGTGTGCTTGTATGTATTTATGTGTGTATGTGTCTATTATCTATACTTGTCTCTGATGATCATCCCTTCCATGTAAAATGCTGGGATAAGTGGGTATATTTTCATAAAATCATTTTGTTACTGTAGACAACTACTTTCCTCTTGTTTTTCTCATTATGTTTTAAAACAATATGTAAATTCAGATATGCTTGACTGAAGCCCTATTTCCCCTCTTTTAGATCTTGTCTTTAATCAGTGAAACTCTGGGTCTGCCCTTCATGCACCAGCACTCCACCCCAGTCAAGCCTTCACATTGATTTCACCCTCAGCGAGAACCAAGTCAGGGATAAATGGTCAGTTCATATACATCAGGCGGTTTGCAGCTAACTTCTCTGCTTCTTTAGAAATGACATTTCAGCCCAACCGTGGAGGAGGGATCGAGGTTGAATAGGGAAAGACAGAGAGGTATTTGAAACTTCCCGGATGGCTCAGTGGTAAAGAACCTGCTTGCCAATGCATAAGATGCTGGAGACGTGGGTTCAATCCCTAGATTGGGACAATCCCCTGGAGAAGGGAATGGCAACCTACTCCAATATTCTTGCCTGGAAAACCCCATGAATAGAGGCACCTGGAGGGCTATAGTCCATAGGGTTGCATAGAGTCAGACATGACTGAGCATACATGCAAGAGGCATTTAGGACTGCTGGTAGCACAGGAGAGGGATTGTAAGGAGTTACATATGGGCAGTGGGAGAGGGAGAAGTAAAGCTCCCTCTGTGGATGACAGCATCCTACAAGGGGCCACTCCCAGAGGTTCTCCTTCTAGCTGCGTGGCTGAGTGAGGTGAGAACAGAGCACCACCAGCTGAGAACTTAGTTGACAGGTTCTTAGAGCCATTGGTGTCCTGGACTTCGATTAGACCGTAAACTCTACTCGCGGACACACACTCACCTGCTTTATTTCATAATCTTAGTGCATGATTCAGGACCTGCGCCAGAGGAGGAGGTTTCTGCGAACACCAGTGATGGAGAAGTTGATCAGACATTCTGCAATTTCCCATGAGTCCTAGAAACTCATATGTTGAGTTGAAATGTACATCTGTAGTTTATGCTAAGCACATGTGGTTGACACACCTGTCCTCACCCCCCTTGTCCTGTGGCTGTCTTCTTCCACAGAGGCTCGCAAAGCCAGGCCCCAACCTCCCAGGGCTGTGGCAAAGATGGGGCAGAAATGATGTTGGAAGAATTTCTCCTGGTGGAAACTCTCTAAATACAGTTTCTCTTTAATAGAAGAGAAGTCCCAGCAAGGTTGCTTCTGCCCTGCCCTGGTCCTGGTCCTCTGAGTCTGCATATGACTGTGGGTGTGAACTCAGGAACCACAGCAAGATTTGGCAACATAGATACCCTCAAATCACCCAAATGCCAACGCAGAACACAGACAGCTGCCTGCTCACAGATTTCCTGTTATGGGGGAAAAATATCATTTATCCAACTGCTCTTTCTGTTACTCATAACCAACGCAATCCGAAGTGATGTTAAACTCAGTGTGTGCTGTTTCCTCTTATGCTAGGCTTGGGGAATGGAAGCCCTTGTGATTTCTTTCTTCCAAACCTTCCCTGCAGTGTTGTGAATCCTCAGGTCAAAATCTTTCTGTAGAATCAGAACAGGGCACATTGATATGTTTTTTTAAGCACGAACTATTCACCAAGCCATGTGCCCAGTGCCTACTTTCACCCTTGCTTGTGCTTCAGCTATGTTTCCACCTTTTGTCCCATCAGTGCCCCTGAACTGGAGAGCATTTTCCTTCTTGGGTCCCCCGAATGAAAATCAGAGTTCAAGAAGCCTCTTGAGTGACATTAGCTATTGCAGAGATGCTGGCTGTTGAAGCAGATGTGATGGACATGTGCTTTTATGAACAAGAGTCTTTTCAAAAGCTTTGCTGTTGTTGCCTTTGCTTCACTAAAACTGGATCCTAAAGGACAATGTTGTATTGACAACCACCCAAAGGGGACCAAAAGGGGTCATGCTGTTCTTGTCATAGCAGTGCCTGATCCTACACTTCTCTCATCTCTGGAAAGTTTAGCTGCATAGGTGCTACTTGGAGTGTGACTTTATTACCAAGTAGCAGTCTCCTTGAAATCCCATTTAGAATGCTTTCAGAGTTTGGTGCCCCTTTGGTGCTGAATGTTATTCCTGCTAGGAGATAAGTCAGTGTTAACATACCACTCTTTCTTGAGCTCTCCCAATACCTCAAACTTTGAAACTTTATAAAATTGGAGCATATTGCAGTTAAATAGAGGATGTGTCCTTTGCCTCTTCTATGTGGGCTTCTCTGGTGACTGAGATGGTAAAGAATATGCCTGCAATACAATCAAATCTGGATTCGATCCCTGGATCAGGAAGATCCCTTGGAGAAGGAAATGGCAACCCATTCCAATGTTCTTGCCTGGAAAATTCCATGGACAGAGGAGCTACCATCCATGGAGTTGCAAAGAGCTGGACACAACTGAGCAACTAACACACACACAAAAACACATGGCTTTCCAGAGAAAAGGTGTGAAAAAAACAAGCAGTGTGTCCTAGAAGGTCACACATGATTTTACAGCAAGGAAGAGGTTTTCTCCCCGTTTGGGGTTTCCCTAAGGCAGAGATGCAGGTATGCTCTCCTAGTAAATGGAACAGGCTCCCTCTCTGATGATGACAGCTGTGCCTTTAAGTTCTGAATGATAGAAGAAGAACAGAGAACAGAGTCAATGAGTTGTCCCTGAAGTCATCCAGCATCTTCCAGACTTTCCTGTTCGGTCAAATTGTTCCTTAGCATTTACATCCTGCTGGTGTCAAGAGGCACAACTAAATTCCTAGCTTAGAAAGACTCCATGAAGTTGTTAGAAGCAAACTCATATATGATAATTAGGTTAGGAAAAGTGAGAAGAGAAAAAAAGAGATGGGTAAAAATTCATGCTTGGCCTTAAAAAACTCAGATTTCTGGGATATCACAAACATTTTGATTGATTGGAGACCGTCAAACTCTCTGTTCCACCACTCTCCTAAAGGTTGCCTCCCTTCAACTGTCCCTCTAGCAAGTACATGTGTTTTATTTTTCTGGTTTCTGTTGAAATATTCATCTCTGGTAGGAAACATACTATTTCTGAAGGTACACATCAGAGAGGTTCATTTTCTCTGCATTTCATTATCATTTCTTAGTTGATTCTGAAATAATTTACTGAGTGTTCCCTCTTGTTCTACATATGATTCTTTTTTTTTTTTTTTTTTTTTTAAAGTATTTACTGTACTTATTTATTTGGCTGCACTGGGTTGCAGAATACGGGATCTAATTCCCTGACCAGGGATTGAACTCAGGCTCTCTCCCTGGGAGTGCAGAGCCTTGGCCATTGAGTCAAAAAGGAATTTGTTGTATTTGCTTCTTACTGAGGGGTACACATTAGTTCTGCTTTGGGAGGTTGCTGCCCAGTCAATGCTCTAGAACCTTTAGAACCTCGAATCCTTCCTGTTTGCAGACATTAGAAACAGTTTGGGCACATGGTCCAGCTTGGGCCGATCAGATCCCCCCATCCTCTGCTGGACCCCTGTGGGAAGTGTTCATGTACAGTTTGATCTTGGCAGTCATACTGGAGATAGGTGTATGGTGAACAGAGAGAGTCAAGAAATTCTGATGTCTTTGGAAGAGAAAAACAGCAAGTCAACCCCTAGAACAAACACCAATGAACAGGCTTGAGGCACCAGATAGAGAACATGGAGATAGTTATTCATCCTCTGTCTTGAGGTCGTTCCCTTCCAGTTATCAGCATCTGTCTCTCGTGAGGTCTTTTTCCCGGGAAGGTCCAGAGATACTCCGATTTCCTTCTGTTGAAAACAAGACAACTGGCCCCAAATGGAGACTCTTTGTGCTGTGTCCCGGGTCATCAAGCTGAGACTTACTTACAGCCGTGAAATCCTAAACCAGTCAGTCAGGAACCACCAGCTCACACTACTCAGGCGGTCTGCCCGGGAGACCCTGCCACGCGCCATAGGAGGTTAACCAGGCATTAACCAACGCAGTCTTTTGTATAGAATGACTTCCTTGTTCCTGCTCCCTTCTGCTTATAAAATCTCTTGCCTTGTACAGCTTTTTGAATTCCCTTTCTGTCTGCTGGTTTGGGTGCCTCCTGATTTAGGAATTGTTGAATCAAGCCAAAAACATCTTTAAAATTTACTCAGCACTTCCTCCCCTTCATTGTGTTGGCCAGTTTAGGATCGTTCTGTGCTATAAAACAATGACCCTGCCGAGGGGAACAGATTTCTTTCCAAAAGGAGTGTTTATGGCTGCCTCTCTAGTGAGGAACCACAGGGCTCTGCTCTTCTTAAACAGGTTCTTTGCTTTCCATTGTTGAATCCCTTTTGCACCTGACACCTTTGTTCTTTAATCTCGGTGGAGGGTGCTGGGCTTGGAGAAAGTTTTTCTCCTCTTTCGAAGCTAGTTCCCACCTTGACTGACATTTCTGTTGGAGCCAGTACATAGGGACAGCCAGGAGGCTTAAAGAGTGATCTGTTAAACGTGTACAGGATGGTCAAAACTTAACAGAGCCTGGGTTCAAAACGGAATTGAGCCCATTCTTATTTCTTCACTGAAATCTCCTTTTCTTCCTTCATTCTGTTTTTGAGTTTTTCTTGCTATAAGAAGACACCAAGAAAACATTGTCCTGCCAGCTCTAATTTATCTAGTGGTGAAAAGTGAAATTAAAAAAAAAATTAATGTGAAAGCTGCTAGAAAAGTCACTATAAATTGAGTAGGGTCACAGCATTCAAGACAACATCCCACTTTCTCTGACACTGACTTTAGCATCACTGGTACATTTTCTGGTCTAACAGAACGTAATAGCCTAACAAGGTCAGCTGTGATATGCACCTCTTCCAAATATATTTCTGTTTATTTGCATTTGTGAGGTCTAATTATAATAAAAATACTGTCACTTGGATTCTAAAAACATTTGTATTACTATAGAGTCTAAAATTTTTCAGCTAATTAGAAAACTGTACCTTTAAAAACCACAGAGCTAATACATATAACTCATAAAAGTACACTACTGATTTTGTTTTCTGTTTTTCCCTAATAGCTGAGCCTATGACTACTGCTTCTGGAAATGTTTATCAATTTAATATGAGCTAGGTGCATTGCCAGTGCTGCCTGCATAATTCTTGGGACCCAGTACAAAAGGAAAAAGGAGACTTGTATAAAAGGGGGAAAATCTTCATATAAAGGTACTCAAATATAGGTCTTTTCCTTTTAATTAAATTTTCTTCTCATGAAACCTAATAGAGAAACTAATGACACAAAAATTTAACATGCATTTATAAATTATAAGAAACAAAAATAATATCTTTGAGTGATAATTTTATATAATTTGTAGGTAATAATGCTTTATCAATGTGATGCTGAAGAAGACTCCTGACAGTCCCTTGGACTGCAAGGAGATCAAACCAGTCAATCCTAAAGGAAATTAACCCTGAATATTCATTGCAAGGACTGATGCTGAAGCTGAAGCTCCATTACTTTGGCCACCTGATGTGAAGAGCTGGCTCATTGGAGAAGACCCTAATGTTGGGAAAGATTGAGGGCAGGAGGAGAAGGGGATGACAGAGGATGAGATGGTTGGATGGTATCACTGACTCAATGGACATGCATTTGAGCAAACTCCAGGAGACAGTGAAGGACAGGGAAGCCTGGTGTACTACAGTCCACGCGGTTGCAAAGAGTCGGACATGACTGAGCAACTACAAATTAATGCGATATCTCGATTGCTCTTAAGACTTTTTCTTGACTAACATTTATGCAAATGTATTTATTAAGTCAATGAATTCATAGTGGAGAAATTTCAGTTCCAATTGATATAAGTGAAAGTGAGATCAGTCTCTCTTAGCAAATGCAAATTCCTGACAATAACAGTGCAAAGCAGGAGGGCAAGAAGGAGAGACGGGCTGTTTTTCCCCAAAGATCCAGGCCTGCAGCCACAACTGTCTGACTTTTGAGTCCAGTTCTTCACAGCTCCCTCTGAGAGGTGGGGTGTGCAGGAAATGGGGACTTGGAGTAAAATGGCATCCAGCACTCACCTCCAGGGCCTCGTGACCAACAGCTGTGGCCAGTGTCCAGGTTCAAATTGCCTGCAAGGAAAGTGATCCAAATCCCACTTACAGTAGGGGGCAGGGTCTGACCTGTGGGAGGTCAGGGATCTTCCATTGGATAAACAGAGGACCTTATGCAAGAGACACCAGCTATGAAGGAAAGTGAGCACATAACCACGGGATTAAAGCTGCCCCCAGGTCCACTGGCTTAGTTTGATCACCTTAACAAATTCATGTATAAAGAAACAAAGGAAAACAAGGTACTTTGTAAAATCAATCAATCCACGGCTATGCAGATTATTATTCAGGGCTTCCTTACTGTCAGTTAGCTTTAAGAAGAGGTATTTTATATTCATCTTTTATGTGTCACTCCAGCCAACAACCAAGTGCACAAATGCTGAATAGGTAATGCCCTGGTAGCTTGTCATCACCTATAAATGCAGGGGTTTTGCTTGAACCTTTAGCTGGATCACCTTAAGTCAGAAACAAATAACAAAGCTGGAACTGGCCTTTAAATGCCTGTTTAGTAACTGGCTGTTTATCGCCCACTTAGCTAAAGTACATCTCATTAACACAAGGAGAGCACAAAGGAAAAAACAACAGCACAGCATACTGTGGACAAATGGATGTTGTGACCCATGGACACTGTCGTCAGGGCCTTGGGCTTGGCACCCAAGTTTGTCCTGGTCTCCCAAATGCTCCTTGTGTTCAACATGGGCCCTGAACTGGGTCCTGGGGACCAAGTGGTCAATGGGCTGTCTTAAACTTGACTGTAAGTAGGGACTGTTGAATAAAACAGAAAGACAGGGACTGGATATTTACCTCTAAGGCTTTCATGAAAGATGGTCTGGATTTCTGCAGAAAGGTAACCTATTTGTAAGAAGAACAAACCAAATTAGACATAAAGGCACATGTTCAGTACAAAAATGTGATGTCCTCTTTCCAAATTCCCCTTTTAATTTGTAAACAAAGCTCATAGCAAGAGGACTATAAATTCAATACAAGCACAAATGTTGCATAAAATTGTAAAACATTGGTGCACTATGAAATTGGATATACTGTACTGCTTCATGTGGATGAAAACTTTTTTAATTGAAGTGAGAATCCAGAATGTGATGATTATGGGTGAGGGTGACTTTCCCTGGTTTCAATAGGTCTCAGGAGGTACATGTAGGACCCATGATGGCATTCGTCTAGGGCGGGTTCCTGCTAAAACAGATTGTCTCGGGTGAAGCTTCTAAGGCTCCTTACGCAGAGAATATGTCTCACCAGTGATTTGTCTGGAATGCAGTGCTTCAACCCTTCATATATGAAAAAAACGAAATGACTTAAATTCACTTCTCAGACTTTATGAAACAAGCACTAGCTAAGATGACCTGCTTTGGGAGAAAGGAAATTAAACATCTACTGTAGGCCTGATACAGTGCTGGGCATAATAGAATTGTATACAGAATGGTGCATAATATAAATATTACTCTGTCTTCCCAGTGACTATTACATATATTCATATTCTGAATTTACAGATGAAACTAAGCCACAATCCAGATCATACTGATATCAAAGATCTCTTTTTCTTTCAGAGAATGACAGTGATCTAGAGCCTGACCTTATTCTCTGAACTTCTGGTCATTTTTACTATAGAAGCATAATGAAAATCAGTGAAGTACTTGGAGCTGTCAGTTTTCCTTATGAATATGCATGCTTTAGCTGTCAGTGCTCCAGGTAGGAGCATCCATTCATCTTGGAAATGAATGGTTCTGGCTGTCCTCATACGGGACTGATGATGTGTGGACAGTACACAATCAGAAGCTATCCCAGTCATAAAATCCCAGTGTACTTCATCAGATGGTTCTTTGATATGCAAAGTCAACAGTGTTCTCAGAGGATGAGAAATGATCCTTCACTGAGCAGGACCAGTGTCCTTATAGCGAAGCAGCAGTGAGGGTGCAGCCATGGACTTGCACCTACATGGAAGCTCGTGGGATGCTTTTGGTCCAGGCAAAGGGGAGGGGAAGCTGAGGTTCCAGGTGAGTTTTGAAAGGTGAATCTGGACTGGAGGGCAAGGCCAAGAAATTAGAAGGATTCCGCTGGCCTCCAGGTATGTTTGGGGCCTGGGGATAAGGATGCACTATCGGTGGGAATATAAACTGGAAAATTCACTATTTCCCACTGTGGAAAGTAGTACCGTGTTTCCTCAAAAAATTAAAAATAGAACTACCAAATGATTCTGCCATCTCATGTTGGGGTATGTATCCAAAGGAAATGAAATCAGCATCTTGAAAGCATGTCTGCACCCTCAAGTTGACTGCAGTATCAAAACCAAGCATGGAGTTTTTTGGACTCCATGGGAGAAGGCGAGGGTGGGATGATTTGGGAGAACAGCATTGAAACATGTATATTATCATATGTGAAACAGATCGCCAGTCCATGAGACAGAGTGCTCAGGGCCGGTGCGCTGGGATGACCCAGAGGGATGGGATGGGGAGGGAGGTGGGAGGGGGGTTCAGGATGGGGGACACATGTACACCCATGGCTGATTCATGTCAATACATGGCAAAAACCACCACAATGTTGTAAAGTAATTAGCCTCCAGTTAAATAAATTAAACAACAGCAACAAAAAACCCCCAAACAAAACAACAACAACAACAAAACCAAGCATGGGTCAAAGGAAAGAGGACCTGGGAGAAACAGAAATTGAAGAAATTGTATCAGAGTGGCATGCTCAGTCACTCAGTTGTGTCCAAATCTTTGAGATACTATGGACTGTAGCCTGCCAGTCTCCCCTGTCCTTGATCCCAAGGCAGAAATCCTGGCAAGAAAACTGGAGTCGGTTGCCATTTGCTCCTCTAGGGGATTGTCCTGCCCCAGGGATAGAACCCGTGTTTCCTACGGCTCCTGCCTTGGCAGGCAGATTCTTTACCACTGAGCCACCTAGGAAGCCCATCAGCAAGGTAATCTGGGCTAAAATAAGTTTCGGATGTTGTCAAACCTTTTGGAGGCCGGGGTTTTGGGGCCATGCTCTGAGTGTGGCTGTCAGAGCAAAAGGCAGAGTCTGTGACAGCAGAGGGATGAGCGCCATGGGACTTGCTTGCAGGCAACCAAGTTGAGTGGAAAAGGCCCTTCTTCAGTGATTTTATAGAAGTACCCCTGAGATTCCCCAGATTGCAGGTGTGGAGTCAGTGTGACCTTAACCAAAACTCACCAAAATACAGGTTGATATTCATTAGAGGGAAGGAAAAGAAGCAGACATTTCCTTGTGCAATTATAGCATCTCACTTTTCTAAAATGGTGGTGGTGAAGGGACAAGAGACTTAACACTTAGTTCTACAGCCTTGCTTACATGTTACCATTGTATTCATATGATATTGTGATTGTCTGAGATGTTTTGGTGTATCAGACAGTGTGAGATTCTGGAAACACATAGAAAGATGAGTCACTATGAATGGCTAGAGTCAAGTGTGTGGAAGTAGGGAGAAGGTGCAGAGTCATAGCGCAAAAGACCCATAAAAGAAGGGGGTGCCCCAAAGGCAGAAGAGCTGATGGGACACCAAGGGAGCAGAGTTGGTTTTGCGGCTGGAATTTCACAGCCTCACCAGCCTCAGCAAGCTTGCCATCCACTCCATTCCTTAAGTTTGATTACTTCTATATAGCAAGTGCCTCACCTCCTAACTTGGGGCATAAAGGTTTAGCACAGGTTACTCAACATCAAGAAAGACAGTCACGTATTCTAATGAAATAGAGTAGTTATAAGACATCTATTTGAACTTCTAAAGGGAGAATTTTTTAATGTTTCTTAAATCTATGCCACAGTTTATGATGAATCAAAAGACACCTATGTGATAGCGTGGTGTGGGTGCTTTCCTCAAGCACAACCAGCCCTGTGGCTCAGTCCCACACAGCGGGATTTCAGAATTATTTGGAAAGTTTGATCTTCAAAGTGTAGATCCTTGGGCCTTATTGTAGACTCTCTGAATTAGAAGCCTGAGGGTTAAGCTGAGGGATTTCTGCTTATGAAAGCCTCAGGAGCTTATATTGATGCTCAGAATAAGGGGACAACCAGTGCTCTCGGAAAGCCTGAGGACCCTGGACTCAAAGCAAGCCCATGACTACTGCTGAGGATTCTGCAGACATGCATAGTCGCAGTCTCTGGGCTCTCCTGCATGTCCATCTGATGCAAAACTGTCAGAGTAATCTTTCTAACTGGGTCCTCTGACTGTGCTGCTTACCATCTCAGAGTTACTCAGCTTCTCTGACCCATAGAAAAATCAGATAGACTCCATGATTTCACCTTACCTTGCCTGTAGGTACAGTGTTATTCTGTCAATCCGTATGACAATCATGTTCCCACATGACTAGGTATACAGGATCTTTGTACACCTGAATCTATGTCACAACTACATTTAACCACTCATCTACATCATAGGTCTCATATGGAACTATAAGTCTTGTTTGTGGACATTATAAACATTAACTGTGAATAAAAAGCACTTCCCTGGTGGCTTAGAGTGCACTCCCGCCTGCAGTGTGGGAGATCTGGGTTCGATCCTTGGGTTGGGAAGATCCCCTGGAGGAGGACATGGCAACTAACCCCAGTACCCTTGCCTGGAGAATCCCCATAGACAGAGGAGTCTGGTGGGCTACAGTCCACGGGGTCACAAAGAGTCAGACATGACTGAGCAACTAAGCACATACATATGAAAAAAAATGAATATTTTTTTCTTAGTGGTCTTTCAACAGAATACAGGCTTCCATAATAAGTATTTGAAAGTACATTAAAAAAATGTATTTGATCTGCATTGATTGGATATTTGAAAGCATTAAAAGAAAAAGTGATGGTTTTGAGTCCTTAGAACACTTCAGAGGCCTTGCCCCAATCAGTCTTCTTCTTTAGTATCAGCAGTCTCTATGGCTATGCCCTTCCCCGATCCTCTGGCTTTCAAGTTGCCTTTTATCCTAAGCAATTTGCATAGTATTACCTAGATCTCTAAGTAAGATTTAGAAGGGAAAAAAAAACCCATCTTCTATCTTGAATTCAATTCTATAATTGCAAGATCTGCATGGAGGCTGGAAACTTCACAAAGCTTTTATTTGCCCTTGGGTGAGTTGCCGATTCTCTGGAGCAATCTTCTCTTTTGCATGCACGGAGTGAAGTGGCAGAGATGAAAGACAACTTTGAGCCTCAGCTACAAATCAGAATAGAAGGGTGATGCTTGACAGCCTCAGAATTATAACTGATCCAGCTTGGCTCAGCAGTGATTGGAAGTAGGTCAGAAAATGCTTGTTGGAAGAGTTCAGAGTGTGCCATAGAATATTATTTCTTCTTCTTTAGTATTCCAATAAATTCTTGTCCTGTTCTCAAAATTTGTCTTTCTTCTCTATCTATATATATGTATGTATCTATACATATATATAAATAAAAATAGTTAAGAAAACTTTGATATAAAGAAGTGATGAGAGAACATGACTTACAAGATAGTGAAATATATTTAAATCATAACAGTAGTTATAAAACTGAGATCATTTTGCAAAAAAGTGATAAATAGACCAATAGGTTAGAATGTAGAGCCCAGAAAAAGAACCTATAAAAACAGATAATTGAAAAATAGCCAATTAAATCAGTGGTGAAAATACAAACCATTTCATGAATCATGTTGGGGACAAGTCCATCAGTAAAATTTGACTAGTTTTCCATCAAAGTAAATATTTACCAGGAAAGTAAGTCAAAGTTGGTTTTAAGATTTGGTTTCATCACCAAGATGGCAGAGTAGGAGACCCTGGTCTCTGTTCTCCTACAAAGATCAATAAAAAGACAGCTACCTACGAACAAAGCCAGTCCGGGGTTCTTAAGAAATTTTACAGCAGAAGGAAAATCATGCACACGAAGATCAGGAAGGCAGGCCCATCATCTCAGAATCATTCCAGTTCCAGGTGAGCACTGGTCAGTTAGAAGGTGTTCCCCCACCAGCAAAGGCAGAGCCGGGTAAGGACCTGTTATCCCAGTCTTGGGTGGCGCCGCGTGAAGATTCCACTTTGGTCTCACCACACCCAGACTGGTAAAGCTGAGACCTTCAGAGAGTAGGAAGAGGAGGAAAAGCAGGAACTGTCACAGTCAGGAAGCAGCGGGAGAGACCATGGTTCCGTCACCTGCTCTGCAGATGACTCCAGCAGTTTTACCACTGAAGAAATCACCAGAGCTATGCAGACTCCTGCAGATTTCCCCAGTTTTAGCCGCACAGGTGTTCATGATCGCAGCCACCAGCCACCCGAGCTCCTCCATGCTCCGTATCCCCTGCCCTTGTCAGAGCCTAGGACCCACAGCCAGTACAGGCATGCACAAGTGCAGAAGTGCATGGCACCAGCTTAGACCCCTGCCGTTGACCCTGTCATCGTCTGCACACCTGGGCTAGCCCCTCTAGCTAAGCACTTGCATGCTGCTGGCTTGATACCCATCACCAGCCTCCAATAACACGTGTCCAACGTTGCCATTGCCAGGGCAAGATGCGACAGCTACAGACCTGCATGCCGATGACCAAGGCCCCACAGACACTTGCGACTCCCGATTCGGCTTTGTCTTCTGTCATCACCTATCGCTCTGACCTTCCCCACAGGCCGCTCCTCCAGGTGAACACTGGCATGCGTTCATGCTCACCTTTATCCCCAGCCTCTGCTGCTGTGTGTGCCCGTGAGGCCCTGCGGTCACTGGAGTACATGCGTCCAGGGGCCTCACAACATCTTGTGGGCCTGGATTCAGCCCTATCTCCAGTCACTGGTCTGCACATCTAGGTTCCTCTGTATTTAGTCTCTCCAGCTAGCCATCTGCACACACTTTCCTGACTTCTGGCACTGGTCTCTGTTGCCAAGCGCCTGGATTAAGAGTCAGCATCCACAGAGGTGCACACAGACAGACAGGGCCCCCAGAGCTTCTGGTGAACCTGCAGCTGGCTCCAACCCCTTCTGCTTGCTCTGGCCTCCTCCATGACATGCACCTTTGCAGCTGACCCCTGACACTACCCGGGCATTGGAAATGGACCCTGAGTGTGTGCACATCACGGGCCCTGGCCCCCACTGCCCACTGCTCCAGTCCCCAGCAGCTGGAACCGAGAGCACCATTGGAGACTTCAATGGTGCCATAGAATATTATTTCTTCTTCTTTAGTATTCCAATAAATTCTTGTCCTGTTCTCAAAATTTCTCTTTCTTCTCTATCTATACAAATGTATGTATCTATGCATATATATAAATAAAAATAGTTAAGAAAACTTTGATATAAAGAAGTGATGAGAGAACATGACTTACAAGATAGTAAAATATATTTAAATCATAACAGTAGTTATAAAACTGAGATCATTTTGCAAAAAAGTGATAAATAGACCAATAGTTCAGAATGCAGAGCCCAGAAAAAGAACTTATAAAAACAGGAATGTGAGAGAAGTCCTGTAGCCTCTGCAGCGCCCGCAGTGCTCACCAAGGACCATGGTTGTCAATGCCGTGGACCTCAAGAGACATTCCCCCCAAGACTCGGAGCCACAGCACTCCCCCACATTGGAGCCAGGTCACAGACTGCCCCAGAATGTCTCCACCCACAGGGGAATGTCTTTTCTTACTATAGTCACTCCATAAACTCTGGAAGAGATGACTGCTTCTTCAAATGCATAGACATCTGTGCATGGCTATAGGGATCATGAAGAATCAGGGAAACATGACTCCATCAAAGAAACACAGGAAAATTCCAGTTGCTGACTTAAAGAAATGGAGATACAGGAATAGCTAAACAACAAAGTAGAATAGTTGTTCTCAAGATGCACAGAGTAACACAAGAGAACAGAGAAAAACAATTTAATGAAATCAGAAAAACAAGAGCAAAAAGAGACATTCTACAAGGAGATAGAAAACATATAACTAAACAAAAATTTTGGAATTGAAGACTATAATGAATGAGCTGCAGAATTCAATAGAGAACTTCAACAATTAGATGTGTCCAAACAGGAGAAAAAAATTCAGTGAGCTCAAGGGCAGGTCACTCAAAATTATCAGGTCACAGTACCAAAAAGAATGAAAAGGAACAAAGAAAGTCTACAGGATTTAAGGCATTCCATTAAAAGGAATAATCTATACATCACTGAAGTTCCAGGAGAAGAAAAGAAGAAAGGGTTAGAGAGATTATTTAAAGACCTGAGAAGATATTTACAAATCCAAGTTCATGAAGCTATAGGTCACCCCAAAATTTCAATCCAAACAATCTTCTTCAAGACACATTATAACAAAAGTGTCTAAAGTCAAAGACAAGAATAAATTTTAAAGCAGCAAAAAAAAATTCTCTTATACAAGGGAGCCCTCATAAGACAATCAACAGATTTCAAAGGAGAAACCATGCAAGCAAGGAGAGAATGGGATGTACATTCAAAGTGCTGAAAAGAAAAAACCTGCTGATCAAGCATAATTTACAGAAAAGTGGCCCTTCAAAAATAAAGGTGAGATAATTTTTTTTTCTGACAGACAAAAGCATGGGCAGTTCATCACTATTAGACCTGCATTAGAAGAAATGCTGAAAGCAGGGCTTAAAAATGATTTGAAAGGGCATTAATTGGTAACAAAACAACATATGAAGATTTACAGCAGGTATTGGTACATAGATTCAGAATACACTAATATTGTAATATGGTGTTAGCCCCTTAGCATAAATATTAAAGGACAAAAGGATGAAAAATGGCTATAGCTATCATAATTTGTTAATAGATATACAATATGAAAAATATAAATTGTTAAAAACATTAAACATTAGAACATAAAATATTTGGGGGGAAAGTAAAAGGTTAGAGTTTTTGTATGTGATGGAGGTTAAGTTGTTATCAGCTTAAACATTTACCAGATGAGAAAGACAAATATCATATGATATCACTGATATATGGAATCTAAAAAATGGCTCAAGTGAACTTATTTACAAAACAGAAGTAGAGTCACAAATTTAGAAAACAAACTTGTGGTTACCAGGGTGTAAGGGGGGAAGATTGGAAAATTGAGATTGACACACACACTACTATGTATATATATATAATAGGTAACTAATAAGGACCTACTTACAGCACAGGGAACTCTACTCAATGCTATGCAATGGCCTATGTGGGAAACGACTCTAAAAAAGGATGGATAGATGTATACATGTAGTGGATTCACTTTGCTGTATAGCAGAACACAACATTGTAAATCTCAGGAAGCAACAGTGAGAACTGGACATGGAACAACAGACTGGCTCCAAATAGGAAAAGGAGTACCTCAAGACTGTATATTGTCACCCTGCTTATTTAACTTATATGCAGAGTACATCATGAGAAATGCTGGGCTGGAAGAAGCACAAGCTGGAATCAAGATTGCCGGGAGAAATATCAATAACCTCAGATATGCAGATATGCAGATGACACCTCAGATATGCAGATGACACCATCCTTATGGCAGAAAGTGAAGGAAAAAAAGAGCCTCTTGATGAAAGTGAAAGAAGAAAGTGAAAAGTAGGCTTAAAGCTCAACATTCAGAAAACTAAGATCATGGCAACCAGTCCTATCCCTTCATGGCAAATAGATGGGGAAACAGTGGACACAGTGGCTGACTTTATTTTTCTGGGCTCCAAAATCACTGGAGATGGTGACTGCAGCCATGAAATAAAAGATGCTTACGCCTTGGAAGGAAAGTTATGACCAACCTAGACAGCATATTAAAAAGCAGAGACATTACTTTGCCAACAAAGGTCCGTCTGGTCAAGGCTATGGTTTTTTCCAGTGGTCATGTATGAATGTGAGAGTTGGACTGTGAAGGAAGCTGAATGCCAAAAATTGACGCTTTTGAACTGTGGTGCTGGAGAAGACTCTTGAGAGTCCCTTGGACTGCAAGGAGATCCAACCAGTCCATCCTAAATGAGATCAGTCCTAAGTGTTCGTTGGAAGGACTGATGTTGAAGCTGAAACTCCAATACTTTGGTCACCTCATGCGAAGAGTTGACTCATTTGAAAAGACCCTGATGCTGGGAGGGATTGGGGGCAGGAGGAGGAGGGGACGACAGAGGATGAGATGGCTGGATGGCATCACTGACTCAATGGACATGAATTTGAGTAAGCTCTAGGAGTTGGTGTGGACAGGGCGGCCTGGTGTGCTGAGGTTCATGGGGTCACAGAGTCGGACACAACTGAGCGACTGAACTGAACTGACAAAATAATTAAAAAGAAGTTATTATATGTAAAGATGCTTTAAAACTGTTTTTTTGTTGATCTACTTATTTTCTCCCATTTTGGCTTGTTTTCTTCTGCTTTATTTCGTTAGCCTTTTATTTTAGAGCGACTTTTAACTCCCCTAAATCTTTGGGAATGCCAAGCACATGGGTTGAGGGTGGTTTTCTCTAGACATGATATTTTCCTGTTGCAAACACCTAAGAAATAATGGGATGACTACTGAAAGCAAGGATTTGGGGGAGGTAAAAACTGTTCTAAAGTGAGATGGCTGTGGTGGTTCTGATTATACTAAAAGCCACTAAACTGCAGACTTTAAAAGGGTGAATTTTATGGCATTTGAATTACATCTCAATAAACCTGCTATACAGAAAATAGCCAAGGGATCTTAGCTGAACTCAACTACCTTGAATGTTTCTGGCAAGGAGGCCCCTGGGGTCACCAGGAGTCACACTTTCTCCCAAAGAACAATGAGGTGAGAGAATGTCTGATGGGACTATCCAGCAGGGCAAAGAGTGTGTCCCTTTAATAATTCCAGAAAGAAAAAGGAGTGAACGTAGGTTCAAAGTTAGGCTTCCTTTTCAGTAAATAAGCTTTTGATTTTACATCAGTATTTGTCAGTCTCTGATTCTCAGTTTTTGCCAATTCTGCTTTATTTTGTCTAATATTTTCTAAGAGGATAGATTTTCAAAAATGTATCCTCATTGTTTTTTCATTTGAGTTTATTTGATTACTTTTGTTCTTGAGAATTTTTCCTGTTAGCTTTTCTTTATATTTTAAAAATTGCCTTTTCAATTTTTTACTCATTTTTTTCCCCATAATAAGACTTTTTCTGTTATTAAGCCTCAGGAGCACTTCATCAATCAATGATGCAATCATGTGTCATATATTGCAAATATTCCATTCTAAGTTGCTGTTTTCTTTCAATTTTGTTTATAATACTTTATGACTTCTATTATAGATTTTATTTATAGTTCTTTACCACAGGAAATGACCAGTATTTAATTACATAGGTAAAACCCCTAAACTATTTCTTTAAATAATAAAGGCAACAGAATCTTATGAGAGAAACAACAAAAACGGAATAAATGCCTTTTTACAACTGGAACAGAGAAATTAAAGTGTGTTTAGTACTTCTGGAGCCAAAAGTTATTCATAAAATTACAGAGTGTTTAGAGCTAACATTTACTTGCACAGAACTTACATTGCAGTAAGATCACTTTGCTAAAATAATGCTTGCAAGTGCCGTTTTAGGATGTAAAGGAATATATGCTTTTTTTGAGTTACGTAGAAATAGAAATAATTTTATTATTATTGACGTTCTTTTTTCTTTTGTCACTAGTTTTTAAAAGAACTACAACAAAAGGTCTACAAAAAAATAATCATCAGTTATCATGAAGAGGAAAATAAAAAGTACGGGAAATTCAGTGAATACAATATGAAAAACAAAATGCTGAAAGAGAATTTAAGTAGATGCCACAAATGTCATCATCACTGGCCTGGCCTTTGACTCTGTCTACACCTGGAAGGACACCATCTGTGATAGAAAATAGCACCCAAAGCAGTTCTCAATCATGAATTTTTGTTTTAAAGATTTCATCCTCACATCCTGTCCTACTTAAAGATCCTGGGGAGCAGGTTCTAATAGGAAGAAGAATGAGGGAGTGAACCAGGGCAGACACTGGAGTACCAGTCATGATGACTTGGGGTGTGGAAGAGGAAGAAAGTCACCAGACTGGCCAAAAGAAAAAGCCTCAGAATCCAAAAGCTGATGTGGATGCAGATCAACAGAAATTGTCCCACGTGTTTCAGGGAGAACAAACTGATGAAAACTCTTCAGAAAACTCTGCCACATCCAAGGAATCTGAGCATCACCTTGCAGATGCCAGTCTCCACAAGAAAACATCTATTCGCTAATCCTTTGGGTAAATTTATTTCAAAGAGCGTAACATTTTAACATGATTCTTAGTGACAAGGAGGGAGATGGATTAGGTTTGTTATGAGATTTTGTTACCAGAAGGCTCCTTTTTTTGGTCTCACTTATGTTATTACAAGGGCTTCCCAGGTGGCTCTGGTGGTAAAGAATCTGACTGTCAATGCAGGAGACAGAAGATCCCTGAGTCAGGAAGATCCTTGGAGGAGGTCATGGCAACCCACTCTAGTATTCCTGCCTGAAGAATCCCATGGACAGAGGAACATGGCAAGCTATTGTCCATAGGGTCACACAGAATTGGACACGACAGAAGTTACTTAAGCACACGTGCTGGCAGACTATTACAAATGGACTCAAATAAGTTAATCACTGAGATTTCATATGTGATACTCCATCGGGAAGGGCCTGGAGTGGGAGCTATCTCTCACCCTTCACATTTTCCAACTCAGCATCTTGTAAACTCCCAGGAATTTTTCAAGGACTCGGAAAGGTTGAATAAAAACCTCTTAGAAGACAGGCTGGCTGTGCGGTGCTGATAGTGGTGGTGATGGAATTCCAGTTGAGCTATTTCAAATCCTGAAAGATGATGTTGTGAAAGTGCTGCACTCAATATGCCCGCAATTTGGAATACTCAGCAATGGCCACAGGACTGGAAAAGGTCAGTTTTCACTCCAATCCCAAAGAGGGGCAATGCCAAAAAATGCTCAAACTACCACACAATTGCACTCATCTAGCATGCTAGTAAAGTATGCTCAAAATTCTCCAAGCCAGGCTTGAACAAAATGTGAACCATGAACTTCTAGATGTTCAACCTGGTTTTAGAAAAGGCAGAGGAACCATAAATCAAATTGCCAACATCTGCTGTATCATCAAAAAAGCAAGAGAGTTCCAGAAAAACACCTATTTCTGCTTTATTAACTATGCCAAAGCCTTTGACTGTGTTCATCACAATAAACTGTGGAAAATCCTTCAAGAGATGGGGATACCAGATCACCTGACCTGCCTTCTAAGAAATCTGTATGCAGGTCAAGAAGCAACAGTTAGAACTGGACATGGAACAACAGACTGGCTCCAAATAGGAAAAGGAATACGTCAAGGCTGTATATTGTCACTCTGCTTATTCAAATTATATGCAGAGTACATTATGAGAAATGCTGGGCTGGATGAAGCACCAGCTGGAATCAAGATTGCTGGGAGAAATATCAATAACCTCAGATATGCAGATGACACCACCCTTATGGCAGAAAGTGAAGAAGAACTAAAGAGCCTCTTGATGAAATTGAAAGAGAAGAGTGCAAAAGTTGGCTTAAAGCTTAACATTCAGAAAACTAAGATCATGGCATCTGGTCCCATCACTTCATGACAAACAGATGGGGAAACAATGTAAACAGGTGCTGACTTTATTTTTTGGGGGGCTCTAAAATCACCACAGATGGTGACTGCAGTCATGAAATTAAAAGATGCTTGCTCCTTGGAAGGAAAGTTATGACCAACCTAGACAGCATATTAAAAAGCAGAGACTTGACTTTCCCAACAAAGGTCCGTCTAGTCAAGGCTATGGTTTTTCCAGTGGTCATGAAAGGATGTGAGAGTTGGACTATAAAGAAAGCTGAGTGCAGAAGATTTGATGCTTTTGAACTGTGGTGTTGGAGAAGACTCTTGAGAGTCCCTTGGACTGCAAGGAGATCCAACCAGTCCATCCTAAAGGAGATCAGTCCTGGGTGTTCATTGGAAGGTTAATGTTGAACCTGAAAGTCCAATACTTTGGCCACCTGATGCAAAGAGCTGACTGATTGGAAAAGACCCTGATGCTGGGAAAGATTGAAAGCAGGAGGAGAAGGGGACAACAGAGGATGAGATGGCTGGATGGCATCACTGACTCAGTGGATGTGAATTTGAGTAAACTCTGGGAGTTGATGATGGACAGGGAGGTCTGGCGTGTTGCAGTCCATGGGGTCACAAAGAGTCGGACACGACTGAGTGACTGAATTGAACTGAACTGAACTGAACTCAGAAGACAGGCTTACACATTCTTTTCGCAACCTGGAAGGAATAAAATCCTGCAGATTTTCTTAAAATAAATATAGAATAAAGAGATTGCACCTAGTGCAATCATTGTAGTATTAACACAATTTGCCTAAATATTTTATGCTCTTTGTATGAGTAAATAATGCCCTTTCTATGTTTCTTCATGCTACTTGATACCTTGCAATGAAATAAATGAGCTGGAATCAACAGTGTATTTTAAACCACCACAGTGCATATCCTTTATATTATGAACATGCTCAAAACGAGGGGAAGTGTTGCTTTAGTTTTCCTTCCAGGGTAAATGTATTATGTGACCCTCTCTTAAATGGCTTGGGCTTGTCAGATGAATCAAATGTCAGGTCTCTGCTTTAGGGATGACTCTGTTACCACTCCACCTATAATTGAACTTTTCGTTAGGTGTCTCCTTGTAGCTCACATAATATGACACATTTTTTATTTGCTTTTTTCTCTCTCTTCTAGTAGAATGTCAACTCCTTGGAGCCACTGTGTCAACTGTGTGTGTGGATCTACTCAAACTCTGGTAATGCCAGTGAGGTAAGAACCTACACTCCCTGTCCCCTCAGGATACACCCTTGTCCTTTTCTCTTTCAGGGGCTGGAGGTAGGGGCCCCAGCCATCCTCTGAGGTTTTGTTCTCTCTCAGCCCTCCTCCACAGCAACTGTGAGGAAAGTGAAGGGTGAAAGTGTTAGTAGTTGTTATGTCCGACTCTTTGTGACCCCACGGACTGTAGCCTGCCAGGATCCTCTGTCCATGGGATTCTCCAGGCAAGAATGCTGGAGTGTGTTGGATGCCCTCCTCCAGGGGATCAGCCCAACCCAGTGGTTGAACCCTCCTCTCTTATGTCTCCTGCATTGGCAGGCAGTTTCTTTACCACTAGTACCACCGAGGAAGTCCACTGGAGTGCTAGCCGTTCCCTTCTCTCGAGTCTCCTGAATTGCAGTCAAGTTCTTTATCATCTTTTAAACAGGGAGAGCCCAGCAGCTGTGATATTTCTTGGTAATTGACAGCCCCAGTGCCCACGATGATGGTGAGCATCTTTGGATCTGTTGACCTCTACCTGGCACCAGCTTGCAAACAATGAATGCCACTGTTTTTCTTCCTCTGGGTGCAGCAGGAGAATCCTTTCTACTCCCTTTGAGAAGTTTAAAGATAATTCTAACTATAGAAGAGTGTCTTCTGCCTCTTGTTCAACTCTTGGGAGGCTGGGTTAGGTCATGAATAAGCACATCGTCATTGATCCTAAGTCAATGAAGTCCCATCTGCCCCTCTTGGCTATTTTGATATATAATGATTTTCTCTAAGAGGTGCCTCTGTCTCTCCATGAATATGGCATTTCTAGAAGTTGTCTGGGCACTATATAGATGTTCTACATTTATCTACACTTAAACTCCAAATAAGTCCCATCATCATAAATTCCTTGCCATTGGGTTTCTGGACCCAAAGGATGTGTTTGGACACAAAAATTCCACTACAGCTAAGAATTTCTCAAATGTTCCCTGGCAGCTTGGAGTCTGCTCTGACCTACATAAACTGGAAACATTGAGGTCTTGCTCCACACAGCAGCAAATTAGGGCACCAGTCTGTATAAGCCCCAAAAGTAAAGACACAGGACCACAGTCACAGAGAAGAAAACATCAGGCCAGACTTCAGCTTCCTTGGTAATTGGTCCCCGGGGAGGAAATGAAGAATTTATATGAACAGATGCAAGTGGACTGTGGTGAGTCCAAATGAGACAGCTGCGAAAGTACTGTAAGAAATCTCCTCCATCCTGTCCCTGTGTTTTCATCTCCAGCAAGGATGTTTCCTCCAGTGTTTTAGTCCCTGATGTTCACCAGCCCAGTTTTAGTAACTGTCCACAGCAACACAAAATAACATCTCTAAAGCAAACACATGTGTTGACATGCTTTTAGATAGTGGTAAGTACCTTGCATACAAAAATATGTTCCTTTTAAATGTGAATGCGCCAGTTGTAGAAATTTAAAAATATAAGAAGAAAGCTATTTCCCAAATCCCCTTTAGCCATAAAGTGATTGTCAGGACTTCTTTTATTTCCTCTGTGTTCTCTCTAAATACAGTTGGAGAGCATTGTTGACATCATGCTTGAATTAAGTTGTGTATCTTGCTTTCCTACTTGGAATGAGCTTATGGAGCTCACACTTCATGTGATAAAATTCATTTTAAATGGGCTGCATATTACTTCTTTGACCAATTGTGATATAATCAATTGGGGGATCTTTTGTTTCCAGTTTTAATTATTAGTGTTTGATATCATTACTGCTATGGTCTGAATGAATCCTTCTTGAATTATTTGGTTGGAGTCCTAGTGCTGTAGGTGGTATTATTAGGAAGTGGGAGCTTTGGGGAGTGATTAACCCATGAGAGCAGAGCCCTCATAGTTGAATTTAGTGTCTTATAAAAAAGTTGCAGCATATACATAATCCCTATACTGTGGGTAATTCAAATCTATATGACTCAGATGGGACAATATTAATTATTTCTTGTTTTACACTCCCCCAGCGGGGCCTAGGCACAGAGTTGAGGTCATGCTTGAACCAATGATGACAATTAATGTGCACTGGAACCCTCTTTTGTTCCAGCCACTGTGAGGGTCCTGACAAAAAAGCACTTGTGCTCATGTGTGAGAAACAGACAGTAAAACCAAAAATTTTAATAAAAAGTGATGACTGCCATTGGGTCCAAGAAAAGGAATGTTTGCCAATTCTTTGGGTGGGAGGTCAGTTAGGTCTGGCTTCTGAAGTAACTATTACACATCAGTGGGGTCAGAGGGATCTAGCTGTGTGGACAGGTGAGGAGGTAACTGGTGAGCAGAAGGAGCTCCCTGCAAAGTGACCAAACAGGACCCTGCTAGCCTTAAGGGCAGGGGCCTTCTCCTCAGCCCCCGGGGACCTAATGCTGCCTGGTCCAGAGGCTCCTGATCCATGCAGAGTAGACAGGTATACAGGTAGACAGATGCTAGACAGGCTGACAATAGACAGATAGGTAGATAGGCAGGACAGATGATAGAAGAATGGATGGATGGAGAGGTGGACAGGTGACAGTGAAGAGGTTCAGAACATGTTGCCCTGAAATATGTCATCTTGTCACAGTGATTACTTGGAATTAAGTTCATTTGAGCAACAGGAATTGCAGGGAAGACCTTCTGATCTCCCCTCTTCTGCCTAAAAGTAAGTCTAAAGATTTTCAGTGAGAAACACACCCTCCCAGCACCAGGAAGAGAAGAACATTTCTATCAGCCAGGGGCTGGGAGCTGACCCTGAAATGGCTCTGGACAAAAGCTCTACTGAAGTGACCTTTCCTTTCTACTGGTCTCCTCCACACCATTCCTGGCCCCTGTCCCACTTACTGCTTGCTGCCCAAGCTCAAGCCCTTGTCTCGTCCAACCTCAGAGTTTGCCATCTGTCGTGCCAAAGGTAGATGAGCTTTAGAGTTTGACAGCATCTTCAGGGCTTCATTTTCCTTCTGAACTCTCCCAACCACATGTGAAAAATTAAATTTTTATGTTTCTCTTTTGTTAACCTATTTTGCCTTCTATTATTTTAATTACTGTCCAGCCAAAGAACCTAAAGGAGTAAAAGGAAGTTTTTCCTCCCCTGCAATAGATAGAGAGAAAATAGATAGATAGATAGATACATACATACATACATTCATACATACAAACACTCACACACATAAATAGATATAAATAGGTGACAGATTGATGGGACAATTGTCTTAGGTAAATATTAATCATTAGTTAAATACTGATTATAGATAGATAGATACATAGGTACATAGATAGTTGCAGAGATATAGGTAAACATACAAACACATACATACATAGTTACAGATAGCTGACAGATGCATGCATACATAAAAAGTAGTTAGGTGCACAGATACGCACATACACATGTACATACATAGATATAGATAGGTGATTGATACAGATACAGATTGATTGACAGAGATATTCACAGATATATAGAGGCCAATTGAAACACAAATGCAGTTATAGATCTATTTATTGATTGATCTATGTACAAATAAATAGATCAATATCTATCTATGTATAGCAATATCTATCTATTGATTATCTATATAGCTATAGAGGTAGATTATAGGTAGTTAGCTAGATAGCTTGATACAACCTTTGTGGAGAGAGAGATTTTCATCTTTCTACCTTTAGAGAAATCCTAGAGTAAATTATATGTCCAACAAATGCCTGATGATCAAGGAAATGCTTGGTCAGTGGATTCTAGGTGTCTACATGGATCTTGCTATGTGGGCTCATGCAGGCTCTTCTGGTAGCATCTTCAACCCCAACCTTTTCTCACAACCTAAGAAGGATGTACTCTTTAGATTCAGACGCAAGTTAGATGGATGTTGAGAAGACATGGGGACAATTATATAATTCACAGGCAATATAATCACCTTGAAAATACAATCTCTTTTTGTTCTTCTCCTTTAGAAGTCTAGTTGCTATCTTTTAAAAAGTGCTTGTGTCAGGAAAACCAGCTTATTAAAATGCATAAGGCTGAGCTTGCTGACTGTCACCAATAATCAGAGTATTTTTATCTGCAGTGCATATCACAATCTCATTTTTATAAGAAACGTGGTGTTTCTCAGTTTTGCAAATATGAGAATCAGGTGCATGTGGCTTCTCCATCTCTGGCTGCTGTCCCTCCTGTCACTCACCTGCCCGGGACCCTGTCTTCTCTACTCTTGGTCTCCTCACAGGCAGTCTTCCTGCTCTGCACTTGACAAGGGGCTTCACCAACCACTGTCTGGCATGCAACTTCTAACATGCCCAGATGCCTTCTTCTGCAAATAAGACAAAAATGCACTTAGTTCCTTGTGTCCTGTTCTGTGGTCTTGGTTTAGTTGCCTGAACGTGTAGCCATTTTCTTCTTTGAGCTCTGCCTCTGCTTATTCTGAATCTCCACCTACTTTCTTCCCACATTCACCCCAGAGACTTTCAGAAAGTGACAGAACTGTTAGATTTCAAAAAGCCTGAATATCTCCAATCTGTTGAAATCCTGTTTCCTAACATAAAGTTGCCCTCATTAAAGAAAAAGAAGAGTGTTGGAAATGTGTGAAATAATGCTTTTACAGTGATAATCTGGATTTGATTCTGTGGGTGGACTCCTTTCATGGTGATTCAATTATTTAAAATAATAGCCATTACCTGAAAATTACTGATTATGAGAAAACAGTGATCATTTTTAAAAATCTGAACACAAAAAGATTAGAATATTTTCACAGGTTAAAAAAAAAACCTTCCCTAAAACTCAATGCATGAGCTGGATGTAGATGCTAGGTACCCTGGGACCTGTTATCCTACCCTATAGCCCAGGGTTTGAGTGTGTAGAGGACAATGTGACTGCCTCAGGCAAGCTGCGCTCTCCACTCAGCCTCAGGATGTCGGATGCTGTAGGATTTCTGCCCTGTCCCTGCAAAGCATTTGGATTTTTTTGACCCAGTTCTTATTTGGTCTGGTCTGTAGAAATGCTGCTTTCTCACATGAAGGAAAGATGAGTGGATTGCCTCAAAGGATTTTTGTTCTCTGTCTGGATTCTCACTGATGTGAAGGATCCCAGCAGAATCTGGCAACTCTGAACATGCAAGAAAACGGAATTTTAGATGGCAAGATTTGCGTCTACTCTTAAACAGAGAGGTATCAAGAGTTTGAGAGATCAATTTAAAAAATACAAAATAAAAACCAATTTCTTTTCTCCAAGAGGGAAAGCAACCTTAACCCCAGGGCTTTTAAAAACTTCTTTCAGTTTGATAAAGTGGAACATTGAAGAAGATCGCTGAGAGAAGGGGAAGAAGAAAGCTAACACAGAGATGCTATTTAATTTAGCGGATTTGCCAGGCTCAGCTTTTTTTCTGGAGGTGTGTATATCCCAGGTAACTCTATTCTTTTTACTTTTCAGAAGCTCTAAATTGAAAAAAAATCAAATCTCCAAATCACATTAACACATTTACTTTATATTAAAGGAAAAAGAATCATATATATGATATTAAAAATGTTTTATTTAAATGCAGGAGAGGATGTGGAGAAAAGGGAACTCTCCTACACTGTTGGTGGGAATATAAGTTGGTAGAGCCTGGGTTGGGAAGATCCCCTTTAGGAAATGGCACCCCACTCCAGTATTCTTGCCTGGGAAATCCCATGGACAGAGGAGCCTGGTGGGCTACAGTCCATGGGGTTACAGAAAGTTGGACACGACTGGGTACACACACAGAACCACCATGAAGAACAACAGGAAGGTTCTTCAGAAAACTAAAAATAGAGCTACCACATGGCCCAGCAATCCCTTTGCTCGGTAAACATCCAGACAAAATTCTAATAAAAAACATACATGCACCCATATGTTCATAGCAACACTACTCACAATAGTCAAAACATGCAAACAACCTAAATGTCCATCTACAGATGAATGGATAAAGAAGATGTAGTACATGTATACAATGGAATACTACTCAGCCATAAAAAAGAATGAAATAATGCCACTTGCAGCAGTATGGATGCAACTAGAGATTATCATATAAAGTGAAGTCAAGTCAGAAGGAGAAAGACAAATATCATATGATAACACATATATGGAATCTAAAATATGACATGAACTTATCTACAAAACAAAAAGAGACTCACAGACATAGAGATCAGACTTGTGGTTGCCAAGGAAGAGGGGGTGTGTGAGGGATGGAGTGGGAGCTTGGCATTAGCAGATGCAAACTGTTATAAATAGAATGAATAAGAACAAAGTCCTGCTGTATAGCACAAGGAACTATATGCAGTCTCCTATGATAAATTATAACAAAAGGAATATTAAAAAAGAATGAATATATATGAATAACTGAATCACTTTTCCATTCACCTGAAATTAATGCAACACTGTAAACCCACTACACTTTGATTTAAGAAATTAAAAAATGTTTTGTTTAAATGTTCAGTAATGATGAAAGCTCCAAACAATCAAAATTGACACATTTGTATTTTAAGAATATTTTGTTATAAAGTTTAACCAACCAGGGAAAGCAAGAGTTGACACAGTTTGGCAAGCATAATGAAAACACATTTGCTAGCATGCTGTAAAGGCTATGGCACATACACAGCAAGAGAAAGTGAGCTCCCATGGGGACAGCGTTGTTGCCATGTCTGTAATGAAAGTGGCCACCTGCCTTGTGATATTTACATCTAATTCTAAAAGAAGTGTGCGCTCATTAAATTCAAGGCAGGAAACATTGCCAAAGAAGAAGGGTGTATCCAAGATAATCTCAGTCATTTTCTGTGTTTTATTTAACTATTTTTTGTCTATGTATTTTAATTCTTTTATTAAACTAAATGAAGCTAAGGGTGCATCCTCTATACAATTTATATTCCAGCTTTTCATTTGCCCTTGTTTTATGAACATCTCACCAAATTTATCAAAACATCATTCTCAGTGGTTAACTTATAGCCCATTCAGTTTACGCATGCTGGCCAGCCTCTATAACCATTGGATATTGTCCATGTATGTGCATATATACCCACATATATATATTCAAATATATTTTCTGGTCTTAAAGGTTGCATATTTATTATGTGATATTTCAAAGTATAAAAGCATCTAGAAAATAACAAAGTTGATCATGATCCCATCATCCATGAAAAGCTGCTATTATTTTTAAAATGTATTTGTCATCTTTGCAAAAAAAAAATCCTCTGATCTTGTTTTGACCTAATAATAGGTGTTTCCCATGTCATCAAAACATATTTAAGCACCATTTTATATATATATATATATATATATTATTCAATTGTAAGAATTAATCATCATTTCCATAGATGTTTTCCTAGAATTGGGCCTGAATTGTTTGATTTTCATTACTGTAAAAAGTTTCTTGCTACACATGCCACATTTCTAAAAGTTCCTGAGGTAGAACTAATAGTTTGTCAAGCATGATCGTTTTGAAGTGTACGGTAACTGTGAGCAAACACATTTGAAAGTTTGTACATATCCACTCTGCCCCTGGGGGTGAATATTAGGAGACAGGTTTCACTTCATTCCGATTTACAGACAAATACGTACAAAGGGAATGAAGAAAAAGTACTGTAGGTTTCTCCCCATTTTCAGCAAATACCTTATAAATTACCTCAGGTTCTCACACAAAAAAAGGGAGAATAGTACAGTTTCTTAAGAAAATAAAATCACTTCAGAAGAACTGTGTTTTTGGAATTTGAAATAAACCCTGAGATGTCAAAACGGTTGATACATTGAGTCACTGAAGAGAAGATGGGGCAGGAAGGAGCAGGGGTCCCCAGGCTGGCGGGGGGTGTTTCCCAGTGGAGGGTCTTGGCTGGGGCCACAGGACCCTGTTATAGGTTGTCTATTGATTATTTTTGTGGACACCTCCCATCGCATTGATAAAAACAGCAGGACTCAGTTCTCTTCCTCAATTCCTTTGCAATAACTATTCGCCTGCTAAGAATGGAACCTCCCTCTGAACCACCACAGTTTTATTGGACTTCTGGCCATCTGCTTGGGTCTTGGTAGCCTCTTCTGGGTGCCATCTCTGGTACCTGGGTGGATGTCAGCCAGTGCCAGGCAGGGCAGCCAAACTGCTTGCCACGTGTTGAGGCGTATTTCTGTGCCAGTGGAAATACTACCTTTGATCCAAACCCTACCACGTGCCTGTGGAACCCCCAGAACCCACTGTCCACCAGCAGTCAGCATCTATTGGTGGGGCCCAAGTGGATCCTGCAGATTCGTATTTTGACCGCCACGTTTCTCTGGCCCTGTGGCCGCTGCTGAGAAGCACTCCAGTGGGAAACACCGGCTGTGTTGGGCCGTGCTGGGGCATCCCCATCCTCATGGAAAGGTCTGGCAAACTGCGCTTCCAGACCAGGTTACCGAGACAACACAGGGCACCTCTTGGTCCCTACCTTTACCAAAACTCCCTCCTCATTCTTTTCCTGCCAAGAGGAGGATGAAAATGTAAAAGTGTTAGTCACTCAGTCGTGTCTGACTCTCTGAGAACCCATGGACTATAGCCTGCCAAGCTCCTCTGTCTGTGGAATTCTCCAGACAAGAATGCTGGAGTGGGTTGACATTTCCTTCTCCATCCAAGAGAGGCACTCTTCAATTCAAAGCACATAAAAATGGTTCAAAAAGATATACAAGGATTTGGACTGAAAAGGAAGAAATGTCTCTGAAGATCAGAAAAAAATAAGAGACTTTAAATTTTTAGGAAGGGTGTTTCTGGATGAATGGTCGGGGGACTTCTGAAAATTTAGCAAGAGGTTTTCCTGGATGGCTCAGTGCTGAAGAATCCACTTGCTAATGCAGGAGTGGAGGAGACACAGGTTGATCCTTGAATTGGGAAGATCCCCTGGAGGAGGAAATGGCAACCCACTCCAGTATTCTTGCCTGGAGAATCCCATGGACAGAGGAGCCTGGTGGGACACCTTCAGTGGGGTCCTAAAGAGTCGTATACAACTGAGCCACTGAGCAGAAGAGCAAACACCTTCCCCTGCAAGCCAATCAAACCGTACATACGTCAGGGCCCGTGGTCCTCCTGGACCAAAGAGAATACCTCCTTCTGTCAATGAATTTGTAGGATTGGCTAGTTTGAATGATCTTATTTGGCTCTGGGGTTCAGGGGCTGTACATGGTACCTGGTCTTGGGCTATTTAGGGCAGGGGAATCTCAGAGTATTAAAGCCTGATAGAGGAGGTGATAAAGATGTGAACTCTGCACTGATTGGCTTACATTTGAAAGGTGCTAGGAATCAGCCTACCTTGCAGGACAGTCAAAGCATCAAAATACAGAAGACAAAAGACATGAGTAATAACATTATGCATAGGGAAGACAATTGTGGGGGATGTAGATATTGTTGTTCTAGGGACACAAATGCTTGCAAAAGTTCAGAAAAGATAGAGGAGAATTGTCTGTTGCTATTCCCCAGTTGTGTTGCATGGAAGAATGGCAGTTAGGAGAATGGCAGCATTAGGATGAATAGTAAGTACCAAAGACATGTGGATTTAAAAAATATTCACAACCACGAAGTTCAGAGTTATGTTTTATTTGGTGGGAATTTTTATCACTTTATCACTCACCAGGAGATGCATCTCAAGTGACGCTGAGAGAACTGCTCTGAGGAGGAAGGGGGAGGAGCCAGGTTTTATAGAAGGCTTGCACAAAAGGCAGGTAGTCCAAATATCAAAAGATTATTGTTCATTAAAGAAAATCAGATGGCCCAAGTTAAGTAATTCAGCACTTTTCTATGTATGGGAAGCTGCAAGCATTTGAGCTTAGTGAAATCCACTCCTTTGTTATGCACCTCAGCTGTCTGGTCCAGTTTCCTGTGTTTTCACATCCTGAGTTTTCTCAGGGCTCACCAGCTTACCTTGCATGGTGCCTGTTATTTGTGATGACTGTTACATTCTTATTTACTCATGTGGCAGGAAATATTCCATTTCTCAGAGAAAGTAGCAAAATGATGAAAAAAAAAAAAAAACCTAAGGACTTGTTGGCACAGTAGAATCAGTCTCAGGAGAGCATTTACTTCTCTGTTGCCTGTTAAGTTAGAGCAATAACCCCTATTTCTTCAAGCCATTGTTGAACAGGGGTTTTGTGCTAAAGATATTTCTGATGCCATAATGGGACGTCTCCATGAATCTTTCCCTCTGCACTCTGTCTAATGTAGCCCCCCATCCCAGGTCTTCCTGCCCCATCCCAGCTTTACAGCATACAACATTTTATACTTATTTGATTATTATCTTTCTCACGTACTAGAATGTAATGTCCATGAGAGAAGGACTTCTGTGTGTTCCATGTACCTGAAGTTGATGGAAAGCCCCAGAACATAGCAATCACTCAGTGGATACTTCTTGCATTAATGAGTGAAGATGCTTTATTAATCACATCAGTAAGTGTTTGTTACAAAATAAGAGTCCTGGCAAGAGAAAATATGTAAACTGAATTGCAGATGTTTCAGAGCTGAAACAGAAAGTAGAAAAAATTAGAAAGTTAGACATTTTCATGTGAGAAAACAAAGGTCAAAGAGAGATGTCACTTGACAACAGTCATACTGTTAATACAAGTTCTAGTGCCCGACACAAAAACAAACCAAAATGCCAGTGTTTGGAGCAGAAAATTTTATTGCAGGACCATGCAAAGTTAGAGGTGGCTCATGCCCTAATAGCCCTGAGCTTCCCAAAGTGTTTCATCAAAGCACTCTTAAAGGCCAGATGAGAGAGTAAGGGGTCAGAAGGGTGTGTAATCAACTCGTGCACAATTCTCTGATTGGTTGATGGTGAGGTAACAGGGTACTATCACAGAAGTTAACATCATCTTTCCTTAGACTCCAGGGGTCCTGGGACTATGTGCCATTGGTCATTAAGTAGTTAGCACCTTCCATATGTGGGAGAGGGGGAGTCTTTTTACATCTCTGAAAACTCAAGGAATTTGCATCGAATACTATTACCCATGTAACTTCAGAGAGGAGCTAAAGCAGGGGATGTGGGGGAAGACCTGTCCTTGGAAGGCCCCATATGGTCCTGCGCCATTACAATTCCTCCCATTTCTTTGATACACCTCAATTTTGAGGAGAACAAGTTTTGAACAAGAAAGTTTCAGGTAAGGAGGTTAATCATAAATTTGACAGACATATCCACAGGGTTCTGCTCAGTTACAACACTTATATTGTTAGCACATGGGCAAATTCTACAGACCTGATGTTAAATTAATCATGTGCTTTAATTAATAGCTTACAAACTATTTCAACCTACATACTTTTAGGTTGTGCCATTTCGAAATGCCATATTCAACCACTTTGACTTAACAATATTAATTCTACTTGGCTCATCCTTACAAGCTGTAGTTTTGTAACTTTATTTTTGATCAATATTTCAGAAAGATTTCTTCTTAAAAAGCTAAGCCATCAAATACTGAAAGCCTCTATTATATTTAACATAGTCTCTATTTTTAATAAGCAGTGCTATTCTGAAAGTATACAAAATAAATGTTTAGTTATTAAAAATAATTGCTTGAGGAATAAATTATTTCATTTGGTCTGGAAATTGGATTTAGATTTCATTTTTTTTCACCAATAGAAAGTCTGAGATTCAATTTCAAAATAATAATTTCAAATAATACAATTTCCAAATAATTCAAGTTCAAAATAATACTACTTAAAATTCTTATAACTTTGTAAGAAATTCTCAGTATTTGTTATAAGTAAACATTATGATTTAAATACATTTTTCAGTTTCAAGAACAGTTGATTTTTCAAACCATTGAGCCAAGATTATTTAGCTATGCACAAATGCTAATGAAGCCTAGAGGGAGGGTTGATTTGATATTTGGATGTATGTATTATCCAAGGAAACCATTGATTAAAACTCCATATTAGCATTATTTTCTTTGTTCACTGATGCTTATATTCAAAGTGTTTGATAAATTGTATAGTATTTTATTTAACAAAAGCGTCTACTAAAGAATACATCTTATATTTCCTTGGCCAAAATTATCAAACAGAAGCAGCATAAGCAATCTGGTCTCAGGATATCCCCAGTGGTGGATGAGGCAGTCTTGTCAATAAGGAATAATGAACTGTAGAAGAAACAATTGATCATTTCAGTTAACTATTTGATTTAAAATATGCTCAAGGCACGGGGTTCCCTGTCAGGCACACAAGCTCTTCAAGTATTTCTTTGCCTCCTTTGTCGAAGCATTTACGGAGGATTATTTTAAGTAATTTTTATTGGAGTATAGTGGCTTCATAATGTTGTGTAGTTTCTGTTGCATAGCAAAGTGAATCAGCTCGACGTATACATGTACCTGCTCTTTTGTGGATTTCTGTCCCCTTGGGGTCACCCCAGAGCGCTTGAGTTCCTCGTGCTATGCAGTAGGTTCCCAGAAGTTATCCATTCTATACACGGTATTAGTAGTGTATGTAGGCCAATCTCCGTCTCCCAATTCACCCCCGCCACCCTTCTTCCCTGGCAGCCATACGCCTGTTCTCTATGTCCGTGTCTTACAGAGGCGTATTTAACAACAGCCTTTCTGCTGGGCTCTAAGAAACGCGGTCCTGGAGTTGGAGACCTCAGGAAATGGTGAGGGGATGCGGCCACCGGGGGCCACCTCCCCATGCTCCCGTAACTGCACGTCTGTCGTGCGTGTTGGTGCGGGGTGGCCACAGGGAACCAGCAGACAAGTTGGGAGTCGGGAACTTTGGCAAGGATAACCCTGCATGGGTCCTGCGCCATCAGAAGCGTGTGTATGAAGCTGAAGGTAATGCGACCGGCGTAGGTGGGGAACAGTGTCCCGGAGCACGAAGTCGGGGAGTTGCCTGTTGAGGGCATCCTGAAGCACAGGGGTCGTGTCCCTGCAGAAAGAGCAAGGACGAAACAGACGGGAGGGCGGCTGCGCATCAGACCCCAGTGAGGCAGGAGGGGAGCGGTGTCACCACCGCGGCTGGCCCCAGGGAGGCGTGCGAGACAGCCTTGGGGGGCGGCGGCCTGAATCAGGCAGAAACAGCTCCCGGGAGTGAGAACGTGCGGAGAACGGGCTGCCCAGGAGCCACAGAGCTCATGCTGAAGTGACCTTGACCCGGATGTGACCTCTCAGGAGGGGGCAGAGACCCTCTGCTCCTCGGCGTCTCGGGGGACTTGACCCGGATGTGACCTCTCAGGAGGGGCAGAGACCCTCTGCTCCTCGGAGTCCCGGGGGACTTAACCCGGATGTGACCTCTCAGGAAGGACAGTGACCCTCTGCTCCTCGGCATCCCGGGGGAATCTGCTGTTTGTCTCCCTGGAGCTGCTTTCAGGGTGGAGACCCTCAGTGAAGAAGGGCTGGGGGAGGCAACTTGGAATGAAGGGTCGTCCAGGACCCAGAGGCGATCAGGCTGAGAGAAGTAAAGCAGACAGAGATGATTATCCTATGGTGTCATGTATGGAATCTAAAAGAAAAGAACCATACAAATAAACTCACTGACAGAATAGAAATAGACCCACAGAAGCAGAGAACAAATTTATGGTTATCAAAGGATAACATGCTCGGTTGCTCAGTCACTCCTGACTTGTTGCGACCCCGGGGACCGCAGCCTGCCAGGCTCCTCTGTCCATGCAGTTTGCTGCGTACAAAATAAACAGCAAGGACCTGCTGCATAACATGGGAAACTATATTCAATATCTTGTAATAATAATCTGTGAGGGTAAATAATCTAGATACACCTGTGTGTGTGAGTGTGTTAGTCACTCAGTATGCCCGACTCTTTGTGCCATGGACTGCCGCCCGCCAGCGTGCTCTGTCCATCAGATTTCCCAGTCTAGAATACTGGAGTGGGTTGCTGTTTCTTCTTTCAGAGGATCTTCCTGATCCAGGGATTGAACCTGGCTTAACTGCATTGCAGGCAGATTCTTTACAGTCTGAGCCACCAAGGAAGTGGTATATTCCATGTACCACATCTTCTTTATCCTTTCATCCCTCAATGGACATTTAGGTTGCTTCCATGTCCTTCTTGGCTTCCCTGGTGGCTCAGATGGTAAAAAAAAAACTTGGCTGAAATTCTGGAGACACAAGTTCCGTCCCTGGGTTGGGAAGGTACCTGGAGAAGGGAATGGCAACCCACTCCAGTATTCTTGCCTGGAGAATTTCATGGAGAGAGGAGCCTCGTGGGCTATAGTCAGACACGACTATATATATATCTGTGTGTGTGTGTGTGTGTGTGTATGAATCACTTTGCTGTACATCTGAAACTAGCATAGCATTGTTAAACAACTGTACATTAAAAAAAAAATTATTAACCCAGTGATCTGTACCTGCTTCTGAAAGGAGACCTCAGACAACTTAACCTTGGACAAACCACAGGATTGCTGAGTTCTTCCAATGGTATTTTCCATTTGGGGGAGTTTGTGAACCAAGCACTTCCAAGGCATAATAGGAGCCTCCTTGCTGCTTTTCAGGTTAATGACGCATCCTTTCCACTGTGAACAGGTGAGTCCACCTGGGGCTCATGATCATCACAGCTTTGGAGCCCAGAGCAGAACAAGTTCTTGGGAAGGATGATGAACAAACCAAATGCCCCCAAGCATGTGCCTTTCCAGCCAGTACTCTTCTTGGGGGAGAGTCTTCCCCAGTTAGCAACTGCAAAATACATCCTGAAACCTGCCTCCAGCTGAGAAGCAATGCGAATTCAATTAATTTAAAAATACACTGTTGGTAGGAATGTAAATTGATACAGCTACTCTGGAGAACAATATAGAGCTTCCTTAAAAAAAACTGAAAAGAGTTACCATAGGATCCATTAATCCCACTCCTGAGTATTTATCTGGAGAAAACCATAATTCAAACTGTAGCACTATTTACAATAGCCAGGACATGTTTAGTCACTCAGTCATGTCTGACTGTAGCCCACCAGGCTCCTTTGTCCATGGAATTCTCCAGGTCAGAATACTGGAGTGGGTTGCCATTCCCTTCTCTAGGTACCTGCCCAGCCCAGGAATCGAACCTGTGTCTCCAGCATTGCAGGCAATTTTTTTTTTTTTTTTTTTTTACCATCTGAGCCACCAGGGAAGCCAAGCAGGACATGGAAGCAATCTAAATGTCCATCGAGAGATGAAAGGATAAAGAAGATGTGGTACATGGAATAATACCATGGAATGTTACTCAGCCATAAAAGAAAACAAAATAATGCTACTTGCAGCAACATGGATAGACTTAGACAATATTATACGAGTGAAGTAGGTCAGGCAAAGAAAAATATCATATGATATCACCTAGCTGCACTCTAAAGAGCAATGATACAGATGAACTTACTTACAAGTCAGAAACAGACTCTCAGAGAACAAACTTATGGTTATCAAGGGAGAAGAGTGAGGGCAAGGGATGATTAGGAAGTTTGGGATGGATGTGTACACACTGCTATATTTAAAATGTATAACCAACAAGAACCTACTGTATCGCACAGAGACCTCTGCTCAATGTTATGTAACAGTCTAAGTGGGAAAAGAACTTGAAGAAGAATAGATACATGTGTACCTAAATCACTACTGTATATCTGAAACCAAGAAAACATTGTTATTCCACAATACTCCCATATAAAATAAAATGTTTTAAAAAATTCTAGAATCTTATGGCACCCAGGCAGGAGGAGAGATGCAGACAAGAGTCTGAGGCAAGAAAAGCCAAAGAGAAATAACATGGTTAGCATCCTTGGTATCACACACCCTCTCCAATCCCCTTAATAATGGTGGTTTACCATTCAGCATTGACCATTTCAGTAGAAGTTTCCTTGCAGAACTAGTGACTTTAGGTCTGTTACAAGCTTGTGGATTTTGTCTCCACCAGCCCCAGGTGGGAATGTGGTTTTTCCTGGGAGGCTGAAAGTCAGCATCCTTCTAGCCCTAAACATGAGGTATTTCTCTTTCTTGATTTCTCTTTGGCTTTTATCACTAGTTGAAGGTGAAATGTTATGTAGAATGTTGTGTACAGTATGATCTCATGTCTTTACAAACATAGACAGCAAAGTGACCCATAAATGCACAGACTAACTGGGAACCTCTGCTAACTGATTCCCTCCACAACTAGGAGTGCCTGATTTGGGAGAGACCTTGATTTTTTATTTTATATATTTTATTTTTTAAATGCTTGAATTACTTTCACAATTAAAAAGTATGTTATGCAGTAAAACTAAAAGCATGACTAAATAGTTAAAAATGAATAAATTAAAATTTAAAATACAAAAATCTGGTTCTAATTTTTTTTTCATTTGGATTTCAGAAAATTACAAAGTTCTCTTCTGAGTGTTTTAGGATATAACTGTTGGGTTCACAGGAGCACATCCAGGTCAGAGTTCTGTTTCCAGGTTGGGGACTTCCTGAGTTAAATTGTTTAAAACATGAGCTCTTAAATGTGTCTGTGCTCTGAAGACCTAAAAACAACTTTGTTCTACTCCCTCTGCCTCCTCTGCCCCAGCCATGTGGGTGAACTAAGAGGCATTCTTTTTTTATTTTTTTATTTTTCAGTGGGTTTTGTCATACATTGATATGAATCAGCCATAGAGTTACACGTATTCCCCATCCCGGTCCCCCATCCCACCTCCCGATTCCTCTGGGTCTTCCCAGCCCACCAGGCCTGAGCACTTGACTCATGCATCCCACCTGGGCTGGTGGTCTGTTTCACCACAGATAATATACATGCTGTTCTTTCAAAACATCCCACCCTCACCTTCTCCCACAGAGTTCAAAAGTCTGTTCTGTACTTCTGCATCTCTTCTTCTGCCCTGCATATAAGGTCATCGTTACCATCTTTCTAAATTCCATATATATGTGTTAGTATGCTGTAATGTTCTTTATCTTTCTGGCTTACTTCACTCTGTACAATGGGCTCCAGTTTCATCCATCTCATTAGAACTGATTCAAATGAATTCTTTTTAACGGATGAATAATATTCCATGGTGTATATGTACCACAGCTTCCTTATCCATTCATCTGCTGATGGGCATCTAGGTTGCTTCCTTGTCCTGGCTATTATAAACAGTGCTGCGATGAACATTGGGGTGCACGTGTCTCTTTCAGATCTGGATTCCTCAGTGTGTATGCCCAGAAGTGGTATTGCTGGGTCATATGGTATTTCTATTTCCAGTTTTTTAAGAAATCTCCACACTGTTTTCCATAGTGGCTGTCCTAGTTTGCATTCCCACCAACAGTGTAAGAGGGTTCCCTTTTCTCCACACCCTCTCCAGCATTTATTGCTTGTAGACTTTTGGATAGCAGCCTTCCTGACTGGCATGTAATGGTACCTCATTGTGGTTTAGATTTGCATTTCTCTGATGATGAGTGATGTTGAGCATCTTTTCATGTGTTTGTTAGCCATCTGTATGTCTTCTTTGGAGAAATGTCTGTTTAGTTCTTTGGCCCATTTTTTGATTGGGTCATTTATTTTTCTGGAATTGAGCTTCAGGAGTTGCTTGTATATTTTTGAGATTAATCCTTTGTCTGTTTCCTCATTTGTTATTATTTTCTCCCAATCTGAGGGCTGTCTTTTCACCTTACTTATAGTTTCCTTTGTTGTGCAAAAGCTTTTAATTTTCATTAGGGCCCATTTGTTTATTTTTGCTTTTATTTCCAATATTCTGGGAGGTGGGTCATAGAAGATCTTGCTGTGATTTATGTCAGAGAGTGTTTTGCCTATGTTCTCCTCTAGGAGTTTTATAGTTTCTGGTCTTACATTTAGATCTTTAATCCATTTTGAGTTTATTTTTGTGTATGGTGTTAGAAAGTGTTCTAGTTTCATTCTTTTACAAGTGGTTGACCAGTTTTCCCAGCACCACTTGTAAAGAGATTGTCTTTTTTCCATTGTATATCCTTGCCTAAGAGGCATTCTTATGCAAAGGATGCAACTTGAAACGGCCCTGTGATCTGGTCCACATTTTGACGCATGAATCTTGACTGGCTGGGATCTGCCAGCCGCAACAAAAGTGCATCACATATGAGACTTGGAGCTGAATGGTTGATCCCAGGACATTACTTTCTATAGGAGACAGTTGGTTACATTCCATTTTTAGTACTGATCTCGGCCAGGCAGCTTTGAGTGGTGGCGTGAAGAGAGATCTTAATTCCTTGCCCAGGAATTGAATCTGAATAGCCTAGATGAGAAGCTTCCTAGGTGACGTTAGTAGTAAAGATCTCACCTGCCAATGCAGTAGACATAAGTGATGCTGGTTCAATCCCTGGGTTGGAAAGATGCCCTGGAGGAGGGCATGGCAACCCACTCCAGTATTCTTGCCTGGAGAATCCCATGGACAGAGGAGCCTGCAGTCCATGAGACTGCAAAGGGTCAGACAAGACTGAAGTGACTGAGCTCACACACAGCCTGGATGAGAACTAGGAATCCCAGCTTCCATCAAAAATACATTTATCACGGAGGCAGAAACCGTAAATGCAGTACAAAGCTTATTATTAAAGACAGAGCACAATACCAAGTAGGAGAGCACATAGAGAAACTGTTTGTTTAGTTGGTAGAAGGAAGGCAGACATGCACACACGAAGAGAGAGGGTGTGGGTCTCTCCCCTAACCTCCGCAAATGAAGAGGAGTACAGTAAAGAGGCATTTGTCATTCCTATAGGTCAGTTCTTCCAGGTCTTTGTCATCCTTCAGGTCAGTTGTCTGGTTTCTTTTTCCACACCTGACCCACTCGGGGACACTCCCCTGGGGCGCACATACATACCTCAGCCAAGATGGATCTCGAAGGGAAGGCTTCTGGGCACAGACTGGCATTATCCCCTAACTTTTGACTCACAAGGAGACTTTCCGTGCACGTGTAGTGTCTCTCTTGTCCCAAAAGAGTGGAGGAAGAAGACTTCTTAATCCTTTATGCAAACAGTATTTTGCCTCTCTTTGCCATGACTATTACCTTAAGGTGTTTACAAGAGACAAACATTGGCTATTTACCCTGTTTCTGTTGCCACTTCCACTTCAGAGGGCAAACAGGAGACTGGCTGTAAATGCCTCAACTGGAGCCCACCTATCTTTGGTCTCAGGAAATGCAAACAGGAGGCTAGTTGTAAATGCCTAACCTGAAGCCCATCTATTTCTTAGATCAGTACCAAAGATTAGAATTGATGGACTATGTTAAAGTCTTATTTTCTCCCCAGAATAAAGGTACAAATATTGTATGTTCATGTCACTAGTGAACAGTTTAAAGGAAAAGGGTTAGTTTTTCTCAGTCTGATATGCTTCCTTAATTTAGTTCTCTGTCTTCATTCCAGAATTTGCTCATTTACTGCATGATTATTAGTTCAAACACGCATTTTATTCTTGGAGATGACTCATGCCACAGCGCTGCTGATGGGACAGATCTGCCGGACACAAGAACCCACCTTCCACAGCGGGGGCCCTGATGCTGTGCTCAGGCTCTTGGGGCCAGCCACTCTGCACAGCAGTTTGATCTGACCCTCCATCCCAGGCATTGCTGTAAAGGCCTCAGAAACATCCAATCCTTGACTCAACCAGGCAACTCATTTTTACAGAGGAGGAAGTGCTGTTTAAGTAACTGAGTCAATGGACGTGAGTTTGAGCAAACTCCAGGAGATAGTGAAGGACAGGGAAGCCTGGTGTCCATGGGGCCACAAAGAGTCAGACATGACCGAGAAACAACAACAACATCCAAGGTTTCCAGCTAATAAAAGTGGATGAAAGTGACATTCCAACCCCAAAAGCTGCATTGGAGACCATACTTTGTATTAAAATCTTTATATCTTTCTGAATTCTCTTCCCGCTGTAGACTGAAAAACAAAACAAAACAAAAACAAAACTAGTCACAACCTACAAGTTGAGAGTTATGCTTTATTTGGTGGGAATTTTTAGGACTTCAAGTCTGGGAGGCAGCATCTCAAGTAACCCTGAGAGAACTATTCCAAGGAGGTGGATAGGGGAAGAGTCAGGTCATATAGAAGTTTGCAACAAGGGGCAGGTAGTCTGAACATCAAAAGTTTGTTTGTTTTTTTAACTTTTGCCATACTAGTTTATTTGTCTATTTTTCAATTTATTTTAATTGGAGGCTAATTACTTTACAATATTTGGTGGTTTTTGCCGTACATTCAGATGAATCAGCCATGAGTGTACATGTGTCCCCCATCCTGACTCTCCCCCTCCCTCCCTCCCCATCCTATCCCTCATGGTCATCCCAGTGCACCAGCCCCAGACATCTCAAGTAAAGGAATTTTAAACAAGCTGGCTTTTTTTTAAATTCAGAAAACTGACATCATGGCATCTGGTCCCATCATTTCATGGCACATAGATGGGGAAACAATGGAAATGGTGACGGACTTTATTTTCTTGGACTCTAAAATCACTGCAGATGGTGACTGCAGCCATGAAATTAAAAGGTCCTTGCTCCTTGGAAGAAAAGATATGACAAATATAGACAGCTTAGTAAAAAGCAGAGACATTACTTTGCAGACAAAGGTCTGTCTAGTCAAGGCTATGGTTTTTCCAGTAGTCATGTATGGATATGAGAGTTGGGCCATAAAGAAGTTGAGCACTGAAGAATTGATGCTTTTGAACTGTGGTGTTGGAGAAGACTCTTGAGAGTCCCTTGGACAATAAGGAGATCCAACCAGTCCATCCTAAAGGAAAGCAGTCCTGAATCTTCATTGGAAGGGCTGATGCTGAAGCTAAAGCTCCACTACTTTGGCCACCTGATGCAAAGAAGTGACTCATCTAAGACCCTGATGCTGGGAAAGATTGAATGCAGGAGGAGAAGGGGACGACAGAGGATGAGATGGTTGGATGGCATCACTGACTCGATGGGCATGAGTTTGAGCAAGTTTCAGGAGTTGGTGGTGGGCAGGGAAGCCTGCAGTCCATCGAGTTGGAAAGAGTCAGACACGACTGAGTGACTGAACTATGTGTAGTAAGGTGTAAGAGTCTGGGCTCACTGACATCATTCCTTTCACATGCCTCTCAGCTATCTGAGGTCAGCATCTTGTGCTTTGATTTTTCACATCCTTACTTCCTTACTCACCATAGAGAATGGCAGCAGCCAGATAGCTGCTGGATGGCAGGTATTGCTTTTCTTGGGCACCCTCGGGGCTCAGAAATTCACATTTTGAGTGCTGGAATCAATGATGGCTGTGACATCCCTGTTTATTGATGTGGCAGGAAATACTCTATTTCTCACCACTTTGTATATATGTACATCAAAAATGCAAAATTAATAAAATAGAACCATTGACTACACACTTGTATGACCTGCAGTGGGAAAGCTTCTTGGAGATTTGAGCAATTGAGATCCATGACATGTGGTGCAAGGATGCCTGGTTAAGCTGTCACCACCAATAGCTTGGAAATTGTTGGCTGAAATTGCAGCTGCAGCAGAAGAGGTTGGATAATAGGAGAGTTTTGCTGTGTGTTGGTTGCTGTAAGTGGTATTTATTTGTCAAGGTATTGGAAAAAGAAGTGGGGAGAGAGAGACAATGAGAGGGAGAAAGACAGATGGGAGTGCACGTGTAGAGAGAGAGAGAGAGAGACATAGGCGGAGAGAGAAGCCTTAGAAAGGAACACTTGCTTTACAAGCAGAAATGAAACAAACAAACAAACAAAAACAGAACAGGGAAATCTTAAAATTTGTAGCTTTAGATGGTAGGATAAACCAGTTCTGGGTAGCTCCAATATTAAGTTGTGGATCTGAGGAAAAAAACTTGAATGATAGAGACTCAATAAAACCTCTGCAGGTTACAAGGACCCCAGACAAAACCCCACTAAAGGATTGTTAACGAACTACCCACCCCTTGCCCCAGACTGCTCCAGCGTAGCCCGCAGGTTCAGAGGAAACATCTGGCAGTAAGAAATCAAAGAAAGACAGCAAATTTGAGAACTATCTGGAAAAGAATGTGAGGTATGGCTATTGACACAGAACTGCCAGGCCAATACTGAACACCAGGCCTCCCTGTCACTCACCATCTCCCAGAGTTTGTCCAAGTTCATATCCATTGTGTCAGTGATACCATCCAACCATCTCCCCCTCTGACGCCCTTTCCTCCTTCTGCCATCAATCTTTCCCAGCAACAGGAACTTTTCCAATGAGCCAGCTGTTTGCATCAGGTGACCAAAATACTGGAACTTCAGCTTCAGCATCAGTTCTTCCAATGAGTATTCACGACCGATTTAAGATTTCCTGGTTTGTTCTCCTCGCTGTCCAAGGGGCTCTCATTTTCTTAGTGCTATAAAATATGACGATTCTTATAACAGATGACAGATCACTATCATCTAAGGGAACTGTGTAGAAAGCAAAGCAAAAGAAGAGAAAAGTAAAAAAGAACAAACATGGCACTAGAACGTTAGTATGTATGCCTTTCGCTGTACTGAACGGGCTGCCCAGCTGTGCATCCTCTGACAGCCACATCTGAGGGGCCTGAGAGGGGGTGGAAAAGACAGAACCTCCCAGGACGAGAAGGGGCCCCAGGAAGCTGCCTCGGGGCCTTTGCGTGTGCTGGAGCAGCCTCATGGGCCAGGCTGCATCGCCTGTGACATCAAACTGCCCTCAGAGAATACGTGGGGCTGTGTGCATGTGAGCTGGACCTCTTGTAAGTCAGCAAGCAATTCTTGTCACTTGGCTCACTAAAAGACCACCGTGTGTTTTAAATTCAAACACAATCATTTTTTCCTAAATTCAAACTGCGGTACCTGAACCCAGTCAGATCACCCAGTCGACAACTCAGGGCCAAGAGAAGTCTGCAAAGGCAAGCTCAGTTACAGTGCACTGGCATCCTAAGAGATGCCTAAGGGAAAATCCGTATTTGCAGGCAACATCTCCTGATCCCCAGGGAGCCCTAAAAGGCAGACTATTTAATTTTATGAATGAGGCCATTAATAAATGAGGCCATTATGAATGAGGCCTCCATTTTCCTGGAGGCCATTAAATATACAAATGGTCCCTAAATTCCAGCTTGTTTTGCGTTTCACCGCAGCAAGCCAGAATCATCAGGCGTTTTCTCTGTTGAGCAACAGTGGGCATGGAGGCAGGTGCATGGTAAATTGGCAGATGTTTATTCTGAAGAATAAAACTCATAGAGGGAAGTCCAGTCAATACCTTTGTGGATTTTTCTCTTATTTTTTGAGAGTTTATTCAAAATATAGAAAGTGTATTGTTGCATGTTTTAAAGGAAGCTAGACTAGTTTGCATGGAAGTTTCATTAAATATAAATGTGTCTTTTACATTCTCCCCCTTCTTCCCACACACAAAAATTATAGCACAGTCATTCAACTCAAAACAGGGAAACTTCAAAATAAATTTCAGGATCCAGGATCACTTGCACTGCATGTGAATTATCTATTTTTAACCTCAGCATAAGACTTATTTTTAGAGCCTGAAATCAACTGAGGTAGCCTTATTTATGGCATGACCCAACTGGGAGATGAAGTTGGCTGTGATCATGGGCCCAAATACATAAATTCTAACTTAGTTTATTTAATGCAAGGGATGCTTGATGACCAACAGTAACATTTGTTTGAAATTTTCAGAACTCAGAAAGGATTTTCCCTTTTTAATTGTTTTTAGACTTGCAGTATATTTAGATTAACTTCTGAAAGATTGGAAATGTCTCTTTTAAATTCAGTAACTAAATTCCATTTAAGATGATTTTGGGTCTTGGCATGATTACTGACAGATTAGAAATCATCCTGGAAACATCATCCAATTCCCCTTTCACATGGTGCCAAGAGTCGTCCTCACTGACTTTCATGTGTGTTTTGTGAACTCAGATTAATTTCATCAGAATATCTGTTTACGGAGTTGTTAACATGATTTTACTTCTTTTCAAGATGATGTATTAGCTAATCTAAATGTTGATGTAGAACCAACTGAATTCTCAACAGAGTGATAGTCTATACTCTTATTTTATTTTACTTCATTTCATTAATTCTTATTTACAGGGGAGATTGGACACTTCGCCAGCTCTAAGGATTCTAAATTAGTCATTAAACATGAGCATCATCTCAAGTTTCAGGTCAATGTCATCCTAAATCAGTCCAGACGAAAGTTCACTCAAGCTACACAACATTTCTCATAACTGGTTTTTATCTTCTTTGCTTATGAAAGCATCTTTAAAAAATGTATGAGTGAGAAGTGAAGTGAGCAGAGCAAGAATCTAAAGACATCAGGGAAGAGAGCAAAAGAGAATAATTAACCAAAACCATGAGCTCATCCTTTTTCTCCTCTATAGTTTTGGTTAGTTTGTAGGAGTTGAACATCTTTATGATTTAGAGTGATAGGAAAATGCTCCAGTCTATCTCAAAAGATGGTTTCTAGTTAATCTCACATGGTGGATCTTCAATTTTATAAAAACCATATAGTTTTAAAATATCATTTTTAGCCCTTTTTCTTTGGCTTCGTATCCCTTACTTAGCATTTCTTTCCCCAGCTTGAGTATGGCTTAAATTCATTATTTTATTTCTATAATGGGGAGGATGTTGGATTTCATATAATCTATGTGTAAATAAATCACTACTCCACCATTTTCCAGGTGAATGAAATGAGAATACTACCTATCTCACAGAACTGGCTGAAAGAGTTACTGATATAATGTAAAGAGATCCCTAGCACACCGAATGTCTGGTAGATAGCTGTCTTTCACAAGAAATGTGTTGAATTAGTAAATCTCTTCATGAAATCATTGAAGATTTAAATATGCCAAGGATACACACCCAGATCACACAGTTAAGTGGTAGAGAGGGGATTTGAACCCAGGGTCTCTGCTGTTGTGCCAGCCACCTTTATGGGCCCAAAGATGTCAAGCCAAAACAATAATAAAACTTACATAATCATACAATCATGTGTTAAATATGATTTCCTCTAACCGTGCATTCTAGAATTAAAATTCTCTAAGTCAGTGAAACTTAAATGTTCTCACCAAAATAACAACAACAAAAAAGGTTACTATGTGACTGATGGAGGTCTTAAGTGGGTAGATGGGCAGAATCCTTTCACAATGTATGAGATCAAGTCATCACAATGTGTAGTTTCATATCTTATAATTGTATTTGCCAACTATACCTCAATAAAGCTGAAAAAAACCCCTTAAAAATAAAGGCATCCAAATGTTCCCCCTCACATCTGATAATAGTCTGCCCGGTTGCCCTGGCGTACACAGCTCTTCACGCCTCCCCTGGCCACTGCCCCAGCCTCACCCCAGAAGCGCCAGGTTCATCACCGGCAGGCCAGCCATGCGGGCTTCTGTGAGTGTGCAGCTCCACGTCACCAAGATAAGGGCTTCACACCAGCAAGGGCTCCCAGTCTGGCACCCTCTTTCCAGTGACATTCACAAGGCAGGTTTCTTCCTGCTATTCAGAACTCAGAGACAGCTTTACGGGGAGACAGTTCCAACCAACTGTCCAACGTTTCCTTCACCGCACAGCATTCTCTTCTTATCACAAAGCACCATCTTTTAGCTTTCTAATCAATGTATGAAGGGCTTTATTGATGTATTGATTCATTTACTTCCTCTCCATCTGGCTCTAGAGGATGCATATTTTTAGGGAGCATGTTTTCTCATTCAACACTGTTTTTTCAGTTTTGAGTTCAGAGGAATGTCTGATGCAGAGAAATGACTCCAAAAAATGTGTTGAATTTAGACTGTGAGGCAGTTGTTTGAACAGCATGTGTGTGAGTGAGTGTGTGTGTGAGTGTGTGAGTGTGTGTGTGAGTGTGTGTGTGAGTGTGTGTGTGAGTGAGTGAGTGTGTGTGAGTGTGAGTGTGTGTGAGTGTGTGAGTGTGTGTGTGAGTGAGTGAGTGTGTGTGAGTGTGAGTGTGTGTATGCGCGCGTGCACATGTGTGTGGGCTGTGCTTAGTCGTGTCCTATTTGCAGCACCATGGACTGTAGCCTATGAGGCTCCTCCGCCCATGGAATTTTCCAGGCGAGAATACTGGAATGGTGTTTGTTTCCTACTTCAGGGGACCTTCCCAACCCAGGAACTGAACCCATGTCTCTTGTATCTCCTGCATCGGTGGGCAGATTCTTTACTCCTAGTGCTACCTGGGAAGCCCATACATCAAACATCCAAGTGATATTAACAGCATACATCAAAGCAATTTGGTAAAAATTCACCCTTTGCATGTTAAATCTACCTTCATCCGTTGCTTGCTAGTACAAATAATAAAAATAATTTATATGAAATAAATAAATAAAAATAAAAATAATTTTTATAATTAATTTGATCACAAACACATGTAAATGTGAAACATGTATTAATAATTCTATAACAGTACAGCATTGTGTGGTGGTTTTAAACGCTTTAAGATCTTTTACTATTCTCATCAAAATGGAAACACAAAATTAAGCAGTACTCACAGGAAACTCACAGACCTTGAAAAGATATCTATTGGATTTCAGGGTTTTTAAATCTATGGCGCAAGTGTTAAAGAAGTTACCTCAGGATGCTGGGTTCTAGTGTCTTTTTGAGTTCAGGACTTTGAGACTGGATGGTAAACCGGGGACCTCTTGGTTCCTTGGGAGGCCTGAACCAAGGATCAGGTTATCTTCTCTTTCAGCATGTTAACGAAATCTTCTGAGTGCAAAGTCATCCTTCTGTTTGATAGGAGAGTTTGGTGCAGTTAAAAATTTGCTAATTACTAGGACTGAAGTCCAAGGTTCCTGGCTCAATCATAAAGGTCTCTGCCAGTAACTTACCTTCTGATAAAAGCAAATGGGTGGGTCAGTATTTTTTCCTTTGTATATTTGATTTTTCGCTTCTGGGTGATTCACTATTAGATATAATTGCTATCGTGTGAACACAAGCAAGCTGAATTTCCACAGCAAAAGGAAAAGGATATATTTCCTGAGCATTGATAAAGCAACATTCACAGGATCGACATGCAACAGTCATGTGATGCCTTTGGCAAAACTGGTAAATCTCATGGGAACTGAACGCTGACAATGAGGTCAAGTGTTGCTGTCAATTACTGCTCAATACAGGTTCATGTATTTGTATTAGCAACAGATGGTTTTCAATTTAATTGTCCCACATCATCTATAATTCTAAAGATGATGTTTTCATAAGAAAGGAGATTATAAACCACCTGGAAAATTAAGGCCCCCATTTTCTTAATGAATAATTCATTGTCATCATTCTGTCCCACCATTTTTACAGTGATCCTTAGGAAGTTACAGCTAAATTTTAAATTATGAAAAAGGATGAAAATTATATATGAATACTGTAGAAAGCTATTAGACCTCTGTCATACTTTATATTTTTTTTTGTAAAACTTGATTTTACTTTATCCTAGAAGAGACAAAAACATGGAATGACATTTTGTTAATACAAACTCCCTACTTACTTGAATTTGCACTTGTTAAATTTTAACTCAGGTCCAGTACACACAAAGAACTAAAAAGAGAAATCTTTCACTGCACCAATGTCAGGCTTGTAATGAAAGCCACCCTGCTGGTTGTAGCTCTAATAATAAACTTTCTTTTATACAAGGCCTTTTAAAGTTACAGGGTCACAAAATGCCTTGAAAATAAATCTCAAAAAGAACAGCAAATTCTGGAATCACATCCAAATTCTGTAGGCCTGTGACTCTAACAGAGTTAATAAATTGTAGGTGTAAATGACTAACTGCATGCAGACCCAGCGGTGAGTATGTTCAACAGATAAAAATGAACAAGTGTTGAGGACCAAAGAAAGCAGCCGTGATTTAGGGCAGATACTTCCAGAAGTTAACTGAGGCTGCGGGAAGCATGGCTGAGGGCCTCAGATGAGGGAGCTTTGGAGATACACGCACCTGGAAAGCCACCCCACCTGCGGAGTGGAAAGGGGTGATGCCATATTCATGAGCTTGTTAGCAGTCATTGGCTCAATCCTTGTGAAAATAAAAACCTGTACACTATTGATGTGTGTGTGTTAGTCACTCAGTCCTGTCCAACGCTTTGTGATCCCATGGACTGTAACCCGCCAGGATTCTCTGTTCATGGAATTCTCCAGAGAAGAATACTGGAGTGGGTTGTCATTCCCTTCTTCAATACACTATTGATGCTCTGTATAAAACAGATAAGTAATGAGAACCTACTGTATAGCACAGGGAACTCTACTCAAAGCTCTGTGGTAACCTAAGTGGAAAGAAATCCAAAAAAGAGGGGATATACATATATAATACAGCTCATTCATTTTGATGTATGGTAGAAACTGACACAACAGTGTAAAGTAACTATTCTCCAATAAAATTTTTAAAAATTAAAAATAAAGTAACTAGAAAAAAAAGATGTATGACAAAGAGAAAAAAAAATCTACAAAAGTGTTAACTGTTCATTTTCTGGGATTGCCTCCTAAGCAAAGCCCAAGGGAGCCCAATCACCCCCACAACCACCACCACCCACTTTACACGAAGATGACTCATTCTCATTTTTTCTTTCTTCTTCCGTCAAATACTGAGAAAGAGCGAAGGATCAAAATGGGAGACTTTTTTTGTTTGTTTTTAGTTTGATATTTGACACTTGAGACCCCTATGAAGGGGGTGGAGGAGACCCTCCCAGTGTTAGGACTTGGTTCTCTTTATAGGCAGGTATTTTCCCTTCTTAATTCCAAAAGCACCTCATGTTCTTGACTCTGGGCACATTCACCTTGCTTTACACCTGACATCAGTGTTTTTTTACGCCTCCCTTACTCATTTCCAAGCATCTCTGATGGGATCTGTAATCAACTTTCCTCTCTTGGGGTGAGCCATTCCTTATTTTTGTTCCTGGTACAGTATCAGCAAGTATTTTGCATTTTCCATATTATTGATCTCCCTGGTAAGAAATTTCAAAATACATTTTGTTAGTTTCCTCATTATTATTATTATTATTTTATTAGAACAGGCTTGCTTTTGCCTAACTGATTGCATTTTCCCTTACTAAAATTCATATTTGTTTTACCTGAGCTAATTGTCTGAAGTACTGGAGAATTTTTCTCTGACTTCTGCTAAGTTACAAGTCACACATAGGTTTTGTATGCTGGCATTTACAACATTGCTTTTATTTTTCACTCACCATAAAATCCATTTTAGTTTAACTTTTTAAATCAAGCTGGAACATGTTACTAGATCATATCTCTGATGGCTTCATTAACTCTTGATTTGCATTTAGGTACAATGTCCTGCTTTACCAGAGAATCTATTGGCCCAGAGAAAGGTTATTAGTTACCTAAGTCAACACTTCCATTTAACACTCAAAATTTTGCCAGTATTTTGCTAGGTTGCAACCTGTCATCTTGATAATTTTCAACACTTCCAAGTGACTGGAGATCAAAATCACCCTGCTCCATATTTAGTCATCTTTTCTGAAGTGAAATTCTCCCTGAACTAAAACCACTATGCCTTTCAATAGTCTTAGTCACAGACCCTGTGGAAAAGAAAAAAGTTATTAATAATATCCATGTGACAGCTTTAAAGTTATCTTTAAATGTTTCCACTCATCCACTGAATCTCTTCATTTAATGGGCCGCTGGCCAGGGTCTCCTGAGGCGGTTGGTTTGTGTTACTGATGGGACACTCGAATTACAGCAAGAAAAGCCAGGAGTAGGGCAGGGCGATTGCCTGTCCTTACGGTACACTTTCTGTGCATCACAGTAGGGAGTTTTGAGTTACCAGGCTCCGCTGAATAACTTTAGGCTTATAACTCAAACTTTTATTCTTAAATTTGTGCACTGACTTATTCCCCGAAAACCTGCTCCACGCGAGCCCCTAAGATAGCTGCACCATTTCACATTCCCATGAGCGATGCACACAGGTTCTAGTTTCTCTGTGTCTTTGGCCACATTTGGTACTGTGTTTTTATTACAGCTATTCTACTGGGCTTTCGGTTTCATTTGCACCTTCCTAAAGGCTAACGAGGGCTTCCCAGGTGGCGCTAGTGGTAAAGAATCCGCCTGCCAATGCAGGAGACAGGAGACGTGGGTGCGATCCATGGGTTGGAAGATCCCTTGAGGGAGGGCATGGCAGTCCACTCCAGTATTTTTGCCTGGAGAATCCCATGGACAGAGGACCTTGATGGGCTACAGCCCATGGGGTCGCACAGAGTTGGAAACAACTGAAGCGACTTAGCATGCTTGCTAGGATTAATGAAACTGATTATCTTTTATTTGTTGTTTATCATTCAGATATATATTGTTTGTGAACTGTCTGTTTAAAACTTGTGCCCACAATTCTGTAAAGCAATTATCCTTCAATTAAAAAATAAATAAAATTTTAAAAAGTAAAACAAGAAACAATGAAAAAAAAAAAAACTTGTGGCCAATTTTAAATTGAGATTTTAATTTAGTTATCATTGAAAAATTGAGTTCTTTATAATCTATCAAATACATGATATGCAACTGTTTCCTTCCAGTTTATGTCTTGCCTTTAATCTTCTTACTGATTGTTTTTTGAAGCACAAGCTTATACATTTTTGATATAGTTCAGTTTACCAATCTGTCATTTTATGTAGTGCTGTATCTAAGAACTTTTTGCCCAAACCAAAGTAATGAAGATTTTCTCTTATATTTTATTTTAAATGTTTTATAATTTTAGCTCTCATATTTACATTAATGATTCACTTTGAGTAATTTTTCTATTGTGTGTGGTAGAGGTCCAAGTTATTAATTTGCTTCTGAATACCCATTTTCTCCTGGCTTTGTTTGTTAAAAAACTCTACATTATCCACTGAATTACCTTGGAATCATTGTCAAAAATCAAATAGCCATACATGTACCTCTTTCTAGTTTTTTGCACAATTTTAAAAACTAATTGCAGCACTTAACATTGATCACTGCTCCACTTTATCAAAACTGAATCAACTGTTTAAGAATTAAAAGTTTAACAAAGGAGAAATGGAATTTTTTGAAAAAATACTTAAAATATTAATAAACTTGAAGATACATTTATTTCACAAACAAATAAAATATGCATCAGCACAGATTTTAAAGTACCCAGAAAAGCTTTCAAATGATTAATTCATCTGTAGACAATGTTATACCATTAAATTAAGTGCCTATACATTACACACACACACACACACACACACACACATTCTCAATCAGGCAAAAACCTAGGCACTCAGAAGGCAGCAAGGCTGGAGGAACCCAGTATTCCTCTGAAGAATACTTTGATAAGATTTTGTGAAAAGACCAAGGTCACAGAGGAGTGAGGCAGTGAGGGACCCACCCAGAGTAGATGGGAAGAGGCTGTTCAGGACACGTCCAATATGTGAAAGAGGCAGTGGTCAGTCATGGAGCAAATACCAGATGAGAAAAAAAGTACAGCTCTGTGATAAACAGAGGAGGAATGTGATCACAAAGTCAGCTGTGACCAAAACCCAGCTTTAAAGACCAGCATTAAAAACCTCTCTCACTTGCATCTTCCTATATTTTAAGATTTGAGCAAGTCAGAGTGATTTTTGACCCCCCAGATTATTAGCAAATATTGTCATCTGCTATTTTGTGGTATAACTCTGAAATAGCGTGGGAAAACATGGAAACAGTTTTTCTGGAGTGCTTCCTGGTCTAGTGCTATATTACGTATTTCCACGCATATTTCTTTATTTTGTGTTTAGGCACATTGAAGTATCATTTTCAGAAAGACTAAAGGAAAACTAACTGTTCAGGGCCCAGAGGACCTGAGTTCAGATTTATAACCAGGTTCTCTTCCTTTGTGTCTCCTGCAGCCTGGAAACTAAACAGAGAGAAATACAGTGGGTGATTTGGTAATTTTTTTTTTTTTTTGCCCTGTCTTCTAACTTTCAGGAACTGCATGGCCAGGCCCCATAAGATTAAAGAACACCCCATCAAAATGCGGCAGCTCGTTCACCCTGGCTCTGGCCCACACAGCGTGGGGTAATAAAGCATCGTCACCACGTATGCTGCTTCCATGTCCTAGTAAATTTCTGCTGAGAGCGGATTATTAGGACAGCGTTGCAAGGCTTCTTGGAGCCAAAATATTTTACTTTTGTTTTATTCTTGTCACCTCCAGTTTTACCCAAAGAGATAATTGTTCCTGATTCCCAAGTTGAGCTCTTAACTAAGCCAGTGTCTGAGGACACTGACAAGAGTAAGGATGACTCCCAGGGCGTTTCATCATCAAAATCTTTACCCAGAGCATATTTTGTGCTGAGAACTGTGGTGAACATGTATTACCTACTATCTGTCTTTTTCACCAGAGTGCATCCCTCTAAAGCCCATTTAGGACAGGTGGTCTAACATTCTGTATGCATAAAAATCACAGCAGGAAATTTCCAGATGCAGTTTCCTAGTGGTTCAACCACAAAAGACCTTGACTGAATGGTTCTGGGATGGAGCTCCATATATTAAAAAAATAAACTCATAAAGTTGTCCAGGTGATACGATGCAGATGGTCACAGATGAAATTTTGAAAATCTTTCCTGTACTGTACGCTGTAGATTTGCACAACGTGAGAGTTGTGAGTTAGGTTTTATTTGGGGCAAAATGAGGACTTAAGCCAGGAGACAGCATTTCAGATAGCTCTGAGAAACTGCTCTGAGGAGGTGGCGGTGGTGGTGGAACTAGGATATATAGGAGGTTTTGCAACAAAGAGCAGGTAGTCAGGGACATCAAAAGATTACTGTTAATTAAATAGAACAGATATATCAAGTTAAGGAATGTAGCACTTTGTATGGGAGGATGCAAGATTCTGGGCTCACTGAAATGATTCTTTTGATATGCATCTCAGCTCTCTGGGGGCCAGTATCTAGTGTTTCTGGACTTCCCTGGTGGTTCAGTGGTAAAGAATCCACCTGCAATGCAGGAGATATGGGTTCAATCCCTAGGTAGGGAAAATCCCCTGGAGAAGGAAATGGCAACCCACTCCAGTATTCTTGTCTGGGAAACCCCATGGTGAGAGGTCCCTGGTGGGCTATAGTCCATGAGATCGCAAAGAATCAGATAGGACTTAGTGACTGAACAACAGCAGCAGTAAATAGTTTTATGGACTCTGAAACTTCACTGTAGTTTCCAAAGCTTCTTGAAGGAAGGAAATCATTGGCATACTTGTGAAAATTAGGTTTTAATTTACCAGCAAGATTGTTAGTTGGAAGAAAAGGAACCAACATCATGGTTTTTGACCATCCTGGATGTTTCAATGAAAATTCAAAATCTAGATAGTTTGAATATTTTTTTACTTCTAAAATATTAACATTTGCTGTGAGTAAAAAAAGCCAGGTATTTATCACATTGTCTTTGCCACAAAATAAATGCTCTGAATATTTTTTGGATGAATAAAGATTACTTTATAGTTATCTGCCTCACAGATGCTGTATACGGCTACATTTCATATCCCTGGTATCAGTTGATTTCCTCAAGTAGATAGGTAGATGATTGATAAATAGAAATGCAGTTCATCCCTTTTTACTTTGATACAAATGCCTACAGCACTGTGGAATTCCAAACTCCATCCTTTACTCAATTATCAGGAGAAGGGAAGATGTAATATCATTATTCTTCTTGTTGTTGCTATTTTTCCTAATAAAATTAGAGATAATTATTTTCATAAACCTCTGGCTTATTGAAATTCAGAAAGACAAGAGTTTGCTGCTAGCATTGGGAAATTATTAAAAGCAAAATATCCTGTCTACCCAGGATACTGCTCCACAAATGTAGACAAGAATAGCTTTATTACTGGGTAGGTAGCCAACTGACTGGTGTATATCACAGGGAAGTTCCTAGAGTGATTACAAAAGCAGAACAAAATCTGCAAAACCAGGCAGCAATCTAGCCAGATACAATGCAATGAATGCGTTTTCTCGGAATAAACAATAAATAGTTCTGAAGTAGGAAAATATGGTAGCACTGTCATACATAATTTATCTTAAATTCACATGGAAATTAAGATGACCATATGTGTTCAATAACTGCCTTTATTCAGGGCAAAAATAGGGCTTCTTTTCTCTCTATGACAATCAGGTAGTTTTACAACTTGGAGCCAGGCACCAAGTTAAACATACCTTAAACTCTCCTCCCCCCAGGAGAAGGAGAGATTTGGCAGGGTACCCATTTCCTTGATGTTCACATTTCAAAGAAATGACTCCCAGGGCCTCAACTGGAGAGAAATTTATCTAGCTTTTAAAAAGGTCTACATGCGCCTCCAAGGGACAGAGAAAGGATTTGCAATTACATTTTTTAAAGGAAGTATTCAAAAAAGAAAACTGTGAGGGTGGGAAGGGGAGATTTCTACCTTCTTTTCACCAGGGGAATTTTGAAAGTTTGAGACTTGTATTTGCTCTTACAGTAGCATACTTTTTTTTCTAACAAAAAATGAGATTTCAGCAGAATTTAGAATAAAGCATATGTTCTACAAATTAGGTTGTTACTGACTTCATATTTCCTCACAGTTTGTTTACGTATTGTAAGCATTTTCCAATTCCACAAGAGCTTGTTAATAAATCTTAGGGGAAATATTTGCCTGTGTCAATCAAGTCTTTAGTATATTTGTTATGAAACACACACACACACACTCTAAGAGAACTCCAGACTCCTAACTCTTCCCTTCTCCTGAGATATTTTGGAAGTTAAGTGTAAAGGTTTCAGACCAGTGACCTACTCATATTTTATTTTTGGCATGAAATAGCCTACCTTGAAAATGATGCATCTCTAGAAAATCTTGCAGTGGAAGAGATCCTACTGGTGCAACACAACCAGGTTCTTCCAATATGAGAAAAAAAGCTATTCCAATATTAGCATCGTCCTGAGTATTACAGCCCTTCCCTTACTAATGTTGCAATGTAGAGTCAGTCTTCCTTCCTTCCTTCCTTAAACACCAGCATATCTACCATGTGCCAGGAAATAGCCTCTGGCTTTGTGGAAGGTTCTAGAAAGTGATCAGGGATCTTCCTGTCCAGTTTGCTGAGCCATGACCAGACCCTGAAGGGGGTCCTCCTACACCTCAGATGGGCAGAAAATTGCTAGGCGGCACAGCTGGATAGAGCGTTCCAAGTAAACGAAAGACATAAGGACTTGAAAAGGGATATTTAGAAATAATTATTTTTTGGTGGTAATGTGTTAATTTAAGAATGTCTCAAGAGAACAAGTTGAATGTGAGTTTGGGATATTTCTTGAAGAGTTGATGGAGCAGAGTTTTGGCTGAGCATCCTGTACTTATCCAGAAGAGGCCAACGGAGGAGGCCTTTGAGGAGGGGTGGAGTGAGATGTGTGCTTGTAACACGTATTTCCCCCGTGAGAGCCTGGAACATGACGGGAAGTGGCCGGAAGGCCCTAGAGGAGACTCTGGCCACACAAGGGGGAGTCGGAATGGCAGGAGTTGATCCACTAATAGAAGGGATGGAGAAGAACTGGACGGACCCCAGTTCTCTCCTCAAAGTTGAGAAACGGAAGGGCTTCCGTTGGGGGTTTCGTCTCACAGCTGTGAACTTGCGATGAGCAAGCAAAAACTTAGCCAGTTTTGACAAAATTTGCACTGTTGAAAAGTGGAATTCCTTTGATGTTTCTTGTAAATAAAAAAAAAAAAAACAACTAGGGCATATTTTATAACTAACCTTATTTCTAGGGAGCCTCTGGCTGCCGTGAGGGCCTAGAAGTCTCTTTACTGAATCAGTGTCTAAGTTGGCACAGAAGCGGAGGGTTATAGCAGCTGGTTTCCCTCCTCCTCCGGCTGCCGCCTTGTGGTGTCACTTCTGTCCACAATTCTGAGTGTGCTCAATTTCATATTCTTCCACTGCAGAATTTGGAGAGGTTAGATCCAGCTTCTGAAACTCTTACTTAACATCCCTTAATTTGGAGCTCATGGCCTGGTTTTCAATTTTAAATTCTCCTAAAGGCCGTTCTCATGAGGAAAATTTTCTTTGACGTCTCAGAAAAGCTTTGTTCACATCTACTTGGCGTGAATGAATTGACCAGTAGTGTATATACTAGAGTGGGCCTCTTAGGTGGCTCAGTGGTAAAGAACCCGCCTGCCAATGGAGGAGACATATGATACATGCATTCGATCCCTGGGTCAGGAAGACTCTGGAGGAGGGCATGGCAATGCGTTTCAGCATTCTTGCCTGCAGAATCCCATGGACAGAGGAGCCTGGCGGACTACAGTCCACAGGGTCGCAAAGAGTCAGCCATGACCGAAGTGACTCAGCACACACACATATATACCAGAATACTGTCCCTTTTTTTTTCATTAAGACAATCTTTTTCATGTTAAAAAATAGTCGTAGATTATTCTCATCTGTGAAGTAAGAATGCAATTTTGAAACTGCTCCAGAGAATCGGACAAAATGACAGGATGTGATTTCTCCTCGCTGGTGAGATAATGCTTGGCAGGCATTCAGGACGGTCATCCTGACCCTCAGCCCCAGGTGCCCCATTTGAATGCTCCAGTGTACTTATGCACACTAATTAGGAGATAGGCATTTTGTCCCAGTTAAACATTCAGGGCGAAACTATACATGTGTCTATATAGTTCAGTTTGCCGAAGCTCAGTGGCAGACGATGGCCTGATGGAAAGCGTTCCTGCAGGAACCTGTGGGTCAGAGCAGGAGCGTGATTCTCCTGCCCCCGCTGTGGCTGCTAGAAGGTGCCGTGGAGCTTTGCGTAACAGTCTTCTGCTAATTTTAACAGTTTTCTACATATTTTGCCCTGGGGTGAGGAGACAGAATCTCATAAAATGGGTTAACTTGCCCCAGATTTTGCAACTGGTAAAAATGAATATTTGGGGGAACAAAGATTGGAACAGAAGTTTGCTTTGGAAGAAGTCTTTTCTCTACACCCATTTGCATCCAAAATTAAGTCATCCATCAACCCTCCCCTGGAAGCAACATCGCAAAACAGCAAACAGCCAGTTTAACTCAGAGCTGTGGAAGAGAAGTCTTGCCAGAAAGGAATCAGCTTTGATAAGGGTCTAATACTCCATGCTCTGCTAGTATCTGACATTTACCATCAGATTTAATAAGAAAATAATCCTCCATGAATCAAATACTATTATCTTCATTTCTACAGATGAGGAAAACAAGCTATAACAACAACCCCCCAAAATTCAACTATATCTCAAATGACTAAAGTTGGGATCAACTGTGTTGAATACCCAGCTTGAAAGCCCCTTTCACACTTGGGAAGTAGTTCACAGTTTGGGATCCAGGGAACTGTGGTTAAAAGCATCTGTATAAGTCAGTGGGTTTCCCAGATGGCACTAGGGGTAAAGAATCTGCCTGCCTATGCAGGAGACGTAAGAGATGTGGGTTTGATCCCTGAGTTGGGAAGATCTGGAGGAGGGCATGGCAACCCACTCTAGTATCCTTGCCTGGAGAATCCCATGGACAGAGGGGGACTATAGGGTTGCAAAGAGTTGGATACGACTGAAGCAACTCAGCACACATACATGCATATGAGTTGATGTTATTGTCTCTACCTTCTAATTGAGGAGATGTAGGTCTCAGTCATATTTATAGAGTTTGAATGTGCAAAGTAGGGCTTCCAACACATATCTACAGCTTTTCTCCAGGGATTGACCTTGATTTAAAAGTCTACTTGGAATATTGCTGTCTCTGTACTTTTAATTAGGATTTTCTCTTTGCTCAAAATCCCTTCCCTCCAAGATAGCAAACTTAATCTTCAAGATTCTGGACATTTCATAACTGAACCCAAAACTTTTAGGAATCTACAAATGGACCCAGGAATTATGCTATATGCTGGGGAAACTCCAGCAGCAAATTCACTTTCTGTGATTAATATAATAGAGAATTGCCTTCAATCTTGGTCACATCTCACTCCTAAGAAGTTTCTTCATAAGCCTACAGGAAGTAGTAAAGTCTAGCTTTCCCTCACCCTCCTAACTGTTTCCTCATGGCCCTGATATGACCTTCATAAAAGGCATCTTTTGACTATACCTATTTATGATCTGTGGTGTCTGCTAAAATTTGAGTCTGGAAGGACAAAAGAATTCTATTCTTTCTCTATCTTCTGTGGTCCCTTACACAGAACTCAATGAATAGTAGCTTACTTTAAGAAGTAGGGTAAAAACACCCACAGATCCAGAGTGGAGAGGAAGGAGTGGCCTTGTTAGCCAGAGAGAATCATCCAGAATTGCATAATGACTCAACAGAGCCAGCTGGCATTTGGGAAAGCGTGTGTTAAACTGTTGGCCCAGTAACGCTTTCCTTGTTCATCTCTCTTATCACCTTTCTGGGCAAAATTTTCATAAAACAGCTTGGAAGCTCAGATGCTTTCAGGCTGTCATCCTGTCGCTATGATAATTACTGTGCTAATCACCAACACCTTGCAGATTAGTGGAGATTAATGGTGGGCTGGAGGAGTGAGGAGGCAGGCTGACTCCAAGGCTGCATTTACAGGGCCCCCAGAGGACCACTGCATGCAGGCTGGTGGAGGAGAAACAAACAAATATTCTAGTGAGTTGCTCAGGAAGGCTTTGGTGAGTCCCCTGAGAGTTAGTTTCTGGAGGGGTGATAGGCCCAAACCTCAGTCCTGCAGGGGGCAGGTGGTACTCAGCAATGTAAACTTGCCACACACTTTTACTCGAAAAAGGGAAATCAAATGAGAAAGAAGGTTTCAACTCCAAATGGGTTTAGGGTTCCCAGGAGTAAGTAAAATGATTGTGATTCTATTACCCCAGGATTCTTTAGAATCCTCAGCATGCCAGTGTGAGTTCTGAGTCTTCAAGTTTAAATACAGGTATTTATCTGTGCTCAGACATTTTTGATCCTAGAATTCTTGTCGCCTCCCCTACCCCAGTCCCACAAACCACCATTTCACAGCATGGGTGTTCTTCTCTAGAGAATGCTGGAAAATTCTAACCTAGCAGTAGATTTTTAAGGAAGAGAATTATCTTTTATTGAGGATTAATCTGGTACCAACTATGGGTGTTAGGTGATTTATGTATTTTTCCTCATTAAACCCAGAGCTTCTCTGATGGTGCAGTGGGTAAAGAAACTGCCTGCAATACAGGAGACACAGGTGATGCTGGTTCAATCCATGGGTTGGGAAGATCCCTTGGAGGAGCACATGGCAACCCACCCCAGCATTTTTGCCTGAAAAATCCCATGGACAGAGGAACCTGGCAGGCTACTGCACAAAGGGTCACGAAGAGTCAGACATGACTGAGCATGCATGCATGCTTCATTGAACCCACCCAAACCAGTGATACAGAGAATACTGTTTGTCTTATACAGATGTGAGCATGAAAGCTCAAAAAGCTTATGTGGCAAAGTCATGTTCAATGGGGCTGTGACTTGGGTCCAGATCTGCTGCTGATACCCCTTGTGGGATAGAGATGCTTCAGCTGCTTGTCAGGGAGAAGAGGTTTCTACTTGGCTGAGGAACAAGGCAGAGGCTCTAACAAGACTGGGGAGAAGGAGGGCTACAAACAGAAGCCCTTTATAAAACCTTAGGGACTTCCCTGGGGGTCCAGTGGTTAAGAATCCTCCTTACAATGCAGGAGACACCAGTTTGATCCTTGGTCAGGGAACTAAGATCCCACATGCTATAGAGCAGCTACTGAGTCCATGTTCCACAATTAGAGACTCCATGCCCCCCAAGAAGAGAGCTCACGTGAGGCAACACAGACTCCATGTATTGCAGCTAAGACCTGACCCAGCCAAATAAATAAACAAGTCAATAAACAGTAATTAAAAAAACCCTAGTGCTCAAGGAAGGGCCACGCAGAAGCTTCAGTTGCCTGGTTAGATTCAAGAGACAAAGCAAAAGAGAGATCACTTCCTCAAAGCCTAGATTCAAGAGAGATAGCTATTCATGCCATACTGTCTGGGTGGCATCCTCAGTATCCTGACCTAACATACCTGTCATACCAAGGGATCCCTCCCCTCCTAGGCTGCTCCTATTGTGTTGAAAGGGTGGCATCTATAGGCTGATATTCCACTGGATGAGGCCTTTGGAATTGGTTTAAAACTTTGGACTGGGGCTTATTACAATGTCCCTGCTCTTTGCTGCATGGCTATCTGCTAATTCCAGTGGGAAACAGTGAAGTTGAAAGTAGGGATGACGATGGTTATGGTGGTGGTTAATATCTCCCCACAACTAAAGATTTCAGGAGGAAGTGTCAGATCAACTATAAAGGGCATCATACATGTAGTCTTAAAAGCAACAAGGGCAAGGACACAAAGTAGTTTGGTTTTTCTAGAAATAGAATAGGGATATTTTACATTATCTTTTCCACTAATTGTAACCAAAAATCCTAGTTGGAAACCATAAGACAATGATCTGAAAGCAGTATATTTCATGTGATTGTGTGATGTGTGTGTGTGTTTGTGCGTGCATGTGGTGGATATGGGCGTGTATACATGATGTTTGTGTATTTTTCCTCCCAAATCACTTGGCTTAGACTCAGGGCAGCTTAAACCCCTGACTGCTCAATACTCACAAACAGGAAAGCTTCAAGATAAACCTGTTTAGTTTCAAGGACCAGGTTCCCTAATGAATGGAGAGAGAAGGAAAGCCTCTGTTTTGTTTCTTTGCTTATTGTGTTCTGTTTTAAATTTTCCCAACCTAGCCCCTAAGTAAGTCTCAGTCCTCAAAATACCTTTCTATGGAGTGAACCTCAGGATCTGTTGCTAAGACACCTAAAGCTCTGGGAGGAAAATCCTTCTTCCTGATCACATTGGGAACAGCACCCTTTGTTGTCTAATCAGTGAGGGAGGATCTGTGCTACATTTTACTTCTTTTTAACCTCCTGCCAGAGGTAGACCCAGGTTCAGGAATTGTGTTATAAGAGGAGGGTGTTGCTGTTGTTACTGCTGTTTAGTCACTAAGTCCTGTCTGACTCTTTTGCAATTCCATGAACTGTAACTCACCAGTCTCCCCTGTCCATGGAATTCTCCAGGCAAGAGTGGGTGGTCATTTCCTTCTCAAGGGGACCTTTCTGACCCAGGGATTGAGTCCACATCTCCACATCTCCTGCATTGGCCATTGGATTCTTTACCGCTGAGCCACCAGGGACGCCAAGATGAGGGTGAGGGGGTGAACAAGTCCATAGTTTATAGTGAGGAGACAAGAGAAAAGAAGCTATTGAATACTGGAGAACTGAGGAAATCATAGATGGGAGGGAGCCCAAAGAAACATTTCATCAAAACTCGTATGAAATTCTGGGCTACAGAGGCATGTTGCTGTTGTTCAGTCACTCAGTTGTGTCTGACTCTCTGCGACCCCGTGGACTGCAACATGCCAAGCTTCTCCGTCCTTCACCATCTCCTGGAGCGTGCTCATACTCAAGCTTCCCTTGAGTCAGTGATGCCATCCAACTATCTTGTCCACTGCTGACCCTTCTCCTCCTGCCTTCAATCTTTCCCAGCATCAGGATCTTTTCCAATGAGTCGGCTCTTTGCATCAGGTGGCCAAGGTATTGGAGCTTCAGCTTCAACATCAGTCCTTCCAATGGATACTCAGTGGTGATTTCCTTTAGGATTGACTGGTTTGATCTTCTTGCAGTCCAGGGGAGTCTCAAGGGTCTTCTCTAGCACCACAGTTTGAAAGCATCAATTCTTTGGCGCTCAGCCTTCTTTATAGTCCAACTCTCACATCCATATAAAGTGAAAATGAAAATCATTCAGTAGAGTCTGACTGTTTGCAACCCCATTGACTATACAGTCCATGGAATTCTCCAGGCCAGAATATGGGAGTGGGTAGCCTTTCCTTCTTCAGAGGATCTTCCCAACCCAGGGACCAAACCAAGGTCTCCCAAATTGCAGGCAGATTCTTGACCAGCTGAGCCACGTATGACTATTGGAAAAATCATAGCTTTGACTATGCAGACCTTTGCTGACAAAGTAATGACTCTGCTTTTGTATACGCTGTCTAGGTTTGTCATAGCTTTTCTTCCAAGGAGAAAGCATCTTTTAGTTTCATAGCTGCAGTCATCATCCACAGTGATTTTGGAGCCCAAGAAAATAAATGTCCATCACTGTTTTCATTGTTTCCCCATCTGTTTGCCATGAAGCAATGCATGGAAACGACCTAAAACAGTAAACTAAGTTAAACTGAGAAATAAACTATGATGTCAACCAGCAGCTGGGAAGCTGACTGGATTTTGGATGCAATGGACAGTGCAGAAGCATGGCCGTGAGGAGCTACACTTGGCCCAAGGTCAGGGGTGGCAACCGAGAGTGCCAGGCTGCAACAGCGCAGGAGCAGTGCAGAGGAGCTTCCCCACATCTGAGGTCAGGGACGGCGGCTGAGAGGAGCAACCCCCCCCTCCGAGGAGCGGCTGCTGAGTGGGCGCAGGAGGGCCGAGAGGAGCTACTCCGTGTTCCAGGTCAGGAGGGGCAGACGTGAGAAGATGCCCCTCGTCCAGGGTAAGGAGCAGCGGCTGCGCTTTGCTGGAGCAGCCGTGAAGACATACCCCACGTCCAAGGTAAGAGAAACCCAAGTAAGACGGTAGGGTCGCAAGAGGGCAACAGAGGGCAGACACACTAAAACCATAATCACAGAGAACTAGCCAATCTGATCACAGGACCACAGTCTTGTCTAACTCAATGAAACTAAACAATGCCGTGTGGGGCCACCCAAGATGGTCGGGTCATGGTGGAGAGGTCTGACAGAATGTGGTCCACTGGAGAAGGGAATGGCAAACCACTTCAGTATTCTTGCTTTGAGAACCCCATGAACAGTATGAGAAGGCAAAATGATAGGATACTGAAAGAGGAACTCCCCAGGTTGGTAGGTGCCCAATATGCTACTGGAGATCAGTGGAGAAATAACTCCAGGAAGAATTAAGGGATGGAGCAAAAGCAAAAACAGTACCCAGTTGTGAATGTGACTGGTGATAGAAGGTCCAATGCTGTAAAGAGCAATATTGCACAGGAACCTGGAATGTTAGGTCCCTGAATCAAGGCAAATTGGAAGTGGTCAAACAGGAGATGGCAAGAGTGAATATCGACATTCTAGGAATCAGCAGACATTCTAGGAATCAGCAAACTAAAATGGACTGGAATGGGTGAATTTAACTGAGATGACCATTATATCTACTACTGTGGGCAGGAATCCCTTAGAAGAAATGGAGTAGCCATCATGATCAACAAGAGTCTGAAATGCAGTACTTGGATGCAATCTCAAAAATGACAGAATGATCTCTGTTCGTTTCCAGGGTAAATCATTCAATATCACGGTAATCCAAGCCTATGCCCCAACCAGTAATGCTGAAGAAGATAAAGTTGAACGGTTCTATGAAGACCTACAAGGTCTTTTAGAACTAACACCCAAAAAAGATGTCCTTTTCATTATAGGGGACTGGAATGCAAAAGTAGGAAGTCAAGAAACACCTGGTGTAATAGGCAAATTTGGCCTTAGAGTATGGAATGAAACAGGGCAAAGGCTAATAGAGATTTGCCAAGAGAACACACTGGTCATAGCAAACAACCGCTTCCAACAACACAAGAAAAGACTCTACACATGGACATCACCAGATGGTCAACACTGAAATCAGATTGATTATATTCTTTGCAGCCAAAGATGGAGAAACTCTATACAGTCAGCAAAAATAAGACCAGGAGCTGACTGTGACTCAGATCATGAACTCCTTATTGCCAAATTCAGACTTAAACTGAAGGAAGTAGGGAAAACCACTAGACCATTCAGGTATGACCTAAATCACATCCCTTATAAATGTACAGTGGAAGTGAGAAATAGATTTAAGGGACTAGATCTCGTTAACAGAGAGCCTGATGAACTATGGATGGAGGTTCGTGACATTGTACAGGAGACAGGAATCAAGACAATCCCCCATGGAAAAGAAATGCAAAAAGGCAAAATGTTTGTCTGAGGAGACCTTACAAATAGCTATGAAAAGAAGAGAAGTGAAAAGCAAAGGAGAAAAGGAAAGATATTCCCACTTGAATGCAGAGTTCCAAAGAATAGCCAGGAGAGATAAGAAAGCCTTCCTCAGTGATCAATGCAAAGAAATAGAGGAAAACAATAGAATGGGAAAGATTAGAGATCTCTTCAAGAAAATTAGAGATACCAAGGCAACATTTCATGCAAAGATGGGTTTGATAAAGGACAGAAATGATATGGGCCTAACAGAAGCAGAAGATATTAAGAAGAGGTGGCAAGAATACACAGAACTGTACAAAAAAGATCTTCATGACCCAGATAATCACGATCATGTGACCACTCACCTAGAGCCAGACATCCTGGAATCTGAAGTCAAGTGGACCTTAGAAAGCATTACTACGAACGATGGAATTCCAGTTGAGCTATTTCAAATCCTGAAAGATGATGCTGTGAAAGTGCTACACTCAATATGCCAGCAAATTTGGAAAACTCAACAGTGGCCACAGGACTGGAAAAGGTCAGTTTTCATTCCAATCCCAAAGAAAGGCCATCTCAAAGAATGCTCAAACTATCACACAATTGCACTCATGTCACACGCTAGTAAAGTAATGCTCAAAATTCTCCAAGCCAGGCTTCAGCAATACGTGAACCGTGAACTTCCAGATGTTCAAGGTGGTTTTACAAAAGGCAGAGGAACCAGAGATCAAATTGCCAACATCTGCTGGATCATCGAAAACTCAAGAGAGTTCCAGAAAAACATCTATTTCTGCTTTATTGACTACACCAAAGCTTTTGACTGTGTGGATCACAATAAACTGTGGAAAATTCTGAAAGAGATGGGAATACCAGACTACCTGACCTGCCTCTGAGAAACCTATATGCATGTCAGGAAGCAACAGTCAGAACTGGACATGGAATAACAGACTGGTTCCAAATAGGAAAAGGAGTACGTCAAGGCTGTATATTGTCACGCTGCTTATTTAACTTATATGCAGAGTACATCATGAGAAACACTGGGCTTCAAGAAGCACAAGCTGGAATCAAGATTGCCAGGAGAAATATCAATAACCTCAGATATGCAGATGACACCACCCTTATGGCAGAAAGTGAAGATGAACTAAAAAGCCTCTTGATGAAAGTGAAAGAGGAGAGTGAAAAAATTGGCTTAAAGCTCAACATTCAGAAAACTAAGATCATGGCATCTGGTCCCATCACTTCATGGGAAATTGATTGGGAGACAGTGGAAACAGTGTCTGATTTTATTTTTGGGGGCTCCAAAATCACTGCAGATGGTGATTGCAGCCATGAAATTAAAAGATGCTTACTCCTTGGAAGGAAAGTTATGACCAACCTAGATAGCATATTAAAAAGCAGAGATATTACTTTGCCAACAAAGGTCTGTCTGGTCAAGGCTATGGTTTTTCCAGTGGTCATGTATGGATGTGAGAGTTGGACTATAAAGAAAGCTGAGTGCAGAAGAATTGATGTTTTTGAACTGTGGTGTTGGAGAAGACTCTTGAGAGTCCCTTGGACTGCAAGGAGATCCAACCAATCCATCCTAAAGGAGATCAGTCCTGGGTGTTCACTGAAAGAACTGATGCTGAAGCTGAAACTCCAATACTTTGGCCACCTGACACGAAGAGATGACGCATTGGAAAAGACCCTGATGCTGGGAGGGATTGGGGGCAGGAGGAGAAGGGGACGTCAGAAGATGAGATGGTTGGATGGCATCACCGACTCGATGGACATGGGTTTGAGTAAACTCCAGCAGTAGGTGATGGACAGGTAGGCCTGGTGTGCTGTGATTCATGGGGTCGCAAAGAGTTGGACATAACTGAGCGACTGACCTGAACTGAACTGAACTGAACTGAACTTACAGAGCAGATTTGAATATCTCTGCTTAGGCTTTAAACACTGAATTCACATTGTAACTGTAGAAGGTGAGTCAGAATTGCAGCTGGATTCTAACTGAAATCAAAGATATAATTAAAGGGAGAAGGAAAAAAGATCTAACTTGGAAAAAGTGATCAACAGAATGCCATATTAGGTATATTATTTAGATAAAGCAGATTCAGAAGAACAAAAAATATCAGTGATAACAAGGGATGTTAAACACGGTAAAAGAGTGCACTAAGAAGAAACCAATCCTGCATAAATATACACCTCATGACAGCGATTATAACAGTATATGAGACATATAGCAAAAACCGGTAGAGCTGAAAGAAGAAATGGTAAAAATCTGATTAAGTTATAAAATAGTCCGACATGGAATCAGCAAGGATATAGAAGACCTAAACAACAACATGAGTCAACAAAACCAAGCCGAAAGTTGTAGCACACTCTACCCAGCAACAGCAGAAGACATACTGTTTCTTTTTTTTTTCCTTTTTTATTTCGAACCCCCCTCCCACCTCCCTCCCCATCCCACCCCTCTGGGTCATCCCAGTGCACCAGCCCTGAGCACTTGTCTCATGCATCCAACCTGGACTGGCGATCTGTTTCACATTTGATAATACACATGTTTCTATGCTGTTCTCTCAGATCATCCCGCCCTCGCCTTCTCTCATAGAATCCAAAAGATTTCACGCAAATGGAGACCAAAAGAAAGCAGGAGTCACAATACTCATATCAGATAAAATAGACTTTAAAATAAAGGCTGTGAAAAGAGACAAAGAAGGATACTATATAATGATCAAAGAATCAATCCAAGAAGAAGATATAACAATTGTAAATATATACACACCCAACATAGGAGCATCGCAATATGTAAGGCAAATGCTAATGAGTATGAAAGGGGAAATTAACAATAGCACAATAAAAGTGGGAGAATTTAATACCCCACTCACACCTATGGATAGATCAACTAAACAGAAAATTAACAAGGAAACACAAACTTTAAATGACACAATGGACCAGCTAGATCTAATTGATATCTATAGGACATTTCAACCCAAAATAATCAATTTCACCTTTTTCTCAAGTGCACATGGAACCTTCTCCAGAATAGATCACATCCTGGGCCATAAATCTAGCCTTGGTAAATTCAAAAAAATTGAAATAATTCCAGTCATCTTTTCTGACCACAATGCAGTAAGATTAGATCTCAATTACAGGAAAAAAAAAAAAACAAAAAACAAACTATAAAACATTCAAACATATGGAGGCTAAATAACGCACTTCTGAATAATCAACAAATCATAGAAGAAATCAAAAAAGAAATAAAAATATACATAGAAATGAATGAAAATGAAAACACAACAACCCAAAAGCTATGGGACACTGTAAAAGCAGTGCTAAGGGGAAGGCTCATAGCATTACAGGCTAACCTCAAGAAACAAGAAAAAAGTCAAATAAATAACCTAGCTCTACATCTAAAGCAACTAGAGAAGGAAGAAATGAAGAACCCTAGGGTTAGTAGAAGGAAAGAAATCTTAAAAATTAGGGCAGAAATGAATACAAAAGACATGCTGTTTCAAGTTCACATGAATATTTATTTAGACATATCCTCAATTTAAAAAGAAAAAAACCTTAAATTTAAAATAATTGAAATAAAGCAACTATAATAAGAAAGTATTAAAAAATAAAATAATTGAACTATGAAAATATATATTCTTTGACATAATGAAAATTATTTAGATGTCAGTAACACAATGACAACTAGAAAATTTTCCAAATATTTGAATGTTAAACAATAAATTAAAAAATCATGGGTCAAATGGTTTATAAATTATCATTAACAATGGTAAGAGAGTCAGTGTTTGGAGATTAGAAAATATTTCAAAAGTGAATCAGAATGAAAATAAAACATTAACATTTGGGCGATAAAACTAAAGCAATGTTTAGAGGGAAATTTGTAATATTAAACTCCTAAACTAAAAGAGGTCTCAAATTCATAATCTACTTCCTACCTTGAGAAACTTGAAAAAGAAAGAACAAAATGAAGTGAATAAATTAATAAAATAAATATTAGAATACAAATCAATTAAATAAAAAAAACAGAAAATCAATAAAACAAAAGCTCTGTATTTGAAAGAATTAATAAAATTGATAAACTTCTAATGATAATGGAGTAAAATTCTAATTTGGTAGAATTACCAATTCCTGAAATTAAAAAGGAAATATCGTTATAGAACTCATAGCTATCAAAAGGTTAATAAGTGAATAGTGCAAATAACTTTACACAAAATTTGACAACTTATATTAAAAGGACCAAATACTCACAAGTACCATAAAGTTCACTCAAGAAGAAACAGATAACTAAAATACTGTTGTATCTATCAAAGAAATTAAATTTGTATTTAAAAATCTTCCAAAAGAGATTAATTCAGGACAAACTGTTTTCACTAGTAAATGCTACCCAACATAAATGGAAAAAATAATAGAAATTCTACATAATCTCTTTCAAAAAACAGGAGCAACTTGCAATTCATTTTGTGAGCTAATATTATCTTGATTGCAAAGTCACAGAAAAACATTGCATGAGAAGAAGGCTATAGACAAATTTTTAAAATAAATTTAGACACAAAAATTCTCAACAATATATTAACAAATCAAATAGTTAATATATTAACAAATCAAATAGTTAATATATAAAAAGAAGAAATTCCAGCACCAGCAACTGGAATTTATACTGAGGAGTCTAAAGTTGATTTAACATTTGAAAAGTCAATCAAATGTTTCATATGGGAAAATGCATGGGACTTTGGATAGAAGAAAAAATTTTCAGGCAAAACTAACATTTATTCATAATAAAAATTCTCAGAAACCTTAAAAATTCCCCTTATCTTGATGAAGGACATCTACCAAAACAAATATGCAAAAATGCAAAGTTAAAACTTAATTCAGTGGTAAAAGAGTTAATGTTTTCCCTCTTATGATGGGAGCAAAGCAAAGTATCTATTCTCATCTCCATTCCTTAATAGGGTAGAGGAAGGCCAAGTTGGTTTAACACATTGAAGGAATAAATACACAACATAAAGACTTGAAGGGAAGAAATGAAACACCCTCTATTTACAAAGGCCATAGTTGTCTACATAGAAAAATCCCAAGAAATATGAAGAACAAATCTTATTTATAAGCAAAATAAATATCTTGACCTATATTTCAAGCTTTTAAAATCACTGAATCAAATTGATTCATAGGATGGAATGTAAAATGTGAAGGTGTAAATGTAAAGGAAACACAGAAGAAAATCTGTGACTGGATAGAAAACCTGGGATAGTTTGGATGTCACCAAAAATTAAAATGTTGATCTGTGAGAAACACTGTTAAGAAAACAAAAAGGCAAATTTCAGACTGAGAGGAGGTATACAGTTCCTGTACTCAACAAATTATTTGTGTCTAGAATGTGCAAAAAACTCTCAAAAGCCAATGATAAAGAGACAAACAATCTAGCTGAAAAAGGGTAAAAAACTGAAAAAATCACTTCACCAAAGAAAATAATAATCACATAAAAGATATTTAGCATTATTGTTATTTGGGAAATGTAAAATAAAACAATAAATGTCACTCCTCATTTACTACAAAGAAAAAAAATTTAAAATCTGTCATTGCCAAGTGTTGATGAGGGCATGTGTCAACAGAGAATCTCATTCACTGCTTGAGATAATGCAAAATGGTTAACCCACTTTTTACAACAGGTGTGTGGATGCTTACAAAGTTAAACATACACTTACTATTGGACTTAGCAGTCCCACTATACTAGAAAAATAGGAAATTATGTCACACAAAAACACAAAAGCATTTATAGCAGCATTATCTGTAACTGCCTCAAACTAGAAATAACTCAGATAGTCACAACAGATGAATGAATAAATAAAATTCTAGTCAAATATAAAAAGTAATGTCCTACTGATGCCTGGAAATGTGTGGTAAATCTCAGTTGCACTATTTTAAGTGAAATGAATCAAGCCCAAAGTTACAGAATGTGCAATTTCTTTTACATGATGATTTGGTAAATGCACAACTATATATAGAGAAATCAAATTTACTTGCCAAGAGGTAAAGATGAGGGGTTGGTTTGATTAGGAAAGGGCAGAGCAAAGGAAACCCTTGTGGCAATGAAACCATCCTGTATCCTGATGAGGTTGGAGGTTACGCAACTAGGCACATGGAAGAGTTGTCTCCTCACCCAAGTTCATTGCAGTATTATTTTCAGTAAGCAAGATACAGAAGCAATCCATGTCCATCAAGAGATTAATGGACAAAGGAAATGTAGTATATACATGTAATGTATACTATTTAGCCTTAAAAAAGAGGAAAATTCCTTCTGTTGGTGACAATGTGGATGAACTAAGAGCACATTATGCTTAGTGACATAAGCCAGTCACAAAAGGGCAAATACTGCATGATTTCATTTGTACAATGTATCTAAAGTAGTGAAACTCACAGAAGCAGAGACTATAGTAGTGGTTGCCAGGGGCTATGGAGTGTGGTTCAATGAAGGTTGATTTCCAGCTCTGCTAGATTAATAAGTTCTAGAGATCTGACATGTGACATGAACCTGTAGTTAACAATGTGGTGTTGTATATTTATCTCATGTTTTATGTTCTTAAAACAAAACTAACAAACCAAAAATAAAGGTACATAAGGAAGTTTTGGGAAGTGTTGGATGTCTGTCATCTTCATGGTGAGGCTGGTACCCAGGCATTTGCATATGTCCAAACCCCTTAAATTAGACACATTGCATATATGCAGTTTTTATCAATTACCATTCAATAAAGCTATTAAAAACATAGAATTTTAAAGCATAAAAAGCAAAATTTACTCAATGTAAATTCAAAATAGGAATATCTTGAATGACATAACTTGAATGTAATTTAACTCTTTCTGTCCTATGGAAGATTTACAGTGTTTCAATTTTAGCTTATGATATAAGCTACAAAGGTCATAGATTTTGAATTTCTAGAAGAAACAGGGAGGGCTAAAGATTTTGGAATATATTAAAATTGGAGATGTTGGGGAAAAATTGAAACCAACAATAAGCAAATTATGAATTTTAAGACGAAGGCAGCAGGAAAAATCTACAAGATTGGAGATTTATAGCAGCACGCAAATCCATGTGGATTTGTATAATACTTTCTATTTTCACAGCTACACACTTACATGTTCATTGATTCCTTAGACACCCACCACAACCCTGTGATTCTCACTTCAAATTATATTTGGAAAGAGTTACCTAAAATCTCGGTGAGCAAAATGTGACTTTTCAGATCCTTCTTTTCATTCACATCCTCAGCATGTGCATGAGTGCTCAGTTGTGTCTGACTCTCTGTGACCCCATGTACTGTATCCCGCCAGGCTCCTCTGTCCATGGGATTCTCCAGGCAAGAATACTGGAGTGCGCTGCCATTTCCTACTTCGGGGATCTTCCTGACCCAGCGGTTGAACCCACTTCTCTTGCACCTTCTAATTTGGCAGGCAGATTCACCACTGTGCCACCTGGGAATCCAGCTTGTATCTCAGTGCTTCTCCTAAATGATGCATGAATATAAATTTGTTCTCAATCAAACCTGTGAAAGAGATGAAATTGGTGTATTGTATTACCTGATAAAAATTAAGTTGCATCCTTTGTTGAGTAAAAGCCAATTAATTTCATTTATAGCCTATTTGCTGGTCAGTAGCCTTACCATTCCTCCCAATTATGTGGTAGCCTGGTATAATTATATTTTAAAATGATTTACTCATTTGTCCTACTCAAGCAGCAACGGTTCATTTTAAAATTGATACTTCAAGCATAAGCTTATGAACTACATTTCAAAAAATAAATAATCATTTCAATGAACAGAGCCTAGTTAAATTAATTAAATTGAACCAAAAATGTTGTCAGTGATCTTTCTGTCACACAAATTTAGTAGCTGGGGTTATCAGGGCAAAATATATGCACACATTCACATTATATACATCAATAAAAACAGTTTCACACACATTTGAGTAGTTTTTTATCATTTTGTAATAATTACTAAATCAAACGTCACTGTGACAATGATATTTAAATAGTGATATTCATTGAAATACCAAGAGTGATGAATAAATTCAGTAGTTCTCAAGTGTTTGTTGATGATATAATAAACTTTAAAAATCATAGGGAAGTAAATTTATGACCACTTTTGGAATTAGTCGCTCAGTCATGTCCAACTCTTGCAACTCTGTGGACTAGCCCTGCCAAGTGCCTTTGTCTATGGGATTTCCCAGGCAAGAATACTGGAGTGGGTTGCCATTTCTTTCTCCAGAAATCTTCCCAGGCCAGGGATCAAAGTTGGGTCTCCTGCAGTGCAGTCAGATGTTTTACTGACTGAGCCACTGGGGAAGCCCACTTTTGGAATAACGTGAGCTAAGTAACAATCGTTTAATTTTGAATAATCAGCCACCATTTACGTGCCATAGATCTGCTTCTCATTCTTGTAGTTGTTCAGTTGCGTCCAACTCTTTGTGACCCCATGGACTGCAGCACACCAGGCTTCCCTGTCCTTCACCATCTACTGGAGTTTGCTCAAACTCATGTCCATGAGTCAGTGATGCCATTCAACCATCTTGTCCTCTGTCATCCCCTTCTCCTTCTGCCTTCAATCTTTCCTAGCAGCAGGGATTTTTCTAATGAGTCAGCTCTTCGCATCAGGTTGCCAAAGTATTGCTCCTTATTAGTTGCTTGATATTGGCCAAGACACTAAATTTCTCCAGGTATCAGTATCACTATTTATAATAGGGATATAGAACAATATCTAACTAACAGGACTATTATGGAAATTAAATAAAATATATTTAGCACAGTGCCTGACAAAAATAAGCTCTGCTATTGTTATTATTACTAGTAATATTATTTTTAACATCACCTAGACTACCTATTCTTTTATTAGGAAGAAAGATCAGATCTGTGCATACAAGCAGAGGGAAACTGACATGGTGATAATTACCTGGATGTTACTACAATACAAGCATCATTTCTTGAAATTGAGGTCAATGCAGAGCTTGGCATTTTACCCGAAATTTCCACAAGGCCTGAAGGAAAATTGGTGATTCAAACCATTACCTTAACAAAGGGATTAAAGGTAGAGAGTAACAAGGCATTAACACTATAGACAATCCCAAACTAGGTGTCAGATTAAGTGCTGAGGGCTCTTGGTCAGAAGTCAAGCAGCCAAAAAGAGTAAGAGATACAGAGAAGTCTGGAAGTAAATCTGTATAAACATTGTTCCATTTGAACAATCAATAGTTCAAGTAGCTGCATTATTCAGGGTTTAGTCAGGAGACAGAAACCATGTCGGTCACTTCAACAGGGAAATTTTAATGTAAAGAATTGGTGACTTTAAAGTAAAATTTACTTTAGTGTAAACTTTGTGTAAACTAACGCTTTATGTACTTAGTACTTTATGTAAACTAATGTAAACCTTAATGTAAAGAGCTGGAAACATTCTCTTTGGTGGTTGGTACTACACAACGACAATGCCCTCCAGCTGCTTCTACAGCAGTCCCGCTGGGGCTTCCTGCCCCAGGAGAGAAGGAATAAGAGAGAACTCTGGAAAAACCTGAAGGCTGAGAAAGCACCAGAGAGGAAGGAACAAGTGTGGACGGGGTCCTCTCCTCAAGGTTGGATTTACACCTGGTTGGCAAGGGTGTGGCTGTGGTCCAGAGTTAGTGGACAAGGTGGCTGATGGCCTTAACTGGACCTGTCCATGGGCTGTAGGGGGAGACCAAGGAGCAGGAAAGAGTCCCTGGGCCTAAAGTGCAAAACCTTCTTTTGGGGGTGATGCAAGTCCCCAGTACAGAGCGTGTGGAGTTCTGTGCTGATTCTGGGAGGCTGGAAGCCTGTCTCACCAGAAGGAGGCTGTGTTGAATATCTGGCCCATGAGCCACTGAGCCAGCATGATGCCAGCTGCCAAGAGAAATTTCGACAGGGACCAGCTCCATCCCTCAGAGCAAGGCAGTGAAGGATGGCTTTGGAGTTCGCAGTCAATGTTACAGGGGAGATCAAATTCTGACTCTATGTTAGAGCTGTTTCTTTTACTCTAACCTTTGCTTCCCATTTCATTTGTTCCTGAAAGGATATTGTTTATGCAAATGGCCTACCTTCGGGAACACTATCCCCCTACCTGAATGTTAAACCAAAGTGCCTTTGTTCAGGGAAGTATCCAGACCCTGTCCATCTATGAATGGTTGCAAGAATAAAGAAATTAATACATCCTATCCCCATAGGCTGGCCATTCCAGGAGATATTTTGCAAGACCTATGGCCTTTTCTCTTTATTTCCTTAACTCCCCTCCCTCTCTATAAAAGAACCTGGCATCCAGACCCTGATAAAATGGTTATTTTGAGACATTAGTCTGCATCTTCTCAGTCTGCTGACTTTATTCTGAATAAAGTCATTATTCTCTGCCTCAACACCTCTTCTCCAATTTATTGGCCTCTAATTTATTGCTTGTCACATGGCAAGCAAAGTGGGCTTGGACTTGATAACATCAATACATTGATAACTTCCCAGTAGCAATATCTGACATTATTAAAACTTACCTTGTACCAGGGACACAAGTTTATTTAGTCTTTATAATAGCCCTATGATTTAGAAACTACAGTGTGAAACAAAGACCATAAAGAACACATATAGAGTCAAATGAATTTAGGTTTCTTAGTTTTTTCAGAAGAGAACACAGTCCCTAAGAAATGAGGGCATCCCCCAACTGAGGGATGCCACGGAAGGGTTTCCCTAAAGCTTTGAGGCTGAGAGTTAGTTTCAAGACAGCCTTACTAGTTATGGTCAGGATTCATAAATAAAGAAAATCACTAGAACAGTGAGTGAGTAGACTTATTTTTAGAGCTAACCCATGATAACTTATTGTTAGATCTTTTTGACATGGTCTTATAAAAAAAGCATGGTGCCTGTAAATGAAGTTTTGCTTCAAGGGTTTCAACCTAATCTGCATTCACAGTTGGCTTGGTTAATTTGTTTGGAAAGCCATAGTACAGATTTGCAAGCTATATTCTCGTTTTCAACTTTCAGTTTGTCCCATGAACCCACAACGGAGCTATTCTGAGTAACATTTGCACTCGAGTGGATACCCACCAGAATCTGACAATCTCAGAACGTCAGAGCTGGAAGGATCTTGGAGATGGCTTGGTTTAAAGCTGGAAGTTGATGATCATTGTCTCTTGTACTATACCATCCAGTCTTTGCAGTCAAATTAGCAGAAAAATAAATTGTCTACTGGGGTCAGCATTCTATGTCTTGTGAATCAAGTAAATGTGACAATTTACATTTAGAGGTGACATCAGCTACACATGTGCAAAAATATCCCTTTCTTTTTCACCAGCAAATTCTCTTTCTTGCTCTCTCTTTTTTTTTTAACAGTGCATAAAAAATCATCCTTGGAGTAGCTTTATGGTTCCCTAACAACAGGCCTTTACAGTTAAATATCTTGATTTAAGGTGACAGAATTTGATTTAATTCTATTACTATATCTTTCAACCTAGAGATTTAATTTAATCACCTACTGTAATTTCCTGTTTAATATCAATAAAATGTCTTCCCCATGGCCCTTACATTTAAAATGAGATCAGATTAATGCTGTAGGTCTTCCCAGATTTATAGCTGGAAGGGAAAGTGAAGATTGAAATGAATTTATTTAAATTTACACTGATTGAAACTGAATATCCTACAAGTCTTGACTAAAAACAGCTTCTTTGACAGGGAAATATGTACAGTGCATATTAGAGTTTTTATGAAACTTTAATTCCCCTTTAGTGCTTTTTATGTCAGGGAAATATATTGAAGTAGAGAAAATTTATCATCTACTTTTGAACATTTAATGACTAAAAGAAATAAAGGTGGATCCAACTCATGCAGTATGTATTCTGCATCGTGATCAGCTCCATTGCTGATCAAGCAAGGATGATTGACAATTACACTAACATAGAAAATTGCTCAGTAGGTCCACAGTGGACTGGAAACCCCCAGCTCCACATCTATGGAAGTGTCAGGAGTAGATTTCATTAACACATCCAGTGTCAAAGTGAGTGTAACAGAGGTGAAATGGGAAAATCCAAGTGGCAATGTAAGCTCTCCCAGGGGGTAGATGTCTCAGAAGTTGCAGTATGAGTCACTTGTGCATTTGTGGACACTTCTTGCATATTTGGAAAGTCATCAGAGCATGGTGCTCCTTGCGTGTCTAGAACACTGTATTTGGAACTGAGGTAAGAGGATGAGAGAAAGACATCATCTGTGACTGAAAGCAGGTCATCGTCTGTGGACAGGAAGAAATTCACAAAGAGATCGCATCATTTCACTGTGTGAGAGGAAGCAGAATGTGGCTGTCAGGCCACGTGGCCCAGTTTGTGGAGGAGGAGTGTCCTGGAGGGTGAGTAGCAGTTCCTACAGCGGGGCAGACCTCTTGCATTCACAAGAACTTTTACCATCTCTGGACAGTTTCACCAGGTGATATAATTGGGCAACGAAGCACAAGCCAAAGACAGCAGAGATTTGGATAAGAGGGGGAAGCCAAGTTTTGGAGCAGCTGGAAATAGTGGTTTGGGGTTACAAAGCTTAGACCCTTTAGACTGGTTTTCTTGTATCTGAGATCACGCAACAGAATAGTGGTTTTAGGGATAAAAATAGAAAACAGAACATTAATATATAGTCTAGACAAGGCATCATGGTGACCTAAATTTCAGGGTACGGTAAGAAAGGACAGGAGATGGATTTAAGAAAGAATCCTCAATTTCTTGTGCAGAAAGAGAAGAAAAGGAAGTGGAAGACTAACTAAGTGAAGGACGAATCAGCAAGGAAAAGATGGGGAGAGGTACACGGCTCTCAACTTCCAAGTCTGTAATCCTCTCAACTCAGTGATCCTGTGGAAGTTACTCCTACCACACTTGTTACTATACCACAACTGTACGTAGGAATTGAAGGAAATAATGACAGGGTTGCTTAGGATGAAAAATCTATTTGCGTTCATTGCACCTCTCTATTTCTTTTCATCACTAAATGTTCAAAATAAATGATAATTTTTCACTTACCAAAATATATCTCTGATCAACATGTTAATGCTGGGATGTTTTAGTAATAGTATACACCTTAGTGTAAGAAATAATCTTTATAAAGTCATCATCATTGACACATCAGTTTTGTATATATTAGCCATCTTCATCCTTCAAAAATAATAACCGTACACCTTCTGAGTGAAGTGTACGGTCATCCCTGTTTTGCAGCACAGCCTGCCTGGGTCCTAGTTTCTCAGAACCTCTCTCTCTGAGCTACAGTCTTCAGGATGCACAGCTGGTATCTGCGAAAGCAGGAATCAATGCTCAAGTGTAAGTTCCTCCTTTTCTGTGTCCTCACAAAGCCCCAGGATGATAAATCTGAGGGTGCTTGGTTTGGTTTTTCTAGTCCTGCATTATTTGTTGGTAACTCTCAATTCCAGGGGGCTGAACTATGTGCCTTTGCACTTGATCTAAATAGCTGTTCCTCCAGTAACAGTGTGAGATGCTGAGTGTCCGAGCAGAGCCTTGGCAAGGAGTGCTCAGGTTGCCCAGTAAGGTGGGGAGACAGGCACTATGATTTCATTGAGTGTGTTTTAAGGATTCTTTGAAATTATGAATAAGAAGTAGATTATGAATAATAAGTAGATTACTTGTTTAGGGAAAAAGTCTATAATTCCATAAAACTGGCTGAGTTAATGCTCTAGGAACCTATTAAGTGGGGATTTATTTTGCACCAAAATGTTACTTCAACTAGCAATTCATGTCATAATGACTGTTTTTAGATGCCCGACCCCTCTCCCAAGCCCACTTGGTACCAACATCCTTTTAGTTCAGCCTCAAAGGAAAGCACTCATTTATGTTCACCATGTGTTGATAATTGATTGACTGATGAGATTGGAAGGAGAGCAAAACAGTGACAAAATTGAATAGGATTAAATAACCCCTGATCATCTGTTCGAACCTGGGAAATTCACTTTGAGGTTTCTTTCCTAGGATAATTTATCAAGGCCTTTGTTCACTTTTCATATTTGTTTATTCATTAAGACTTCAATAAAGAGATGTCAAATACTTCTGTGCATTGAATAGCATCACTGGACTCATAAAGCACAGAGAATAGTGGGTTAACCCATTAGGGAAATTGGTCTCGGGGGGACTTGGCACAGAAGTAAGACCCAGGCAGGAATCTGGATGGGAACAGAGCAGCAAAGGGACCTCCATCTGCAGAATCACATGCTTCTGGAAAATGCGAAACTGGAAAGCAGGCTGCTCAAGTAGCCAGGCTGACCATTTGAAAAGTACCAAGGGCACCCTTCCAGAGCCGCTTCATCTCCTGTGCATCATCACTCCCCCACAACTGCCCTTGCCCATCTTCACATTCTGTGTCCTGGGTGATGGCTCCTTTTTTGAGGCATCATCCGCACTTTGACATAGCTCTTTGTCCTCTTTCTTTCTTGCAGTTCATTTTGCATTGTGAATATACTAGCCGGAGAGTTGCGGGGAAGGACAGGAAGGTTCTGGTGTGTCTCCTGCTCTCTCTTTCTCTGTAATAGTCTTTTTTTATTGGAGTATAGTTGCTTTACAATGTTGTATTAGTTTCTGCTGTGTAGCAAAATGAATCAGCTCTACCTATACATTTATCCCCTCTTTTTTGGACTTCTTTTCCATTTAGGCCACCACGGAGTGCTGAGCAGAGTTCCCTGTGCTATGCAGTAAGTTCGCATTAGTTATCTGTATTATACATAGAAGTGTATATATGTCAAGCCCAGTCTCCAGTAGGTTTTGACAATGGCTCATCCCTCTGTCCACAGCCCCCTCCCCGCCACCCTGCCCCTTCCTGCCAGCTTCTCCAGCTGCCTGCTTTAAGAGCTATGCTCCGAGGAACACCACTCCCTCACCTGGCTCCTCGGGCTGGAGCATGAAGGTCACTAGTCCTTGGAAGCTTCTGTCCATTCTGGGTTCTCTGGACCTGCCCCCATCACTGTAAGTAATCATTTCATTAGACTTTCTTTGGTTAATCCTTGGATAGACCATCTGTTTCCTTCAAGGATGCTGAGTCATAACTGTTTTCTAAACTTAACACTGCAAAGACTTTCCTCTTAGGAAAGTAATTTTGTGCTTGAGCAATTCACTGAAACCTTATGATGGCCATACAAATTTCCTATGAATTATGATGTTTTTCAAAGTAGCTTTGCTAATGATTTGGTCAAATAAATCAATCTCTCATTCATCTGTAGGGTCAACAAACTTATAAGCTTATAGAGATTTTCTGAAGGTATATTAAGTGTGGAAAGCTCATATGAGCTGGCATTAGTCAGTGGATTTATAAATATGCGATGATGCAATAAATGACACAAGTGTTAGAAAACAAAATCTCCTGTTTTTAAATCCTTTTGTGAAAATGTTAGAAAAATAGTACCTTAAGTTAAGTGACCTATATTCTCCCTTTCTGTTTTTATTACTTTAAATCTCTCATTATTGCTTGTTGAAATTATTGCCATAATTAATTGACTGCCAGATATTTGGGCTTGCAGTCCATTTTCCTTTTCCCAGCTAGAACTGATAGTGATACTGCTTCCTATCTAAGATTTCAGTAGCTGGCTACTGACCGTAAGAGAAAGTGAAAGTCACAAGCCTGACTGGTCAGGCACTCTGACCCTCCTCCCTGTTCCTCAGGAGTTCACAGATGCAACTCATAAGAAACATATCCCCCAACAGTACTGACGTGCATCCTTTCCCAAAGGTCTCATTTTTAGTCTTCTTTGTTTTTGAAGTCATCTTCTGCTTGTATCAGTTCAGTTCAGTTTCATCCAACTCTTTGCAACCCCATGGACCACAGCACACCAGGCCTCCCTGTCCATCACCAACTCCCGGAGTTTACTCAAACTCATGCCAATTGAGTTGGTGATGCCATCCAGCCATCTGTCATCTGTCGTCCTCATCTCCTCCTGCCCCCAATCCCACCCAGCATCAGGGTCTTTTCCAATGAGTCAGCTCTTCGCATCAGGTGGTCAAAGTATTGGAGTTTCAGCTTCAGCATCAGTCCTTCCAGTGAACATCCAGGACTGATCTCCTTTAGGATGGACTGGTTGGATCTCCTTGCAGTCCAAGGGACTCTCAAGAGTCTTCTCCAACACCACAATTCAAAAGCATCAATTTTTCGGCATTCAGCTTTCTTTATAGTCCAACTCTCACATCCATACATGACCACTGGAAAAACCATAGCCTTGACTAGATGGATCTTTGTTGGCAAAATAATATGTCTGCTTTTTAATATGCTGACTAGGTTGATCATAACTTTCCTTCCAAGGAGTAAGCATCTTTTAATTTCATGGCTGAAGTCACCATCTGCAGTGATTTTGGATCCCAGAAAAATAAAGTCAGCCCAGAAAAATAAAGTCAGACACTGTTTCCACTGTTTCCCCATCTGTTTGCCATGAAGTGATGGGACTGGATGCCATTATCCCAGTTTTCTGAATGCTGAGCTTCAAGCCAACTTTTTCACTCTCCTCTTTCACTTTCATCAAGAGGCTCTTTAGTTCTTCTTCACTTTCTGCCATAAGGGTGGTGTCATCTGCATATCTGGGGTTATTGATATTTCTCCTGGCAATCTTGATTCCAGCTTGTGCTTCCTCCAGCCCAACGTTTCTCATGATGTACTCTGCATATAAGTTAAATAAGCAGGGTGACAATATACAGCCTTGACGTACTCCTTTTCCTATTTGGAACCAGTCTGTTGTTTTATGTCCAGTTCTAACTGTTGCTTCCTGACCTGCATACAGGTTTCTCAAGAGGCAGGTCAGGTGGTCTGGTATTCCCATCTCTTTAAGAATTTTCCACTATCAGCCAGAGTAAATTCTACTTCAACCATGGCAGAAGTAGTTCTCTGAGAAGGCTCCCCTAACATTTTTATTCTTATATCCTTGCATCTTCTCTGTGCTTCCATTATAATTGACTCATACCTCCATGACATCCTATGTCATTTGCATGTAATTACTAAATCATATACCTTTATATGCCCATGACATAAACTACTTGAGAAGGGAAAGGAAGCATGTTCATTTTTATGTTCCTGATGCCCTGCACAACATCTGGCACAGAAAAAGTTCCAGTAGGTCTGTTGACTGTGGAATTGTAGAGATGTGAATGGCCTTGAGATTCAGCTTGGATTGTGAAGAGAAGAATCCTTCTTTTGTTGACCATTCCATCCACCAAATGCTATAACGAAAGTCAACCACCACTGTCTTCATACCTGTAAAATTTACTTAAGCATTTGCATAGACAATGCTCTTAGAATTTTATTATTTGATGGCAAATGATGGTTGACAAAACTTCAAACAAGGGCCCTGAGTCAGTAATAGATAATATGAATGGATTCAGTCAAAGAAAGATTAATTTCATATTTCTTTCTGTCAAGAAGCTTTTATGTTTCTTCATGCCAGGATAATTTTCTCATATATTCAATAATAAAGTAAAGCAATGGGGAAATTCACTTAGGTTGGTTTTTCTCTCAATTTTAAACAAAAAGGTAAATAAGCTCTTTCAATTTATTCAGCTGTAACATAATCCAATAGTTCTGGTAAGATCCAATTATATAATGGCTTAATTGAAAGAAAATTAAGCGAGTATGTGTCTACGTTCTGTTACACTAAATGAGATTTTAAATTACTCTAGGAACAGATATTTCAATTCTGATATGATGACTTTAAACAGAGTGGTATTTGATTTTCAGAACAATCTATAAGAATTTCACAAACATTTGGTAGCCATCTTCTATTGATCTTGCACAAAATTAAATCAAATTCTACTTTATGCCCAGATGATCAAGGTAAAAGAAAAAGAAGCTGAAAAGCCAGTTTGAGTTTTGTTAAGTGTTTTTAAAAATGCATTCCATGGTAGTAGTGAGAATGGATTATCTTCCCTATCTTACTCCTAGGAACTGAGTAACCTGGAGTCAGCTAAGACTGAGCACATGCACTTAATTGTCTTATAAGTTAGTTAGGTGTTTATAGAAAAATCCTGCTCCATACCTTCATGTTTCTACATAAATATGGATTACTGGATGCTTTATTTTTAAAGAATTTCTGTTTTATAGCTTATTCCACAGAGGATTTAAGGAACATTGTAAAGTGAAATACAATAAATCAGGACAATTAAAATTTAAAGGCAAATAAAAAACCAATTAGGAAGAGGATAAAGGCAAATGAAATAGTTTCCTCAAATGATGTAGGTACCTCCTCCGAGCATTGCCTCGTGCCCTGTGGTTCAGCAGCACCAGCAGAGGGGAAACATCTGCTAAGGATTCTAAGTTATTTTTCTCCTTATGGAACATTGGCTCAGCTAAAGAATCAACGATGCTGGGTACAGTAGACTTTGGGGAGTCTGTCCCTTGATGGGGAGCACTGCCTATCATATATAAATTCAGGTTTGAAGCAGGTAGAGAGACATATCTCCATAAGAGCTAAATGATCACATTCAATTCAATGTAGTGAAGGTGTTAAGAGTTTTATTTGTCACAAGATATTGAATATAGGTCCCTGTGGTACACAGTAGGACTTGTTTAACCACTCTAAATATCATCGCTTGCATCCACCGATCCCAAACTCCCAGTCCATCCGTCTCCCTTTCGCCCTCCCCTGGCAACCAGTAAGTCTGTTTTCTATTCACAACCGAAAGTATGTCTGTGAGTCTGTTTCTGTTTCTTAGATAAGTTCATTGTGTCATATTTTAGATTCCACATACGAGTGATATCATATGATATTTGTCTTTCTCTGACTTACTTCACTTAGTATGATAATCTGTAGGTCCATTCATGTTGCTGCAAATGGCGTTATTTCATTCTCTTCATAGCTGAGTAATATCCACTGTGCATATGTATCACATCTTTTCTTTATTGGAATATTGTTGTTTTAGGAAAGAATATTTAAGAAGAATGTATAAAATGTGTGTATACTGCTGCAGATATTGTTATAAATAATTTCAGACACAGTAGTCATCCAGAGAACACTGTTTCTTATTACAGATTAAATATTTCCAGAGGAATATAATACTGTAACTGAAAAATACCCTGATCTAGCACATTGACTTATTTTATATTTTGTATTTGCTATTATCTATTGAATTTACTTTGGTTTCACTTATTGAGAGAAATGTTAATTACTTATTTTTAAAAAAGGGTTCTCTCTATTTTATTCTAAGTATGCTTCCTTCTGATAATCTAAATTTGAAGTTAATGACTGGTCACTAATATGATCTGGGTAGCATCTGCCTCCAGTGAGTTTCGCTGGTGGAGGTATGTCTGCAAACTCAGCAATTTATCAGCACCCCAGTGAAATCTGTCATTTGCTAAAGAGATATTAGTCTACTCATCGTCATTTGGGCACACTGCAACGACATAAAATTGCGCAGAGAACAGCCATTAAGGGATGCCTCATAAATCAGAAGATCCCTTCCTGTGAATGCCATTCTTACAGGTGGAAGGAATATCACAGTCTTGTTTAAATGCTTATTAAACGTTATCTTTACAGTGGCACAGGCTCACCTCCTGCCTCAAATACTTTGCCGTTTGTGTTACCTTTGGTAAACTACTTAACCTTTGAGTTTCTGCACTTGCAATGGGGAGGTAATACCTGCCTACTGATTTGTCATGAGAAGTAAATATCCTGTGAGTCATGAGGCAACAGTGACAGTGTCTGATGTCAATGGGTGTGTTACTTTTGGCTCCTTTTTATTTAGTCTAGGCTTTCAATTTCATGTTGTCAGGTACATTTTGACAAGAGCTGCTCTACCTTCAACTTCTCAGACTCAGCTGCCTGCAGTTTATTTCCGAGTCTTATTACTTTGGGATCTCTGTTGTGCACATGGCTGCCTTTGAACTTCTGTTTTCACGTGTAGTTCTCTGTTGCTGATCACCTTTACATAGGCAAGTACTGAATGGTCAGTTCTGTTAAACTAGATGATATCATATTTTCACCAGTTTCCTTTATACTAGATAAAAGGCCCAGTAAAGATCATCCCTTGCATTTCAACACTACTTTTAATCTAATGTGTCTCCATTTTTAAGTCAAATAATCTCAGTGCTTGACATTGCTTCTGTTTATATCTACATTTATTCTAAATTCATCTTCTTGAGTTAGAAAAGTAGGGGTCTGTATATTCCCTGCAGTAATATTATGATGGATGATAGTAGATGGCACCTTATCGTTGTTGTTTAGTCGCTAAGATGTGTCCGACTCTTTTGCGACCCTATGGGCTGTAACCTGCAAGGCTCCTCTGTCCATGGGATTTTCCAGGCAAGAGTACTGGAGTGGGTTTCCATTTCCTTCTTCAGAGGATCCTCCCCACCCGGGGACTGAGCCCACGCCTCCTGCTTTGGAAGGCAGATGCTCTTACCAGGAGCCGCCTGGGAAGCCCAGGTCCTTGTTAGCTATTTTACACACAGCAGTGTGTACGCTCCAGTCTCAGGCTTCCAGTTTACCCCTCTCCTCTGCTTCACCTCCGGTAGCCACAGGTCTGTTTTCTATATCTGTGATTATTTTGTAAATAAGTTCATTTGTACCATATTTTATATTCAGTATATAAGTATTATATTTTAAAATATTTATTTTATAAATTACTATATTATATTTGTCTTTTCTGATTTATTTCACTGAGTATGACCATCTCCAGGTCCATCCATGTCGCTGCAAGTGGCATGTCATTCTTTTTGATGACTGAGTAATATTCCGTTGTATACACACACCAAATCTTCTTTATCTATTCATCCATCAGTGGACATTTAGGTTGCTCCACAACAAGGATAATATCATATCTGAATGGAGATGAGTTGATGAAAATCTTTTCTCAAAATAATTATTTTCTTCAATTCAGTTAAAGGGTGTGTTTAAAATCAAATGAAATGTGCTGAATCAATGATGTAAAAGTTTTAGTCTAAAAAGTAGACTTTACCTAATAAACAATTATATATTAACACTTCCTAAGCAAAACTTTTTGGTGGGAGGGCTTTCCCCAATATCCTCTATTGTTGATTTTTAATTAATTTAATTATACTTTAATCCTTTTCAATTCTCTTATACTTGTTCATAGTCCTGAATATAATCTGGCTGGATAGATGGTCTGTGTAAGTTTAAAAATAATGTGCAATCTTCTGATGTTGATAATGTTCTATAAATGTCCATTAAGTCTCATTAGTTGATAGTATTGTTCAAGTCTTCTATATCTTCATGGATTTTGTGCCTATTTTTCCTATCATTTGTTGAGAGAGTATTGAAATCGCTTGTGGGTTTGTCTATTTCTCCTTGCGTTTCTATCAGTGTTTGTTTCATGTATTTAGTTACAGAAACTTTTAGGATTTGTATGTCCTCTTGATCAGTTTACTCATTTATTATTACAAGACCTTGTTTATTCCTAGTAAAATTTTTTACTTGAAATCTACTTTGCTATTTTAGAATAAGTTTTTACTGAGACTAGCATGGTATAACTTTCATTTTTTAAATTTTTAACATTTTAATGAATTTTATTTAATGTACATATCTTATAGAGAGTGTAAGGTTGTTTTGATTTTGGAAACAATACAGCAATCTCTATTTTAGTTGAAATATTTAGTTTACATTAATGTGATTATAGGTATAGTCAGCTTTAAGCCTTTCATGCTATAATTTTTCTTTTAATGTGTCTTACATGTTTTGTGATTCCACTTTCCAATCTTTTTATGCCTTGTTTTGAATAACTTGAGTGCACTTTATAATTTGATTTCATTTTCTTAAAAAGTTATACAACTTTTTTAAAAAATAGTGGATTGTTTGTTTTTAGAATTCATGTTCTACCTCTTTATCTTGTCACTACCTGCCTCTAAATATGTTATACCACCTATTATAGGATAAGCACATTATAACTTCTTATAACTTCTTCTTTACTGAATTTTATGCCATTTTTATTATAATTTTACTTATACATCTGTTATAAGCCAAAGAGTACATTATTAGACATTTTTTTGCTTATATCGTCTTCCTTGGTGGCTGTCGGTAAAGAATCCATCTTCACTGTGGGAGATCTGGCTTCAGTCCTTGGGTTGGGAAGATCCCCTGGAGGAGGACATGGAAACCCACCCCAGCTGTCTTGCCTGGAGAATCCCACGGACGGAGGTGCCTGGTGGGCTACAGTCTATAGGGTCACAGAGTCGGACATGATTGAGTGACCAAGCACACAGTCTTATACTTAAATATTAAAAAGTATTTAAATAAGAAAAGAAAAACATCTCATATAGTTACTGATGTGTTTACTATTTTAGTGTCTTTCCTCATTTGTATACATATGTATTTCCAAATGTTATTTCTTTCTATCTGAAAACCTGTGGCTGATCAATTCTTTTGCACATAAAAAAAAAAAAAAACACTTTGATCTTGTTTTTAAAATATTTTTCTAAGTCGGCACCTTTTAATTTTTCTTCCAGAACTTAAAAAATTTTCTGTTGTCCTCTGGGATGCATGGTTTCCTTTGAAGACTCTAATTTATTTTCTCTGCATTTTTGTTCCTCTGTATATAATGTGCCATTTATTTTATCTGGTTGTAGATTCTTCTCTTTCACTGGTTTTGAACAACATGAATAAAAAAATGCTTTAATATGTTTTCATATTTCTCATACTTGAATATTGTTAAGATTTTTCAAATTATGATTTTTTAGTTTCCGTTAAGAGTTTTAACTTTTTCACTCATTATTATTTAAAATATTTTTTTGTCATTTTACTTCTCTCCTTTTAGGATTCTAATTACATATACATTAAACTGCTTGAAGTTTCTCTTAAACTCTTCATCTCTTTAAAAAAAAAAACTCATTTTTTAATGTTTCATTTGAGTGGTTTCAATTTCTATGCCTTCTTCACTAATCATTTATTCTGCTATGTTGAATCAGTCTTATTGTCATCAATGATCTTTTATCTCAATTTTTGTACCTTTCATCTCTACGAGTGTGATTTGGGTCTTATTTCATATTTGTCTCTCCTTAACTTTATGAACATAAATGTATAATAGCTTATTTTCTTTTATTAATTCTAACATTTGTGCCAGATTTGAATTAGTTTTCTTGATAGATTCTTCTCTTCATTTGATTCAAATGTTTCTACTTCTTTAAATGTCTAGTCATCTGATTGGATGCAAGATATTGTGAATTTTTCCCTTGTTGATGACTGTATATTTTTCTGTAAATATTCTTACTTTATCCTGGGATACAGACAAGTTATGTGAAAGAAGTTCTCCCTTGTGTCTTGCTTTTTCAAGTTTGTTAGGCAGTGCTAGAGAAGCATTTATAACGAACGCTTATAATGCTTATAGTTATAACTTCTGCTACTGAGGCTTCTGTTCTGTGTACTCAGTCTAAAGACCCATCCTCTTATCATCAACATCTTTGTCTTTATAAACATCCTACCTATTACCTGAGAGAGTTAGCAGCATTTTATCTGTTTATCCTGTAGGTGTTCTGGTGCTCAAAAGAGTGCAGCATTAAACAGCAATTTAGAAAATCCCATGACAGATTGAGACTGTGAAAGAAAGAAAGAAGGTTTTATCATGATATTTGAACAATGTATTCCATGTTTTCATCTGGGATTCACAGTAGTTATGAGTCTAGCCCTAGAGTTTCAGACAGTAGAAATTTATTTCCTGCTCTTGTAACCGTCTCACGCCTGCCTTCATCATGGTGTCAGCAGACAAGCCTTTTATATCCTCCCTTAAAGCATCAGGCTCCTTTCACTTTGAAGCCCATCTTTCTCCAGAACTCTGGATTACTTTGGACCGATTTTATAGCCAAGTTGAACATTGAAGAGACTGATCTGCATTTCCCTCTTATCTTTCAAATGTCTTGGTGCTAGTGTTATACTTTTCATTAACCACAAATTAGCATTTTTGTTTGCTTAGTGTTAACATTTTAATCAGTGTTTTTAAGGGGCAGTATAGGTCCTAAAGGTCCAAACTTAAATTGCTCTATAACCTGTAGCTTACAGATACACATTTTCTAATAAACTCTTGTAAGTTCTAATTGAAGACAAATTAAAAAATTGGTTTTAAAAGGTGTCTGAAGTTGAATAATAATATTTTCTTTGTCACATAGTTTGGATTATAATAAAATGTAGTGAAAGTATTATTACATGCAGAGCATAAAGAGGATTATCAATATCCACTTACAGAGCAATACTTTTAGGTTAAGTGGGTTTATCGAGTCCATGATGTGAAAGTTTGTCTTCTAAGATATATGAGAGCTTTTGTACAATCAATCAAGAGAGAATGTAGACATACAGGGCTGACTTCACCAAGACGAAGAACCAACTTTGTACATCAGGTGGATATTAACCACCTTTGTAAATCAGGTGGCTACTGGGGCAAATTTGACAAGGAATTTGATGGAATTACAACAAAGAATGTACAGACAGTGTACATTTTCAGAAATGCTGGTTTCATCTTTGATGCATAGCAAAAACTCATCCAAAAACAAAATTTAATCACTGACCAAAAGACCTGCAGGATGTAGCAGGTTTTGTAGTTCATCATAATTCTCTATTTTTGATTTATATTTCTCTAGACAAGAACTGATCTTTCCCCTCATGATATTTATAATATTTTTGATTACTGAATTAATCCATACTAATTCTATGAATTTTGAAGATACAAAAGAGCTAGAAAATACCAATAAGCACAGCACACAGAGCGCATGAATTCTTCATGATTGCACTGCAGTTGTGTAGATGCTGAATTAGAGGGAGCCTGGTGAGGGATATGAGATAACTGCATATTTTTTGTAACTTTTCTTTAAGATAAAAATTAGTTCAGAATAAAATGTTTAAAAGTGATCACAATCTTTACAGACTTTAAAATATTTGAGACCACACTGTATATGTATTGTATCCTGCTTTTTTCAAACCACTATTGTCATTAACACTAGCACTCAAGTCTTGTTTAACGGCCATATGGAATGCCGATTAAAAACTATAGCATCACTGACTTGACTGCTGCTGCTGCTGCCAAGTTGCTTCAGTAGTGTCCGACTCTGTGCGACCCCATAGATGGCAGCCCACCAGGCTCCCCTGTCCCTGGGATTCTCCAGGCAAGAACACTGGAGTGGGTTACCATTTCCTTCTCCAGTATATGAAAGTGAAAAGTGAAAGTGAAGTCACTCAGTCGTGTCCGACTCTTAGTGACCCCATGGACTACAGCCCACCTGGCTCCTCCATCCATGGGATTTTCCAGGCAAAGTACTGGAGTGGGGTGCCATCGCCTTCTCCATACTTGACTGATATCCTACTATTGAACTATTGGTTTGATTTTGTTAGTTTATAGACAACTTTGCAATAGATATAATTGTTGGGTTATTCTTTGTCTTATCATGGGTTATGCTCCTTACGTTACATGGCCAGATGTTATGAACATTGAAAAGAATAAGGTCATGTGTGCACCCTCAGACCTGAACTTCAGCAGGAACCACAGAAGAGAGAGGCAGAAGGAGCCCAAGTTGAGTAGGACCAGAATTTTATAAATTAGATTAGTTACATATATTAGTTTCTACATGGGTAACAACAGCATGTGAGGCAATATTTATGTATCTGGCAGTCTTTGACTTAACAGACAAATTTGGCCTTGGAGTACGGAATGAAGCAGGGCAAAGGTTAACAGAGTTTTGCCAAGGAAATGCACTGGTCATAGCAAACACCCTCTTCCAACAACACAAGAGAAGACTCTACACATGAACATCACCAAATGTTCAACACCGAAACCAGATTGATTATGTATATTTTTTGTAGTCAAAGATGGAGAAGCTCTATACAGTCAGCAAAAGCAAGACCGGGAGCTGACTGTGGGTCAGATCATGAACTTCTTATTGCAAAATTTATACTGAAATTGAAGAAAGTAGGGAAAACTACTAGACATTCGGGTATGACCTAAATCAAATCCCTTATGATTATACAGTGGAAGTGAAAATACATTCTAAGTGTTAGATCTGATAGATTACCTGAAGAACTATGGATGGAGGTTCATGACATTGTACAGGAGGCAGTGATCAAGACCAACCCCAAGAAAAAGAAATGCAACAAAACAAAATGGTTGTCTAAGGAGGACTTACAAATAGTGGAGAAAAGAAGAGAAGCTAAAGGCAAAGGAGAAAAGGAAAAACATACCCATCTGAATGTAGAGTTCCAAGGAGAGATAAGAAAGCCTTCCTCAGTGATCAATGTAAAGAAGTAGGGGAAACCAATAGAATTGGGGAAGACTAAAGATCTCTTCAAGAAAATTAGAGATACCAAGGCAACATTTCATGCAAAGATGAGGACAATAAAGGACAGAAATGGTGTGGACATAACAGAAGCAGACAATATTAAGAAGAGGTGTCAAGAATACACAGAAGAACTATACAAAAAAGATCTTCACAACCCAGATAATCAAGATCGTGTGACCACTCACCTAGAGCCAGACATCCTGGAATGTGAAGTCAAGTGGGCCTTAGAAAGCATCACTACGAACAAGCTAGTGGAGGTGATGGGATTTCAGCTGAGCTATTTCAAATCCTAAAAGATGATGCTGTGAAAGTGCTGCAGTCAATATGCCAGCAAATTTGGAAAACTCAGCAGTGGTCACCAGACTGTAAAAGGTTAATTTTCACTCCGATCCCAAAGAAAGGCAATGCCAAAAACTGTTCAAACTACTGCACAACTGCACTCATCTCACATGCTAGTAAAGTAATGCTCAAAATTCTCCAAGTCAGGTTTCAACAGTATGTCAACTGTGAACTTCCAGATGTTCAAGCTGGATTTAGAAAAGGCAGAGGAACCAGAGATCAAATTGCCAACATCCGCTGGATCACTGAAAAAGCAAGAGAATTCCAGAAAAACATCTACACTACACCAAATCTTTGACTGGGTGGATCGCAACAAACTGTGGAAAATTCCACAAGTTGGGACTACTAGACCACCTGACCTGCCTCCTGAGAAATCTGTATGCAGGTCAGGAAGCAAAAGCTAGAACTGGACATGGAACAACAGACGGGTTCCAAATAGGAAAAGGAATACATCAAGGCTGTATATTGTCACCCTGCTTATTTAACTTATATGCAGAGTGCATCATGTGAAATGCCAGGCTGGATGCAGCACAATCTGGAATCAAGATTGCCGGGAAAAATATCAATAACCTCAGATATGCAGATGACACCATTCTTATGATAGAAAGCAAAGAAGAACTAAAGAGCCTCATGGTGAAAATGAAAGAGAGCACTGAAAATGTTGGGTTAAAACTCAACATTTAGAAAACGAAGATCATGGCATCTGGTCCCATCATTTCATGGCAAATAGATGGGGAAAAATTGGAAACAGTGAGAGATTTTATTTTGGGGGGCTCCAAAATCACTGCAGATGGTGACTGCAGCCATGAATTGAAAGACACTTGCTCCTTGGAAGAAAAACTATGACCAACCTAGACAGCATATTAAAAAGCAGAGACATGACTTTGCCAAGAAAACTCCATTTAGTCAGAGCTATGTTTTTCTAGGTGCCATGTATGGATGTGAGAGTTGGACTATAAAGAATGCTGAGCACCAAAGAATTGATGCTTTTGAACTGTGGTGTGGGAGAAGACTCTTGAGAGTCCCTTGGACTGCAAGGAGATCCCACCAGTCCATCGTAAAGGAAATCAGTCTTGAATATTCATTGAGAGGACTGATGCTGAAGCTGAAACTCCAATACTTTGGCCACCTGATATGAGCAACTGACTCATTGAAAAAGACCCCAATGCTGGGAAAGGTTGAAGGCAGGAGGAGAAGCAGATGACAGAGGATGAGATGGTTGGATGGCACCACCGACTCAATTGTCATGAGTTTGAGCAATCTCCAGGATTTGGGGAAGGACAGGGAAGCCTGGCATGCTGCAGTTAATGGGGTTGCAAAGAGTCTGACACGTCTGTGTGACTGAGGTGACTGATTGAGTCTTTGACTTATTTCTAGGGCAAAGTTTTCTGGTCAACTGGGTAGTAAGGCTACCTATTAGCTAATAGATGATTGTCTAATGCCTTGTAACTAAGTTCTTGTAAGTTCATGTTTTGGAATCCAAAATCTCTTCTTTAGTAAAGACAATAGTAAATAACAAGGGCTAATAATATAGAGGATGCACTATTCTTTAAGGGGATGAATACTAGTGTCCTGCACATTGTTTCAGGCTCTCGCTGTCCTGAGCTTTTCTCATAAGGATGAATTAATTGGGAGCAAGGAGGAAGTTTTGGGCTTCCATCCATGAACAAACAGTGTCACCCTTGTTATTCCAGAGCATTGTTCTTTTGCAGAACTGAGTATTTGTGGAAGAAAATGACTTTATGTCTGTTTGGGAATTGGATATTCACTGGGGCCAGGGTGGCACTGGGGGAAATTTGTATGGATAAGCAGTTGCTAGCTCTATTAGGCTCAAGTCATAGGGTAAAATAGGGTTACTAGGCTGGTGAGTAAGGTCATCCACAGAGAGGGTAAAAATCATTTTCAAAATACACAGATTCTCAAGCTCTACATGACATGCGAAGTCAAAGTCTCTAGGGGAAGTATCAGAAAATCTTTACTTTTCCAGAAACCAAAGCAACTATGACATAACTCCCAATTTGGAAAAGGCTAACCTAAAGCCTGGAGGCAGAGTGAAGAGCTATCATTGCAAGAGGGCTCCCTTTTTTCCATGCCCTCACTTTTGGGGGGAATGTAAATTGATATAGCTACTATGGAGAACCATTTATGAAGGTTCTTTGAGGCACTAAAAATAGAATTACCATATGACCCAGAATCCCACCATCTGGGACATATACCTGGAGAAAACCATAATTCAAAAAGACACATGCACTCCTTCCTCACAGCACTATTCACAGTACAGGATATGGAAGCAACCTAATGCCCATCAACAGGGGAAAGGACAAAGAAGATGTGTCACATATATATAATGGAATAATCATTTCAGTTCTGTTCAGTCACTCAGTCATGTCCGACTTCTTGCGACCCCATGAACCGCAGCACACCAGACCTCCCTGTCCATCACCAACTCTGGAGTTTACTTAAACTCATGTCCATCGAGTCGGTGATGCCATCCAGCCATCTCATCCTCTGTCGTCCCCTTCTCCTCCTGCCCCCAATCCCTCCCAGCATCAGGGTCTTTTCCAATGAGTTAACTCTTCGCATGAGGTGGCCAAAGTATTGGAGTTTCATCTTCAGTATCAGTTCTTCCAAGGAACACCCAGGACTGATCTCCTTTAGGATAGACTGGCTGGATCTCCTTGCAGTCCAAGGGACTCTCAAGAGTCTTCGCCAACACCACAGTTCAAAAGCATCAATTTTTCAGCGCTCAGCTTTCTTCACAGTCCAACTCTCACATCCATACACCACTACTGGAAAAACCATAGCCTTGATTAGATGGACCTTTGTTGGCAAAATAATGTCTCTGCTTTTTAATATGCTATCTAGATTGGTCACAACTTCCCTTCCAAGGTGTAAGTGTCTTTTAATTTCATGGCTGCAGTCACCATCTGCAGTGATTTTGGAGCCCCCCCAAAATAAAGTCTGATACTGTTTCCCCATCTATTTCTCATAAAGTGATGGGACCATTTTACTCAACCATAAAAAGGAATGAAATTGGATCATTTGTAGAGACATGGATGGACCTAGAGTCTGCCATACAGAGTGAATTAAATCATAAAAAAAAAAACCCACAATATATTAACATATATATGTGGAATCCAGAAAAATGGTACAGATGAATCTGTTTGCAAGGCAGAAATAGAAACACAGGCATAGAGAACAAATGTGTGGACAGAGAGAGGGGAAAGAGCAGGTGGGACAAGCTGAGAAATTGTGACTCACATTTATACACTAATATGTATAAAATAGATAATGAATGAGAACATGCTGTGTAGCACAGAGAACTCTACTCAGAGCTCTGTGATGACCAAATTGGGGAGGAAATCCAAAAAAGAGAGGATATATGTATATGTGTGTGTGTGTGTGTGTGTGTGTGTGTGTGTGTGTATATATAGTTGATTTTTTGCTCTCCTAACACGCCACAGTAAAGCAACTATACTTCAATGAATAAAACAGAGCTATCATTGGAACAATTTATCTGCAAGGAAAGGAAAACACATATAGTGGAGGAAGCAGAAATTATCATAACAACACCCAAAACTCAAAGAAGGGGGTGCAGCTAAAAGACTGTGACTTGGGCAAAACCTGGATTGAAAAGGGAAGGAACTCTAGGCAATCTCCAGCTGGAAGCATGGCATGAGCTAACAGTGGAAAAAGCGAGGGGTGTGGTTGCTTGGAAAACAGTGAACAATCATGAAATGTTTAATGGGTGCCTGGGTTATCTTGATTGATGCAGTTGTGAATAGCTAGCACTGAAGTGTTAAAGTGTATTGTCACACTAAAGTGGACTAGTTAGGACCAGGAAACTAAACACATAGAATCTCAGAAGTTTTGTCACTGCAGGATGTTCACTTTTTCTCCCTAAAACTTTACATGAAATATTTTTTCCAGCCCTTCACTTTTAGTCTGTATGTGTCTCTGGTTTTGAGGTGGGTCTCTTGTAGACAGCATATATAGGGGTCTTGTTTTTGTATCCATTCAGCCAATCTTTGTCTTTTGGTTGGGGCATTCAACCCATTTACATTTAAGGTAATTATTGATAGGTGTGGTCCCGTTGCCATTTACTTTGTTGTTTTGGGTTCACGTTTATACAACCTTTCTGCATTTCCTGTCTAGAGAAGATCCTTTAGCATTTGTTGAAGAGCTGGTTTGGTGGTGCTGAATTCTCTCAGCTTTTGCTTGTCTGTAAAGCTTTTGAATTCTCCTTCATATCTGAATGAGATCCTTGCTGGGTACAGTAATCTAGGTTGTAGGTTATTCTCTTTCATTACTTTCAGTATGTCGTGCCATTCCCTTCTGGCCTGGAGGGTTTCTATTGATAGATCAGCTGTTATCCTTATGGGAATCCCTTTGTGTGTTATTTGTTGTTTCTCCCTTGCTGCTTTTAGTATTTGTTCTTTGTGTTTGATCTCTGTTAATTTGATTAATATGTGTCTTGGGGTGTTTCACCTTGGGTTTATCCTGTTTGGGACTCTCTGGGTTTCTCTCCCTAAAACTTTAATCCTGTTTTGGCCATAGAAAGAGCAGAGGAATCTGACCAAATGAGTGATGGCTGACTCCGCTTGGTATGGGGGCTATAAGGCCATAACCACCACTCTGTATTGGTTAACTTTCATTGGTTAGCTGTCCAAACAGTTAACCATATCCCTTGTTAATCTGAACTAAATCATTAGATTTATTTCCATTTAAATGCTGACTCAACCAATACTCAAATGAGGTAAGATATATTTATTAAAATTTCGTTTCCCTAGAGCCCAACAGTACCTGCCATAGAGCATGTACGCTTATTGGGATGCACTTACTTAGATAGACTCAGTCTTCTATTTTTTTTTTTTTTTTCATTTATTTTTATTAGTTGGAGGCTAATTACTTCACAATATTGTAGTGGTTTTGCCATACATTGACATGACTCAGTCTTCTAAAGACTGTCATTTGAATGAATTAAACATAGGAGCATCATTGATACAGTTCCCTGGTCATTTGGGGAGTTAAGGATTGAGATATTGAAAGGAAAATATGCGCAGGAGGAATTTACATGGGGAGGCTCCATGCTGACATAATTCAACAAAAACATGTTATTACTCAAACCCATATATCATGTACACACAATTTGATTTAAATAAGAACCAATAAATTTGTTGATTGGATAAACAAGATCAAGACATGAAATTTCTTATTTTGGTCATTAATCTTAACGGCAGAAGGAGGGGCCAATGTTAAAACAGATTATTCAGCATTAATTGAAGGGTCTTTAAGCCTCCAGAGTGGGTGTAGAGACATATGGAATTATATCAGTAGAGCCAGCAGGAAGTGCTTAGTTATATAAAGTGTAGCACATGGCATAACTCAAGAATTCCACTCCCAAGAATGCATACAAAAAACAAAATGTCAAACAAGTTTGTCGGTGTATTCATTGGAAAGTTTATGGTGGTGAGGAGTTGAAAGCTACCTGGATATACATGTAAAGTGCAACAGATACACAGGTTAGAACACCCCCTGTCTTTGGTGTGGTTCTATGGAAGCAGACCTTGAAATGTTGATTCTCATGCAATAATTTATCAATAAACCATATGGAATAGTGAGGGAGCTGGGCAAATACATGCTTATAGAGGGGTGTAGCATCAGCCTCATCCATGCGGTGCCTGGAGTCTACACTGTACCAGAGTTCAGCTGGTCTTACTAGAGGTACCTACGCCTTCATACTGGTTGGTAGTGACTGACCCCGGAGGTGAGAAGAGGATGTATAATCTCATATCCTCAGAGCAACATGGCTCACCTCAGTCCAGGGCATTGTTTTAAAGAAGAGTACAGGTGTGAGGGGGTTTTCCCTGATGGCTCAGTGGTAAAGAATTTGCCTGCAACTCAGGAGACCCTGGGTTCGATCCCTGGGTCAGGAAGATCCCCTGGAGGAGGAAATGACAATGCACTCCAGTATTCTTGTCTGGAGAACCCCATGGGCCTAGAAGCCTAGAAGCTACAATCCACAGGGTCCCAAAGAATTGGACATGACTGAGCACATATGCACTTTGTACACTGCACAGGGGCGAGAACCTAGAAGTCAACATCACTAAGTATCCAGGTGGTCACGTTGTCCCAGGTGAAAGCAGCCAGCAAAGGGACAGAATAGCATCTGCTATCTGATCGAAAAAACGGATTAGGTGTCCACTCAGGAGCATGGATGGATCTCAAAAGTATTGTGCTTAGCGAAAAAAAGAGTAAGAAGCAAAGTTCTTAGCATGCATAATTCTATTTACATAAAATAAAAATACATATACACTAAAAATGTACTTTATTCAAAAAAAACTTAAGCTTAACAGCTGCATATAGAATGATACTCAAAATATTTAACAACTTTCTTGGGGAAGATATCAACCAAACAGAACAGGACACTAACGCTCGCCTTAAGAAGCCCAACGGCAAGAGTCGGGGGCTTGTGTAGATTAGTGATGCTGACATTTGACAGTATGTGAAGTACACAAACTTGTACTTTCACTTGAAGTTCAAAAAGGAAAAACATAAAAAAATAAGAAAAGACTGGGGAAGGAACTCTTCTCTTCTGCCTCCATAAAAGTAAGGAGATTTTGAACAACCTTCCATTTGCAGGATGGATTTCTCTGTTCTTTCATTCCCAGCTAATGAATTAAAAGACTTTTTATACAAGCCTGTCACTATAGCTCCCACCAGCTCTTGATGGTCTCCAGGCAAGGCTTTCTCTTAGAAAAGTGAGCAATGACTGCTTCGCCAAGTATCAGAAATATTAGTTTAGATTTTCAATTTTTTGAGGTGTGCATGAAATGGTAAGGAATTGGTAATGACTTAGTTTGAATATTTAAGGTGAGAAAAGCTTTATCAGGATTAAGGACAAAGGTAGCTGTTGAAACTGATTTCCTCTACCCCATGAGAGACTGAATATACAGACAAGGACCAAACCATATATAAAAATATGACTCCTAACCTACAGCAACCTGCCTTGAAAACCAACACCTTTATTTACAATAAACAACCCAGAAAGCAGACTGCTAAAAGTCAGACTTTACGGAAGTCTGATTGCTAAGTAATCCAGAATGTTAGACACTAACTTCTCTAATGGCTGTCCCTGGGTGATCACTTGTGACTGATAAACTAACAGCCTCTTTAATTCTTGGCCCCACTCCCAACTTATTAATTAGCACCAACACAGAAAGGCAAATATGGCTTCCTTTTTCCACTGTAAAGCTTTCCCACTCCTCTGCTGCCTTCTGGTCTCTACCAAAGCACAAATAATGGTAGCTGACCCTCTTGCTCTAACAAGCTCTGAATAAAGAGCCATGGCTTATTTCCATTTGGTTGGTCTTCATTTATTTCCATAGTTAGTGATGAAGGCTCCAGTGAGGTCCAGTTTGTACTTCCCATCACTGAAGACCCTGGTCTTCAGCCAAATGTGGTATCACAGAGGCCCCTGTAGCCCTGCTGCTCACTGCTTGCCAAGGCCAGGAAGATATGGAAAGACAGCAAAGAGTCTGACCTGTGTTCTTTGCTTTGAGTGCCTCAGCTATTTATTCTTAGTTTGGTACCAGGTTTTGTTTTCCTGTTTCCTTTTTGTTTGGCATCCTCGACGAAATCAGGGCATTCCTCTTCTTTCCATTTTGCTGCCTTCTGTGTTCCTGTTTTGGTATCGTGCTGAGTATAAAAGCATTATTGGTCATACAGAGAGTCACAGGCTCTATATGGTGTCTGAGGCAGGGTCATCATCCAGTGGGTTTTAACCACTGGACCACCACTGGAACACCAAGCTCTTATGAGAGCTGCTCTTTCACTTGGATGAAATTTGCCATGGGTCACCAATAAAACTGGATGGGATTCTGCTTCTGCCCCAGTAGTATGTCTTGAGAGCCTGGCTTTGGATTTAGACAGAGCTTTGGTTTTCTGCCTGCTGGGTCTGGGTTTGGAGGAGACCCACCCTCAGGGTCAGCCCTGAGACAGGAAGTCAAGCAGCATGTTCTGACCAACAGCTGCCATGGCCAGGGGTCCTGGGATCAAACGCTCCTCCCTGGGGGAGCTCTACTTCCTGTCTGTCCTCTCTTTACAGCCCCAAACCACATAGAACCCCATTCACCAAGTGGACCCAGGCCTTCAGTGTCGACTCTTGGGGACATTGGATTTGAGCCACATTGTTCATTTGAGAGGCAATTTGAAAAGGAAGGGAATCAGACCTTGTTAGCCAAATGGACAGTATTTCTTGCTTGCTATGCAGAGGCCTCCAAATGCAATTCTGAATTAAAAACTGCTTCACCAAAAAAGTGTGTGGCCAAAGGTAATGAGCAATGTGACAACCTTAAACAAGAAAAAATTAGACTTATTTCCCTCAAATCTTGCCTTCACCTTCCTGCATCCAACTGCCCCACTTCCCTCCTATGCTGGTCTCCCTCCATCCCATCTTCTCTGTAAAAATAAAAAACAGAAACATCAAATATATAGAGTCAGGAGACAGAAAGGAGAATCCTCATTCCCTTAGACAGCAGCCAATCAGCCGGAAGAAGGGAGCCCCCTTCTCTTTCCCAGCAGGAACTCAGCCAATAACAAGCCACAGACTCTGTTCGCTAAACCTGCCCACCTTCTGTTCCCCCTATAAACACTTCCTTCTTCCCTTGCTGTGCAGGGAAGTGCATGAGACTATCTGTGGTTACAGATCCTGAACTGTAATTCTCTGTTGACCATGGATAAACCTATTTTTGCTGGAAAATATCTCACAACCCATTTGTTTCAGGTTGAGATTTCCCTCCTGTTTTTGTGTTTCTTTCCTTCTACCTTCCCCTAGCACCTCTCCTAAAAGCCCCCGATGCAGCTGCCTCTAAGGACCTGCCCTGCCCATGAGCCATGCTGATGAGCTGTGCGCTGAGCAATGTAGAATTTAAGGCTTGGGTCCAAGCTCAATTTAAGAGTTATAATGAAAGATTTTGCCAAATCTAAATAACCTAGTGAATACTCACAGAAGAATTTAGAATTCTTTTGGGTGAATATAACCCAGGGCTATCCAACCTATATCAACTCACACATGTGGTGATCGCAGCCATAGTAGTTGCTTCTGTATGATAAAGCTGATTGGACTGATCTGGAAATAGATACAGGAACCTTCCCTTTACAATAAACCCCACGGTGAACTTCCCTGGTGGTCCAGTGGTTAAGAATTTGCCTGCCAATGCAGGGGACATTAGGTTCTATCCCTACCGAAGCCCATGCACCTAGAGTCCCTGATCCATAACAAGAGAAGCAGGTCCAAGGAGAAGCCCCAAACCCCAACCAGAGAGCAGTGCCCCTCTCCCGTCACAGCTAGAGAAAGCCCACGCACAGTAACGAAGACCCAGCTCATCCAAAAACAGAAATAAGTACATAAACCTCAGGATGGGGGAAAACAATGACAAAGCAAAGCAGAAAGGCCAGAAAAGTAGATCAGAATCTCTTAAAAACTGTACCTGAAACATTTCCAATAAAAAATGGATTAGACCAGACTTCAATTATGTAAGCCAGAAAGACAATGAAACTATAGATTTTCAGGATAGAGTAGAAAATACCTCCTGACAACACTTGAGAGTGAAAGGAGGGGCTTACATAACAGCAGATTTCTCATCGCATCTCATCAAGGAATTAAAACTGAACTTGGAGAATTAATTTGAAAAAATTTACAGTGAGAAATAGCCCCTTCAGCTGAACTAAAACACAGGGAAGAACATTTTTAAAAGGTTTTAGGATAAAAATGAGAAAGAACCCAAAATAAATGTGAACCTCTGCAGTTCAAATAGCAAGGTGCCCCCCCCCCACCAGTCACTTGAAATTATAAATAGAAAGGACACTAAAAAAGTACTCCCATCTAATAAAAGAAAACAAAGACAAAGAGAAATCCCTTGGTTCAGATCAATGAAGGTGTTCTATGGAAGAAAAATGTGCCCAGTATCCAACCACACCCTTAATCTCTCAAATTGAAATATTTATATATTTGAGATGATCATCCTCATTAAATCTTGATAGATGCAGGTGCTACTCCTCCTGCATTAAACTCTGACAACTGTACTCAACTTTCCCTAGAGGAAACATACTGTACAGGTGGAAATTACCTCAAATAACCTACAAATGTTCCTTATCTCCCAGCCTTTTACTGTGACCCTTGAGCTGAGTGGGGACTGAGAAACATCCCTTACTGCTCTGTGATACCACCTCTGTGACTTCAACAGAGAGAGACTTACTCTGCAAATGGAATTGCAATATTCAATGCACATCAACTGACTCTTTCCTGATGTCCCAGAAGATGTCTCTATTCATAATTGAGCAGTGTATGCCTTGGATGTACCTTTTTCTCCTCTATTATATTTCATGCATACTCAGATAAGGATTCTTGACATTGTATCTGACTTGCAGCTAAAAATTCCACAGATATAGGAAAAAATAATTGAAGCAGAATCTATCAAAGTTCACATAAATCCTACCAAGTTGTTGCTTATACTTTCCCAATATCCCTTAAAACGAGAAGCAAAGGAAGGTGTCAAATGTAGTTGAAAGCCTTATATTCAAAGGCTTCTCATGCTTTGCATAGCTCTTGTAACACTCCTGTCCTGCCATTAAAGAACCAAATGGACCAGGATATAGATTTGTCTAAGAAGTTAGGGCCATCAACAAGACTGTTATCCTTTGCTTCCCTGTAGTACCATCCTGGAGGAAGGCTGTGGCAACCCACTTCAATATTCTTGCCTGGATAATCTCCATGGACAGAGAGGCCTGGTGGGCTACAGTCCATGGGACTGCAGAGCTGGACATGACTTAAGAGATTTAGCAGCAGCAGCAGTACCATCCTCCCCTCTCCTCCAGGAGTTCTGCTGTGGTGGAATTTTCTCTGCCTTTCCCACGTGCCCCTAACCAGGAGAGTCAGTGCCTTTCTGCTCCCACCTGTGGAGGGCATCAGTATGCCTGACAGCATGGCCAGGGCTTCACTGAAGACCCTCCTACTTCTCCCGGATCCTCAGTCAAGACTTACAGGGTCTAAACATAGGCCACGGTTCATGTTGATACATGGTAGAAACCTACACAACACAGGAAAGTAATCAGTTCAGTTCAGTTCAGTTGCTCAGTCACATCCGACTCTTTGCAACCCCATGGACTGTAGCACGCCAGGCCTCCCTGTCCATCACCAACTCCAAGAGTTTACTCAAACTCATGTCTATTGAGTTGGTGATGCCATCCAACCATTTTATCCTCTGTCGTTCCCTTTTCCTCCTGCCTTCAGTCTTCCCCAGCATCAGGGTCTTTTCAAATGAGTCAGCTCTTCACATCAGGTGACCAAACTATTGGAGTTTCAGCTTCAACATCAGTCCTTCCAATGAATATTCAGGACTGATTTTCTTTAAAATGGGCTGGTTGGATCTCCTTGCAGTCCAAGGGACTCTCAAGAATCTTCTCCAACACCACAGTTCAAAAGCATCAATTCTTTGGCACTGAGCTTTCTTTATAGTCCAACTCTCACATCCATATAATCCTCCAATTAAAATTAAGTACATTCATTAAACACAGACCATGACTCCTGGGGCACTAGGTAATGAGTAAAGGAATCGTGATGCGTTCCTTCTGTCACTGTTCATTGTCATCCTTTCACCCTGCCTTTCCCTCAATAACAGAAAATGACTCCTTTCTCAACCACCTTATCTTTTCTATTGCCTTTCCTTCTGTCAACTTCTCTGTCTTGTCTCTATCATCCTGCTTCATCCCTTTTCCTCTACTTGTCTCTGCTTTCTTTCTTTAATCAATCATTGCAGTGAATTTAATTACCAAAAAAGGAAAATTTATTATGCTATCAATAAGCAAAAGTGTTCAATATACTCAGTTATACTTTTCCCTGGCCTGGATCAGAAACTTATAGCACTGAAGAGCTTCTCCCCATGACCATAAGTAAACTTTATCCTCCTATGATCAGCTGTTAAGAAGAAGTTTCCAGATATCCCTGTTTTATCTCATTGAGAATGCTAACCTTGGGTGAAAAATGTTAAAATTTCCTAAAGGTGCTATAAGCTTAATAATGATACCTCCTGTTATGATTAGTGTACCACCAGCAAAACTGTGAAATTGTTCATCAGAACATAGTAAAAATTTTTTAAATTCCACTAATTTTCAAGAAGATTCTTTAAGAAAAATAATCAAACATAAGAAGGAAAAATGTTTTGGGCATGTATAAGTTAACTGAATTGTTATTTATAATAGTAATAAAAATACATAAAAAATTGAAAATTAAAAAAGTGGAAGGATTTACCTATTTTGTTAGATTTGGCATTCAGCATAATTCATGGTACAGAGTAAATGCTAAATTTATAAAATAAATTTAACTGAATGGAATGTAATTAATTATGAAAAAAAAAATGAGCAGAAAAAATTTTATGTATGACATATTTAGAAAAATATACTTTTTATTAATTTAAACACAAACATATTCATAAACTATACTTACAACTGAAAACATCATTTGCTGTGCTGTGCTTAGTCATTCAGTCAAGTCTGACTCTTTGTGACCCTATGGACTGTAGCCCACCAGGATCCTCTGTCCATGGGGATTCTCCAGGCAAGAATAATGGAGTGGGTTGTCAATCCCTTCTCCAGGGGCTCTTCCTGACCCAGGGATTGAACCAGAGTCTCCTGCATTGCACGAGGATTCTTTACTACCTGAGCTATCTGAAAACATCGTATGCATGCGGGTAAAAATTTTTAATTTTTAGGATGGGATGATTGCAGGGAAACTTTTAAATTTTTATTGTTTATGTATTAAGATATTATATCTAAATTGCTAATAAATAATAAGCATTAAGAAAATGTATAACTTTACATAAGTCATATTATAAAAAATCTCTGATTTGTGAGCTTAATTGTTTGAAAATAAGATTTTATAGTTTCAACAAATTCTTCTAAAGTTGAAACTGTTTCATAAGACTTATTTTGGCACCTATAAACTAAAAGTGAGTGAATACACTTGACAAGCATTTGCTATGTATACACATGGGCACATTCTCCAAGACTGCGTTTCTTGTTTAAAAATCTCTGTAATAAGATTCTTGCTGACAGTGATGGATCTCATGTCACTTTTTTCAATAAAACCTAAGCTCATTGGATGTTGGTTTTGCCAAATTGACTTCAGTTTCTCATTAGTGAGAAGATTATTATGAAATGGGAGTTTCTAGTGCAAGAACTGTTGCCTGTGAAATTCTATACTCTGAACAGGCTCCAAGTTCTTTTTCTGAACTCCTTAACCTTCTCTTAGTTGTTGAAATTAATGACTAATTTATTCAGGCTTGCATGCATTCCTGTAGACTGTAATAGTGTTAATTAGCACCTAAATTTGGCAGGGTATAATAAAAATTATGCACACCATTTCCTGTGAAAAAATGACACACATGGACTTAGTGCAAAACATTTACTCACTCCCTAAAATTTGCACTAACATATTGGTTAAAAAATAACATATTTAAGTTAACAAGGATTAGAAGTCATTTTGAAGGTGGCTTAATGCCTCATCTCAGTTATTTTTTTTACAGTTAGTTTACACATTTTTGCTGGCATCAGAAAAGCCTCATATATAGCAATAAAATCTGTAGTGATCTATAGTGACTCAAATAAGACAAAGTCCAGTCTGCTTGGCAGAATCTTTGCCAGTTTTCATTAACCTTACAATGGCCTGCTCAACCAAAAATGTCAGGACAGCTAGTAACTATGGCAGAAGCCTTACACGCCAAAGATGCACCTTGTCTTGCTACTCTGGAGTCAATTTTGTTAGCAGTCATCTTCCTCTTTACAAGACCCAGAAAACCTAAAATGTAGAAGCAGCACTAGGAAAAGGAGAAAGAGAACAGCTTGAGAAGGGGAAGAAATCAGGGAGAAGTAGAATTTAAATTGGACAGTGATTGAGATAATGACTTGAATTTGAATACAGATTCAAAGTGTACTGGATTCAACTTAATTTTTTCTCTATTTGAAAAATGGGGGCTCTAGAGCTAGCATGATCTTGGTTGTACAAAGCAATATTATTATTTTTTAATTCCTGGATTTTCAGCCTGTAGCACCAGTGAAATGTCATACTCCCTAGAGAGATATTCACACATACTTGTTGGAGTTGGCAGAAATCAACCTTATTCTCCATCTGAAATGAAGAATTCAGCCTTAAATGGATTCAGTTTGGCTCTTAAACCAGAGTGTTCATGAGGCCATCCTAAAATTCATCAAGGATGCTGTGATTAAATGATTAATCATCATCTACAGAGAATGCCCATCAAACTTCTCTAAGCCTCTCAGCAATGAAATGCTATTCTGTTGCACTTAAAATAAACTTTATAAATCAAATGTGTGATATCCAATCCAGATACCCAGAGCGGTGAACCCCTCAGAATAACAGCAAGTCATGGAGGGGCAGCACCACCTCTGAGACCCTACCATTTCCCAAAGGAGGAAGCAGAAAGGAGTCATGGGCAGAAGGATGGTATCAAGTTGCAGGGTTGGGGTCCTGGCAAGTGAGCAAGAAGTTGTGCAAAAGCATAGATCACCATAAACTTTTACCTTTAGTGTTGTATTTGACTCAACTTTTTAATGCCTTTGCTTCAGTGTGTATTTTGGCAATATCTCCTTAAGTTTTGGTTCATTAAAATTCTGGAAAATAGTAAGAGAGACAAAAATGTTTTTAATGGATTCAATTGAAATATTTAAAAGATTTTCCAAAATATATTCACTCCAAAAAATCATATTTGCATTAGTATACACTTTCTTGGGTTTATACGGTGAGGACAAAACAAAAACATTAAAATATTTCACTAAAGAGCCCTCATTAAACACCATTAGTTTTCCATCATACTTCACACTTAGAAATATTTATTGATTGTTCACTATAAGTAGTAGACACCGTGGAGTAGTTTGCATATTGCAAAAAATTAAAAGAACATTAGCTTTGCTCTCAAGGCTTTATATCATGGTGAAATGATAGACAATAGCAAGTAGGTCAAATTAAATATTGGTGAAAATAAAAATGGCAAGAGTGTTTAATTGTAGATGGCATAACGCAGGACTACTTTACTGGAGTAATATTTAGGAGGTCTGGTCTTTGCCCTACTGGGGGACACTTGTCACTAGACCCTATAAGCATTTCTCATTTGTCATCTGCTCTGAAGATAATGAAAACATCAATTTTAAATTAAAGAACACTAATATATGCATCCCTATGTTCACTGTGGCATTATTCACAACAGCCAAGATATGGAAGCAACTGAAGTGGCCACTGATAGATGAATGGATAAAGAAAATATGCATACACACACACACACACACACACACACACACACTCATATCTCCCTCTTCTTGGATAAGCCACTAGCACATTTGAGAAATTCAGAGAGCTCAGTTACTTTTCACTATAGGTCATGGTATGGAAGCAAGGTCTGGTGCTGTAAAGAGCAATATTGCATAAAAACCTGAATGTTAGGTCCATGAATCAAGGCAAATTGGAAGTGGTCAAACAGGAGATGGCAAGAGTGAATGTCAACATTCTAGGAACCAGTGAACTAAAAGGGATTGGAATGGGTGAATTTAACTCAGATGATCATTATATCTACTACTTTGAGCAAGAACCCCTTATAAGAAATGGAATAACCATCATAGTCAACAAAAGAGTCTGAAATGCAGTACTTGCATGCAATCTCAAAAATGACAGAATGATCTCTGTTTGTTTCCAAGGCAAACCATTCAATACCACGGTAATCCAAGTCTATGCCCCGACAAGCAATGCTGAAGGAGCTGAAGTTGAACGGTTCTGTGAAGACCTATAAGACCTTTTAGAACTAACACTCAAAAAAGATATTCTTTTCATTATAGGGGACTGGAATGCAAAAGTAGGAAGTCAAGCAACACCAGGAGTAGCAGGCAAATTTGACCTTGGAGTACAGAATGAAGCAGGGCAAAGCTCATAGAGTTTTGCCAAGAGAAAACACTGGTCAGAGCAAACAACCGCTTCCAACAACACAAGAGAAGATTCTACACATGGATATCACCAGATGGCCAACACTGAAATCAGATTGATTATATTCTTTGCAGTCAAAGATGGAGAAGCTCTATACAGTCAGCAAAAATAAGACCAGGAGCTGACTGTGGCTCAGATCATGAAGTCCTTATTGCCAAATTCAGACTTAAATTGAAGAAAGTAGGGAAAACCATCAGACCATTCAGGTATGACCTAAATCAAACCCCTTAAGATTATACAGTGGAAGCGGGAAATAGATTTAAGGGACTAGATCTGATAGCAAAAGTGCCTGATGAACTATGGAGGTTCATGATGTTGTATAGGAGGCAGGGATCAAGATCATTCTCAAGAAAAAGAAATGCAAAAAAGCAAAATGGCTGTCTGAGAAGCCTTAAAAATAGCTGAGAAAAGAAGAGAAGCAAAAAGCAAAAGAGAAAAGGAAAGATATACCCATTTGAATAGAGAGTTCCAAAGAATAGCAAGGAGAGATAAGAGAGCCTTCCTCAGTGATCAGTGCAAAGAAAGAGAGGAAACAATACAATGGGAAAGACTAGAGATCTCTTCAAGAAAATTAGAGATACCAAGGCAACATTTCATGCAAAGATGAGCACAATAAAGGACAGAAATGGTATGAACCTAACAGGAGCAAAAGATATTAAGAAGAGGTAGCAAAAATACACAGAAGAACTGTACAAAAAAGATTGTCACAACTCAGATAATCACAGTGGTGTGATCACTCACCTAGAGCCAGACATCCTGGAATCTGAAGTCAAGTGGGCCTTAGGAAGGATCACTACGAATAAAGCTAGTGGAGGTGATGGAATTCCAGCTGAGCTCTTTCAAATCCTAAAAGATGATGCTGTGAAAGTGCTGCACTCAATATGCCAGCAAATTTGGGAAACTCAGCAGTGGCCACAGGACTGGAAAAGGTCAGTTTTCACTCCAATCCCAAAGAGGGGCGATGTCAAAGAATGTTCAAACTACCACACAATTGCACTCATCTTACAGGCTAGTAAAGTAATGCTCAAAATTCTCCAAGCCAGGCTTTAACAATGTGTGAACCATGAACTTCCAGATGTTCAAGATGGATTTAGAAAAGGCAGAAGAACCAGAGACAAAATTGCCAACATCCGCTGAATCATTGAAAAAACAAGAGAGTTCTAGGAAAACATCTATTTCTGCTTTAATGACTATACCAAAGCCTTTGACTGTGTGGATCACAACAAACTGTGGAAAATTCTTCCAGAGATGGGAATACCAGACCACCTGACCTGCCTCTTGAAAAACCTGTAAGCAGGTCAGGAAGCAACAGTTAGAACTGGGCATGGAGCAGACTGGTTCCAAATAGGAAAAGGAGTACGCCAAGGCTGTATATTGTCACCCTGCTTATTTAACTTATATGCAGAGTACGTCATGAGAAACGCTGGGCTAGAAGAAGCACAAGCTGGAATCAAGATTGCCGGGAGAAATATCAATAACCTCAGACATGCAGATGACACCACCCTTATGGCAGAAAGTGAAGAAGAACGGAAGAGCCTCTTGATGAAAGTGAAAGAGGAGAGTGAAAAAGTTGGCTTAAAGCTCAACATTCAGAAAACTAAGATCATGGCATCCAGTCCCATCACTTCATGGGAAATAGATGGGGAGACAGTGGAAACAGTGGCTGACTTTATTGTTTTGGGCTCCAAAATCCCTGCAGATGGTGACTACAGCCATGAAATTAAAAGACACTTACTCCTTGGAAGGAAAGTTATGACCAACCTAGATAGCATATTAAAAAAGCAGAGACATTACTTTGCCAACAAAGGTCCATCTAGTCAAGGCTATGGTTTTTCCAGTAGTCATGTATGCATGTGAAATTTGGACTTTAAGGAAAGCTGAGTACGAAAGAACTGATGATTTTGAACTGTGGAGAAGACGTTTGAGAGTCCCTTGGACTGTAAGGAAACCCAATCAGTCCATCCTAAAGGAAATCAGTCCTGAATGTTCATTGGAAGGACTGATGTTGAAGCTGAAACTCCAATAGTTTGGCCATCTGATGTGAAAAACTGACTCATTTGCAAAGACCCTGATGCTGGGAAAGAACAAAGGTTGGAGAAGAAGGGAATGACAGAGGATGAGATGGTTGGATGGCATCACTGACTCAATGGACATGAGTTTAGGTAATCTCTGGGAGTTGGTGATAGACAGGAAGGCCTGGTATGGGGTAGCAAAGAATGGGACAGAACTAAGCAACTGAACTGAACTGAACTGATAGGTCATGGTAATTATCTAGATTTTTTTCCATGATAACATAAAGATTTAATTGACATGTTAAATAGTGATTACTACTAGTAAGTAGTGGTACAACTAATATTCAGACTCCACCTTGCACCTAAATGCAATTTATTAATTTCTCCAGAAGACAACAAGAATCACTTGAGTCTCCTGCACTCTTACTCAAAACAATGAGACTTGAGTGTTTACTGATGAAAATAACTTCTGTTCTACTCCTCAATCTATTATTTTTATGACACACCCAATAATATCATTCCCCCTCAGTAAACATCAAGGTAGTTATGGTTATATATACTAGATAAGCTGTTCTTTGCTAATTCGCTTCAGTCTTGTCCGACTCTTTGCAACCCTGTCGACTGTAGCCCACCAGGTTCCTCCATTCATGGGATTGTCCAGGCAAGAATACTGGAGTGGGTTGCCACGCTCTCCTCCAGAAAGTCTTACCGGCCCAGGGATGGAACCCGTCTGTTACCTCTCCTGCACCGGCAGGCGGGTTCTTTACCATTAGCACCTGCTGGGAAAATCTCCTTTACCGTTCCAATAGAAGCCACTAGCCACTGCTGGCCCAGGGCGGCCTCAGGGCTTCAGGTCCCAGGTGTGATTTCAGGAACTGTCTGGCTGCTGGCAGCAGGATGCTTGCAGCAGGAGCACCCGCCCTGGCCCCTGGGGCTGTCCTCACATCACCCACTTCTCCTTCCCAAGGCCTTGGCAGCCCTCTTGTTCGGTTACCCTCACGGTGCCTCGGCACTCCTGGCTGTTTCAGCAATGCATCGTGCAACACCGACTGCCTGGCCCCCCTCGCCAAGGTCGTCCGTGAACGATTGGGGAATCTGGAAGGGCTGATGGTGAGCTGGTGGTCACTGGTGGATTTGCTAGCGTGAACACTCCAAGACAGTAGAGACCTGTGGACTCCTTTTTCACTTCGTAGCTCAGCCATCTTCCCAGGGCCCTGAACCAGGAACCTGGACAGAGTGAGGCTCCATCCAACACTGAGCACCCAAGAGACTGAGCTCCTGAAGGTCCTTCTCTGCAACTCACGCTTATCTTTGAAATTCTGATGCCCAGGTCGTGTCCACGCCTTTCTCAGCGCTACCCACTCGTCTGTCTTCGATACTAAGGCCGGCATCGCGCTCAACGACAACTTCGTGAAGCTCCTTTCAGCTGCGCCTCATGTCTGCGCGGGTCACGGCGGCGTCGAGGCGCGATCCAGACCCCTGAGTCGCTCCAAGAAGCCGGGGCTGCACGGGATCCAGCTCCGGCTTGGGCTCCTTGCTGGCCACTCCAGGCAGATACCTGAAGATAAGCTAGCATACGTGACAGTTTTCTCCTAGTATGAAAACTCTTTAGCATAAATATCTAACAGACTAATAGGGCTCCGTTTCCACCCTGTAGATGAAGCCCAAAACACCATCCACAGAAAGTACAGTCTTGATCTTGTTTTCATATATAAGACCTGACATGCAGCTATTACTTATGATTAGACTTCTATTTGTGTTACTAGAGATATGACTCTTTCAAGGAGAAAATTGCTAGCAAATACTTACTAGTTAACTAGAAATATTAATTCATCATTAAGCATTTTTATTGGTTTGTAAATCAACTCTGTTGCCTTCTTTAGAGCTTTATTTATAAAACACTTCAGATTTGTTTTTTTACTCTTCTTTTTTTCTCTTAACTTTCCTCATATATTCATTAAGGTAAGTCTTAGGGCTCTTTGACTATGACTGTGGACCAAGCACATTTTATTCTTCCTTCTGTTGTTTGTCCCAGGATAAGCCTGATGACTGTGATATTATGTTCCTTGATGCTAGCATCTAGCCCTTCAGCATAACCTCCAAATGCTGGGAAGAGTTGACTGGGATGGGAAGGACATTGTCCCACAGGGAGCGATCCCAGACTTGTTCAGGTAGATGGAGCTCACACGTGGCAAGTAAACAAAGCCTCCTTTGCTTTTGATATCAAGTCTCTGTGATCTTTGGCAAATCACTCAACCCTCTTCTCCCAGTTTCCCCAAGAGCAACACCAGATAATGTTTCCATAAGGATTTCATGAAGTTTGCATGCAAAACAGTGAAACAGAGGAGGGACTCAACATAGCATTACTTGAATATTATTACTGGAAACAACAATTTTTTTTGAGAGTCAAAAACCTTGGTCTGACACTTTTTACCTGTGAAATACTCTGCAAGGGGGCATCAGGCTCCCAAACACCCTAGAGGCATCCTCCACCAGCCATTGTAAGCACATGGTCCAGGGAGGCTCACCTTCTTTGCTTCTCGTTTTCCTCTGCTTTTCTCAGTGTCAATCTTTGTCTTTTGTCTGCCTGCCTTCTCGCCACTCTCCCTGACACATACACTGCAGTCACATTGCCCTCGCTCTAGGCTGGCTCAAGTCTAGAAGTAATATATCTCTTTGGGACTGCCAGCACTTAATGCCTGCATGCTGTTTTGTGCAGTTCTCTCTGGTTCCCCATTTCAATGATCTGTGTTTGTGTCTGTCTCCTCTATTAGTCTCTTATGACCTTGTTTATCTGAGCTTGATTGACAGTAGACACTTATAAACGTTGGACTTTTTGCTGGACCACTTTGTGACCACTTACAGGCAAGCTGAAAGCCAGGGAGCATATTTTCCTGCCTCAGAAAGTGAGTGACAAGGATCAAGATTTTAAATAATGGCTGCAGGCATCTGGTGGATGGCAGAGGGGCCTGGGGGAACTGAACACACACACGGGATTCTGACAGTGTTTTATGGCCACGGAAGCTTACATAATGGGATGAGGTGAGACGCAGCAAAGCCACGGGGGCCATCACCCTCTCCTGCGTGCATGCTCAGCTGCTCAAGGAAGGAGCAGGCTCCCAGCTCTGGCGCCTGGAGGGGAGCCTGGCTATAAGAAAATAGGCCAGCCCAGCACCTGGGTTTCCAGTCGAGTGGGAGGATTGTACATGGCCACTCTGGCCTGGCTAGGCGCGATGGGCACAGCTCCGTTCATACAGCAACTGGACCTGATCAATTTGCTATTCTCTCTTAACCGAGCTCCCTGCACCTTCCTCAGAGGAGAAACACACCCACACCCAGATTTACCAAGCATCTAATATATGCCATGCAAAGGCACGTTACATTACTGTGCTTCATCTGACTCTAACAAATGTATATACATTGCAACAGACCAAAAAATACTATGATTTCTTATAGATGGGAAGTTAAGGCACTTAACTTTATTTATTACCTTAATTTGCAAAGTGGTTATGTGCTTAAGAGTCCTACAGGAAATTGCCAGAATCAAAATTTGAAAACAGGTTTTAACATTTTTTTATTGAATTGTAATTGATTTACAATATTGTGTTAAGTTTCAGGGATACATCTAAGTGATTCAGTTATACATGCGTATATATTCTTTTTCAAATTCTTTTGCATTATAGATTATAAGATATTGAAAATGTTTAGTTCCCTTGCCATAAATAGGCCCTTGTTGGCTATCTATTTTATATGTATCAATATGTACATGATATGTTAATCTCAAACTTAACTTATCCCTTCCTTTCACCTCTCTTCCCATTTTGTAACCATAAATTTGTTTTCTTTATCTGTGACTCTAGTTCCATTTTGTAAATAAGTTCATATGTATCATTTTTTTAGATTCCACATATAAGTGATATATAATATTTGTCTTTCTTTTTTCTGACTTACTTTGCTTAGTATGATAATCTCTAGGTCCATCTGTGTTGCTGCAAATGGCATTATTTCATTCTTTTTTTATGGTTGAGTCATACTTTTTTCTTAGAAAAGGAAATGGCAACCCACTCCAGTGTTCTTGCCTAGAGAATCCCGTGGACAGAGGAGCCTGGTGGGCTGCTGTCCATGGGGTCGCACAGAGTCGGACACGACTGAAGCGACTTAGCAGCAGCAGCAGCATGCTTTTTTCTACTTTCCAAAGCATAGTAGTCTTCCCTGACACTTCTTGTAAAGTCAACTTCAAGGGCATGTTAAATTAAAACTACTTACCCACTTGAAAACTGAAATGGTTATAAGCTCTGACAAATGGACCAAACTCCTTGATTTGATAAATAAGACTTTTGTACAATCAGGGCTCAGTTTTTACATCTCAGACCTCTTGACTCTGAAACCACCCCTTTTCTAGTTTCCTGTGTTCTGTTTACTCTTCTGCAAACAGTATTTCCTGTCTGTGTTTGGCAAGTGGCTTGGACTACGCTCCTGCTCTAGAACTTATGGGAAAATTTAGCTCTATTATATCTAGTTGAAAAAAATGCATAAACACTTTTATGGTTTATTAGCACCTTCCTTCAGGCACACCTCTCATTGTATTTTGTGGTGGTTAATCATTGCATATATGTTCTCCTGGCTAAAATGAGGAGAGATTAATGACAAGAAAGTAGTTTTCTCTTCTCTGTGTTAAGTTTTACACTCCCTACCATACAGTAGTTGAGAAGGAGATGGCAACCCACTCCACTATTCTTGCCTGGAGAATCCCATGGACAGAGGAGCCTGGTGGGCTCCAGTCCATGGGGCTGAAGAGAGTCAGATATGATTGAAGCAACTTAGCATACAGTAGTCCGATATATCTGTTGAATTAATTAATTTGTGCTTATTTTTCATTATTCTGGTTCAACATAAATCAATATTAATTAAATGTATCATCTTAGTCCATCTTCAAAAAGATGATTATTATTCAAAGGTGTACTTCGTTCTTTAAAATCTGTGTACAGGAACTCTTGGGAAGAGATATAAAGTTGTATTGAAGAGCAAACTCTGTCGGCTCATCTCTGCCATGGAATGAAAGTCCTGGAAATCACACAGTGTCAAACGAGCCAGAGACAGTCTCCTAGGAGCCAGGCTGGCCTCTCTGTCTGGCCTTAGGATTTCACTGGAAAGTATTGCTAATTCTCTCATTCTCTAGTTTATTTACACACACCTCCCACTGAGGATTCCTGCCTGAGGAAGAATCAAAGAACAGCTCTCATCACATAAAAGTACAAAGGCAGAAGGACAAAAATCTACTCTGTTCCCTTGGGGTTTTGAAGAAGCATTTTTCTTCTATTTCATATTTCAGGTGTATGAAAGGGCAAAAAAACAGTTCAAGGTTGTTAAGGAAGAGAAACAATAAAGTCCAGCTGGTTATAATCCCCAAAGCAGTTTATCTTGTATGAAGGTCTTTCTTTTTCCAGTGCATGCATGCATGCTAAGTCGCTTCAGTCATGTCCAACTCTTTGTGACCCTGTGCTTCTCTGCCCATGAGATTCTCCAGGCAAGAACACTGGAGATGGTTGCCATGCCCTCCTCCAGGGGATCTTTGTGACCCAGGGATTGAACCCATGTCTCTTATGTCTCCTGCATTGGCAGGCAGGTTCTTTACCCCTAGTGCCACCTGGGGAGCCTTCTTCTTTCAGTATCTCCCTAATTAGGCTAAAGCCAGAGGAAATTTTCTCCTTATTTCACTATTCACTTTTATTGTATTGATTTTCAGCTTTTCCAATTTCTTTCTGCATGCTTACATGTATGACTCAACTTTCTTACCCTATCAATAAAGAAAATGATTCATTAGACACCTCTGATGAATTCTGGTGTGTTATTTTTTGCAACTCCTGCTTGCTCGCTCGCTTAGTACTTCAGTTGTGTCTGACTCTCTGTGACCCTGTAGACTGTAGCCCACCAGTTTCCTCTGACCATGGGATTTACCAGGCAAGAAGACTGGAGTGAGTGGTCATGGCCTCTTTCAGAGGATCTTCCGACCCAAGGATTAAACCTGTGTCTCCTGCATTGCATGTGGGTTATTTACCTGCTGAGCCACAGGGAAGCTTCTGTAAATCCTGCAACCATATCATTTAGATGCTTCATGATGGTGTTGCTTTTTATCCACAGAATCATACACTTTTAGAGCCACAGGAAAATTTTCAACTCACGGAAAATCTAGGTCAAACACCTAATTTCACAGGTGAGGAAGCCCACAACTGGTTGGCAGATGCTCAAGGTCACAAAATTCATTAAGAAAAGCCTGAGGACTAAACCATGAATCTCCTAACTTCCAGAGTTGCTGTCAGACTATGGGGCTTTTCATGTCAGGTCACATCTTTCATTTGACTGAACCATTCTTATAACCAAAGCTCTAAAAGTTTCCCTTTGGGCTAGACCCGATGAGCTCCAGGGTATAAGGACAAGGACTCAGCATCAGAAACAGTTGGATCTGAAGCTTGACTCTGCCATGTGGGGACAGGCCTGGCCAAGTTAACTCACCTTCTCATTTGCAATCTCATTATCTGTAAAAGAGATTTGTGATACTTATGCCACAGGGCTGTCATGAGGCAAGCATTAAAGAATAAATATACAATTTTAGTTCAGTTTCCAAGAAAAAGAAATAGACTTTCTCTCGGCATCTTCCCTTTGAGCTAAGGATATTTCATTCCATGCGTTTAAATGTCTATTAACATGAGTCTAAATGATAATTTGCTTTGTCCTTAAAAATCTAGGCCATTTTTAGTAAACTAGAATAAAGCCATATTTTTCTTTACTCTAGTTTACTAAGAAATGCATTTGTTTTTTTCCAAAGTATTCTACCTGCAGAGAAGTGGTTACAATTTTGTTAATTCTCTCATAAACCAGCATATTCTCCTTGGGAAGAAAACATTACAGTTTACATTTATATTAAACAGTTTATATTTTATATTAAACTCCAAGAACAATTATTTCTATATTGCTATCTGTTTATCTATTCCTCTGTGTGTGTGTTTATGTGTGTCTGTATCTAGATATTTCTCCATAGAGGAGATAGGCTATGTAATATTTTGAACCTTGCCATGTTTCATTTAATAATAAATCACTGGCATTTTCTCAGGCTGTGTTCCCTGAAAAACAGAATCTTTGGCAAGGATCTTATGTGTGATATTTGATTTAGAGATGTGATCCCAGGAAGCAGGGCTGAAGAATGAAGAAATACAGCAGACTGTGAGGAAGACTACGGAAATAAGATTTACCAAGATGCCTGTCATGTGGGTTATTATATCTCAGAAGATGCGGGAGGCATCGCAGGACAGATTGTCCAGGGCAGAGGAGAAAAACCCTGTGTACTGTCTCCCACCTCCAAATTATCTCACGTCATGTTAGACACCCATACTTTTGGGTTTTGTGGGCTTGAACTCAGCAGGAATTGCTATGGCTTTGATTGTCATGCTATAAATAGAGAAACTCTAGAACACATGTGGGCAGGACACACACATCACAGGCTGAGGCTGGAGTGCAGCTGCTGAGGTTCACACAGAACAAGGGGCAACAGAGTCGAGGGAACCTCAGTGCTCCTCAGTAGGACTATGTCTGTTCCAGTCAACCCCTTGCATCATTCAGGTTTGCTGTGGCACGCACTGCATTCTCATCCCACAGTGATCAACCTGGACTCAGCGTAAGAGGAGATGCTCTTCCTCTTCCCATGAGAAAGAGGGGATGAAAGGCCAGCCCACTGCAGAGTCCATGCAAATGTTATCACAGCTGCAGACCCTGAAGGCAAACAGCCGAATGGATGTGGTCCTTAGTGCCGCGTATGGTGGTGCGTCTCTGAGGATGTTTATTGCACTTTCCTCTAACACACTGTTCTTCACTCACCTTCACCGGTAATTTGTCTATTTGGGGTTGCTAGTCCTCAGAGGTAGCCTTAACTTTATCCTGGGAGGAAGTGAACGCGTGTTTGCTGTCTGTCTTCGAGGCTTTCTGCTTTATAAACCATTCACTGTCATCACTCAGAAGGAAACGCCTCAGCCTCTTGGCAGCCTTCTGGACTCTGCTGTGTGATAGTAACCCGAGCTCCTTGTAATGACCGGGATACCTTGCCCTCACAATTCCACTGGCATGAAGAACCCAAAGGGTAACTGCAACAACCTCCCCTGTATTCCCTGTTGACAGGGTACACTTGCTGAGAATCAGAACTCCTTACCTCTCTGGTCTAAGGTCTGGAGAACTGGAAACACAAATCCTAAGGTGGGGCCCTGGAAGGGATGTGAAAGGGGGCGATCTTGCTTCCATTCCTTTCCCCATTCCATTCTCTCCACTCCATTCACCTGGCCCATGTCTTCCAGCTCCTGGGGACACCACACCAAGTGTTGTCCACGTTTCCAGACTTGCTGGACTTTTCTTTACAGCTGCACTAAATGTGGGAATTATCCCTTTCTGTGTTAACTAAAATATCACACCAACTCACCTGTGGATCTGATCCTCATCCTTGTCTCCTTTGTCAGTTGCCATTAGGGTTAAATAGAAATTAGGGTGAAACAAGCATCTGGGCACCCCATTCCTAAGTTTTCTGTGGACCCAGGGACCCAGTTACAAATATACCATTTCATCATATGATTTGGATTGTTGGTGCTTAAACACGAACATAGATAAACTGTACAGCTTATGTTTCAGCATATTTAAATATATGATTGGGTGAATCTGAAATAACCCAGCAGCCCTAGCAACATAAACACACAGTACCCCAAGGTCAGGTGTTAAGTCTTGATTAGGATCAAGCAAGAGGGCAGGAATGGTTTTATAATACAGAGAGTTACTTATTCTTGCTGTTCGAGGCATTGTTTCTTCAGAAATCTAGAGATCTGCACTGATGCTCTCTCTGTGGCATGAGATGCAACTTTTCTTTTTTACACAGAGGGGTATTCTGGCATGCTACAGACGGCTGCAGTCACAAACCTTCACTGGTATGGGAGGTCAATGGATCCTTTGCTCTTTTCCCCATACTATAAGATGATAATGGTATCAATTTTTACAAACCACATCCAATCAGTATGATGATGTTATTAGTGTAGTGCAGTCACATGGAGCTTTACAGATACCAAGAAAGAAAAATTACCCTTAAAGACAGTTTTGTAGTAGATTTCTGGAGAGGTGATATTGCCCTGAGGTCAAACAGAGACAGAGAAGATCAAACTATTTTCTTGTTTAAATGTTTTATTTTGCATTGGTGTATGGCCATGTAACAGCACTGTGGTAGTTGCAGGTGGACAGCAAAGGGACTCAGCCATACGTACACCTGTATCCACTCTCCCCAAACTCCTCTCCCATCCAGACTGCTGCATTACATTGCACATAGCTCCATATGCTATGCAGTAGATCTTTGTTGATTATCCATTTTAAATATAGCAGAGTGTACATGTCCATCCCAAACTCTCTACCTCTTCCCTTCAAACTGCTTTTGATCAACCCTCCTGAGGTGGATCAAGAACTGCACTTTTCCAGATGAGTGTCAGAAGCTGTATTGATCTGCTTCAGTAAAGTACCCCATCGGCATAGCAGCTGTGATTAGAAAAGGCGGTGGCAGCTGTTGCATTTACAATAATTCTCCCTCATCTGTGACAATTCCACAATTCTAGCAAGAGCCAGAAATTGGATTGGATATCATGCCAATTACCAATTTCATGTCCCTTGAGTCGGGAGTTGGGAAATGTTTTGGGTAGAGGACTAGATAATAAAGATTTTAGGCTTTGCAGGTCAAAAGGTCTCTGCCACAATTACTGAACTCTGCAGCCATAAATGATATATGGCTAAAGAGTGTGGCTGTATTTCAAAAAACTTTATTTCCAAAAATAGGCTCTAGATCAAGTTTGTCCAGTGGAACAGTTGGCACCGAGGGATCAGTGCTGGGATACATTATTGCTACTGATTTGGTTTATTTATTTATTGGCTACACAGCATGTAGGATCTTAGTTCCCCTACCAGGGATTGAATCTGCACTTCTGGAAATGCAAGTGAGGAGTCTTAACCACTGAACCCCCAGGAAAGTCCCTGATTTTCTCTTTTTGCTGGATGAAGAGGTGGGTTGAATAACATCTCCCCAAAATTCATGTCCACCAGGAAACTCAGAATATGTCTTTATTTAGAGACAGGGTCTTTGCGGGTATAAGTAGTGAGGTTAAGATGAGGTCCTATAGATTAGGGTGAGCCTTAATCCAAACCTGGTTGCATACAAGAAGAGGAAATAGAGACAGAGCTGCATAAAGAAGAGACGTTCAGATGAGGGTGGAGGCAGAGAGATGTACCCACAAGTCAAGGATACTGAGGGATGCCAGCAGCACCAGAAGTAGGAGACAAACATGGAACAGATTCTGCCCAGAGACTCCAGAAGAAACCAACACTGTCATGCCTTCATCTCAAAACTTCCAGCCTCTGGAGTCTCTGTTGTCAGTCAATCTTAGCTGTAATTTGATAGGGCAGCCCTAGTAAAGTAATACATCTGCCTGTCTTGATAGATCTTGCTTGAGAACTCTGGGACGCAATTTGATGGTTCTTCTTATTGTTGAGTATTTTTATTTTAATTACATACTCAAGTGCAAGATGTTTAACAGTATGGTGTTCTTACAGGTATTATAACTTGGTCACCTGGCTTTCGTGGTATCCGACCCAAGTCATGTGGATCTTGATGGTTCCCTTGTATTCGAGTGAGCTCAGGCTCATGCTGTCCAGTTCTGAAAAAAATCCATTCAAATTTGCTTTGTCCAGAAATCGTTGACTTGGAAAAGAGCCACACCCCTTTAAAAACGGACTGGGAGAATATGTACTTCAAATACTTGCAATAATTTTTTTAGGATCTTTTGTCAGAGAAACATGGGCATCCTTTAATTGGATGGCCTTGGGCTCTGACTTAGATCTGAAAACTGTCATAGAGGTTATGATTTTCTATTGCGAAACATAACATAAGCTTTCTGATCACAATATTATGACTTTTTAATGCACATTTAGAGCATAGTCATTTTTCATCTAAATCACCCCTTCATTTTCCATGATCCATTAGCTATGGCTATATATCTTTGCATACTAATCATCATGGATTCTGCCTATTACAGTAATCAGGGCTGCCTTTTTGTCCAAAATTGTTGTTTTTTTTTTCCTTTTGTTGCTGAATATTAGTTCATAGAATTAATAAACCACTACTATTAATAATTAAATTTATCCTGCTGATAGTTATTTGGTTGCTTCCAATTTTTAATCATTAAAAACTAAGCTCCTATGCATTTTGGAGATAGTATGTTCATCATTTGGGCATGTTACTCTGGCCAGTTTACCAGGTAACCCAAACAGCTGGTGGTTTTTAGGGGGGCCCAGAACAAGACAAGGTGGTGAGGTGGGTCCAGGCTGCCAACAATACCAGGAATGTCACAGTGTAACACAGTAGTGTTACACTGCTTTATTATTTTAAACATAAAACATTTTTTGGATCATCTAGAGATGAAAATGAGATATCAGGTGTCCTGGCTATAAAATATCAGTGGTTAGGCCTTGTTACAGGAACACTATAAATGCTCTAGATAAAATGATGTAAAATAAGAAGGTGAAGAGTAATAACTGTAAGGTGTACCTAATGAAATCATTAATAATTCAGCAGAGAGCAGAATATTTTAGAAAATGTGAAAGTGAGGTTTCAATATTTAGATATATTGATGGTGACAAAAAAATGTAATACAAGTTAAAGATTGGAAATAATATATAAATATTATATATATAATAACTCTGTATCTATATTATATATATATAAACACATAGATATACAAGCAAATACACACATATAATTCCTATTCCTAAATACAGATCATAATAGGAAGATGTTTGCAAAAATGTACATCAGCATGTTAGCAATGACCCTTATCAGTAAATTTGAAAAAAGCAGATGATTGTTTTTCCTTTTTAAATTGGCTTATTTTTTCTTTCTAAAATGATCTCATATGATCTGTGAAATGGAAATACTCTGCAGGACATAGACAAACACTTTATTTTTAAAAACTGGGCAAATAAGAGAATGACGCTGACCAACAGAAAGCCCTGTCCTGCCATATGCCTCCACCCTGGTCGCTAGTGTGTTTTGAATCTGTGAAGGGGGCCAAAGTGCACTCCTCAGGGAGCAGGTGCAGAAGGGGATGGAATGATGGGGTGGAGACCCCTGCTGAAGTCCGGAGTTGATTAGGTTCCAAGAATTAGTGGATCTACTGGAGTCTGAGTTTCAGGGTCTGGTTACTCCTGTTCCTTCCCCTCCAATACAGTTTGATCCCCCTGGTCTTCCTGTTTTGTCTTCTTCATTTCCTTTCCTGAATAGCACAGAATTTGTCTTATTCACCCTGCCTTTACGTCCTCTACCCTGACCCAGTTCAGTCAAGATTAGTAAAAGGCGTGTGGGGCAGTGGGGATGGAGATCTTGGGCCCCCTACGTCTCCCCTGGTGGAACTTGGCCACTAGGATGTAATTTCCCTCCCTGGGCTTCTGTGTCATCCTGGAAGGGAAGGACATGGGTCTCTTCCAAATCCCTTTTCTGAAAACACACACCCTGTTCTATCCATTCCATCACCCAGCACCACAACCATACTGTGCTTGCCTCGCAAGGCTGAAACTCTGTGTCCCGAATAGGACTCCTACATGCTTCTCCCCTGCAAAACCTTCTTAAACTACCTCAACACAAAATATCCATGTTTTTTCTGATATTCCTGAGCACTTGTAATAAATGTTCCAAACTATCTTACTTGGGGAAGGAACTGAAGAACAGAGACCATTGGAAGAAGAAGCAACAAGCCTCAGTAGATGGTGTCTACATGTGAGCAGGCCAGCGTTTGCTCAGCTTTGATGGCTACTGTAGCAGGGAATGTACTGAGATATCAGCATTGCTTTTCCTGACTCTCCTTCTCTTCACCCTCAATCCAAGCAGGTCGACTCTTTCTTTAAGGAAAACATATTAGTATATATTAAAAAAAAAACATGGAAAAGACTTTTCTAGATGCAGAATAACTTGAAACATTCAAAACGTAGCAATAGTACGGGATAAGACCAACTACCTGCTGAATCAGATGTGGTCCCCAACTTGTGATTGCTAAGAAAAACGGCCCTGTGTCCTGCCCCCTAGTCCTGTCCCAAGGGGACAATGATCCACCATCAGCTAGAGCTGGGTCTTCCTACCCAATAAGAAGACAGGAATTGAAAAAATATCCAGAATACAAATGGCTACTATAGAGATGTTTTTAGGCAAATGGGCCCGATACCCATCCTAATTTTCTGTGGCCCAGGAGCAGTGTGATAATGCTTTCTACTCCAATGAGAGAATGCAGGTAATGATTAGAAACTGGCTACAATGAGGTCTTTGAGGGTAGGAATAATGCAGGAGCTTTATAATAATGCTACAGAGCAGGAGCTTGTGTGAACAGCTGAAAAGCAAGTGAAATTCTACAAGTCTCCACAGCACTGGTGTAGATAAATGATCCAGAAGGATATTTCCCCCCATGTGCTGGCACCCTGGTAGCCACCTTGAACTCAGATACATCATAGAGGGCCATTTGGTGGCAGGACATTGAGTTTTTATCACCCGAGCAGCGTGGGAGTTTGAAATGAAAGTTAAGTTGATCTCTAGCCAAACTGAAAGTTAAACATCTCTAAGTAAGCCTGTGGACAGACTCCTTCTACTACATAATGTAAATTGCTTGTTTAGCTTGGTGTAAAAGGAGAAGCTTCCTCAGGGCTTGGTGAAAATTCATCTGTCAAGGGTCAAGTAAATACCAGATGGAAATTAGGAAATGTTCAAGCGTGGCCAGGCTGTCAGGAGAGACACATAATAAGTTCACTTTGAGTAAGTGTTCGGTTGGGCAAAATTTAAGAGCAAAGCAAGATCCCTGACCTGAGTTCTGACCCTGCCATTAGTAAGCTTTTTGGTCTCACGTTGTTATATTAGCTGCGGTGTTATTCTAGCTTCAAAATTAAAGATTTCAATAATAACTAAAAATTTATTAATATCTTGGAATCTAGACCAATGATTTAAAAAGTGTGATACCTGGACCAAGAGCACCATCACCAACTAGAAACTTGCTAAAATGGAACTTCAGAACAACCAAATCAAAAACTCAAAATGAGACCCCCAAACTGTATCATTTGGCAAACTCTCCAGATGATTCAAATAAGCATTAAATTTTGCAACAATCATTCTAGGTAGTGAGAAGTTAAATTCTAGCAGGTACTCTGAAGGGAGGGCTTCCCAGGAGGCGCTAGCTGTAAAGGACCCGCTTCCCAATGCAGAAGACACGAGACTCAGATTCGATCTCTGGGTCAGGAAGATCCCCGGGAGGAGGGCATGGCAACCCACCCCAGTATTCTTGCCTGGGAAATCCCAAGGACAGAGGAGCCTGGCAGGTTATAGTCCATGAGGTCACGGAGAGTGGGACAGGACCAAAGCAAGTTGTCATGCAAGCAGGCACCCCGAGTGGAGCAGTATGATGAGAGGTGTTATATTTCTGCAGCCAAAGGAGAGTGAGTAAGAATGACTATGGCATTATAAAATGTGGACATGGTTACCTGAAAATGTTCAATATCTAAATTGCTGCAGGAAAAAAGAAATGTAACTGTTAAAAAATTCCATTGTTCCCACAGATTGTGATCCTTCACTAAAGAATCTTTTGAACTGAATAGCTTTATTTGCATTACCTTTTACTTGGTTTGCATCCATATTTGTTTTCTGTCTTTGAATAAACTTTGTGATGATGAACTCATGTGATTGATGATGAAAACTTCAACCAAGAATATACCTTATTATTTTTCTCCTTTGAATTATGTACATTTCAAATGCTGTGAAACTTCAGAGTAACCCCTGATCCTATAATAGTACTTCATCATTGACATAATATGCCAAGGGCCCCAGTATTGATGAAAAATGCTACTTTAGAAAAGTCCTTCAAAATTGGATACTGAAAATGTAACAGGTTATTGCTCTGAGGACAGAATGTGCGTGCTGATTTTCCTGTGCACACGAAGGTGGAACGTTGGTTTGTGCAGAGACTGAAAAATGATTAATTTGCCCCCATAAATGCTGTTCTTAAACTACAAATTAAACTCTAGAGGTACATGGCAGTAATACGAGAGATATACTTGAATTTATTTTTAAAAATATTTTCAGATTTTACATTTTTATTTAAAAGTTATAAATCCTTTGTCTTTGAAATAAGTTCTCTTTCAGTATAAGGAAATAGACCCATCAATATCTCTCTCTTTCTTTTCTTTTCTTAATTTTAAGTATGATGATTTGCAACATTGCATGGATTTCTGCTGTTGTTGTTTAGTCATTGAGTCTGAGTTTGACTCTTTTGCAACCCCATGGACTGTAGCCTGCCAGTCTGCTTTGTCCATGGGATGTGCCAGGTAAGAATACTGGAGTGGGTTGCCATTTTCTTCCCAATCTAGGGATGGAACCCATGTCTCCTGCATTGGAAGGCAGATTCTTAATCACTGGACCACCAGAGAAGCCTCTATTCTCATTTTAAAGGTGAGAAAGCTGTGCCACCAGGACTTTGCGTCCTGTGTCCACGGTAATCTGACAAATGGCAGTTTCGGGAACCAAAACCTGTGCTCTAAACCCCTCGATCAACCCCACTTCCAGGAAAATGAGAATGCCATATTGACCATTTAAAATCTACAAAAAGAAATACAAAAAAGTGGTGAATTATTGTGAAATTTCAGACAAAAAGAAGTGAAAAGTCTAAATGCTTGATTGAAAGAGGATCTCACAAAAAATTAATAGGAATCAGACCAATGACAAACTTCTGAACAGCAGCACCAGATGGCAAAAGGCAATGCAGTGATATTTTTTAAAGTATTGAAGTGGGGAAAAAAAAAGATGAGGCTATAATTTTAAATCTGGAGAATATATCTTTCAAACATGATGACCAATGACAATATTCTTATTCAATGAAGAAGAAAAACCCAGAATATGCTCCAAGTATGATTAATCAAATTTCATAAAACTTATGGTTGTCTAAAAAATTATTAAGCTTAAAACCAAAATAAAAAATATAACTAGAAATTCTATCCCTAAGTATCCAGAACCAACCTCATATGATACTCATATCATTAGGATGCTGGTTTGGGGAGAATGGCAGACATGAGACATTTGCTGTGTTAAGGGAAGATATGGAGGGTATTGAGTTAAAGAAATCAATCAGTAAATAAACATAGACATGGGTCTTGGGCAGCCACAAAGAAACCCAAAACAGAATGGACTCATTGGTTAATCAATAGAAGAAAGCTGGGCTAGATTTTCACAAGCTGGCCTGGAAATAAATTTTCCTAGCTGGGAAAGAGTAGTCTGTTAGATTTGATGGACAAGATAGAGGCAGCTGATGTAGCTTAACAAGTAAATGCATCTTTCTCTTACATAACAGCGCATAGGTAGGTAGCCTGGTGGAGTGACTACTGCAGGTAACTAAGATCCCAGACTCCTTGTATCCCAGACTCCTTGTATACTGCTCCACATGGCCTTCATTCAAAGGATCAAATTGTGCTTCACCCGAAATAAATGCTCCAGCTCTAGTCATCAAATTCTGCTAATCAGAAGGCAAAACATACAAACAAGCCAAAAAGATCTTTATCAGAAATCTTCTAAGGATCATTTCTAGGAACGATCATACACTACTTCCTCTGAATTTCCTGGGACAGATTTAACCCCATGGTCACATCTAGTTTTGAGGGAAATATATTCTGGTGGCCTCATGCCTATCAAAAATCAGAACTTTTATTATCAAGGGTAAATTTATCTTGGAGGGTAACTTGTAATTTCTGCTACAAATGTTGTGAAATATAATTGTTACTCTCCCTTTATGGGAAAAAGGACCTGAACACAGAAAGAAAAGCTATTTCTCATGGCCACACACAGTTTATAAGGGGTACACGTATAATTAAAGCAGTATATGTGATGGTTAGATAGCATAACCAACTCAATGGACATGAGTTTGAATAAACCCTGGGAGATAGTGAAAGACGGGGAAGCCTAGTGTGCCGCAGTCCATGGCATCACAGAGTCGGGCAGGACTTAGCAACTGAACAACAAATGTCATTACTACAATGTTCATACTCTTTCCAAAAACCTTTACAAAAGTATCAAATTTTGCCTTACGTGTCATCTAGCCTCACGTGGAGAGTAGAGATTGGAGTAATATTACCTAAGAGTCCAAGCCACTTTTATTTCATTTCAAAAAAATTTTTAAAGTTTTCCAATGTTGTGTTGTTCATGCAGGCCACTTTAACAGCTGTGAGACCATTAGAAGGTCCTGTATCCTCGCTGGGCCTCAGTCTCCTCTACCATGAAATAGGTTTATGAAAAATTCCACTGCACCTGAGAATCAAGTAAGATGACATAAATAAGTGTCTTAGGCACAGAGAAAATGACATTAATGTTGACTATAATTATTGTTTTCCACTTTACATGTCAGATAATTCTAGTCCACAAAGGAGAAAGAAGATGCTTATAATCACTCAATAAGGTAACTTAGGAAGTGGGACTTGATTCTGCTTGTAGTAGAAAAAGTAAGAAACAATGCATCTCTAAACTTCAGTGTGAGAGAATTAGAGGTATTCTTAAGATATTTAGAAAATATATTTGGACAACAGACTTGAAGACTGGTGGGATGAGGAGGAGAGAGAAGTGAATCAGACTGCATCCAGGTTTGCAGCCTGGGTTAGCATGGAACACTGGATCCCGTGTACAGGATGAATTGCAAGTTGCTGAGACAAAGAGTGAGTTCAGTCTGACACTTGCTGGCTTTGAGATGCCAGTCACACATCTCAAGAATTTGTATAATGATTCCCAACCCATGAGCCTGAGGCACAGGGTCTGTACTGGGTTTCTAAATTTGGGAAACAACTGCAAAACTGGTAACTGCAGCCTTGCCTGCAGAGAAGAGAGGATGCAGAGAGATGCAGGAAGCTAGACTGCAACTGAGGGTAAGAATCACATCAAGAAGTGCATTCAAGAAGCAAGAAGAAGGGTATGGACATAATGGAGAAGGTGTTTGTGTTAAAACACTACCTCCACCCCCAATATATATCATCTGGGATGTTATCCTGCCTCACTTTCCCCAGTTGGAACAAGCAGATTGCAATTTCCTCCAAGACGCACTCAGGATTGAGTAAGAGTTATATGAGTAAGGCAATCAGGGTGGGGTGAAATTTAGGAGAGACCGACCTCCAGGAATGCAGGAAGGAGAAAAGCTTAAGAAGGACCAAAGATCAAGAGTCATTATACTGCAGACACGTCAACTAAGATTTATTAAATGAACTTGGTAAGAACTTTTCTGTGAATTAATGGTGTTATGGAGTGAATGGGTAATAACCCTGACACCAGAAAATGTGTTTATTTTGTTTATTGTTCATGTACTTTCACTTTACACATTTTCTGACAGGAAAAAGTCAGCTGCAGGGTGAGACTGAAGCTGATGACAAGAATGTTGATACCGTGATTAATGAGGAAGCAGATGAGTTTCTCACTGGGAGACTGATAGAGATGGATTTTTACATGGTATCAGATATGTTTATATGCTAGAGATATGGATATAAATATTTATCTAAATATAACATTAGCTAGAATAAATTTTCAGACAGAAGGATGAATGACAAGTACTTCAGAAGTATAATTACACCAGAAGTGTAAGAAGATTAAAGTGGCTTTGAAAAATAATGGGGCAACTGGAAAGGATACTTGCTACAGTAATTAGGGATTAAAATACAAACCTCAAATTGCCTCTGGTTTAGATAGGATAGAGATTCAATGATTTTTACCCTTAAGTTCTTAATTTTACCCTTAAATTTCTTAATTTACCCTTAAATTTCTTAATTCCAGAAAGCAGGAGGGTTTAGAAAAAAATGGTAACTAAGTGGTTAATTTGTAGTATAACCAAACTGCAATATACAAAGAAATGTACATCACTGTTCTGAACACAGTGATGAGTTGAATCCAAAGATTTACTTATTTTATTTCTTTAGGTAAAAACTGTACATATTTAGGGTGCACAACATGATGATTTAATATACATATAAGTAGTCAAATGATTACTAATTAATTAGTAAGTCTAATTAATATATTATATCTTCACATTTTTGAGGTGATAAGAGCAAGTGAAATCTATCCTTTTAGCAAATTTCCAGGATTAGTAATATAGTCATTATACTGTACATTAAGGTCTCTAAAATTATTTATCCTAAATAACTGCAACTTTTCAGCTTTTTACCACATTTCCCCACTTTTTTTTTACTGGTAACCACTGTTCTACTTTCTGCTTTTGTGTACTATGCTATTTTAGATTACACATATAAATGAGATCATGCATATACAATTTTATTTCTGTGCCTGGCTTCTTTTACTTAGTTTAATGTCCTCCAGGTTCTTTCAAATTGTTGCAAATGGCAGGATTTCCTTTTTTAAGACATAATAATATTCCATGTTTCTTTATCCATTGCAGTTTCTTTATCCATCCATCAATCAGCTGCCCATGCTTTCCAGATCTTGTATATTATGATTAACAATGAACATGAAGGGCAACTGTTTCTCTGAGGTTAAGATTTCATTTCCTTTATGTAAATACCCACGAGACATATTGCAAGATCATGTGATAGTCCTATTTTTAGTTTTTTTTTTTTAAGGAAACTCCATACTATTTTCCATAATGGATGAACCATGATGAATGAATACATGAAAAAAAGAATAAATACAAACAGTAACTGTAACTGTAAATTTGAGAAAATTGAAGTAGCTCAATATTATTAGGATGAAAATATAAGGTTTACGGCTGAGGCAATAAAAACCTATTTCCATAAGTACATATCCTTGCTCTTCTAGGAATGAATCCTGACTCAGGAAAAGGGAATCTCAAGACTTTCTGAAAGTGTACTTAACACTTTCCAATTATGGCCATAGCACACACCTGTACTTGTATCAGCCCAGGTCTGTGGAGTCATTGTCTAAGATTGTGATGGAAATGTGGGTTTCTGGGGTTCAGCAGTAGTTTGATGGAAAATAAGAAGGGAAGGGGTACTGCAACAGTTCCTGTGCATGCGTGCTAAGTCCCTCAGTCACGTCCAAGTCTTTCAAGTCTATGGACTTTAGCCCACGCCACTCCTCTGTTCATGGGATTCTGCAGGTGAGAATACTGGAGTGGGTTGCCATACCTGCCTCCAGAGGATCTTCCTGACCCAGGGATTGAACCTACATCTCCTGTGTCTCCTGCATTGGCAGGTGGGTTCTTGACCACTAGCGCCACCTGGAAAGACTGCAATAGTATCTAGGAAGGAATAAACCATAGATTGAGACAGTGATTACAATGAACACACCTTAGTTCCATTCAGTCACTCAGGTGTGTCTGACTCTTTGTGACCCCATGGACTATAGCATACCAGGCTTCCCTTTCCATCACCAACACCTGGAGCTTACTCAAACTCATGTCCTTTGAGTCATTAATGCCATCCAACCATCTCATCCTCTGTTGCCCCCTTCTCCTCCTGCCTTCAATCTTTCCCAGCATGGGGGTCTTTTCCAGTGAGTCAGTTCTTTGCATCAGGTGGCCAAAGTATTGGAGCTTCAGCCTCAGCATCAGACCTTCCAATGAACACTCAGGGTTGATTTTCTTTAGGATTTATTGGTTTGATCTCATTGCAGTCCAAAGGACTCTCAGGAGTCTTCTCCAATACCACAGTTCAAAAGCATCAGTTCTTCGGGACTCAGCTTTCTTATGGTCTAACTCTCTCATCCATACATGATGATTGGAAGAACCATAACTTTGACTAGACTGACCTTTGTCGGTAAAGTCTCTACTTTTTAATACACTGTCTAGGTTTGTCATAGATTTTATTCCAAGAAGTACGAGTCTTGTAATTTCATGGTTGCAGTCACCATCTGCAGTGATTTTGGAGCCCGAGGAAATAAAGACTGTCATGGTTTCCATTGTTTCCCCATCTATTTGCCATGAAGAGATGGGATTGGATGCCATGTTTTTCATTTTCTGAATGTTTAGTTTTAAGCCAGCTTTTTCACTCTCCGCTTTCATTTTCATCAAGAGGCTCTTTTGCTCTGCTTTGCTTTCTGCCTTAATGGTGGTGTCATCTGCATATCTGAGGTTATTGATATTTCTCCCAGCAATCTTGATTCCAGTTTGTGCTTCATCCAGTCTGGCATTTCACATGATGTACTCTACATATAAGTTAATTAAGCAGGGTGACAATATACAGCCTTGATGTACTTCTTTCCCATTTGGAACCAGTCCATTGTTACACATCCAATTCTAACTGTTGCTTCTTGACCTACAAACAGATGTCTCAGGAGGTAGGTAAGGTGGTCTGGTATTCCCATCTCTTAAAGAATTTTTCAGAGTTTGTTTGATCCACACAATCAAAGGCTTTGGCATAGTCAATAAAATGAAAGTAGATGTTTTCCTGGATTTCTCTTGCTTTTTTGATGATCTAACCAATGTTGGCAACTGGATTTCTCTTGCTTTTTTGATGATCCAACCAATGTTGGCAATTTGATCTCTGGTTTCTCTGCCTTTTCTAAATCCAGCTTGAACATCTGGAAGTTCTTGGTTCACATACTATTGAAGTCTAGCTTGGAGAATTTTCAGTATTAATTTGCTAGGGTGTGAAATGAGTGCAGTTGTGTAGTAGTCTGAGCATTCTTCGGCATTGCCTTTCTTTGGGATTGGAATGAATGCTGACCTTTTTCAGTCCTGTGGCCACTGCTGAGTTTTCCAAACACTGGCATATTGAGTGCAGTCCTTTAACAGCACTCAATTTGCTGGCATATTGAATGCACACACCTAAATCTAGAATAATCCTCTTATCTCAGGTTCTCAGCTCAGTCACACAAACCAAATCCCTTTTGTTATATAAGATAACATGCACAGGTTTTGTGAATTAGGACATGCACATTGTAGGAGAGAGAGGGGCCTGGTGGGCTACAGTCCAGGGGTCACAAAGACTCAGACATGACTGAGCCACTGCGCACACAGGCATTGTAGGAGAAAGTACTTATTCTGTGTCCTATAGATAATGTACTTACACTACCTCATAATCTAGACAATTAGAATGACTATAATGAATGATCAGAAAGATCAAATCATATTTTCTCTGTGCAAAATGTATGATTTGCAGAGAAGACATATGAATCCTCCTCCATCCCCAACCCCATATCTTTTCATTAAACTCTGCTGCATCTGGTCATAGTCTCTAGGAGTCTATAATACTGGCATCTAATACCTGCCTTGGCCAAACCAGAAATAAAAGCCAACCAATTAGTTAACACAAAGAAGTAACAAGTGTTTTTCTGAAAACAAAATGAAACAGAAGACAAGCCCAGAAATCAGATAGCTGATTTTCATGAAAAAATGCACAGTTGTTAAGATAAAAATTTTAGTTCAAACAGGTGCATCTGTATTTCTAAGTGCATATGACACTAGTCTGAAACCATGAAGTGTCCCAATACCACTTCTCACTTTATAAAGGCATCTATCTGGGTTTACTTTATTTTATTTTAAGAGAGAGTTTTTGTAGCTTTGCACTTATTGAAATTCCTAGACACAAACAATGCACGTGTTAAAACTGATTTTCCTCTGTTAGGTTGGACTGAATCTCATTACGGAGACACTGCCTCAGCGAGAACGGTTTCCATAGTCATGGGTAACCTGGAGCACCTCAGAGATGCCCGGACCAAATTGGCTGAAAATGAGTGCAGAAAACATTCTCACACTGTGTCTCTTCATTGGAAAATCTGCCAAAAGGTTTCCATTTGGAGCCTACTCAATCAAAAGCAAATGCTACCCAGCAAAATCATTTCTAGGCCGTTATAAGTAAGACAAGAAACTTTTGGAAGGAATACAGATTTCAAATATTTTGTTAATTTTAGAAAATTTAATCACGTTTTTTTATCCATATAAGTGCCTTTTTACTTAAACTTTAAGATATGTGTACCTTTCTTTTATCTCCCCTAAATATCCCCAAACTAGATTGGCTTGCCTCCTCAGGACTCTGTTTGATAATAGTCATGTTTCAGCCAATCAAGAACGTGATGAGACACTGATTAATTGTAAGTGGTTAAGAAATATAATTCTCCTTTTGATACCTTTTAAACTGTTCTATATTCCTGACAGAAAACAGACAAAATGTACAATTCCATTTATAATAAGTTCTAGATAAAAATGTAGCAGAAATGATAAAGTCAGGGGCCAGGACATAACAGGAGGAGAATGACTACAAGAGGTTAGGAAGAAACTTTTGTGGGGTGAAGAAATTATTCTGTATCCTGTATGTGGGGTGTTCACTTCAATCTGTGTCTTTTCCAAAACATGTTCTATCTTAAATTTATAATTTTTATCTTGTGTAGCTGGCCAAACAGCAGAAGGATGACATAAACCCCTGAGCTGTCAATTATAGAAAATTTCCATCCTCTGTCTAGAGCAGTCAGCCTAGCGTGGCAGAAAGTGTCAGCGGGGCCTAGGTCTTGGGCTAGACCATCACTACAAGGGAGGTTTTCATGCCAAAATGGCAATGAGTAGCTTCAAAGTGGCTGAGGAAAAGAACTACAGTGATTTGTAAATACCATGGACTTCCTAGCCACATGTGAGGTATCACAAATACCATACCACCCCTGCCACCCTCCCACATCTAATCCCAAGTCAAACTAGATGCTGAGATGCATTCTTCTGGTGTATTCTCCACCCAGAACCAAAATTAACCCAGGTCTGGGGTGTGCCCAGGTCTACAAGTGAACTGCAGACAGCCAGCAATGAGGAATTGCCCAGAAAGTTCACAACTGCCATGTATTAGTCCACACCTAGATGTGATCCATGTAACTCTCAAGTTTTCATTTCCTGGGACCTATCTTGAGCAACAGGAAAGATGTTGGATGGAGAGGAATATGGGAGGGTGTCATCCTACACATGCTTGATGGCTCAAGTGGTAAAGAATCCATCTGCAATGGATTCTTTGCAGATGGGGACACAGGAGATATGAGTTTGATCTCTGGTTTGGGAAGATCTTCTGGACGAGGGCATGGCAACCCACTCCAGTATTCTTGCCTAGAGAATTACATGGAAAAAGGAGCCTGGTTGGGCTAAGGTCCACGGGGTCATGAAGAGCTGGACACGAAATAAGTGACAGCACCACCTCCACCACCACGTACGATGCAGTGCAGAAGTTCCTTCCATTCCATCATGCAGAGCAATGTCTTGTGAAAGTAAAGGCTTCCTTCTATTGCTTTGTCCTTCCTTCATACATTAGTGGTGTTGAAAATGATATTCTTTGGATGGGTCTCATTTGAGTCATAAATAATGGAGGATGATGAACAAGCAGTGATTTTCATGAGTGAGGGAGGGAGTATTCAACAAGGGCATTGGAGGGTACTGGAGAGTCTTTTTTGAGAAAGCAACTGTAATCTTTATTATTGAATTATGAAGAATCCATAAAAAGAAGTTCCAGTAGGAGAACATTTTCAGCCTGAGAGAAGTGCACAGGTATTAAATGAGTAAAAACATGACACCTGTGTGGCAAACATTATCAGACTTAGTAAACTGAAGTCAGGCAGGGGGATCATAAAACTGATGAGGATCAGAGTTTATTGTAAAAAAAATAAACTTGGATTTTATCACATTTTGATGGGAACTCATTGAAACATTTTAAGACAGTGAGTGAATTTTTTTCTTTTACATTTTAAAAATAACTTTGATTATTTGATTTGTGAAGGAAGCAATAGGTGGACAAGCAGAGAAGCAAAGGGATTGATTTGAAGGCTATGGAAGGAACCAGATGAGAGATGATTTGGTGGGGATGCGGGTGATAGCAATGGGCCAGGGAGGACACTAAGCTATGGTGGACATGGATGCGGAGCAGACCAGGGCTTCTTGGATGATTGGTGTTGTTCAGTTGCTAAGTCAGGTTCGATTCTTTGCGATCCCATGAACTGCAGTGTGACACTCTATCCTTCACCATCTGCTGGAGATGATGATAGGCTTCAGACACAGAGCAGGGCTTGCTCTTTCACACAATGGTTTTCCTGCTTCCAGGACCCAATGTGCTGCTTATTCTTTCAAAAATCATATTAGATCCATTTAATCAGAGCAACAGTTCTTCTTTCCCTGGGAAAATCCTCGAGTCCTCTATCTGTGCGCTCACATTGCTCTGTTTGCTACTTCAGTGAAGCCGTTAAGCTTCGTCTTTTGGTTATAGTCAGGGTTGTGGTTCATAAAGAAGGTTGAGCACTGCAGAATCGATGCTTTCGGACTGTGGTGTTGGAGAAGACTCTTGAGAGCCCCTTGGACTACAAGGAGATCAAACCAGTCCATTCTAAAGAAAATCAACCATGACTATTCATTGGAAGTACACGCTGAAGCTGAAACTCAATATTTTGGCCACCCGGGATGAAGAGCCAACTCATCGGAAAAGACCCCGATGCTGGGAAAGATTGGGGGCAGGAGGAGAAGGGGACGACAGAGGATGAGATCATTGGATGGCATCACCGACCAAATAGACATGAGTTTGAGCAAAGTGTGGAAGATGTGAAAGATGGGGGAGCCGGCACAAACAGTGAGACACGACTGAGTGTGTGAGTGGGGAAGCCCCGTGTGCTGCGGTCCATGGGCACAAACAGTGAGACACGACTGGGTGTGCAAGACGGGGAAGACCCGTGTGCTGCGGTCCATGGGCACAAACAGTGAGACACGACTGAGTATGTGAGATGAGGAAGCCCCGTGTGCTGTGGTCCATGGGTACAAACAGTGAGGCACGAGTGAGTGTGCGAGATGGGAAAGCCTCGTGTGTTGCGGTCCATGGGCCACAAACAGTGAGACATGACTGGGTGTGAGAGATGGAGAAGCCCCGTGTGCTGCGGTCCATGGGCACAAACAGTGAGACACGACTGGGTGTGTGAGATGGGGAAGCCCCGTGAGCTGCGGTCCATGGGCACAAACAGTGAGACACGACTGAGTGTGCGAGTGGGGAAGCCCCGTGTGCTGTGGTCCATGGGCACAAACAGTGAGACACGACTGGGTGTGTGAGACGGGGAAGCCCCGTGTGCTGCGGTCCATGGGCACAAACAGTGAGACACGACTGAGTGTGCGAGATGGGGAAGCCCCGAGTGCTGCAGTCCATGGGCACAAACTGTGAGACACCACCGAGCAGCTGAGCAACAGCAACGTGCATCTGCCCAGACCAGTAACAAACACGGTGTCTGCGCACTGCTTAAAAGCTTTCCTTTCTCATATTTAGATCTGTCCTCATGCTATTTGTGTAGTACAATATTTTGAGCCAAGTAATCACACAGACAAATACCAATTCTTGTTACAATGTAAGTTTTCAATAATGTGCCCCAAGCAATTACTCAAGATACAGTCATTGTACCACCAGAGTTTTGCTGGTGGCTCAGATTCTAGAGAGTCTTGTTTCTTGTGTCTCTTAAGAACCCGAGTCTCTCTAGTCTCCTGTATTGGCAGGAGTCTTCTTTATACTACCACCTGGCAAGCCTTGTACTAGGTCTTACTTGTGACTAATTGTCTTGACAGCTTTAATGCAAAGAATACAGACTAAAAATCTTAGAGTTTTCATAGTTGATTTTCCCAAATGTAAACTGATGTTTCTACTACCTCGCCAGAAGATTGTGATAAATACTAAATAAGTTAATGTAAATAAAATTCTTACTGAATCCTAAAATTACATCAATATTAAGGATTATTCCAGAAACCAGTCAAAGTCTAATTGTGCCCTCATCTTTCTGACGCTTTTATTTATTCATTCACTTATTTAACAGGTGTGTTTGAGTACACACCATAGGCCAGAATCTATGTCTGGCACTATCCTTATCTCAGCTTTGATGCTGACTTCCCTGGTGATTCTGGAAAAACTCATCTTTCTGTGTACCTCTCCCCTGTCTCTCTGAACTGGGTATTTATTAGCACCCGCTTCATTAGATTGTTGTGAGGATTAAGTTAATGATCATAAATGATCAGAACAATGCCTGGCACAAGTCTACACACTGTGTGTTTGTGATAATTACCCATATTATCATAATTAGATAGTACACTGTGGGCATAAACAGCTTACTTGAAGGACTCAGGAAATGAGGAAATGAATTTGAATCACATACCATTCTTCTTCTTGAGTTCACCACTTTTGAAAAAGTTCATTCTGAATACATAAAAAGTCATAATTGGCTTCAGGGTATTTCAAGGCAAAATCTAAGACTTTTCAACTTAAAACATAAAGCTACTTGAAAAGTGAGTTGCATCCGTTGTTTTTATTTATTTATTTTTTTAACTCTGTGGAAATGTGACATGTTTTGCTAAGAAAACTTGCTACATAGTCCAAAGTGACACTGGGCCGGGTTGTATTTGAATCCCCTGTCTTAAAAAATTGCCTTCTCAGATCTAAAATTCAATCTATTCAATTGTTGCTATGTTGTTCATACCAAAAAGTAAGTTATCTGCAATTGCAAATCAGCTCTATTGGAATCTACTTGTAATTAGGAGTTCTTAATGAAGGCGAGGGTGTTCCCTTTGGGGCTTACATGCTGCCACCACCAGATGTGTTACTTACACTGTTTATTGAATGAGTGAAATAACAGTTTATCAAAATGAGATTGAATCTTAAAAACCTGCAATATTTCACTGGTGACAAAATAATTGCAATGATTCCCACATACAGATGGGCAATTGATCTTATAAATCTCCTGAATTTTAAGAGTGCAAATTGTAGATATTCAGGTCTTCTTCAGCAAGTATCTTAACATGAGTCACATTCACATTTCTTTGTTATTAGCCAGCCATTTTGCATCATGGCATAATCTTCTTTCACTGATTAATGCAAGATAATGATTTTTTTTCATTAGGAAAGGAAAGAATAATAGACAAAATTCCTTGTGCCTTGCTAATTAGAAACAGGCAGATAATGAGAGTCTTCTCTGTAATACTCTTCAACTACATAAAAGTGATCTGTGGAGGATCTTTGCTAGACTCAAGGGAGCCTCAGCATTCAGACTCTGTTGTTCCGGATGCTCCTCCCTCTAAATCGGAAGTTGGAGCACAGATGCCCCATGGGGTTGGGCATTGTCATTGCAGCCTGAGAAGTCCATGGAATCGAGGCGGAGGAAACTCTGAGCCAAAGTACGGTGGGCCATCAGTTCTGCATTGAACAGTTCTAGATGAAAATTCCAGCTTTCTTCCTTGACTTAATTTGTGACTCTGGGTAACGCTTTCATCTTTTTGAGTTTCTATTCTTTTCACTCGCAAAGGGGAGTAACTTCACAGAAGGATGGTGGTAGTCCTCCTGGAGGAAGTGCTGACTGAGGGCTGGCCCCTGACGGTGACACATTGCTGTGTGCTCCACCACTGAGGGCAAGGGTCCCTGGAAGCGCGCGTCCCCTGTAAAGTGTTGCACTCTTAAGGTTCACAACTGCCCGCAGCAGGTACTGTGTGTCTCTAGCTAGTTCCTCTCCCTCTTTCCTCCCCCAAGCAATCTGGTTTGCTCCAGTCCTTCTGTGCCTGTCTCAGGGAAGTGATTCCACCTCATTTGCAAGTGTGAAAGCTAAACCAGTGTGGACAGCCCCGTTATCTTGCTCATGTTAGATGTGGGAAAGGGCATCTGTTCCAAATCTGACCTGGAGGAAGTCATGTTTTCTGGGAAGGGGACAGCTGCTGTGGTCTTCTGAGAAACGATTCCTTGTTCTTCATGAGATGCAGGACATGTAGTTGATTTCAATCCTCGGGGCTCTAAGGGGCCGTGGGTGTGATGCTGGGTCTCAGGATGCAGACAGCACAGAGGAAGGCAGAGATAAGAAAAGGTAAAACCCTGATCATGGTGACTGGAGGATGACTTCCTCCAGGCTGTGTGTATGTAAGAGAAAGCATTTTATTGTTGACTAAGCCAATCTGGGACTTCCCAGGTGGCTCAGATGGTAAGGAATCCACCTGCAATGCAGAGGAGCTGAGTTCCATCCCTGGGTCAGGAAGGGAACAGCAACCCACTCCACTATTCTCGCCTGGAGAATTCCATGCACAGAGGAGCCTGGAAGGCTACAGTCCATGGGGTCGCAAGGAGTCAGACATGACTGAGTGACTAACACTTTCACTTTTCAAGCCAATTTGGGCAGTCAAAACATTCCCACTGAAAATTAATTTTTTTCCTACACAAAGAGACTGAGGTATGGATAAATTAAATACTTGTCTTAAGTTCCCAGAGATAGAAAGTTCCAGAGCCTATGTGAAAGACACTACTTCCAAGCCCATAGTTCTTAACACATAGCTTCCACTGCCTTGTTTGAGCTCTACTGAATGTTTGAGTTTAGTTATCTTCTCTGCTGTCATCGACATCTTCATCAAACCTGTTCTGCTCTGACAAGAGAATCCTCTACTCCAGCCTTCAGCTCAGCGTCCCCTCTGACTCCTTGTTCCTGTAATACATTCCTTGTTCTTACAATTAACTCCTGTCTTGGGCATTGCTAGAATTTCCTGCTTCTTTCCCACCTTCTTTTCTTTTCATAAGTCTGTAAAAGACTTACATGTCCTCCTCTGAAAACTATCACTGGAAAATCCTCAGAAATCTAGCTGAAGTGTTGTATAATGTAGAATGTGGAGCATTTACACGTTTAAGAACGTCTTTTTTTTTTTTTTTTTAATTTTATTTTATTAGTTGGAGGCTAATTACTTCACAACATTTCAGTGGGTTTTGTCATACATTGATATGAATCAGCCATAGAGTTATACGTATTCCCCATCCCGATCCCCCCCTCCCACCTCCCTCTCCACCCGACTCCTCTGGGTCCTCCCAGCCCACCAGGCGCGAGCACTTGTCTCATGCATCCCACCTGGGATGGTGATCTGTTTCACCATAGATAATATACATGCTGTTCTTTCGAAACATCCCACCCTCACCTTCTCCCACAGAGTTCAAAAGTCTGTTCTGTACTTCTGTGTCTCTTTTTCTGTTTTGCATATAGGGTTATCGTTACCGTCTTTCTAAATTCCATATATATGCGTTAGTATACTGTAATGTTCTTTATCTTTCTGGCTTACTTCACTCTGTATAATGGGCTCCAGTTTCATCCATCTCATTAGAACTGATTCAAATGAATTCTTTTTAATGGCTGAGTAATATTCCATGGTGTATATGTACCACAGCTTCCTTATCCATTCGTCTGCTGATCGGCATCTAGGTTGCTTCCATGTCCTGGCTATTATAAACAGTGCTGCAATGAACATTGGGGTGCACGTGTCTCTTTCAGATCTGGTTTCCTCAGTGTGTATGCCCAGAAGTGGGATTGCTGGGTCATATGGCAGTTCTATTTCCAGTTTTTTAAGAAATCTCCACACTGTTTTCCATAGCGGCTGTACTAGTTTGCATTCCCACCAACAGTGTAAGAGGGTTCCCTTTTCTCCACACCCTCTCCAGCATTTATTGCTTGTAGACTTTTGGATAGCAGCCATCCTGACTGGCATGTAATGGTACCTCATTGTGGTTTTGATTTGCATTTCTCTGATAATGAGTGATGTGGAGCATCTTTTCATGTGTTTGTTAGCCATCTGTGTGTCTTCTTTGGAGAAATGTCTGTTTGTAAGAACGTCTTTTAAAAGATCTATAGTGGCCAGGAAAACAGGTCATGATCCCCACACTATTTACCTATCTAGAGGCACAATGGGCAGTTTTTACACACCTATTATTATAATCATTTCACCAACCACAGTTCATGTTTTCCTTCCCAGTGTGTTGCATGCACAGATTTGCTGTGACCAAAGATTCTAGTTAATACCCTTGCTTCTGAATTCACTGAGTAACCACAGTCAAGTCATCAAGATTTGAGGCATGGGCTCAGTGGTAAAGAATCCACCTGTAATGGAGGAGACACAGTTTCAATCCCTGGGTTGGGAAGATCCCCTGGGGAAGGGAATGGCTTACCCACTCTAGTGTTCTTGCCTGGAGAATCCAATGAACAGAGGAGCCTGGCAGGCTATAGTCCATGGGGTCACAAAGAGTCAGACTGAGCAACTAATGACAGTTTCACACTCGTCTGGATAATGTGGATAATCAAGGTTAAACTCATCTTGAGTTGTGGGTCGAGTAATAAGATGGTGCCTGACATCAAGGAACTGATTAATAAATAATAGCTGTACCCCTTTTTTGTTATTCTCAATACCCATCACTTTATTCTATATATTTGAAGATCTTTCATGACATTACAGGTGTGTAGCAGCAAAAACTGACTTGGAAAATTTCCTGACCTCTCAGGCTCTGGCCAAAGTTCCCTATTGAATGAGAACCTAGTGTCAAAGAGGCAAGGTTACCACTGAATTACACTGAGTTCTTTTGCAGTTGTGTGACTTTGGGACCATAGGATTTCTTTATTTCACAGTTAGTACTCAAGTCCTTTTCCTTGATGATAAGGACATGTAGATTCACCTCAGGATAAGCTACAGCAGACAAAAGAGATGCAAGTTAGTGAATTTCCCTGTAGTATTTCAAAGTGCAATGATATTATCAATATGCACAGGATATTTAGTGTGAGGCTAGAAATTTTAAAAATATGTTAAAGCATTAAAAGCACTTATTTATAATAGCCAAGTCACAAAAACAATCTAAATGACCATGGATAGATGAGTGGATGGAGATGTGGTACATATATACAAAGGAATACTACTCAGCCATAAAAAAGAAATAATTTGTAGGAATATGGGTGGACCTCAAGATAATCACACTAAATGAAGTAAGTTAGAAAAAGACAAATGCCATGTGACATCACTTATTTATGAAACCTAAAATATTAGACAAATGAATTTATCAGAAAGAGTTGGTACAGGGAAAGATTGGGAGTCTGGGATTAACAGATGCAAAATACTACACATAGGATAGATAAACAAGGTCCGATTGTATAGCACATGGAACTATTAATATTTTCAGTATTCTATAATAAACTCTAATGGGCAAAACTATGGAAAAGAATATATATTGGAAGCAACTTAATATTCATCAACAGAGGAATGGATAAAGAAGATGTGGTACATATATACAATGGAATATTATTCATCCATAAAAATGAATGCAATTGGATCATTTGTAGAAATGTGGGTGTACCTAGAGACTGTCTTAAAGAGTGAAGTGAGTCATACAGAGGAAAACAAATACTGTATATTAATGCCTATATATGGAATCTAGAAAAACTGGTATAGATGATCTTTCTTGCAAAATAGAAATAGAGAAAGAAATATAGAGAACAAACCTATGGATACCAAGGGGGAGAGGATCAGGCTGGTTGAATTGGGAGGTTGAAATTGACATGTATTCACTGTTGATACTATGTATAAGATAGACAACCCAAAAAGAGTATGTCAAGGCTGTATATTGTCACCCTGCTTATTAAACTTATATGCTGAGTACATCATGAGAAACGTTGGGCTGGAAGAAGCACAAGCTGGAATCAAGATTGCCAGGAGAAATATCAATAATGTCAGATATGCAGATGACACCACCCTTATGGCAGAAAGTGAAGAGAAACTAAGGAGCCTCTTTATGAAAGTGAAAGAGGAGAGTGAAAAAGTAGACTTAAAGCTCAACATTCAGAAAACTAAGATCACGGTATCTGGTCCCATCACCTCATGGGAAATAGATGGGGAGACAGTGGAAACAGTGTCAGACTTTATTTTCGGGGGCTCCAAAATCACTGCAGATGGTGACTGCAGCCATGAAATTAAAAGACGCCTACTCCTTGGAAGGAAAGTTATGACCAACATAGATAGCATATTAAAAATCAGAGACATCACTTTGACAACAAAGGTCCATCTAGTCAAGGCTATGGTTTTTCCAGTGGTCATGTATGGGTGTGAGAGTTGGACTGTGAAGAAAGCTGGGTGCTGAAGAATTGATGCATTTGAACTGTGGTGTTGGAGAAGACTCTTGAGAGTCCCTTGGACTGCAAGGAGATCCAACCAGTCCATCCTGAAGCAGATCAGTCCTGGATGTTCATTAGAAGGACTGATGCTGAAGCTGAAACTCCAGTACTTTGGTCACCTGATGCGAAGAGTTGACTCATTGGAAAAGACCCTGATGCTGGGAGGGATTGGGGGCAGGAGGAGAAGGGGACAACACAGGATGAGAGGGCTAGATGGCATCACCGACTCGATGGACATGAGTTTGAGTAAACTCTGGGAGTGGGTGATGGACAGGGAGGCCTGGCATGCTCCGATTCATGGGGTCGCAAAGAGTCAGACACGACTGAGGGATGGAACTGAATGGAACTGAATGAGAACATATTGTGTAGCACAGGGAATGCAGTGCTCTGCAGTGATCTAAATAGAAAGGAAATAAAAAAATGGGGGGAGTTTTTATATATATATGTGTGTGCCTGCGTGTGTGTGTGTGTATGTGTGCGCGCGTGTGTGTATGTATAGCTGACTTATGTTCCTATGCAGGAGAAACTAGCACAACATTGTAAAACAACTAAAAATAAACAATTGAAAATGCTAAATTTTTATTGTGTAGACTTAAATTTCAGGAACTGAGCACTATATGTAAGCCAGTTTTGTAAGTCATCTATGTGTTCTTCAAGCATTTTTTTCTCAGTGAAACAAGGAGGTATCTTTACATAACCACTAAATCCTCTTTCAGATATAAATTTCTATGATGGACATGACAGGCTTAAGCCTTCATCTATTCATTAAATTTTCATATGGCATTTACTGTGAACCAGGTGTCCGTTTTGGTTTTGAGGTCTGAGTGTAAAGAATGAGCAGGTGAGCAAGGATTCTTGTGTCAGATCTTTCATAGTCTGTTAGAGGAGGCAGACATGCATTAGATAGTCACATCAGTTACCCTGAAGGAAACTTGGAAAATGTGTATGGCATCTATGATGATGCCAAGGCCACTACAAAATAAATCATACACAGGAATAAGCCAGGTGAAAGGTGAGTGTAGAAGAAGCCTTCTAGAGAGAGATGATACGGTCTTATTTTAGCTGAGATCATAGAGCCATGTGACCTCAACGTTCTTGTAGAACAAAACATGCAACTGTCAGGACTTCTTTCGCCATCCAATGGTTAGGACTTTCATTTTCTGATTCAAGGGAAGTGAGTTTGATCCCTGGTTGGGGAACTAAGATCCCACATACTTTGAGGCCAAAAACCCAAAACATAAAACAGAAGCAATATTGTAACAAACTCAATAAAGATTTTAAAATGGTCCACATTAAAAATATTAAAAAAAAAACACATGCAAATGACAGTTATGCTATCTGGTTGATCTAATAGTGACTCTTGAAATAAGAAGAATGTGCCCAGAGCACAGGACAAGATGAATAATTGTGTTGACATAATGCAGGATTTTCTATTTGGACCACACAATCAGAGTCAGTGGGTCCCCAAAATACCAAAAATCTTTTAAATATTTGAGAAGATATCTTCTCTAGAACCATTTTAAAAGTAAAGCTATGTGATCAGATATCTAAAAACACTAGCAAGGACCCTCCCTAATGAGAAAGAATCCCTAGATGTGTGAACATCTGTTTTCTCAGTGGAGGAGAACATACACAAAGTTTCCAAATGAGGACAAATGTGCAGCTTTACTTGTCTTCTCTCTTGGGGAAAAATTAGCTGTTCAAAATTATATAAATAATTACTTTCTGCATCATATAGTCCATTCCTGTGCAATTTCTTTATTAAGTTCCAAAAGGAAAGATGTGTTTGCCATCATTTGTGACTTGAATGGACCCCAGAGATCTGAGGCTTCCCAGGTGGCACAGTGGTAAAGAATTCACCAGTAATGCAGGAGACACAGGAGATGTGGGTTTGAACCCTGGGTCAGAAAGACCCCCTGGAGAAGGAAATGGCAACCCACTCCAGTATTCTTGCCTGGAGAATTCCATGGACAGAGGAGCCTGATGGGCTACAGTCCATGGGGTCGCAGAGTTGGACACGGCTGAGCACTGCACAGCACAGTGGAGATTTGATGTAAGAAAATGAAAGAGGACTGGAGCTGGCTGGTTTGTGGGCTAGCCTAATCCAAGCATGTAATACAAATCCACAGCTGCTTAAATATCTCAGTGGCATGATCAGTTTTAAGTGGGTATTTAGTTCACATCAAAATATGTCCTAGTCCTTTCTTGGGTTCCACGTACGCCTTAGTGTCTGGTGGAGGCGATCTCTCCAGAGGCGTCAGAATGCAGGGACTTCTTCACCCAGGGTCAGAAACTCCTGATTCCTGGACCCTTCCAGGCCTTTTGCCCTATGCAGCTCTTCATCTGACTGTTCATCTGTATCCTTTATAACATCTTTTGTAAGAAACCAGTGAGCATATGTGAAGTGTTTGAACAGTTCTAGAAAATTAGCAGTCCTGAGGCAGAAAGGTTTGTTGTCAAGTCGGATAGAAGTGTGAGTGCCAAAGACAGAAATATAGATCAATGGAACAGAATAGAAAGCCCAGAGATAAATCCACGAACCTATGGACACCTTATCTTTGACAAAGGAGGCAAGGATATACAATGGAAAAACGACAACCTCTTTAACAAGTGGTGCTGGGGAAACTGGTCAACCACTTGTAAAAGAATGAAACTAGATCACTTTCTAACACCATACACAAAAATAAACTCAAAATGGATTAAAGATCTAAATGTAAGACCAGAAACTATAAAACTCCTAGAGGAGAACATAGGCAAAACACTCTCCGACATAAATCTCAGCAGGGTCCTCTATGACCCACCTCCCAGAATATTGGAAATAAAAGCAAAACTAAACAAATGGGACCTAATGAAACTTAAAAGCTTCTGCACTACAAAGGAAACTATAAGTAAGGTGAAAAGACAGCCCTCAGATTGGGAGAAAATAATAGCAAATGAAGAAATAGACAAAGGATTAATCTCAAAAATATACAAGCAACTCCTGAAGCTCAATTCCAGAAAAATAAATGACCCAATCAAAAAATGGGCCAAAGAACTAAACAGACATTTCTCCAAAGAAGACATACAGATGGCTAACACATGAAACACAACACATGAAAAGATGCTCAACATCACTCATTATTAGAGAAATGCAAATCAAAACCACAATGAGGTACCATTACATGCCAGTCAGGATGGCTGCTATCCAAAAGTCTACAAGCAATAAATGCTGGAGAGTGTGTGGAGAAAAGGGAACCCTCTTACACTGTTGGTGGGAATGCAAACTAGTACAGCCGCTATGGAAAACAGTGTGGAGATTTCTTAAAAAACTGGAAATAGAATTGCCATATGATCCAGCAATCCCACTTCTGGGCATACACACCAAGGAAACCAGATCTGAAAGAGACACGTGCACCCCAATGTTCATTGCAGCACTGTTTATAATAGCCAGGACATGGAAGCAACCTAGATGCCGATCAGCAGACAAATGGATAAGGAAGCTGTGGTACATATACACCATGGAATATTACTCAGCCATTAAAAAGAATTCATTTGAATCAGTTCTAATGAGATGGATGAAACTGGAGCCCATTATACAGAGTGAAGTAAGCCAGAAAGATAAAGAACATTACAGCATACTAACACATATATATGGAATTTAGAAAGATGGTAATGATAACCCTATATGCAAAACAGAAAAAGAGACACAGAAGTACAGAACAGACTTTTGAACTCTGTGGGAGAAGGCGAGGGTGGGATGTTTCAAAAGAACAGCATGTATATTATCTATGGTGAAACAGATCACCAGCCCAGGTGGGATGCATGAGACGAGTGCTCGGGCCTGGTGGGCTGGGAGGACCCAGAGGAGTCGGGTGGAGAGGGAGGTGGGAGGGGGGATCGGGATGGGGAATACGTATAACTCTATGGCTGATTCGTGTCAATGTATGACAAAACCTACTGAAATGTTGTGAAGTAATTGGCCTCCAACTAATAAAATAACATTAAAAAAATAAATAAAAAATAAATAATTAACATCAAAAAAAAAAAAAAGAAGTGTGAGTGCTCTGAGGACCGTTGCTGGTGATTGTCATCTGAAGTGGGGGCAGTTATGTAGAGCTGAGCCCTTAAGTGGCAGAGTCCGACCGTAACTGGTAGTTCTGGGCAGTTGGTGTAGAAGGCAGCACCCAGCTGGTGTCCAGAATCGGAAAACTGGCTGGTGTGGGGAAACCCCTCATACACTTGACACTGCAAGTGTTGTGAATGGAGAAACAGTTATCCTTTACTTAGTTTCCTGTTCTTGACACCATGCTAAGGTCTCCATTAATACAATTAAATACAAAATAACTGATCTAAAATCCTGGAAACTGAGAGTCTTTCTAAAATGAGAGCCCATTCAAAACACATGGTAAACTGGGTCCCAGCATATTTCACCATCTGAGCATATCAAGCTTATCAGAGTAACAGAAACTTGAAGACATAATCCTGACTTAAAGAGAGATAATTCTTCAGAACAGAAAAAGCTTATCAGATACGAAGAAGACACCGCTGGACACTCTAATTGCCAGTAGATTTGTGGCATATTAGGTCACCTCAAAGGAAAATCTCCTTTCCTTTGATTTCCTTCTCAAAGGGCATCTTTCAGAGAGTTTTATTTTACACACCTGCCACATTGTTCAGGCAGTTTTCTTTGTAAACCAGAAAGAATTCTTTCCTATTCCTAAGTTAACAATAACTTTTACGATGAATATGTTCTAGCTTTTTTGTATTAGTTCTCTGCATCTACATGGTTGACCACATGTTTTGTATGCATTAATCTGTTAATAAAAATTTACATTCATTTTTTTTTCTGATACTGAGAATAAATATGCACAAATGTTTATTTGTATATATTGCTGATTAGAATTTTAAAATTATTTTATTAAGAATTTTTACACTTATGTTAATCAATGAGATTGATACTGGCTTTGCTTTTTTATACTCTTCTGTTTGGCATTGGAATCAAGAATCTATTAGCTTTGTAAAATTAATTCAGCCCTCCCTCTTCTATTTGCCTTGTATGAAATGGGCTTCCCTGGTGGCTCAGGCGGTAAAGAATCTGCCTGCAATGCAGGAGATTCAGGTTCAATCCCTGGGTCAGGAAGATCCCCTGAAGGAGGGAATGGCTACTCACTGCAGTATTTGTGCCTGAAGAATCCCCTGGACAGAGGAACCTGACGAATTACAGTCCATCGGGTCCCAAAGAGTTGGACATGAATGGGTGACTAACACTGTCACCCTTCTCTTTCACGTGTATAAAATAGAAAATTTCTGGTATCATGTGAATTTTCTAGAGGGATTTTCCTGGTGTCAGAATGTTCACACATCAGAAAGGAAAGGACTAATTTTGAACAATCAGTTCATTATTTCCCAGGACGTGATGTGCACGCACAGTTACCTCTGTGAGCACTTGGCTCCGAATCCAAGATGCACTGAACAAGAGCATGGACTCCACAAAGATCTTACCTGGCGAGCAGATGCCTTTGCCGTTGTGTCTCATTTTATCTCAAATCACCGGAAATCTGAGGTTGAGTGTTCTGTTTCTTAGCTATTGTTATGCCTGAACTTCTTTAAAGCAGTAGGACTCTGAAAAAACTCTTAAAAAAAAAACAAACAGATGTCATGCCATGCTGCGGCTGCTGCTAAGCCGCATCAGTCGTGTCCGACTCTGTGCGACCGCATAGACGGCAGCCCACCAGGCTCCCCCTTCCCTGGGATTCTCCAGGCAAGAACACTGGAGTGGGTTGCCATTTCCTTCTCCAATATCACACAATAAACGTATACAAATAAACCTCTTCTGCCTTCACTCTCTTTTTTTTTGCTTTTCTTCCCAAGTCATCATATATTTTTCTGAGGATTATCATTCAGGATTCAAATATATAGTTTTTCTTCACTTTAAAAGATGCTTGCATCCAGCAATGTGATTGCACTTAATACCACTGAATAGTGTGGTTAAAAATGGTCAAGATGGCGCATTTTATGTTAAGCATATTTTCACACAATAAAAATACAGGACAGAAATGTACAAACATATTTCAGTATTAATTTCATATTAATTTTCTTCATAATACTTTATTTTCTAATTATTCTATAATAAGAATGCATTATTTGTAGAATAAGAAATTAAGCAATAAACACTGTAAAAAATTGTATATCAGCAACGTTTTTTTTATTGAAGTTTAGGTATGTACAATTTTATATTTGTTTCATGTGTAGAATTCCCATTCACAGTGATTGGATATTTATACAGATTGTGTCTCATTTAAAGTCATTATAAAATAATGTCCTATTTCCCTGTGCTGTACAATATGTTCTTGTTGATTATCTATTTTATGTGTTGTAGTTTGTACTGTTAATTCTCTACCCCTAGCTTCCCCTCCTCCTTTCCCTCTCCCCACTGGTTCTCACTAATGCTTTGAGTTTTTTATTGGGTAAATTATTTCTGTTTCACTATTTTTGTTGTTCTTTTTCTCTTGCTTTTTCCATTGAGTTCAGTTCCTGTCTTTGATTTTGTTTGACTGTGTGTTTAGGTGGAACAGTTACTTATTGTGGTCTTAGAGGGGTGTTCTTATGTGGGAGCTTCACTGTACAGTCCAGCTGTGGCCCATGCCTTTGGAGGCAGAGCTGGATTTGACGTGAGTATGTTACATCCTTCCTCAAGGTATGCTGGCAGCTAACACCTTGGGAGGAGGTGTAGCGGGATATGGAGGCCTAGGGCTGTAGCTGTGAGCTGGGGTTTCCTCTCTGCTCAGTGGCTGTCACCATCCATCCAGGAGGGGTAAGATCCCAAGTTGCTAGAGCAGAAGCCCTGAGAGTCTGGTCTGAGCGGACTCTTTTCCTTTAAGTGTGTATGTCTCCATCTCTCCACACTGGTCCCTTGCCTCAGTGCTGGGCAAAAGGGGCCCATTCAGGCTGTTGATGGGCATAGGCTCCATGGGCTGCACATAGACAGAGAGGTTGGGCTGCCTCCAGTGCACCGTCTCTGCAAGCATCATCATTAACAGCCCCAGCTGCATTTCCACCTCCCTTTCCCCCTCTCATCCAGACCATTCACTCCAACCTTCACCACCTGACCCTGCTGGAAATCTGTGCTTCAGTAAGGCAGGTGGGCCCACGTAAGCCGTCCGTGTGTAACGGTGTTACGGGCTGTGGTGGTTGGGCCATGGTTGGATGTTGGAACCAGCTCAACGTGCCCACTGTGTAAGAGCCAGCATCCCATGGCCAGGCTCTCTTCACATTCATGGCATCCCTCGCTCTGTGCAGAAGTGCATGGTGAAGTGAGCAGGGCTTGAGCATGTGCCTGGCTCAGGCTGGAGCACAGGCTAGGGCGGCTGTGGGAAACCAGGCAGCCACTGATGTGATCCTCATCCATTCCCTCCACCCTGCCTTGAGAGCAAGTAAAGGATTGTGGGGTCATATGAGTGGAGTCCGGGCTTCCTGCAGCCTTCCTGGTCATTCCTGTTGGAGCTCATCTTCCTTGTGCTGGACCCCAGAACTAGAATGGCCCGTATCCCCCAGGGCAGAACTTTCTATAAGACCATAGATGTGATCATACAGTTTTGTTCTTAATTATATAAATTTGGTCCATTATATTTATTGATATTTGTAGGTTATGCAAATCTTGCACTCCTGGGATCAATGCTACTTGTCAGGAATAAATTTCTTTTTATGCTGTGGAATGCAGTTTGCTAGCATTTTATTGTGGATTTTTTGTCTGTTGATAACAGATATTGGTGCTATGTTGTGATTTTTTTCCCCCCTTAGGTTTGGTATCAAGGTAATGCTGACTTCATAGAATGAGTTAGGCTGCAGTTATTCCTTTTCTATTTTTGGAAGCAGAGAAGGCAATGGCAACCCACTCCAGTACTCTTGCCTGGAAAATCCCGTGGATGGAGGAGCCTGGTGAGCTGCCGTTTATGGGGTTTCAGAGTTGGACACGACTGAAGCGACTTAGCAGCAGCAGCATTTTTGGAAGAATTTGTAAAATACTGATAATTCTTCCTTAAAAAGCTTGCAAACTTTGCTAATGAAACTGTCTGGACTTGAGCTTTTCTCTGGGGGAAATAAGTTTCTTGTTGTTTAGTCACTAAGTCGTTTCTGACTCTTTGTGACCCCATGAACTGCAGCATGCCAGGTTTCCCTGTCCTTCACTATCTCTGAGTTTGCTCAGACTCGTGCCCATTGAGTCAACTCTTAAACCTATTCAAAGTTTCTGTTTGCTCTGGATTCAATTTCAGAATTTTGTGTCTTTCTAGGGATTGGTCAATTTCATCCAGGTTATTTCCTTAGGCCAGGTCTATTATAATAGTATGCCATAAACCAGGGAGCTTGTAAACAACAGAAATTTATTTCTCACAATTCTGGAACTACAAAGTCCAATAGTATGGTCCTGGCAGAGTTAAGATCTAAACAGTATAACATTTTTTTTAAAATCATAAACGTCTGTTTTCCTTCCTTGTCCTCACGTGATGGAAGGAGGGAGGGGAGCTCTCTGGGCTCTCTTTTATGAGGTCACCAATCTCATTCAAGAGGGCTCTGCCTTCATGGCCTCATCATCCCTGAAAGGCCTCACATCCAAGGCCTTTCCATAAGGGTTAGGTTTCAACGTGTGAATTTTGGAGGGACACAAATATAGCAGTTATAAGGTTTGTTGGTATACAATTGCTGATAGTATTACCCTGCAATTCATATTATTTCTCTAAGGCTAATTGTGAAGGTCCATCTATCATTATTGCTTCCCACAATTTTAGCACCCCCCCACTCCTTGCCATTAAGCAAGCTAAAGATTTGTTCATTTCAAAGAACTAAATTTGCTTGTGCTGACTTTATTTTTTTCGTTATTTCATTTATTGCTATTTTCCCAAAGGTAAAGAACTCCGATTACCAACAGAGACTCTTGGAAAGCTTAATGGATCATTCTAAAGAGTGTCAAGATATTTTACAGTCTCTATTTTGTAGGTGAGTTTCAGGGGACCTGAGAAGTTTTTTTGACAGTTGGTAAAATCTATAATATTCATTTTTGGTGAGTAAATATTTGTATTCAAATTTATGCTCCTATCTGTCTAAAGAGTTCTAGATTTTCCTGGGATATGATTGTTTCTCTGTCTACCTTGACTATGTTGACTACCGCACATGTCTTTGTTCTTCTAGTGATTATAAGACAATATAGATAAATATGAAGATAATAGCAATCACAACAGTACCAATTATATTATTGAACTCTAACATGTATTAGATTTGGCGCTTGTCTTCTCTGTAAGTTATTTTCAACGCTCACTGTGTTACGGCTAGTATTATGTCCTCTAGTAACTATCTGATCTCCATTTCTGCTTGTGCATAAAGTGCCTCATTTCAGAGCAGCTTAATATGGTTTTGTGTAGGTGTTGACCATTTTCAATTGAGTAGAAATAACTAATTTTATTTTTTGTTGAATGGTTTCGCTTCCTCACAGGAAATAAATCACTTCTTGAATACATATCTTTCCAACTGCTTGAAAGATATGACAAATTGAAAACTCTCTGAGGTGTGTTAATACATTTTGCTGTCTGGTTATATTGTATTTTAATGTGGGACTCTATAAAAGATTAGTTAGATTTTGTTCTGGCTTTATAGAGGTATAAGCTGTACTCAATAACCCTTGTCAGATAAAGGTAAGAAACTAATTAAGTAATAAATCCATACAAATTGTTACAGAAAAGTAATGACTTCCTTGCTTCTTTTATAATAGCAATACTGTATTAAAAAGCATTAGTTAGTATGGAAGTCCATAACTGGGTCTGAAGACAAAAAAAATCCCTTTGCTCATTGGGATTTAGGTCATATCTGCTCAGTTTGGTTTAGAATAACTAAGCAGAAACTGTAAGACTCATCTAATTGATTTCAGATACTTTTAAGCTCCTTTTTAATGTAATTTAAAAATTAGGTCCTACAGTTATTAGTAGTAAATGCGGTCATATAGGAAACAATTTTATTTTATGAAAATAAATTTCATGTTAAGATAAAATTATTGGAAATTAAAAGAAAATAAGCTTTCTTCAACAAACATTTAGTAAACAACTGTCATTGAGATGATTTATGTGAGATAAGAGGTGTGTGTTTTAACATGCTTAAAAGGACAAGGCCAAGGCAACTAAGTTACAAGTTGATTAATTCCCTAGTTGATTGCATTCCCTTTGAATGATTACTAATTAATGGAATTAATTTTGTATTTCTTCAGTTTATCACTTTAGAGTCCATTTTAGAATCATAAATTCTGAGGGTTTGAAGTTACCATAAACGATTCATAGATAAGGAAAGAGAAAGAGACTTTTTTTTTTTTAATTTTTTTTCAATTGTTTTTATTAATTGGAGGCTAATTACTTCACAACACTGCAGTGGGTTTTGTCATACATTGACATGAATCAGCCATGGAGTTACATGTATTCCCCATCCCGATCCCCCCTCCCACCTCCCTCTCCACCCGATTCCTCTGGGCCTTCCCAGTGCACCAGGCCCGAGCACTTGTCTCATGCATCCCACCTGGGCTGGTGATCTGTTTCACTATAGATAATATACATGCTGTTCTCTCGAAACATCCCACCCTCACCTTCTCCCACAGAGTTCAAAAGTCTCTTCTGTACATCTGTGTCTCTTTTTCTGTTTTGCATACAGGGTTATCATTACCATCTTTCTAAATTCCATATATATGTGTTAGTATGTTGTAATGTTCTTTATCTTTCTGGCTTGCTTCACTCTGTATAATGGGCTCCAGTTTCATCCGTCTCATTAGAACTGATTCAAATGAATTCTTTTTAACAGCTGAGTAATATTCCATGGTGTATATGTACCACAGCTTCCTTATCCATTCGTCTGCAGATGGGCATCTAGGTTGCTTCCATGTCCTGGCTATTATAAACAGTGCTGCGATGAACATCGGGGTGCACGTGTCTCAGAGAAAGAGACTTTAAACTCATATAAATAGAAATAAGTTGGAGAGACCTTAAAAAGTACATAAAAGTATGCACATAAAAAAAGTACATAAAAGTACATATATAAAGGACAAATGACATGAAGCTCATTCAAAATCATAAAGTCATCTGGGACAACTTATTATAAAATAAATTTAGGCTAGTACACTTAAATTTTATTTTTTATTTTTTAAGATTAATTTTTACTGGAGTGTAGATGATTTAAAATGCTGTTAGTTTCTGCTGTATAGCAAAGTAAATCAGTCATTCATATACACGTATACAATCTTTTTTAGAGTTTCTCCCCAAATAGGTCATCACAAGTATTGAGTAAAGTCCCTGGTGCTACACAGCAGGTCCTTATTTTATATCTATTTTAGGTACAGTAATGTGCATGTCAATCCCAATCTCCCAATTTATCCCTTCCCCATCTCTTCTTTGGCAACCATAATTTTTTCATACATCTGTGACTGTCTCTGTTTTGTAAATAAGTGCATTTGTACCATTCTTTAGATTGCACATATCATATAATTTTTATCTTTCTCTGTTTGACTTCACTGAGCATGGCAATCTCTTGGTCTATCCCTGCGGCTAGACTGTGTTATTTCATTCATTTTATGACTGAGTGATATTCCATTGATATATGCACTGCATCTTCTTTATCCATTTATCTGTAGGGACATTTATGTTGCTTCCATGTCTTGGCTATTGTAAACGGTGCTGTAATGAATATTGGGGGTGTGTGTGTGCTTTCAAATTATGATATTCTCCAGATATATGCCAAGGAGTGGGATTACTGTACCTGGTGGCTCAGACAGTAAAGATTCTGCGTGTGATGCAGGAAACCCAGGTTCAATCCTGGATTAGGAAGATCCCCTGGAGAAGGAAATGGTTACTCACTCCAGCATTCTTTCATGGAGAATTCCACAGACAGAGGAATCTGGTGTTTCCTACAGTCCATGGGGTTGCAAAGAGTCAGACATGCTTGAGCAACTAAAACTTACGCTAATTCTATTTTTAGTTTTTTAAGGAACTTCCATACCATTCTCCACAGTGTCTATACCGATTTACATTTCCACCAACAGTGTAGAAAGTGTTCCCTTTTCTCCACACCCTCTCTAGCATTTATTGTTTGTAGATTTTTGGATGATGGCCATTCTGATCTCTGTGAAGTATTCATTGTAGTTTTGATTTGCATTTCTCTGATAGTCGTGATTTTGAGCATCTTTTCATGTGCTTTTTGACTATCATATGTCTTCTTTGGAGAGATATCTATTTATATCTTTTGTCCATTTTTTGATTGGGTTATTTTGTTTTTGCTCTTTGCTATTGAGCTGCTTGGTTATTTTGGAGATTAATCCTTGTCAGTTGTTTTATTTGCAAATATTTTCTCATGCTCTGATGGGTTTTGTTTTGTTTTGTTTGTGGGCTCCTTTGCTGTACAAAATCTTTGTGTCAGATTTCATTTTAATGTGAAAAATGTATCAAGGATCAAGGAATGTCAATGCTCAAAAAAAGCCACTACAGACAGTGTAATTTTGTGATACACCCAAGTGCTTGAAATATTCCCCCAAACTCTTACAAAAATAGCTATGCAAACACTTCCTGAAGTTATTATTACAATAAATATTCCAGGTTCGGTGTTGGATCATAGAGAAGGACTACTAGGATAAGAAAGTGATATTCAAATATTGTAAAGTAATCATCCTCCAACTAATAAAAATAAATGAAAAAAAAAAGTGATATTCAGGATACAACAATAGTTTGGGCTGGGGGAGCATTGATACAGAACTGAAATGTAGACAAAGTAGGCATGGATATAAGAAAACTCAGTAAAAACAAGGAAATAGGAGCTATGTTGGGCTAAAGCAGTTATAATGATGATGTTGTCAATGATGATGATAAATCTCTCTGATTCTCTAAATGGATATTGAAAACACACTTTAAAGTTTGTATCTGAGTAGTTGATCATATTGCTTTCTTACAAAGCAGCTTAAGACAAATAAGAATCAAAATAAAAGGTCCATTTGATAAATAGCAAAAGAAAAGAAAATTTCATACTGTGCCAAGACAGAGTGTAGCAGAGCACAATTTCCAGGAAAACTTTAAAAAGCTTCCAGTGTTCCATGTTCCAAAAAACTGGAACATGTTTTTCCAAAGCAAAGTAACAATTTCTTAGTTCTGAATTTTAAAAACAATTGTTGGTAATATGAAAAAAATCTCAGAGCAGATTTGTGGCTTTCTATTAATCTAACAGTATGTAGGAATAAGGCTTGAAAAATCATAAGAAATAAGTTGCTAGAATATGCAACTTTTGACTATTTTTAAGAGTAACATTCTAAAAAATTGAGTAACCTTCTTATTTTGACATTTTACTGGTATTTTATAAAAGATAGATCAAATTTTAAACAATTGATGATATCTAAACTGTGGGTTCCATGTTTTAGGTTTAAAAGAGATATATGACATGACAATAAGTCATTTTGCAGTGAAAGTCAAGTGACTCATTTTATATGTTATATTAATATCTGCCTAGTGTTGGCAGCAGCAGTGCTGGAAAACTTAGCAGGGCAAATAAGCCTCTCAAAGCTTAGCTCTATGTCTACTAGAAAGTCCGAAGAGACTACTAAGGATCAAGAAGAGGAAAGAAAGAAAGCAGGTGACAGAAGAAAAGTGATAGTTTTAGAGAGCAAATTGGGGAGATAAATATACAATAATAGAAGCTCAGTCCTTTTTAAGGACGTGGTGGATTGAGAAAACAGTGAGAAGCAGGAGGAAAGGAAACAATGGAGTCAAGACCTTGTCCTTCCTCCCTGAAGTCTTACCGCCTAGCACTGAGATCAGACCATCAGCGATTTCTGCCTTCAGAGTGCTGAGAGCATGGAATACCAAACCCTTAGACCTACAAAAAGATGCAACTCTTTTCCTTTGAAAGACTTAATTTTGAGCAGGACTGCATAACATTTGTCCTGTCAGTGGTCTTGTAACCAGCCACAAGCCCTCCAAGCAACTTGGCTAACTTCTTGATTATAATTTTTGATGTTGTCCATTTTAGATAGTGAAAACAAAGCATAAAAATTAGCATGCAAGTTTTTAGAAGTAAATATTTAGCCGGATAACTGTGAATTATTTTTGCTATTCCCTAAGGTCACTTGATACAGTACTTAAGTACAATCTATACTGAAATATGGTTGATCCTTGGACTATGCAGATCCATAAGCAACCCCCCGAAAGGGATGTGCTAAAAATTTAAAAACAAACAAACAAATAACAAAAACAAATTGAACAAAAACATTGGTACCTGCACATGACTTTGTAAGCCTGGGTGTCACTTAACTAATAGATTATCAAGATCTATCAGGAAAACAGATCAGAGATGATGGTTACTGTAAAGTGTTAGTCATCCAGTCATGTCTGACTCTCTGCAACTCTTTGGACAGTAGCCCACCAGTTTCCTCTGTCCATGGAATTCACCAGGCAAGAATATTGGAGTGAATGACCATTCCTTTCTCCAGGGGATCTTCCCAACCCAGGGACTGAACTCGGGTCTCCTGCACTGCAGGCAGATTTTTTACCACTAAGCCATCTGGGAAGCCAAACTGCTATAATATAGTATCAAAGGGTTCAGTTTTCACCCAAAATGCAAGACTTGTGATAGAACAGGAAACTGTAACCCATACTCATGGGGGAAAAAAAACTTTTAATGAAGATGATATTTGAGTTGTGCCTATGTTATATTAAAAAAAAAAAAAAGACTTCAAGGCAGCTACTATAAATCTGTTTCAATAATGAAATACAAGTACATTTACATAATTAATTGAATGTTTGTTTACAATGAGTCAGCAAGTAGGGATGGAGAATATAAAGAATGGGAATTCCAAAATGGAAATATATAAAATCTGAGATGAAGATGTTACTGTATAGCTGCAGCAATAAAATGGGATATTGGGGGAAGAATCAGTAAAGTTGAATAAATACTGATAGAAATTATCTAATCTGAATCAAGAGAGAAAAAATTGAAGAAAAATGAACAAAACTTTAGAGACTTGTTCCAACTTGTGGATAATGGGAAATAGAGCAGAAAGAAATATTGACAGGAAAAAGTAACAGAAAACTTAAATCCTGAAAATGTCCAAAATTTGATGGCATATATTAAGTTACAGACCCAAGGGACTCAATAAATCCCAAATAGGATAAATACAAAGAGAGTCAAATTTGCTGAAAAGGAAGGTATGCACTCTATTCACTTATCTCTACTGCAGACAAGCATTCAGTTAATGTCTCTACAGATTACAACTAATTGCAAAATCACTTAACAAAATATTTCATAAGTAAATATAAAGTCAGTCGATGCCAAAAAATGTTCAAACTATCGCACAATTGCACTCATCTCACATGCTAGCAAAGTAATGCTCAAATTCTCCAAGTTAGGCTTCAACAGTATGTGAACAGTGAAATTCCAGATGTTCAAGCTGGATTTAGAAAAGGCAGAGGAATAAGAGATCAAATTGCCAACATCCACTGGATCATTGAAAAAGCAAGAGAAAGTTCAGAAAAACATCTACTTCTGCTTTATTGACAATGCCAAAGTCTTTGACTATGTGAATCAAAACGAATTATGGAAAATTCTTAGAAGAGATGGGAACATTAGACCACCTGATTTGCCTCCTGAGAAATCTATATGCAGGTCAAGAAGCAACAGTTAGAAATGGACATGAAACAACTAACTGGTTCCAAATCGGGAAAAGAGTACGTCAAGACTGTATATAGTCACCCTGCTTATTTAACTGATATGCAGAACACATCATGAGAAACGCTGGGCTGGAAGAAGCACAAGGTGGAATCAAGATTGCTGGGAGAAATATCAATAACTTCAGATATGCAAATGACACCACCCTTATGGCAGAAAGTGAAGAAGAACTAGAGAGCCTCTTGATGAAAATGAAAGAGGAGAGTGAAAAAGTTGGCTTAAAGTTCAACATTCAGAAAGCTAAGATCATGGCATCTGGTCCCATCACTTCATGGCAAATAGATGGGGAAACAATGGAAACTGAGAGACTTTATTTTTGGGGGCTTCCAAAATCACTACAGGTGGTGACTGCAGCCATGAAATTAAAAGATGCTTGCCCCTTGGAAGAAAAGCTATGACCAACCTAAATAGCATGTTAAAAAGCAGAGACATGACTTTGCCAACAAAGGTCTGTCTAGTCAAAGCTATGCTTTTTCCGGTAGTCATGTATGGATTTGAGAATTGGACTATAAAGAAAGCTGAGTGTCGATGAATTGATGCTTTTGAACTGTGGTGTTGGAGAAGACTCTTGAGAGTACCTTGGACTGCAAGGAAATCCACCCAGTCCATCATAAACGAAATCAGTCCTGAGTGTTCATTGGAATGACTATGTTGAAGCTGAAACTCCAATACTTTGGCCACCTGATGTGAAGAATGGACTCATTTGCAAAGACCCTGATGCTGGGAAAGACTGAAGGCAAGAGGAGAAGGAGACGACAGAAGGTGAGATGGTTGGATGGCATCACCGACTTGATAGACATGAGTTTGAGCAAGCTCTGGAAGTTGGTGATGGGCAGGGAAGCGTGACGTGCTGCCGTCCATGGGGTCGCAAAGAGTCGGACATGCCTGAGTGACTGAACTGAACTGAAATATAAAATCAGTGAACCATAAATGTGAGAAACTGACGATGTTCTGTGTAAGATCCCTGACTGCAGACCAAAGTCACATGCCCTGGGCTCACGGTTCCATCTCAGCCTCAATGCTACCTCAAGTTCTCCAGTTTAAAAGGGCTATACATTTTAAATTTAAGTTTCTGATTTAAAATATTTTGAAAAGTTATATTTCAAATATATTTGGAATATCATAAAAGTATATACTATTTTAAACATTTATTTAAAAATATTTTTAAAAGGTCTAATATTTTCCAACATTTTAAATAGTGTTTTAGTATTAGTATGTAACTCACAGGAGTGTAGTGTAGAGTATATGAATTAACAGGTAAAAACAATCTGAAGAATGGATGGCACATAATGACCACTAAAATCCCACCCAAAAACCAAATAACAAAAACATGTTGTCTCTATTGCTGTACTTTGATTATTTTAAATGGGAAATTACTGAGTAACTTATGCATCATATAGGACTTCCCTGTAGCTCAAGGAGACCAGGGTTTGATCCCTGGGTTGGAAATTTCCTCTGGAGAAGGGAATGGCAACCGACTCCAGTATTCTTGCCTGGAGAATCCCAGGAACAGAGAAGCCTGGTGGGCCATAGTCCATGGGGTCGCAAAGAGTGGGACACGACCGAGTGACTAACACACACACATTCATCACTTATCTTATTTTGCCAGGTAGAAGCACATTTTTACCATAGAGAAATTTGCACTCTTTCTATTTATTTTTTCATTAAGGAACTCACACACATACAAAGAAATAAAATTAGAAGGAGAAGATAATTGGTTTTATAATCAAAAGTGAACTTAAGTCCCAGCTATGTCTGTTTAAACTTGAGCTAATTATCTAATGTCTCTGGGTCTGGTCTCCTTTTAATTAAATAAAACAAAGGCCAAATAAAACATGTTTCATATTTGTAGGATTACATGACAGAAGATGAATAAGAACCCCTGTGGCATCATTTATTTATTAGTGAGCTTCCTCTGCTTCCTTCTAAAGAGAATAAAAGGATTACCACACTCTTCCTTGGTTTGTTTATACTCTTGGGCATATTATTGCCTCCTATGGGCAGACAAGGAGGCCTATTGACCAGCGTGAATTCTTAATGAAATTTAACTGAAAATCAAAGTCAGGAAGACATTTTTGAAACAAATTTTAGAGGGGTCAAAACAAAAGAAGTAATGCTTCATTTATAGTACCAATTCTAAACCAATCTTTTGACATAGAGGACTGGGTGAGCTGCCATTTTTATTGAGAAAATATAATTTAAGTTTCTCTATCATTTTAAAAGCCTGAGACAATTGGTTTGCTTGTATGGCTCAACACTAATTATCTGCTTTTAAACAACCCCTTCATAGAATCAATGTCACCAGAGTAACAGGATCAATATATTTAGAATGAGGGAAAGGATTTCTGACACATGGTTCCAGATCCCTCTAGTCTCCACATATAAAAAGGACTCAATGAGATATTTGCTTCTGTGGCAAAAGGCTGAGGAATAAAAGATTTGTTTTATAGTTTTAAACAGGACAGACTTTAAAAATTCAGCAACATGTGTACTTATAAATTATGAAAATACATTTTTTGTATACACTGAGTTTCTTTTTTAATAATGAGATGGTATCATCCACTGCATCAATGTAATTAAGAGTTGATTTATTTCTTTCTTGGGAGAGTTCATTTTAACCATATTGTATTTATGAGTAAGGCTATGTTATTCCCACGCCAAATTTAACTTAATGAAACCTTCCACATTCTACAGGCTGAATTTATGGAATTTTCCATAACAGCTTATTTTTGATGAAGAGTGGAGTCATGAGTTACTGCGGGTGTATCAGGTGTGCCATTCCATAACTTAAAATGATGGAATACACAGTCCTCAAATGTGTAATGATGGTGTTGGGGAAACTCAAGTGCAAACCACACATTACTTCTTCTGTCAGAGTTTCTCCATTTTCTTAGAACAAACTTAAAGAATTCTTGAAATAAGTAATGTGAGTTATCTAGTACACCTTATTTTGAAATTGCTGTTCTCTGTGCTTCAGGGTCATTATTCACAGGGGTATATGGATTAACAGAGCCATTCTTAATTCAAGCAAGTAATATACAACCAATAATGCCTGGCATTTGATTGCTGTATAAAATTTTGTGTCCTCCTACCATACAAATAAAGATAGTGGAGGACAAAGGAGCCTGCATGCTGCAGTCCATGGGGTCATAGCATCAGACACAACTTAGCTACAGAACAACTGTCCATCCAGTCTCCATACCGTGGTGAATTCTGATCATATATTTTAATAATGGGAATGGCTGAAGCAGTGATTTTCAATCATTTCTTTGCTTCCTAAATATGCTCTTGTAAAAATATTTTTCCCATGTTTGAATTCACTATACTAGGTTATAGCAGTGTAGCTTAGACATAAACACAGAATAATAAGTCTAACATTTTGTCATAATTTTTTTAACCTTCAGATAAAGCATGAGTAACTGTTGATAAAGAAAAATTAGGCATAGACTAAGATATTCCCGAGGTCATAGTAAGTGAATGGAAATTGAAAACTACCTCGCTAAGCATGTGAAGCAGGGCGCCCCTGGAGCAAAGAAAGGATAAGGCTTGAGCATCAGGTAGGGACCTAACAGCGCTGTTCCATCAGTGTAAGGGGAACTAGCAAACCATTTTTACTAGTCTAGGTACATGGCTATACACAATGTTTCTGCCCAAGATTATGAAAAGAAATTCAAAACAGAAAAATAAATCACATAGGAAATTAAAATCCCTGAATTGCACAATACGCATTGTCATTGTCTAAATTTGCTCTACTCAGCTGATACCAGATGACCTATAAAGAGGGAATGTGTTTGGTGCCATATGTCAGTAATGGGGAGAGAAGGAAGCACAACTTCTCAGAGAAGCAATTTGGACATGGATGCCCAAAGGTCTTGCATGACAAAAACAAACCAACCAACCAAAAAACCCTCCACTGAAAATGAGTTAACAAACAACAACAAAAGTAAAATAAAAGAGGAAAATGCCAAAGTAAAGATTCATCAGGAACAAAACTCATCAGAGACAAAATAACAGGAATACGCTCATTCCAAGAATATCAAGATATAGGACAACCTAAAAAAAGACCATAAAATAAAAGATACCACAAAATAAAACTGCTTTAAATAACTGAAGAAATATAAGGACTGAGAATTAAGTGGAAAAGCATATTCTGTGATGAAAAACATAATGTAAAATAGAAAAAGAAAAAACTACAAGAAATGAAATGTAATAGCTGGAATTAAGTATTTAATAACTGGATCAAGCAACAGATTAAATTTTGTTACAGAAAGAATTTAGGAACTGACAGCTATGAGGATAATATGCATATATAAATATCATATGTATATTAAATAAGTGTATGTAAAAAATCTAAGATATGAAAGATACAGTGAGAATATCTGAAATGTACCTGGTTAAATTATTGTAACTTAAAAAGTTAATTGTGTATAAATAGTATTCAATAAAAATTCTTGGGAATTTTACAAAATTAATGAAAGATTACCCTCAGATTTAAGAATTTAAGTGAATAGAATATTCAACACATAGAAAAATTTCAAAAGGACTGTTTATTAAAAATAAATGATAAGAAGGTTTAAAAGGTTAGATTAAGGACAGAGACCAGAAAATAATCTAAGGTTTTATAGGATACAATTTACCATGATAAAAGCATTAAATTTTTTCAATAACTATTCAAATGAAAGATATTTGATAGCAAACTGGGGATAGAAAAATGCATTTACCCTGAAAAGGATTCAGTACAGAATAATCAATAGTAAACACAAAGTTCAGTAAGGAAAGATGAATGGAATTGTAGTCTTTAGTAAATTTTTTGTATTTGCAATATTCAATAATATTCTGGAAATCTTAGCAAGTTTATTAGAAATATTTTTTAAAAAACTGTTTAAACATGAAATAAACCAGTTTCATCATTTTTTATGGAAAATTTTAAAAGAAAATTCACTGGGAGGACCCAGAGGAGTCGGGTGGAGAGGGAGGTGGGAGGGGGGATCGGGATGGGGAATACGTATAACTCTATGGCTGATTCGTGTCAATGTATGACAATACCCACTGAAATGTTGTGAAGTAATTGGCCTCCAACTAATAAAATAAAATTAAAAAAAAAAAAAGAGATATCTAACACTCACTATTTGCAAAATAGCAATATGCATATAGGATATAATAGTAAAACTAAAATAGGCAATATTCTTGTGCATGCATGTTTGTGTGTGCTTAAAATATCATGTTAAGATATGTGCATAAAATCAAAAAACCTCAGAATTTTCTGACTTCAAAATTAGTGTTTACTCCATTAAATAAAACAAACAGTGGCCTCAAAAAAAAAAAAAAAAAAAAAAAGAAAATTCAAATGGTTCTGTAGACAATCTATAAAATCAAATCAAAGATATCAGCAAGGCTTTTGGCTCTAAGTGCAATCTATTTATGATCAACAGCTGTTTAAAAATGTAATTAAAAAACAAACGTTATGAATTTCTGTGCTTGAGATCTTCTAGATTCCTTTTGATGATTCAGCACTTGCTTGGAGAAAACTGATACCAAGAGGGGAAAAAAAAAAAACAAAAACACCTTTAGGGTTGAAGAAAATAGTCCTAAGTTTACACAGGACCAGAGATGGTTTGGTTCACATTCCAACCAACTTGGATGTCATTGCTGTTCATTTGCTAAGTTGTTTCTGACTCTTTGCAACCCCGTGGACTGCAGCATGCCAGGCCCCCCTATCCTTCACTATCTTCGAGCGTTTGTTCAAATTCATGCCCATTGAGTCTGTGATGCCATTCAACCATCTCATCCTCGGTCACCCCCTTCTCCTTTTGCCTTCAGTCTTTCCCAGCATCAGGGTCTTTTCCAATGAATCAGCTCTTCACATCAGGTGGCCAAAGTATTGGAGCTTCAGCTTCAGCATCAGTCCTTCCAATGACTATTCAGGGTTGATATCCTTTAGGACTGACTGTTTGGTCTCCTTGGCAATCCAAGGGACTAACTGAGGGAACATTGGGTAAGGTATAAGGAAGGGTGTTGACTTAGTGATGGGTGAAAAATAGGCCTAAGCTAAAGGCTGCTGCAATCATATTTGATTCAAGAGAGCTCATATTTCCAAATAAGATGTAAAAAGCATTATTTTACCCTCCTGCCTGAAAGTGTTTGGCAAGATGATTCAGCAAAGATATATGAGAGTGTAAACTGGTAAAACTCAAAACATGTACAGCAATATCCACAGTTGTATTGTTCATAAGAGGCCAGAACTGACAACAACACATGTGCATCAACAGTAGAATGTATATATAAATTATAATGTATTAAAAAATGAAAGTGTATGAATCATCCTACATGTGCCAGAAAGGACACATACTCAAACATAATGTTGAGTTAATAAAACCAGGTACAAAAGGAGAAATTACATATATTATATAATTTTAAACAAAGACAAATTTTACCTATGGTTGCTGAAAATCTGGATATATTGACAAAAAAAAAAAAAAAAAAAACTTTGCAAAGTATAAACAGTTTAGAGTTGGGATATAGTATTCAGAGGTTTCACCAGATTGACATAATTCTTGTTCTTCAACTGGGTAGAGATTCATTAGGCTGCACATTTAAGATAGTGCCTTTATCTGTGTATTTGTTGTACTTCAATAGCTGTTTTCTAAAATCATAGTAGAGTAAACAAGAGCATAAAGAAGAGAAGTAAATGCAAAGAACAAATGTATGATGATAAAATTCCAGAGATAACAAACTTTATCATAAATTCAAATAAACAAAATTTGACAGTTCAAGAATAGAGTTTGTCAGACTGAAAATAAATATAACATGCTCTTCCTAGAAGAATAACACATTGGACATAGAAATGCTGAAAGTACAGGTATAATAAAATTTTCCAGGAAAATCGCAGCTGAAGGCAGGAAGGAGAGCAAGTGGATTTTATGACACAATGTAAGACAGATTCCTTACATATTATATAGGTTTCAATTCACCATAATGAGTGTGTTGTTTATATCTTTAGAGTGACCCTAAAATAAACAAAGTAAATTTAATAGAACTATGGGATGAAACTGATGATTCAATATCATCTGGGAGATTTTGAAATACTCTCAATTACTGCTAGGTCAATCATAAAAAATGTGTCTAAGACAAAATTTGAAAAACACAATTAACAAATATTCTTTAAACAGGTGTTCCCTAGTGGTTCAGATGGTAAGGAATCTACCTACAATTCAAGAGATCCATTCAAGATCCCTCTGTGGGGAAGATCCCCTGGAGAAGAGAATGGCTACCCATATTCTTTCCTGAAGAATTTCATGAGGAGGGTACAACAGGCTACAGCTCATGAGGTCCCAAAAGAGTTAGACATGACTGAGCGCCTAATGCACATACACATTTCATTGAACAATAAAAAGTTCTGAACTTAGATATTGTGAAAAGATGACACATTCTTCTCTAACATACTTGCTATATTTGTACAAATTGAAAATGTACATATAACAAATCACAAGAATTAAAAAAATTTTTAAAGTTATACAGTATATGCCTCAAAAGCAATTATATTGGAAAAAATAATTATAAAATCCAATACAAACATTTAAAAAATTTTAAAATACCAAGTCAAAGAAGATACATAGATATTTTTAAAGATGCATAAAATGATGAAAATTATAACATTGAAATTTGTGTAGTTTAGTGAAAATTGAAAACACTTTTTTCCCCCCATTTATTTTATTAGTTGGAGGCTAATTACTTTACAATATTGTAGTGGTTTTTGCCATACATTGACATGAATCAGTCATGAATTTACATGTATTCCCCATCCTGATCCCCCTTTCAGCCTCGCTCCCCACCCCATCCGTTTGGGTTTCCCAGTGCACCAGCCCCGAGCACTTGTCTCATGCATCCAACCTGGGCTGGTGATCTGTTTCACCCTTGATAATATACATGTTTTGATGCTGTTCTCTCAAAACATCCCACCCTTGCCTTCTCCCACAGAGTCCAAAAGTCTGTTCTGTACATCTGTGTCTCATTTTCTATTTTGCATATAGGGTTATCGTTACCATCTTTCTAAATTCCATATATATGTGTTAGTATGCTGTAATGGTCTTTATCTTTCTGGCTTACTTCACTCTGTATAATGGGCTCCAGTTTCATTCGTCTCATTAGAACTGATTCAAATGAATTCTTTTTAAAGGCTGAGTAATATTCCATGGTGTATCTGTACCACAGCTTCCTTATCCATTCGTCTGCTGATGGGCATCTAGGTTGCTTCCATGTCCTGGCTATTATAAACAGTGCTACGATGAACATTGGGGTGCACGTGTCTCTTTCAGATCTGGTTTCCTTGGTGTGTATGCCCAGGAGTGGGATTGATGGGTCATATGGCAGTTCTATTTCCAGTTTTTTAAGGAACCTCCACACTGTTCTCCATAGCGGCTGTCCTAGTTTGCATTCCCACCAACAGTGTAAGAGGGTTCCCTTTTCTCCACACCCTCTCCAGCATTTTTTGCTTGTAGACTTTTGGATAGCAGTCATCCTGACTGGCATGTAATGGTACCTCATTGTGGTTTTGATTTGCATTTCTCTGATAATGAGTGACGTTGAGCATCTTTTCATGTGTTTGTTAGCCATCTGTATGTCTTCTTTGGAGAAATGTCTGTTTAGTTCTTTGGCCCATTTTTTGATTGGGTCATTTATTTTTCTGGAATTGAGCTTCAGGAGATGCTTGTATATTTTTGAGATTAATCCTTTGTCTGTTGCTTCGTTTGCTATTACTTTCTCCCAATCTGAGGGCTGTCTTTTCACCTTGCTTACAGTTTCCTTTGTTGTGCAAAAGCTTTTAAGTTTCATCAGGTCCCATTTGTTTATTTTTGCTTTTATTTCCAATATTTTGGGAGGTGGGTCATAGAGGATCCTGCTGTGATTTATGTCGGAGAGTATTTTGCCTATGTTCTCTTCTAGGAGCTTTATAGTTTCTGGTCTTACATTTAGATCTTCAACATATTTTGAGTTTATTTTTGTGTATTGTGTTAGAGAGTGTTCTAGTTTCATTGTTTTACAAGTGGTTGACCAGTTTTCCTAGCACCACTTGTTAAAGAGGTTGTCTTTTTTCCATTGTACATCCTTGCCTCCTTTGTCGAAGATAAGGTGTTCATAGGTTCGTGGCTTTATCTCTGGGCTTTCTATTCTGTTCCATTGATCTATATTTCTGTCTTTGTGCCAGTACCATATTATCTTGATGACTGTGGCTTTGTAGTAGAGTCTGAAGTCAGGCAGGGTGATTCCTCCAGTTCCATTCTTCTTTCTCAAGATTGCTTTGGCTATTCGAGGTTTTTGTATTTCCATACAAATTGTGAAATTATTTGTTCTAGTTCTGTGAAGAATACTGTTGGTAGCTTGATAGGGATTGCATTGAATCTATAGATTGCTTTGGGTAGAATAGCCATTTTGACAATATTGATTCTTCCAATCCATGAGCACGGTATGTTTCTCCATCTGTTTGTGTCCTCTTTGATTTCTTTCATCAGTGTTTTATAATTTTCCATGCATAGGTCTTTTGTTTCTTTAGGTAGATATACTCCTAAGTATTTTATTCTTTTTGTTGCAATGGTGAATGCTATTGTTTCTTTAATTTCTCTTTCTGTTTTCTCATTGTTAGTATATAGGAATGCAAGGGATTTCTGTGTGTTAATTTTATATCCTGCTACTTTATGATATTCATTGATTAGCTCTAGTAATTTTCTGTTAGAGTCTTTAGGGTTTTCTATGTAGAGGATCATGTCATCTGCAAACAGTGAGAGTTTCACTTGTTCTTTTCCTATCTGGATTCCTTTTATTTCTTTTTCTGCTCTGATTGCTGTGGCCAAAACTTCCAAACTATGTTGAATGGTAGTGGTGAGAGTGGGTACCCTTGTCTTGTTCCTGATTTTAGGGGAAATGCTTTCAATTTTTCACCATTGAGGGTAATGCTTGCTGTGGGTTTGTCGTATATAGCTTTTATTATGTTGAGGAATGTTCCTTCTATTCTTGCTTTCTGGAGAGTTTTAATCATAAATGGATGTTGAGTTTTGTCAAAGGTTTTTTTCTGTGTCTATTGAGATAATCATATTGTTTTTATCTTTCAATTTTTTAATGTGGTGTATTATATTGATTGATTTGCAGATATTAAAGAATCTTTGCATTCCTGGGATGAAGCCCACTTGGTCATAATGTATGATTTTTCTACTATGTTGTTGGATTCTGTTTGCTAGAATTTTGTTAAGGATTTTTGCATCTATGTTCATCAGTGATACTGGTCTGTATCTTCACAGTTGAATTCTACCAAAAATTTAGAGAAGAGCTAACACCTATCTTACTCAAACTCGTCCAAAAAATTGCAGAAGAAGGTAAACTTCCAAATCATTCTATGAGGCCACCATCACCCTAATTCCAATACCAGACAAAGAGGCCACAAATAAAAGGAAGACATTTTTTTAAACTTGAGGGTTTTTTGTTGCTGTTGTTGTTGTTGTTAGAAATGAGGAGAAAATAGTAAAAACGAAAGCATTGAGTATTATATTTAAAAAGTTGAAAAATGGGAGCAGATGTTATTTAAATTATCTTGAAGGATTTTGTTGCCAGGCAAGATGAACAGAGTCCTTTACACTTGTCCTTTCCCATGTGTGGCTGATATCTTTACTCCTCTGCTTTTTTTTATTAACTTTCAGCACATTGCTGAATCAGAATAGGGTTCAACAAATCTTTTTTAAGACTAAATGAGGTAGAAAATTGCCTGGTGGTCCAGTGGTTAGGACTCTGCTCTTCCGCTGCAGGGGGCCCAGATTCTATCCCTGACCAAGGAACTAAGGTTCCACATGCTTTGTGGCATTGTTTTGCAGAAAGTTTTCACTTTCTCTCAGGTTCAAAGGATTTGTTAACAAAAGAAGCCACTCATTCTATACAAATAATATAAATATTTATTAGAGAATTATCTAGCTTACTTTCAGTATGTTAACATTGAAAGAAAGAAAAATAGAAACAGCAGAGGATACATCACCAAATTGGGTTTTGACCAACATCCAGACTCAAACAGCAGTGGTGAGTCCCGTGTCACAGCACACTTGGAGTCCCAATTTGGAAAAGGTCCCAGCAGCACATCCTCTCAGTGGGTGAAACTTCAAAAGTTGCGTTTCTACTTTACAACCCCCAGAAGGAAACTGATATCATCATCAATCTGTGAGCAAATTGCAGCTCTCATTTCATGTTAATGGTGTTTGTTTTGTCTTATAAAACTGGGAATGTTGTTAACTCTGGTACTTGGTTGGTCAAACTCCCTCCCAGGGCTCAACAATCTCAAGTTTCCTCACTTATTTTATCTTTGGTGCTGCAAGGCTTGCACTCACAGCAGGCAGTCAGGACACTCAGAGTCAGGGCAGTGTCCAGGCAGGTTAGAAGCAAGGTCAGAGAGCTGCTCTGTTTTGTCTCCAAAGTCTAAACAAGACTATTTAATTTCTCTAACAGAAGTGACCAGAAAAATTAGAAAATAAAAGAATAAATGAGGTCGTGAGAGTGGAGCCCTCATGAATGGAATGAGTGTGCTTGTAGCAAGTAACTGAAGTCACGATGCCATGTGAAGTTGTAAGACTTGCTGCTATTGGCAAGGCAGGAAGGGGGCCCTCATTCAGCATTGAATCTGCTGGTGCCTTGACCTTGAACTTCCCAGACTGCAGAACTGTAGAAAGTAAATATTCTTTAAGCCACCTGGTGTATGGTATTTCGTTTGAGCAGCTGAAACTAAGACACCAAGCATCTTTAAAAATTTCGCAGGAAGTACAATTTCCACAATCCCTCCAGTAGGCAGTAATGCCTCTGAATCACTATCTCAGTGGGCAAAGATTTGCTCTTCCTGTTTGCAGTGGGACCTCATGGATTGTAGCCAGCCGGGCTCCTCTGTCCATGGAATTTTCCAGGCAAGAAAACTGGAGTAGCTTGTCATTTCCTTCTCTAGGAGATCTTCCCCACCCAGGGATCAAACCTGCATCTCCTACGCTGACAGGTGTATTCAGAGGTATTCAGGTGGTTCAGAGGTAAACCACCAGGAAAGGACAATTATGCATGCTCCAGACCATGAACTAACGTAACTATTCTGTTGCTAAGGACATCTATCTCAGTAATACACCTGTGAACTAGAGAGATGACCACAGAGTACATGATCTTATCTATTGCACATTATGAGACACATTCAAGCTAAAAAGTGATTTGTCAACTGGTTTCTTAGCTCTCAGTCTAGACAGAGGATCAGGCCAGGGTTTCAAATATTTGATATAAATTTTAGCTTCAAGCTCATAATAAACAATCTGAAAATTCAGGAGTGTGTCTGTGAATCCAGTACACAATTGACAAATGGCCATAAGTCTCTTTGGAGAAAGACTAAAGGAATAATTACTGCATAATTTTGTGGTGGTGTTGTTGAACTCTTACTAAAGAGGATCTGAGCTCCCCCTTAATCAATGAATTTCACTTTCCATCAATGTTGCAACCTAAATTCTGTCTGGAACTTGCATGAGGGACTGAATGCCTTTATTGTGGCAGCTAAGGTCTTTCTGACTGTCATCTCTTAAATTAAATGATTATATAAATTGAGCAAGACCCCAGTCAGCTGCCCTCTAGCTTGCACCCATGAATATTTTTATTTGTTAATGTCTCTGCAACCTCTCAGAGGAAACACATTTTTAGGTAATGTCTACAAAAATCTCCAAATCAAACAACTCCCCAACTTGGACCTCTTTATTCCTTTTCAGTACTGTGTTAGGGAAGTTCATTTATAAGAGTCCACTTTCGTGTCCAGGCCCTAAGTGAGCCTCCCCGGAAAATTATTAGAATCAGCTCTAAGCATTTTTGTCAAAACATCAAGTTCCACAAATGGTGTGAATCATCCCATATCAAATTTTTTTCCCCTATGGAACCTAGTATTTTTTACAACCCTCTTTCTCTGATACTCTCCAGAACTCTTTTCTCATGTAATTCCTTGTTTCCTGCTAGCACATATTAACCAACTCCTGCAATTCTTTACCCGCATAGACTATGTGGAGAAATGTTTACTTCCACGTTTAGGTTCTGCTGAATTGTGGTGTGGCAATGGCCCAGAGGCGGCAGGCAGAGAACCAGTACCTTCGGCAGGTGAGGCTACTCTCCATATATGGGGGGGCTGTGCTCCTTTGAGGAGGAGCAAGGGGCTCCTGCTGATGGCCAGACAGGTCCTTAATGTTTGAGAGCTCCAGATTTTCATGGCCCTTCACCCTAATATCTGCATCCCAAAACTTACAGCCTTGCTCATTTCTAATCACAGCACTGACTTCAGTATAGAAAACCGCTTGCCTCCTGCAAATCCAAATGTTTAGTCTGAGTTCAGCAAAGCCACAAGGAACAAGCCCCTTTATGCCTTTCAGAGCTTAAAACATTGATTAGATTGATTAGCTTAGAATATTGATTAGACTGATTAGCTTGTCAATTATTTGATCTGAGCCTATCATTCTGGGTGTCTAAAAATACAGCACTATCAAAACCAATATTACACTTCACAGTTCTTTGTTTATCATCACACCCTAACAGAAAAAAAAATGATGTAGCCATGAATCTCTCAACTTCTTACCATCTGCTTGTACCTGTACCACATTACAATTACTCATAAATTAAAATGTGAATAATTATGGAACCACTATGTACTCAGGTTATTATCTGCTAAGGGTTCCTGCCTACTATCAGACAGAGTTTAATCCAGCTCCAAAATCCCTTCCTGTTAGTTTGATTTATGACTTCTCCTATATTAGCTCAATTACCCAAGAAACTGAGCAGAAACGAGGATTGTGTGCAAATATTTCTTGGGAGAAGCTAGCTTAGGTATGTGCAGGGAGCAAAGAAACTTTTTGAAAGGAAAGGTGAGAATCAGGCAAGCTCATCCATCTCTAAGCTACTCTCTTTTCATTCTTAATCCTTCCAATGTACGCAATCCTAGGTCATATGGTTTAATTCAATCTCATGGCCAATGATCAGTTCAGTTCAGTTGCTTAGTCATGTCCGACTCTTCTCAACCCCATGGACTGCAGCATGCCAGGCTTCCCTGTCCATCACCAACTCCTGGAGCTTGCTCAAACTCATGTCCATCGAGTCAGTAATGCCATCCAACCATCTCATTGAGCATTTTTCCATATGCTTATTGGCCATTATTATATCACCTTTTCTGACAGTGTCTGCAAATTTTTTGCCCATCTTCTCTAACTAGATTATTTGTCTTCTTACTATTGCATTGTAAGTTTATATATTATGGATGTGAGTCTTTTGTCAGATCAAAAAATCAAAGGTGGCATAAAGAAATAGAAAAGTATACCATGTTCTTAAATTAGAAGAATCAATGTGAAAAAAGACTCTACTACCCCAAACAATCTACAGTTTCAATGTTTCTATCAAATTACCAATGACATTTTTCACAGAACTAGAACAAAAATTGTTTAAATTTGTATGGAAACATAGAAGATCCTAAATAATTAAAGCGATCTTAAAGAAAACTGGAGCTGGAGGTTCTGGCTCCCTGATTTTAGACTATACTACCAAGGTACAGTCATCAAGACAGTATGATATTGGCACAAAAATAAAAAATATAGATCAATGAAATAGTATAGAAAGCCAGCCTAGAAATAAACCCATGGACTTTTCGTTTTCTTAATGGTGTGTTCTAGACAGCAGATGCTTTTAATTTGAATGAAATTTGATTTAACACTTTTCCTTTAAAGTTAGTGCATTTCATGTCCAAAGAAAGTGTTGCCAATCCCAAAATTTTAATTGGTTTTTAGTCTCATATCAAGATATAAAGAGCATGACTCAGTAACATTCACAGTGACCCCAATTTTATGTTGGCAGTGAGTGAAGAGTCTTGGCAGAGACTCAGAAATGCTTCAGTATTTGGGACAAAGAATCATGATTCAGTTTTTACTGATGTCATATTGAGTATTATAATTTATTGCACTGTAAAATAAAAACTAAAGGAAGAATTTTTAATTTTTATAATTTCTTTTGCTCTTAATAAAAGTAAAATTCAATAGGTAACTTGATTCTGCTATAACTAACTGGTTGAGTTACTGTTTCTGGTAGAAGTTTTCATGTTTAACTGTGTGACTTTCATCTTGAAGTTTCCTTTTCTTCATGACTTGTGTTTATGTAGAGTCTCCATACTGTAGAGAACCAAGTCATCAACTCTCTAAACTGGACCTTCTAAGTTTCTGAACAAGAATGTGATTTTTGTAGGTGATCCTGCTTCTGTAAACATTTCTACCACTTCTCCATTGAGACTGGAAGAATGTCGATGATAGAGTCCCTGTCTTGTGGAATTTTTCCTTAGATCCAATATCTGTTTCTTAGTGTCTGTCATATGTTTGGGATTTTTTTTGTAATACATGTACATACTGTTGCTTATTATATTATATATTATATTAAAAAACAGTTACTCCTTGGGAGAAAATCTCCTTGGAAGAAAAGCTATGACCAACCTAGACAGCATATTAAAAAGAAGAGACATTACCAACAAAGGTCTGTCTAGTCAAGACTATGGTTTTTCCAGTGGTCATGTATGGATGTGAGAGTTGGACCATAAAGAAAGCTGAGTGCAGAAGAATTGATACTTTTGAACTGTGGTGTTGGAGAAGACTCTTGAGAGTCCCTTGGACTGCAAGGAGATCCAACCAGTTCATTCTAAAGGAAAACAGTCCTGAAATATTCATTGGAAGGACTGATGCTGAAGCTGAAACTCCAATACTTTGGCCACCTGATGCAAAAAGACCCTGATGCTGGGAAATATTGAAGGCAGGGGGAGAAGGTGATGACAGAGGATGAGATGGTTGGATGGCATCACTGATGTGATGGACATTAGTTTGAGTAGGCTCCAGGAGTTGTTGATGGACAGGGAATCCTGGCATGCTGCAGTGCATGGGGTCACAAAGAGTCGGACACGACTGAGTGACTGAACTGATAGTTTATTTACTATATTAGTTTCAGGTATATAATCTAGTGATTCAAGAGTTTTATAGATTATATTCCATTTAAAGTTGTTATACAACAATGGTTGTATTTGCCTGTGCTGAACAATGTATCTCTGTTCTCATTTATTTTATGCATAGTAGTTCACATGCCTTCATTTCAAACACCTATATTGCCCCCTTCCCTCTCACCCCTGGTAACAACTCATACCATTTTTTTTAAACTACAGTATTAGACTTGTATGTGGCTATTTCGATATTTCCAAATATTGGAAAATTACAATGATGTCAAACAAAATTTACCACCCTCACCCTCTCCCACTTATTCCTCAAAAAACAATTTCCCCTCATAACAAACACACACACACACACATGTGGGATAAGCATCACAAATAAGGACTGCATATGTTTACCCAGAAATTAATTTGCAAATAAATTCAAAATAAAAGCAATGTTCAACTAAAATATCAATCATTCATTTTAGATAGATGTTAATTTATTTTAAAACAGATTATAGATTCTTGTCTTTTCAAAAACAGGGGAAAAACACATTTTTTTCTATAATAATATTTTCTGGTAGATTACTCAGAAGCATTTTCCCTGTTATAAGTATAAAATGCTTTTTTCTGTGCTACATGCTTTGTATAATCAAAGACATGACTCCACATGTATAGAAAACCTACTGCGTGATGAGTGGTATACTTGCCATTCCACTTAAATCATACAGTACATGGTTTTACAAAGAAGCAGGTTTATAGATTGAGGGAGTGATATCCCGAGGTTTTCACACACTCATCCAAAACTGTACAATAATTCATAATGCAATATTTACAAAGCTAAAGAACTGAAAGAGTCAAAAGTCACAGGAAAAAGCAATAATTTTATTGGAAAAGGCTCAGACAATGAAGAATCTGCCTGCAGTGCAGGAGACACGGGTTTGATCCCTGGGTCAAGAAGATCCCCTGGAGAAGGAAATGGCAACCCACTCCAATGTCCTTGCCTGGAGAACCCCATGCAGGGAGGAGCCTGGCGGGCTACAGTCTGGTCCATGGGGTCACAAAGAGTTGGACATGACTGAGCGATTTCACTCACTCAGTTATGTAGGGAACAGAGTGTTTAAAATTTGTAATAACAAAGCTAAGTTTTCTGTGTGATTTCCAATATTAGTTGTCAATTTAAAAATTATTTTTAATATAACATCATGTCTTAATTTCAAGCTAGAGCTATGCATTTGTAAATAAAAAAATGATCTTCTATAGCCTTTAGATTTCCTCTAAGGTTGTATTCCTGGCCTTATCATTTGTTTACAGATAATTCATAGCAAACAGGCGATACAAACAACAAAAATCCAACAGCAGCTAAAAAGAAAAAAAGCCAGCCAAATGGAAAGTCATTCACTGAAAGGAACTGAGTATTTCTACTTAGTCTATAAAAGCTTTCCCCTTTTCCTGAGAGAGCAGGGTTTCTCTGAGATTGCCATAAAACGAGTAATGGCAGGACCATGGCAAATTGTGGTTCTAATTTGACCCCTTTAAAAAGATTCCTGCTTTAAGAAGAAATGCCTGCCTTTGGAAATGCAGGTTACAATGCCATTTATAATGGCTGCAGTATTATTCTAAGTGCTTTCCTTCAAGTTAATCTTAAAATAGTTTTACGGAATTATTTTTTTCAAAGAGACATGCATATATGTGAAAAATGGCTCTTTGAATTTCTACTATATCCTTGAAATTTTCTCATGTTTTTTTCCCCCCAAGGAGTCAGTCCTGCCTCTCATACTGTGTCAGAAAGAATCTCAATAAATGCAGAGCAAAACTGCCTGGGCAATGCAATGCACCTGTAATTAATATTGTAAAAGAGCTATATGTCTCCTTCATTCTTCAAAGCCTTCTTATTGTGAAATTAAGTTCTTATCAAAATTGTTTTCCAAGACCATTTTACTGTTACTGGTATGCTAAGATTTAATGGGAAAAGTACAATGGATATTCATATATAACTAACTGAAATCACAAGGTGTCAGATAAACGACACTGAAGTGAATGAGAACCAATATTTTTCTTCCTGGTAAAATATGAACAGGTTTGGAAATGGCTTAAGTAAATTGTGAAAAATAATATATATATTGAAAATGAAATGTTATAAATTAGCACAAGCTCCAGCAAACAGAAGATGCTCAAATGTTTGTTGTGAAATTAGTTTATAACACTATCAAAATTTGCTGCCTTTTTTTCTAACAATCAAAATGAAAATTTCAGATTTTGGACTGTGAACTTTCTATTGAATGATAGGTTGGTCCCAAAGGCTATAGGTAGCTGATGGAACTATGCAGGTTAATATCCAAAAAAAAAAAAAAAAAAAATCCGTCTTACAAGAACTTAACACAAAGTTGCTAGTGAGATGGAATGTTACCTAATGTCTTAGGAAAAACTCAAACTACAAATGTATTGCTCAAAGCTTGATAAATACACATCTCCTATGCTCAAAAGCTCAGGCAGTCTATTATACAAATTTGAAAACTAGTGTTTGAGACAGTTCTTGACACATAGCAGGATCCATGTTTTATTTATCTGTTTGCTTCAATGCAATTAAATTATTCAACATTTGTTCATTTATATCCTTATGATGAATCTTTATGAATTTCTACCAAGAAATATTTTATTTTCTGTTGCATATAAGATGCCTGATTCTAATTAGTTTTCAGCTAATCTTTCTGAGGTTTCTATGCTTCTGTTTCAAATTGATGAATGTAACTCTGGTTTTCTAAAAAAGTCTTTGATCTACACATTTAAGATAAAATGCTTTATTGTTAAGTACTGAGAGTATAAAAATATTATCTTCAAAAATCCAAGCAAATTCTATTTCTTACTGGAATGCCAGACAAATTACTTAACAGTTATTTGTAACATTAATGAACAAGAAATAACCCTACCTGATCTAAAGGAGATAAAATATGTCCTCCAACTGCTAACTTCAATGCAATGCAAACATTTAAGAAGATTGTATCTTGGACTTCTTTTTGAGGCAATGCAAATAAAAATAATGATAATAACAAACAACATAGTAGTCATTTCTTATGTTCCTATGTTATGTGAGTCACTAACTAGGGACAATTTATAGTTGCTATTAACATTATTTCTTAAGATGGTCTTTGTAGTATTTTCCTTAAAAGTGAGAGGATCAAGGTTATAAGCGATGGATTACTTGCAGCCTGTCACACACAGAGTGGGTGGTGAACCTAGTTTCATCCTTCAGACTCCAATAAATTTTTTGCACTGTTTTCAACCCTTTTCCATTGAAAGGCAAGTCCATTTTATATTTAAATATGACTCACAACAGATGATTGACAAACTTCAATTCAAGGGGAGCTTATAAAAAGTAAAATTGTATTTATCTATTTATATAAGATAATTGAAGTTTGAATGATTAGTTACCAAAACTCAAAAGAGAAAAAAAAATTTTTTTGAGTAAAATGTTTAAACAAGAAAGCTATTCGATTTTTCTACCTAAAACTTTTACAGAATCAAGTTCTTTGAATTCTTTTTAAACAGAATTCATTTTAACAGTGTTTTTGGATGGATAATATCATTTTACTCTCTATCTTGCCTAATATTTTTACCTTCACTCTTTGCTACCTTCTACTTACCACAATTTAAGAATTAAATACATTAGAATTAACTAATTGTAATAATGCGTAGTGTTTGTTCTTGGTGCCTTTCTTTCTTCATTCTTTCTTCATGACTCCCACATGCAAACACATTTGCCATGTTTATCTTCGATTATATGCCTTGATTATATTTCACATTGTCCTTTGTTCTGTTGTCACTGATCTGTTTGCACTTTAAATTTATGCATTTATATTCATGTCATAAATATTAATTTTTTCAGAGTAGATTGAAGCCATTTTCCAATATGTTCTGCTGCATCTAACATATATTTCAGGGTAAGTATGTTCTGCTTCTTGTTTTGCACAAGACCTCTTTTCCAAGTCCCAGTGATGGGTGCACATTAGTGGAGTAGTAGGTAAGTGTAGCTGTTCAGCTCAGTTCAGTCGCTCAGTTGTGTCTGACTCTTTGCGACCCCATGGACTGTAGCACACCAGGCTTCCCTGTCCATCACCAACTCCCGGAGCCTACTCAAACTCATGTTAATCGGAGTCAGTGATGCCACCCAACCATCTCAACCTTTGTCTTTCCCTTCTCCTCCTGCCTTCAATCTTTCCCAACATCAGGGTCTTTTCTAACGAGTCAGCTCTTCACATCAGGCGTCAAAGGACTGGAGCTTCAGCTTCAGCATCAGTTCTTCCAATGAACACCCAGGACTGATCTCCTTTAGGATGGACTGGTTTGATCTTCTTGCAGTCCAGGGACTCTCAAGAGTCTTCTCCAACACCACAGTTCAAATGCATCAATCTTCAGTGCTCAGCTTTCTTTATAGTCCAACTCTCGCATCCATATATGGCTACTGGAAAAACCATAGTTTTGACTAAACGGACCTTTGTTGGCAAAGTCATGTCTCTTCTTTTTACTATGCTATCTAGGTTGATCATAGCTTTTCTACTAAGGAGCAAGTGACTTTTAATTTCATGGCTGCAGTCACCATCTGCAGTGATTTTGGAGACCCCTCCCCAAAATAAAATCTCTCACTATTTCCATTGTTTCTCTATCTATTTGCCATGAAGTGATGAAGACCAGAGGCAATGATCTTAGTTTTCTGAATGTTGAGTTTTAAGCCAACTTTTTCACTCTCTCACTTTCATCAAGAAGCTCTTCAGTAATTAGCCTCCAACTAATAAAAATAAATGAAAAAAAAAAAAAAACAGAGGCTCTTCAGTTCTTCACTTTCTGCCATAAGGGTGGTGTCATTTGCATATCTGAGGTTATTGATATTTTTCCCAGCAATCTTGATTCCATCTTGTGCTTCATCCAGCCCAGCGTTTCTCATGATGTACCCTGCATATAAGTTAACTAAGCAGGGTGACAATATACAGCCTTGATGTACTCCTATCCCGATTTGGAACCAGTTTGTTGTTTCATGTCCAATTCTAACTGTTGCTTCTTGACCTGCATATAGATTTCTCAGGAGGCAGATCAGGTGGTCTAGTATTCCCATCTCTTTTAAGAATTTTCCATAATTTTTTTTGATCCACATAGTCAAAGACTTTGGCATTGTCAATAAAGCAGAAGTAGATGTTTTTCTGAACTTTCTCTTGCTATTTCAATGATCCAACAGATGTTGGTGATTTGATCTCTTGTTCCTCTGCCTTTTCTAAATCCAGCTTGAACATCTGGAAGTTCTCAGTTTACATACTGTTGAACCCTGGCTTGGAGAATTTTGAGCATTACTTTGCTAGCGTGTGAGATGAGTGTGATTGTGCGGTAGTTTGCAAATGTAGTTGCTAGTTGACCTCTTATTCAAGTGTGTTTTTTTTCAGATGTGTCAATGATTACTTTTGACAACTCATTGCCAAAGGTATGAATGTTAATACACAGAAACTTTCCTCCAAATTCGTCGTTCTCAAGCTGTTTTTGTGAGTTAGGCAATAATTACCTTGCATCACAAGGAAGGAATCAGGAGAATAAATGGTATTCTCTTTCAAATCACAGGTTTCGAGGCTGAATGTGATCTGAGCTGAGTGAAGAGGTATCGTCATAAAATAGAGGCTTGATGTTACTTGGACTGGGACGTTTTGCTATCAGAAGGTGACATTGTTCACTGATTCTTGAAAATGTCCAAAGGGACTAAGGGATTTGTCTGTTATGTAATCCAGAGTCAAAAAACTGAGAACAAGCAAGCCTGTAATAAAAGACAGCAGTTGTAAGGGAAAAAAACAAAAAAACAAAAACAAAAGCAAAGCTGTCGGATGAATTCACTGACTTGCACTCACTGAATAATCTGCTCAGACTGAGCTCCTGCTCCTCTGAGAACATGTGGACAAGTGGTAACAGGTGAGGTGCCCTTTGTATTTCACTGCTGGGGAAGTTGTACCTGGAAAATCTACCTTGGTATGAGTCAACTGAAATTTATATTTATTGTCACTGTACCCAAAATTGTGTATAATTTCACATCTTTTAAAAGATATTTATGACATAAACTTCTTCATATTGACACATAAAAAATTCCTGCAACATTATTGTGATTGTTCACAAAATAGTACCTTATAAGAAGCTATTTTTCTAAATATTTCCTTTAGAAAATGATTATTCAAGCCAGTGTTTTTCAAACATAGTGTCTGAGTATCCTAAAATAAAAAGAATGGTACATCTTCTTTAATTACTATGCTTTCCAAAGTTTTCTAAGGAAAACATATCAAACTAATTACTTGAAATATGCTACTATAAATGAACATATTATATAATATGACACAAATTTTGATGGAGTTTTATGCAAAAGTTGAAATTTTACAGGTATTCTGGTGCAAATTTGCCTGTGGACTACCCGGGTAGGGTGGTGATCATGGAGTAGGGCTTCCAGTCTCTTGGACCAATCATGCACCTCCCTGCAGAAATCCTGGGAATTATTTACATGATCCTTTCTCTGTCTTGGGCTGCGTGCTGAGTCACTTCAGTCATGTCTGACTCTGTGTGCCCCTAGAGACTTCAGCCTGCCAGGCTCCTCTGTCCATGATTCTTCTGGCAAGAATACTGGAGGGACCGTTCTCCTCCAAAGGGGGACATCAGACCTGCGTCTCATAAGAGTCTCCTAAACTGACAGGCAGATTCTTTACCTCTAGTGCCACCTGGGAAGCCTGATCCTCTCTCACAGTTACCAAACAGGAGGCCATTCCTCCTACTCAGCCAGGTTTAAGCTTCAACATTAAATCAAATTCTCCTATCATTTCTTTGGAAACAGAAGAAGGTTGACAACTTGTTGGTCATGTAATCACCCATTTAAAGTTGAAGATGGAATTAAATCTTTCACTTTTCTTTTTTTCAAAAAGCCCAAATCTTTTAATCTTTGTTCATAAAATTTATTTCCATTTCCTTTGTCTTCCTCTCAAAGGAACCATCTTTCCTGATGACATGATGATCATTCATACATTGTACTGAGAAAAGCAGAAGCATATTATTAATAGCTGTGGTTGAGTCAGTGGGTTTATACAAAATCTTTCAATTAAAAATATGGATATAGGATAAACAGGGAAGTTATTCATCTTCACACTCTTAATCTTTCCTCAGAGATGGGTCCTATTTATCTATGTTTACTTCTTTTAAATTTTTACTGAAAGTTTTACACTTAAATTCTATCATTTGTTTAAACATTTAGATAGTTAAGATATTGTGAAATCCATTTGAATATCAATTTTGAAAGCATGTGTTCTGGGAAGTACAATGTATATAGCTTATGTTTATGTAAGTGAGGCATAGCTTTTTGTGTGTGGATAGGGTAAATCCAGTTTCTAATAAGAAATTTACTCCAATTCTAATAAAATAAAACCTCCATGAAGAGGAAAACATCTTCCATTGTAAATTTCATTGGTGTGTTATGCATGCATCAGAGTATGTATATATATATATGTGTATACACAGTTATGAATATATGCTGTGTATATATATATAACTGTGTATAAACATATATATAATACAGAGTTCAATTCAGATGCTCAGTCGTGTGCGGCCCCATGGACTGTAGCACGCCAGGCCTCTCTGTCCATCACCAACTCCCAGAGCTTGCTCAAACTCATGTCCATCAAGTCGGTGATGCCATGCAACCATCTCATCTTCTGTCATCTCCTTCTCCTCCTGCCTTCAGTCTTTCCCAGCATCAGGGTCTTTTCCATTGAGTCAGTTCTTCGCATCAGGTGGCCAAAGTATTGGAGCTTCAGTTTCAGCATCAGTCCTTCCAGTGAATATTCAGGACTGATTTCCTTTAGGATTGACTAATTTGATCTCCTTGCAGTCCAAGGGACTCTCAAGAGTCCTCTCCAACACCACAGTTCAAAAGCATGAAGTCTTCAGTGCTCAACTTTCTTTATGGTCCAAACTCTCACATGCATATGTAACTACTGGTAAAACCATAGTTTTGACTAGATGGACCTTTGTCAGCTTTTAAATATGCTGTCTAGATTGGCCACAACTTTTCTTCCAACAAGCAAGCGTCTTTTAATTTCATGGCTGCAGTCACCATCTGCAGTTATTTTGGAGCCCCCCAAATAAAGTCTGTCACTGTTTCCATTGTTTCTCCATCTATTTGCCATGAAGTGATGGGACCAGATCCCATGATCTTAACTTTTCATTGTTGAGTTTTGACTCAGCTTTTTTACTCTCCTATTTCACTTTCATCAAAAGGCTCTTTAGTTCCTCTTCGCTTTCTGCCCAAGGGTGGTATTATCTGCATATCTGAGGTTATTGATATTTCTCCTGGCAATCTTGATTCTACCTTGTGGTTCATCCAGCCTGGCATTTTCTATGATGTACTCTGCATATAAGTTAAATAAGCAGGGTGACAATATACAGCCTTGACGTACTCCTTTCCCAATATGGAACCAGTCCATTGTTCCACGTGGAGTTCTAACTGGTGCTTCTTGACCTGCACACAGATTTCTCAGGAGGCAGGTCAGGTGTTCTGGTATTCCCATCTCTTTAAGAATTTCCCTCAGTTTGTTGGAAAACTAACATCCATATACGATTAATGGAAAAACCATAGCTTTGACTATATGGACCTTTGTTAGCAAAGTAATGTCTCTGCTTTCCAATATGCTGTCTCGGTTTGTCATAGCTTTTCTTCTAAGATATGTATATATAAGCTGTGTGTATGTATACACACAGGTTAAATCAGAAATATATATAGATGAATTTTTATAAAATGCAAACTGTCATGTGACCAATACTGGCACATGACCAAGAAACAACCTTGCTCACCTCATGCAAGCCCACTTCAGATTCCCGGAAATGTGTCCCCACCCCTCAGGCAACCCCAGGGGTAAATGCTCATTTAAGAATTGATTCTGCTCGTATGTACACTTCCTGTAGACTGAGTCCTCCTCAGGGCTCATCTCTTGTCCTTGACGTCTTTCATTTGACCCAACATGGAGGTGGATCCATGTTGATAAATATAGTTATGTCTTTTTCATTCTCATTACTCTATAGTATTACTTCACGTAAATGTTCCACATGCTACTTATCATTTCCTCGTTGATACCTGTGGTTCCCTCCTCTTTTACCATTTCTTCCCAGTTTGGAGAATGGGTTACATCGGGCTTCTGCATTTCCTTTCTTGTCATCAAGTATAACCCCTGTTTTGCCATAAAGAGTGGTCCTCCAGAAGGGACCTGGACATGTATCTGTTCCCCAGTCTGTAGAAGGACACCCACATGTACATCATTATGACTGTAAATCAGTGACTGTAACATTTGATGCAATCAAAGAAGCAGACATGTAAACATTTCTAATTCTTTTCTGGGAGGAAAATTATAGGCATATAAAGTATTTTTTTTTCCCCTTTCTTGGTTCATTTTGGTAATTGTGCTACTTTCATTTCATTTTCCTCTCTGAATTTGCAGTCTGAGTGCATTTCCAGCTGTTGAGAACTTGAGTGCTGGTACCTTCTGAGACCCCAGGCTCTCTCAAGCAGAAGGAGGCATTCTGTCATCTGCTCATGCTGTAGACTTTGCAGCTTTGGGGATGCAGTCATGTCGATGCAGTTGATGCCAGTCCTGGGCCTTTGACATTCAAAGGCAGCTGTCCCACACTATCAAATCCTCTCCTGAAAGGGTGTATATGGTACTGATGCTTCCTGGCTAATGACAGTGTACTGTGAAACTACTGCTATGAAATTACCTATGAAATTATTTTGAAATAAACCTCCCAAGGCTATAACCTGGGAGTAATGCCCTCTTAACCTTTATAATTTCTCCAAGTGAAATCGTCATAAAGATAAACAGAGAAAGGTTTGAGGTATTTTGTTTGCATGTGTGTGTGTGCTTCTACTTAAAGAAATTTGCCAGCGTCTATAGACAGGACAACCTGGAAGAGTGAAATATTATATACATACATCATATATATGTATAAACAAACATCAGTTCTAATTGCACTTTCCAGGATGGGTTGCTGAGCCCAGTAGCTCTCAGAGACATTTCTCATCTCTTCTCACATCCTCCTCTTTTGACAGACTTATGAGTTGAAGACAAAAGCCAAAACAACCAACAACTCCAGCAGCAGAGGGGGTTTTATATAAATATCTAGTAGCACTGTTCTGCTTGACAATTTCTAAACTCTCATACTAATAAATCCCATTTCTTGTTATTTGTTCCTACCATTAATTCCCTCCTATTATCATAATTTTCAAGAATTAAAGATATTTTTATTATTTATGTTTCAGACTCAATTAAAAAGAGAGCTCTTTGGGGTACAGCATTCAGGACATTTTGTCGCAAGATTCAGTCTGTTAAAGAACAGACACACAGCAGGATGGAGTATGCACATTCTGCCAAGGAGGATGGGAAGGCTGTTCACTGAAGAGAATGTAAATCATAGAAAGAGAGAAAAATTAAAAGAATGAGACATAACCTACACTCTGTGCACATCAGCATACAAATTAGTGCCAAAGTATTTACATTCATTAGTGTTCCAGGAACAATGAGATAATGCTATTGTCCTTTCAGTATGTTCATGTTTAATCATTTATTAGGAGACTTTTATATAGAAATTCTGTCCAGCTCTTTGGCCAGCAACTCACCCATTGCCCTCTGCTGTGTCCCCAGATCTAGTCCATCTCTTCCTTTCCCTCAACTTGGGAGGAACCACTGCCAAGACGCAAATTCCATTTAAAGTATACAAGAACATCAATACTCTTGAGGTTGAACCTGGGTATAATAGAAAAGTTAGAGGCAAAGATTTAGTATCAGAAGAAAATTCCCCCTTCTCAGCAAAGACTGATCTCCATGGGAAGCAATGGGAAGATGTTTATGTTTTGACCAGGACACTCAAAGGGATCCAGTCTGCTTCTTGTATGGAGTCCTTGTGGGTAGGCTTAGAAGTTTTTAAGAAGTGCTAGTGTTAAGGTGTCTAGAAGAGGAACTCTTACACCATCCCAAGAAGATAAGCATCACAGAAAGATGAGCCTGGCTGTCCAGAAATACTGTTAGGTGGGTGAGAACGGCAGACTGTCCTTTCTGCTTGGAGTGACCTTCAGAAGAATACTGTGCAGGAGTTTTATGGCCACTTTGTCAGCCATTATCAAGGCAAATGTTGTCTGACTTGTTGCTTCAGCAAATCAGAAGACAAGTAGCTGTGCGTGGATTAATAAAAGACGTGAACTAAAAATGAAAAATTCTGTCCATGTTCATAGAGTTTCTTATGAAATGGGTATAAGAAAGTATGCATATGTGAACTCTGAACACTATAGACTCTTAGTGTGAATATAATATGATATGTGAAATTTAAAAAAAGTGTACAAATGAACTTATTTATGAAACAAAAATAAAGTTACAGATGTAAAAAATAAAATTATGGTTACCAGGGTTAAGGGAGGGGGTGATAAACTGAGAGATTGGGATTGACATGTACACACTACTAAATATAAAGTAGGGAACTAATAAAGACCTGCTGTATAGCACAGGAAACTCTACTCAATATTCTGTAATGGCTATGTGAGAAAAGAACCTAAAATAGAGCAGATATATGTGTATAACTGGTTCACTTTGCAGTACACCTGAAACTAACACAACTTGTAAATCAATAATACGCCAATAAAAAAACACAATAGGCTTTTAGCATAGCATTTGCATCCACAAGAGTCCTCGGAATTCTGCTTGTGTCTGAAGGAAAAGCTTTGTTTCAATCATCTTGGGTCAACTTCCGGGCAGGGCAGGAGTCACTGAGCTTTGCTCTGAGGAGATGCTTCTCTTGAACTTTTAACTTTTCAAACTATGATATACCATTTTTTTCTTCCATTTTTGTTTATCTTAGCTGGCCAGGCTTAACAACTGACTCACTGTCCCCTAAAGCCTCACACCAACCAGCCCAAGAGCACTCCTGACCAGGAATCAAGACCTCAATTCTCTGCATGGTCCAAATCAGAAAAAAAAAAAAAAAATCATTGCTGCAAACCATGACCTTTGGTGGCCTTGAGGGAGGTCCCAGGTGTATGCATGCTGTCTACAGAGATCCTTCTCCCCTGGCCCCTCTTTGACAGAGAGAACTTTGCCTCTGAGGACTTAGTAAGCCCAGAACCCTGGTCAACTCTATCAGGATGCTTGCAAATGAAAGTCATCCTGTCTTAGGTCTCAAGAGTAAGTTTTGTGATTCTTCTTTAGCGAAATTCTTGCCCTTTGGACAGATTGTGTCCCTGAGAAGAAAATGTAGATACAGTAGGTGAGTGGTGGTGAATCTTAGTAGAATTTTACTAATTTTTTTTTAAACATATTCTAGCTCAGTTTGCCTCCACTTTTTTATGACTGATGTCTAAACCAAATATTAAATTGGACTGTAATGATGTTTCTGGATTTTCCAGCTTTTATACACTCAACTGATAGTTCTGGAAGATATCACAGGCATTTATAAAAATGGTCTCTGTGATGAGAGATGTAAAGTTTACATGCAATCAGTATATTAGGAAAGTCACAGTGTGACTGTGTTAAAGATTCTGATAAATCTTGTAGAAGAAAAGCATGTCTAACTTGTTTAAACCAACCAAGTTTTCTAAATTTATTTTTGCAATAGACTAATACTCTATAAACTATTAAGAAAAGACAGTGTTCCATAAATCATTTAGGAAGTACATTTCTAGACCACTTCTTGAACCTACTTTTGATTCTAAGAAATTAAGTTTTTTACATCCACTTCTCAGTGTCCCCCATCTTCTTAGAAATGTGTTCCCCTTTTAAGGTTGACCTGCACAAAAGCCTCTCTTTTTGACAGCTGTGTCACATCTGTAGAATGGTTAGAGCTTCTTCCTTGGTTTCTGACTTTCTCACCGTCCTAGCCTAACATTCACCTGAGTGTGAAGGTAACAGTGGCGTTGACTTTGTCAAAGAGCATCGTCTGTGACCTCCTTCCTACTGTAGGCTGTGACTCTCCATGTCTTGAAGCTGTATCTTCCATTTCACTTTACTAATAACTTCCGGGAGACCTGGGTTCAATCCCTGGGTCAAGAAGATCCCCTAGAGAAGGGAATGGCTACCCATTCCAGTATTCTTGCCTGAATAACCCCATGGACAGAGGGGCCTGGTGTGCAACAGTCCACGGGGTTGTGAAGAGTTGGACACAACTGAGCAACTAACACTTTCACTTCACTTCCCATTGTGATAAGTTTGTAGCTTCTAATTTTGATAGTAAATAATCCTACAGTCACAAATTCTCCTCACAAATAAAAATAGAGAATAAAAAAGTGATCATCTCTTAACATACTCTTTCCTGCAGGTCAAACATCAGCTTTTGTTCCATGGTTCACACGCTTCTTCTTCACTGTCCCAAACAGAGAATATTATGGTTTCTGACTTGATCTCTAAGTTCTTTATTTATTTTTTCCTTTTATTTTTATTAGTTGGAGGCTAATTACTTCACAATATTGTAGCGGTTTTTGCCATACATTGACATGAATCAGCCATGGATTTACATGTGTTCCCCATCCCGATCCCCCCTCTCACCTCCCTCCCCACCCCATCCCTCTGGGTCTTCCCAGTCTAAGTTCTTTTGAATGTTCTATGCAGTGAGTCATTTTCAACTTTAAAATATCAATGAAATATTTATGAAATTTTTTTTCATATTTTACAGAAAAATAAATACCTTATAATCTATCCAAATGCTAATTTATTTTCATCTGATCATTTAGTTTCAAGCGTGTATCTCAACAAACACCATCACGTTTATAAAGCAAACTACCCAGAAGCAGAGCAAAAGGCAAAGAAACAAACAAAAACAACAGAACTTTTCCAATGACTGCAAAAGAAGAAAAGGAAGTAAACAACAACTTGGGGATTTATCATTCTGTTTTTAGGGTATCTGGGCTGTTTTTAAGGACAACATTTCACTCTATCTCTGATTGTATAAATTGTGGTTGAAGGCAGTTTTTGTGGCTGGCAGTTGCTGCAGCTGCATGGGACTATGTTGAGAGAAATTTGATATAGTATTGACATTATTTTATGAAAGCTCTGTCAAGTTTTATTTGTGCAAATGAGAGCTGAGAGACCTAAGTGACTGTCACTTGTTATGGAGAACATCAAAAGAAATAAGCAGATGGGAGTAAAATAGAGTAAGTATTGAGCTTGGGCTAAAAATTTAAAAAAGGGGAGGAAAAAGATAAGTTATGTTAATTTCTGTCATGTAAAACTGTTGCTTAATGAGTAGTTCATTCTCTATTCACCCCGATCAAATGTGGCTGAAGACTAGTTAGCTATATCTAGGAACATTTTCAAACTAAACTTTATGGAAACATCTGTAGAATAATATTCAATGCATCTGATTTCTTTATAAGTTCATATTTTTAAAAATAAGTTGATTTTACTTCTGTTTTGAAACAGTATAACTTCTGCAGGATTCACACATGCACCCCATAAGCGGGAAGGCAAATATTTTGAGATATGCTAATTAGCACTTCTGGACACAGTTTATTTCAGAGGTGCGGATAATCATATCACACCCTCAAAAATGTTGGAACATGTGTCCTCTGGCTAACACTGAAGAAACTTCTTTTTCCAGAATATTCCAGACTATCTGACATCTGGCCCCAAACTTGACCATTTGCTATTTCTTCTCCTAAATCATAGCATTGCACCTTCACCCCATTCTTCCCAAATATCCTAGCTTCCAGTCTCCTGATTAATTTGGATCTCTGATGAAAACATGCATTTTCAGTCCCAGTGTCTCTGTGCAATCACAGCTGAGAATAATGTTCCTAACATCTATGAGATACTTCCTGCAAAAACTCCTGTCCTTCAAAAGGGGTCATGGAAGTTTCCAGAATTCTCCCCATTCCTAGTTATGGTCTTCATGGTCATGTCCACAACTTTCATCTTAATCACTAAAAACAATAACAAATGAAAGATTTTATTTTAATTTGTCTCATATTTCTACTCCAAACCATTGAAAAGTCAAGGTGGAAATCCAGTTTTTGTGTGGACTGAAACTTAGGAAGTTTTGATGACTCCCTTAAGGAAAAGAACACAAAATCACACATATGAAAATCTTGGGTGAAAAAAATAAATATGAATTTAGCTTAGAAAATATGTCACAATGAATCACAAAATTTAAGAAGCTGACAAATAGTACAAATATCATAAAATCTGAACAAGTAATATATTTTTATCAACAAAACTATTTGAAACACTTAAAAATTTTTCTTCATTTCAGTTGCATGCTCTATTCCTTTATATGCAATTACTTGGAAGACAGTGTGTTTTTCAGATATAATAAAACATAATTGAGGCTTTTCCAAGCATGATTGATCAAAAAATATTAATGATAGTTTGGAGTCTTCTTTTTTCAAAGGCGTGTAAGTTTGCAGGGTTATGTTAAGTTAGGAAGCTTCTCCATCAGCTTTCTTCTGTATACAACCTCTAATACATGGAAAAATTCTTATGCACAAGAATCTACATCTGTATTTTGCAAAGCTTACATCACATTCTTTACCACCCACTTGCAGTGCCAGGCTGTGGGTATATAAATGGCCCTGCCCCACCTACCACAATGTCAGGGGAATCCACAGAGAGAAGACCTTGCTGGAATTTACTCCTCTTCCTGCCAGGTAGCAGAGACCTAGGTATTCAAGAATGTCATTCAAGAATGGTCAGTCACAGAAGCAACACACCTGGGCTGCGTGCATCTTGCTGTGTCTTTTAGCAGACCTCCAAATCTACTGTGATACTGTTCTACATCTACAGAAATATAAGGGGCAGCGATCTTAAGGAATTGCAGTTAAAATATCTTGTGCAAATATATGTATAAACTTGTGAGTGAGTACTGTGGCCATTCAAGTGTCTTGAAAGGAGCAGATGAAATGAGGAGGCTAACACCTGAGCTTCTTTGGCAGTCCGGTAACCCCGCCCCTGGATGGCATGGCTTTCGCCCTCATCTGTGCGGGAGAATGTTGGGAAAATTTTGCATATCCCCGAGCCCACCTTGCTGGCTCCGCTGCCAGGTTCTGAAGACCCGCGGGGCCCTCCCTTCCCAGGCGCAGGACTGTAATGCCAACTCCTGGTCCGCAGCCATCCTGACCCCCTGAACTCCTTCACTTCCCTCTTCTAGGAGCTGTGGGTAGTGAGAGTGTCTCCTCTGTGCTACCGGCCAGCCAGCTTTTCCCAGTGACCACACGATAAAGGAAACCAGGTATAGAGCCATTGTCAGATCTAGCCTTGTCTACCCTGCCTTATCAAGCCGTATTTATTTTATACCTGCCTGTTGATAACTGTGTGCATGTGTGTGTGGCTTACTTTTAGCAAACATCCTTAAAAGAAAACAAAATTTGTTGTGGTGTAGTTTGACCAAGAATATCTCCCTGACCCCCACCCATCAGTGTAAACACAACTCTCAAGTGATGGGAAATGTCAGTGTCCCTGAGAGGACCTTATTAATCCTTTACTAATGATCTACGTGTCTGGAAACACTTACCAGAGAGTAACTGCTTGAAATTATACAAATATGTTGGCTTATTCTACATTTCAAATCCTGCTTCAGTAAAATCCAAACACTGCTAAACCTGTGGGGTCTCCTTGGGTTTTCTGACTGTCCATAAATGAGTGTTCTTATTGAATTGTTCCAACTGTTATACATTTTCCACTTTTTTTTTTTAAGCTGTACCCCATGGCATGTTGGATCGTAGTTCCCAGGCCAGGGATCAAACCCACCCCCCGCACAGTGCAAGCTCAGAGTCTTAACCACTGGCTGCTGCTGCTGCTAAGTCACTTCAGTCATGTCCAACTCTGTGCAACCCCCTAGACGGCAGCCCACCAGGCTCCTCCATCCCTGGGATTCTCCAGGCAAGAATACTGGAGTGGGTTGCCATTTCCCTCTTCAATGCATGTAAGCATGCTAAGTTGCTTCAGTCATGTCTCACTCTGCGACCCTATGGACAGCAGCCCACCAGGCTCCTCTGTCCATGGGATTCTCTAGGCAAGAATACTGGAGTGGGTTGCCATTTCCTTCTCCACTTACCCACTGGACCACCAGGGAAAGTCCTCTAGTTTATTTTGGTAAAGCATTTCTTTTTTTTTTTTTCAAAACCATATCAGTTTTATGTAAGATTGGCAGGCTGCAAAATTAACTCTTTTGCACAGGAGAATTTATTAGTTAGCAAAGAAAAGATGGAATATGTTGCTGTTTGCATGTCCTTGAAATGAATTGACACAAAGCTCAATCTTTCTCATGTTTCTTTGTAATGATAAAGCAATTTAAAATGTGCTTATTATAAGTCATCATGAAATGTTTGATTAAGTGAATATCTATGCTGTTAATAATGTTTCTAATTGATAATAGTGGGTTGCCATGACCTGGGCTGGAAAGATACCCTGGTTCAATATGACATTTAAATTACATATGATTCATCATTATAGGTAGAAGATAAGAGAAACTGTACTGCTTTGTCAAATGATCTAAGATTTTTTAAAATTACAGTTAATAAGTTTCTGATTTTGAGGTAATAATTATAAGACAAGAAATTAAGTTTATAAATGCTGCTGTTTTCAAAGAAATGGTTAGTTTCAATAGCAGGAAGAAGTTAACTCTGAAAACAAGAAAATCCAGCTAATTTAGCAACATCTTGTTGAAACAAATATATAAAATTCAGATTTCAGTGAGAGGAGTTAAAAAGAATGAGAGGAGATAGTTACCCCCCAAATTAGTATTTGAACATTATATAATGCATGTGAGATTGAGATTCTGAACTTGTATTTTCAATGTTTCCTAGTTCAATTTTGCATGTCTTATCCTAAGATATTATATTAATATATAGGACAGATGTGCTACTAATATATTCACAAATATATGATCAAGCTTATTCAAGGAGCTGAGAAAAATTTCATGAAAATATAGCAAATTCTTGGCATTAAGTGTCTACACTCTAGTCCATGAAATAACAAAGGTATGACTGTCTTCATAGCAAAGCAAAATATTTTATTTTTTTGGCAACATGTAAGAAGCTGAGTGCAACAATGGTGCAGCGTGGAGTAGATGTCATCTACTTGGACAAATAAAAAAAGATCTCAAATATCAAAGAGTGTTCTGCCTCCTTTCCTCTGGGAGATTCTTGAATCTGTCTACTGGAGCAAAGGAAATAAAAGCAAAAATAAACAAATGGGGCCTAATTAAACCTAACAGATTTTGTATAACAAAGGAAACTATAAACAAAATGAAGAGACAGACTACTAAACTGGAGAAAATACTTCCAAATGATATCACCTGACTAATAAGGAGTTAATATCTAAAATACATGGAAAGCTCATACAAGTCAACATCAAGAAAACAACCTGATTAAATACTGAGAGGATCTGAATAGATATTTTTCAAAGAAGATGTAGAGATAGCCAATAGGCGCATGACAAGCTGCTCAACATCACTGGTCATCAGGGGAATGCAGATCAAAACCATCACTGCACACCTGTTAGGATGGCTGTCAAAAAGAACACAAATACCAAGTAACTGAGGATGTGGAGAAAAGGGAACCCTCCTGCACTGTTAGTGGGAAGGTAAATTGGTCCAGTCACCGCAAAAAACAATATCTAAGGTTTCTTAGATATGACTCAGGAATTCCACATCTAGATATGTATCCAAAAAGAACATAAACACTAATTGGAAAAAATACATGCATCTCAATGTTTGTAGCAGCATTATCTATAATAGTCAAGATATGGAAGCAACTTAAATGTCTGTCAACAGATGACTGGGCAAAGATTCTATATAAAAATTGTATACATATATGTATATATATATACAAGAAAAATAAAAACTGTGTATATGAAAACATATAGAATTGCATATATACATACATATATGCTAGTAAAGTAATGGTCTAAATTCTCCAAGCCAGGCTTCAGCAATACGTGAACCGTGAACTTCCATATGTTCAAGCTGGTTTTAGAAAAGGCAGGGGAACCAGAGATCAAGTTGCCAACATCTGCTGGATCATTGAGAAAGCAAGAGAGTTTCAGAAAAACATCTATTTCTGCTTTATTGACTATGCCAAAGCCTTTGACTGTGTGGATCACAATAAACTGTGGAAAATTCTGAAAGAGATGGGAATACCAGACCACCTTGCCTGCCTCCTGAGACAACTGTTTGTAGGTCAAGAAGCAACAGTTAGAATTGGATGTGGAACAACGGACTGGTTCCAAATGGGAAAGAAGTACATCAAGGCTGTATATTGTCATCCTGCTTATTTAACTTATGTGCGGAGTACATCATGAGAAACGTTGGGCTGAAGGAAGCACAAGCTGGAATCAAGATTGCCGGGAGAAATATCAATAACCTCAGATACGCAGATGACACCACCCTTATGGCAGAGAGTGAGGAAGAACTAAAGAGCCTCTTGATGAAAGTGAAAGAGGAGAGTGAAAAAGTTGACTTACAGCTCAACATTCAGAAGACTAAGATAATGGCATCTGCCACTTCATGGCAAATAGATGGGGAGACAGTGGAAACAGTGTCAGACTTTATTTTTTTTGGCTCCAAAATCCCTGCAGATGGTGAATGCAGCCATGAAATTAAAAGATGCTTACTCCTTGGAAGGAAAGTTATGACCAACCTAGATAGCATATTAAAAAGCAGAGACATTACTTTGGCAACAAAGGTCCGTCTGGTCAAGGCTATGGTTTTTCCAGTGGTCTTGTATGGGTGTGAGAGTTGGACTGTGAAGAAAACTGAACACAGAAGAATTGATGCTTTTGAACTGTGGTGTTGGAGAAGACTCTTGAGAGTCCCTTGGACTGCAAGGAGATCCAACCAGTCCATCCTAAAGGAGATCAGCCCTTGGTGTGCATTGGAAGGACTGATGCTGAAACTGAAACTCCAGTACTTTGGCTACCTCATGCGAACAGTTGACTCATTGGATATGACCCTGATGCTGGGAGGGATTGAGGGCAGGAGGAGAAGGGGACGACAGAGGATGAGAGGGCTGGATGGCATCACCGACTCGATGACACGAGTTTGGGTAAACTCTGGGAGGTAGTGATGGACAGGGAGGCCTGGCGTGCTGTGATTCATGGGGTCGCAAAGAGTCAGACACGACTGAGCGACTGAACTAAACTGATAAAATAGACCACTACAATATTATAAAGTAATTAGCCTCCAACTAATAAAAATAAATGAAAAAAAAAATAGAATACTACTCGGTCATAGAAAAGAATGAAATTTGCCATTTTCAGAAACATGGATGGACTTGGAGGACTTTATGCTAAGTGAAATAAGTCAGACAGAGAAAGACAAATATTTTATCACATTACTTATATGTGGGGTATAATAAAAATAGAATAAACTAATGAATATAAGAAAATAGAAGCAGACAGCTTTAGAGAAAAAAGTATACTTATAAACAAGTTTAGTGGGGAGAGGGATGGAGGAGGTGCAAAATAAGGGTAAGGGAGTAAGAGATACAAACTGTTGTGTATAAAATAAGCTACGCGGATATACCGTACAATCTGGGGAATATAGTCAAAATTTTATCATAACTCTAAATGGAGTATAACCTTTAAAAATTATAACTCACAGTAGTGTGCACCTGTAACCTATATAACATTATACATCAACTAAACTTCACTAAAAAATGACCTCATGGAAGTGGTGATTTGCCAGCTGGGACTTGAAATTTTGGAATTAAGGGAAGAGATAAAGTCAGCATAAAGAGGCAAAGATGAGGTGGTACCGGGAGAAAAGGGAAGCCCCATCAATGCAGGGCTGTCTGAGCTATAAAGCCAGTCTTTCTGGAATAAAATAGAGGATGAGAATGAAGTATCCTGAAGGTTAGGGTGAAATAGCTAAGAAAGTCACTGAATCTAAATGACTGGATTACATGGTAATTTAAAGATAATTAAACTTCATCCCACCTAAAATGCCACCCCTACCTTCTATTTATTCTCAGCTAAAAATCAACTGTTCCATACTGTGATGCTCCTTCTATGCTATTCAATACTGGGTTCAAGGAATTTTACTTTCTTCTATTCCTTGTAGTAATTTATTCATGTCACCATTATTTTATCCCCCACAATATGATCTTCTACACATTCTGAGTTTAGGACAGCCTTCTTTAACATATATGACCTGGTTTTTTTTTCTTTATTCACTACTTAGGAGGCGTCTGGGGGGTTCAGAGTGTGCTATAAACAGGCAGTTGGATGGTCCATTGGTGAAGCAGCAACTGCGATTGCCCTGGGCAGGGTGGGGAAGTGGGGTAGGACTTTCCTTCAGGAAACTAGTAAATTCCTGTTCGTCACTGTCTTCTCTGGAAGGTGAGCTCTGTTCTAGGAGGTCGGTGCCTAGTTCCCACTGGTTGGTAAGCTTGTGAATATCATGAGTTTATCTAATACTTATTTATATTCCCAGACCTTCACATAAAGTGTTAGATGTTGCACCTGCTTTTCTTTCCTGCTGTTTTGAAACCTTTTTATTATGTGCAATTGCATCTGCTTGAGGAAAGATACCTCCAGAAAAGTGAGAATCAGTAATAGAAGACAGTGGTTGGGAAAAACAAAATAAAGTTATTGGTGATTCTACTGACTCACACTCACTAAACAGCCAGCTTTCTCTGGCTGGACTTCTATTCCTTTGAGAGCATGTGGGCGACTGGTAACAGGTAAGGTAATCTTTGTGTTTCACTGCGGGAGACCGTGGTGTCTTCTGTCTTCACTCATTGGACCTCCCTTTTTGGCTAAAGCATCAGTGGGTCTTGGCTGGTAGACATTCCTCCAGCTGTTTGTCAGTTGTGCCACTAAAAGCTTGCTGTGCTCCGTACTTCAGAGGATGTACGAGGATGTACAGAGGATGTCAGAGGATGTTTCTATGTGGTTGACAGACAGGGTGAGGAGGAACGCTGTTCAGAACTCCATGTTCTTTGACTAATGCAACCATGCAGCAAATAACTCATCAAATTGTCTCTTCTGGCTAAAGCCCTATTTCAATCACAGGAACAATTTGAAACATTCAGAGTATTTTCTTATCCTGCTTTGAAGAGGTCCAAATTCCATTCTCAACACGAAGGCAGGATGACGTGATGGCAGGATGAGGAAGAAAATGGATGGTCAGGATATTTCTCTTGGTGAATTACTGTGTGATGCATTCTATTCAGCGCTAACCACAGAGCGGATCTCTTTAACCTTGAAGCATTAATAGATGTGACTTTTTCCTTCTCAGCTTGGCCATGACATCATGATTTCTCTAAGTCTGGTCAACGTCAGGATTGTATGTGTTCCTTTTCAAAGTAAGTTGATATATTTTGAAAAATCAAGTACATTTTATATTCCTTTACCTGTGTACTTTTATTTACATTTAATTTTTCCATTTTTCCTCTTCTTTGATTTTAGTTTTTATTTCTTATTTCTTTACCTGTGCCCTTTTATAACGAACTGTCCTCAGTTTTCTTGGAGAATACAATATTCTTATGAAAGAGGGTTCAATAGATGTGTATGAAAGAGCAGGATTGACAGTTGGAGGTGACCATTTCAATATATTTGAGGGGGAAAAAGGGAGGGTGATATGTCTTCTCAAACAGGACACACATCAGATAGCACTTGGAGAACTTTTTCAACTATCAGCAAAAAAAGTGTCTCTTTGTGGTGTTTCCTGACTGCTGTAATTTATAGAGGCTTGTTTATCTCTGTTATTTTGCAGCTGTGGACACTACTAACTTAGCAATTTTAAAATAACATACTCAAAAGTGACAGGCATGAACTATGAGAACAAAGTAAGATTTTTCTGTTTGGAGAATGATTTTTAAAAATACTTTCAGTGTGGTAGCTCTTTCCAATGCTTGCTTTGGAGACTTTCAGAGCTTGCAAGTGGGTGGAGTCCAAGCCACCCGGAGGAGATGTCCGGGGAGCTCAGAGCATCCTGAATCTATGTGGCCCAAGAGATGCAAGCGCTCACCTGTGGCAAAGGGGCAACTAGCTTCTCCCCACTCCTTCCTTTCCTGTCTTTTATTTCTTTTTTTCCTTTTGTGTGGTCTCTCTCTGTCTCTGCTCTTTTTTCCTTCTTTCTATTTTCTTCTTGATTCTCCCATCCCCCGTAGTTGGCTTCTTTAGTTAAATTCTATCTTTTAGATCCTAGCAAAAAATTCAAGTGATCACTTGCCCTTCCTTAAAGTCATGAGTGAAGGGAAAGCTAATTAATGAGCTTCTTCTTAAGAAATTGTGTAAAGAAAGAACCCACAAGAATTGTTATTACAGACACCAAGAGAAGCCTTCTTGTGAAACACTACTTTAGAAAGTTTTGACAATGAGGATCTGAAATCCAATCCAAAAAAGACTCTGAATCTAATTTTGATCGTTGACTACTTACAGGCACCACTTCCTCCCCCTTCTGCCAGTATCTAAGCAAAGTGATAGGAAGGCCAGAAGGACTTTCCCCCACCGCTCAAGCCTTTATTCACATGCAGGAACCTTCACCCCATGCCATCCCCAGCCTCCACGAAACCCCAAAGCCAGTCTCCTTTCCCTGCTCTTTTAAGCATGTTAGGAGCTGCTTAGAAAGCCTGCCTTAGTCTCTGTAAAAGCCTCAACTTGTGAGTAATAAATGTTTTCAGTTCACAGAGCTCGTTCATGGTTTATTGATTCCTACACACACTTGTGTGCATGCGTGATGTCTGTGTGGTGTGTGTGTGTGTGTGTGTGTGTGTGTGTGTGTGTGTGTGTGTGCGTAGATCTATGCAGATTTATTGTGTGTAGGTTAGTCTAACCAATCAGCATGCACAACTGTCCTGTCATCACAAGTCCCTCTCAGGCTGTTCATTTGTCAGCAGACTTACTTCTCTTGCAGTCTCCATCCTAAGCCTTGACAACCACTAATAGGCTTCTGATCTCTATAATTCTGTCGTTCAACAACGTTATATAAATGAAATCAAGCAATAAACAGCCTTTGAGACTGACTCTTTTCTCTGGGAATAAACCTTTTGAGATCCATCCAAGCTGCTGTGTGGATCACTGGCTTGTAGCTTTTTCAGTGCCAAGTAGTATTCCACAACTTGGATGCTCCATAGTTTGCTTAACCACTTGTCAAAATAAAAGACACTTAAGTTGGTCCATTTTTTTTTTAATTTTTATTTTTTGCCTACTATGATTAAAAATGCTATGAGTATTTGTGTACAAGATTTTGAGTGAACACTGTTTTTCATCAAACTGGGATAAACAAATAAGTGCAATTGCTGGGTCATCTGATAAGTGTATGCTTAGTTCTATAAAAACCGGTCATATTGATTCCCAGAGTAGAAAATTTAAAAAGAGATATATTTTAAAAAAATTTTATTTAAGCTTAGTTGATTTATAATATGGTACTAATTTCTGCTGTGCAGCAAAATAACCCAGTTATACATACATGCATTCTTTTTTATATTCTTTTTCATTATGATTTATCACAGCATGTGATAAATAGTTCCCTGTGCTATGCAGTAGGGCCTTATTGTTTATCCATTATGTATAAAATAATTTACACTTATTCTCTATTCCCACAAGTCCATGCATCTGTTTCTGTTTCATAAAAGTTCCCTGTGCTATGCAGTATGGCCTTATTGTTTATCCATTATGTATAAAATAATTTACACTTATTCTCTATTCCCACAAGTCCATGCATCTGTTTCTGTTTCATAAAAGTTTATTTGTATCACATTTTACATTCCACATATAAGTGATATTGTATAATATTTGTCTTTTTCTGTATGGTTTTGCTTAGTATGATAATCTCTAGGTCCATCCACATCACACAAATGGCATTATTTCGTTGTTTTCAATGGCTAATATTCCATTTCACATCTTCTTTATTCATCTATCAATGGTTATTTAGGATGTCTTGGCTATTGTGAATGATGTTGCAATGAACATTGGAATGTATGTATATTTTTGAATGTAGTTTTGTCTGAAGACATGTCCAGGGGTAAGATTGCTCGATACAGTAGCTCTATTTTTTTGACCTTTGTGAGGAACTTCCACACTGTTCACCAGAGTAGCCGCACCAGTTTACATTTGCACCAGCAGTGTAGGAGGGTTCCCTTTTCTCTACAGTCATTTCAGCATTTGTTATTTATAGGCTTTTTAACAATGGCTATCCTGACCTGTGTGAGGTGGTACCTCGCAGTTTTGATCTATAGATCTCTAATAATTATTGTTGTTGAGCATATTTTTCTGTGCCCTTTGACCATCAATGTGTCTTCTTTGAAGAAATGTCTATTTAGGTCCCTTGCCCATTTTTTGATTGGGTTGTTTTTGGTTGTTGTTGTTACTGAATTTTACAAGCTGTTGGTATATTTTGGAAATTAAGCACTTGTTAGTCACATCGCTAGCAAATATTTTTTTCCATTCTGTAGGTTCTCTTTTCATTTTGTTTATGGTTTCCCTTGCTGTGCATAAGCTTATAAGTTTGATTAGGTCTCATTTATTTGTTTTTGCTTTTATTTCTATTGCTTTGGGAGACTAATCTAAGAAAGATTTGCTGTGATTTATGTTTTGCCTATATTCTCTTCTAGGAGATTTATGGTATCTTGTCTTATACTCAAGTCTTTAAGCTATTTTTTATTTTATTTTATTTTGTGTGTGTGTGTGTATAGTGTGAGGGAGAGTTCTAACTTCATTAATTTACATGTAGCTATCCAGTTTTCCCAACTCCACTTGCTCAAGAGACTAGGTTTTCTCCCCTGTAGTCTTGCCTCCTTTGTTGAAGATTAATTATCCATGGGTATGTGGGTTTATTTCTGCACCCTGTTCAGTTCTGTTGATCCCTGTCTGTTTCTGTGCCAATATCACACCAGTTTGATTACTGTAGCATTGTAGTATTGTCTGAAGTCTGGGAGAGTTATGCCTCCCGCTTTGTTCTTTAAAAAAGAGCATTTCATATCCTCACAATATGTGTGGTGTAATCAATATTTACATTCAAACAAAGTACTGAGTTGAGTGTTAGTGACACCCATAATATACGGAAGGTCAGGATTTCTTCCTCTGTTTTACTAGTTTCTTAGGTGTCTGTAAGAAAAGTAAGGGCCCAACAGTAAGTATTGAAGCCACAGCTGAGCTGAACTCTAAGTGAAATGTAAGAAATTCATTATCTTAAAATTAACAAAAGCCTTGTAGACCCAAACTCATAGTGTAAACTTCATGCCAGTCATATATGGAGATTTCAGGTAAATGATTCAGAGTCTCTGGGTCTACAAAGGAGAAAAAGGAGGACGAATGGGAATGAATGTCCCTGTGTAGTCATTCTTAAAGCTGCACAGGAAAGCACGCAGTTGTTTTTAAAAGACAGCCTACTCTAATATAATTACTATTTTAAATGTGTTTATAAGAATTCAGGAAATGTAAGATTAATTAATTAATTAATGTAAGTTGTTAGTGTAAGATCATCCTGGGCAAATCAAAACCCTCAAATGAACTTTAAAAGAAAACAATTAGAGATAGCACAAATAGAAATAGCACTTCTACTTACTTCCATAGTTTGATCCATAAAGAACATCAGGACCAGATTCTGATGTCAAAATGTAAAGGACTGTGGGATGAACTGGGAGACTGGCATGGGCATACATGTGCTATTTATCCTATGTATAATAGATAGCTAATGAAAACATGCTCTATAGCACAGGGAACTTTCAGTGCTCTGTGGTGATCAAAACGGGAAGAAAACCCAAAACAGATGGGAAATAAGTATATGTGTAGCTGATTCACTTGGCTGTCTAGTAGAGACCAGGACAGTGTTCCAATAGTTTCTTTGAAACTATACTCCAATAAAAGTGAAAAAGAACAATGAAGTATAAGGGTGATGGATTCCAAATGAAAACAATTAAAAAAATAAAGGACTGAGGAGAAGATCACATAGACTTTGAGAATCTCCTGAATCTAAGATTTGTTATACATTTTTAAATATTTCAAATACTGAGCCTCCCTCTTCTGATCTCCTTATATGTATAATAAATAATTATTCCTTTCTAAAGATATTTAAAACATAAAAGGAAAACTTGTGTTTAGAAATGGTTAGCAACATTTAATATGCAAAAATAACATTCTATGTGTTAAATATGATTGTATATATACCAGTAATATTTTCTTAAGGGTAAGGGCTTGCTTTGTCTTCCCTTGGCTTGATTTAACCTTAGACTTTGAATGGCTTTAGTGGTACATTTTAGAAATGAAAAAGTAGTATCATAAAGGAAAATAATTTATTAGATTTTAAAGGATACAGTGTATATCAAAAGGAACCTGATAGGTTTGTTACAGATAAAATTTCTAAATATGTCAGATAATTATTGATCTTAGCCAAAAGTCTGAGATGCAATGTCAGATAATTCTTAATGAAAAATTGGCATCATTTTCACTTGAAAATGCATGCAGTTAAGAATATAACAAACAAATAAATACACACATGCACACATATGTAAATAAAATAAAATGAAAATAAAACAAACCAAGATGAACATATAGAGAGAACAGAGTAGTGGTCACCAGAGGGGAAGGAGGGTGGAGGAGGCTGAAATGGCTACAGGGGTTAACTGTATACTGATGGACAGAAACCCAATTTTTGGTGGTGAGCACACCATAGCGTAAACAGAACCAGAAATAATGTGCACATGAGACTCATATAATGTTATAACTCAATAAAAACATTATTATTACACTGACCTTGCACATTACTGATAGGAGTAATTTGTTCTATTCATGTTATAAATAACATACTTATGTATTTTATTTATGTCCATTGAATTTTTGTATAGTTGAAGAACAGAGAGAGCGCAAGTTTAGAAGGTAATCTTATTGTTGCAGAACCTTAAGTACCCTTACAACTTAATCAAGATACACTTTGAGATTTATCTAGTAGAAAATATATAATTTAGCCCTTTCATTTGATTAGACTAAAATTATTTCTTGATTCAAACTAATATGATCTGTTGACTGATTGCATATTGCATGAATCACTGAAATATGAATCTCAGATACACATTTGGGAGCAGACCAATCTTGCTGCAAACAATCCTCGTCCTTAAAGAATTATAACTGCTTTGACAAGGATGGGGACAAGTTAATATTTACCAAACAAACGCAACCACCATCACTGACAAAAACCAAATGATTCCTTCAAAATTGAAACACTGAACTATATGCTCTTTGATATTTCTGAGGTTTGAATGTGTCATGAAAAACAAGAAGATGTTATTTGGTATGTTTTAGCTAGGGTATGCCAGGAAGCTGGAGAAGATACCTGAGAGACCCTTGGGCAGCAAGCAGATCAAACCAGTCAATCCTAAAGGAAATCTACCCTGAATATTCATTGGAAGGACTGATGCTGAAGCTGAGGCTCCAGTATTTTGATCACTTGACGTGAACAGCCAACTCACTGGAAAAGTCCCTGATGCTGGGAAAGACTGAGGGCACAAGGAGAAGAGGGCATCAGAGGATGACATGGCTGGATGGCATCACCGATGCTATGGACATGAACTTGGGCAAACTTCCGGAGATGGTGAGGGACAGGGAAGCATGGCATGCTGCAGTCCATGGGATCACAAAGAGTTGGACACGAGCAGGTGATTAAACAACAATGCCAAGAAGCCCAATTATAAAAGCCTCTGTATACGAGGATCTTTACAACTCTGGCAAAAATGATGAGCATTTCCTAGCTAATTTACATGTAATTTATCAATCAATGAGATGAATTTTTTGGGATTTCTAATTATTCTGGATACAAGAAGACATACAGAGTTGAGAATTTTGAAGCCTTTAGATATCACTTTCCAAACCTTACTTTAGCAATATACTAATTTATATCTTTCAATTTCAGATATATAGGGTGACTTGAATGTTTCAGTTAAGTGAGGTGTTGGGCCACATTTTTAGTTTGGCTTTCAACTTCATTTGTCAAAGTTGTCACTCATGATACATTATATAGCGTGAATTCTACCTATGGTAATTTTATGTCTGTATCTGTACATTACTCCTTTTTATGGCTGAGTAATATTCCATTGCTTGCATTCACCATATTTGTTTATCCATTTCATTGAATGATGAATATTTAGGTTGTTTCTGAGTAATTCTGATATGAACAGCAATGTACAAATCTTTATATAAAGCATATGTTTATGTTTGGGGTATATAGCTAGTAATAAAATTTCTGAGTCATATTTCTGGGTGTTTTACTTTTTGAGTTCGATCAAAAGATTTTCAAAAAGGCTAATACATTTTACATATACCCCAGAAAGAATGAGGGCTCCAACTTTTCAGATCCTCAACTGTACTTATTATTTTCTCTTACTTTTATTATAGTCACCCTAGGGTATGTGATGTATGATTCATTGTAATTGATTTGTGTTTCTCTAGTGACTAAATATATTATACACATTTTCTTGTGCATAGTGGTAATTTGTGTATCTTATTTGGAGAAATGTCTATTGAAATTATTTTTACTTTTACATTAGGTTATTTATTGAGATGTAATAATTTTAAAATATATTCTGGATACTAGACATTTCTAATATGTGACTTGCAAATATTTCTTCTCAGTCTTTTTTAAAAATTAATTTATTTATTTTAATTGGAGGCTAATTACTTTACAATATTGTAGTGCTTTTTGCCATACATTGACATGAATCGGCCGTGACCGATTCCTCTCAATCTTTAGGCTGACTTCCCCTTTCATTACAGTGTCTTTTAATGTACAGATGCCTTAAATGTTGATGATGTTCTGTTATCTATTTGTTTTTCTTTAGTTGCTGTGGTTTTGGTGTCATAGCTGAGAATCTGTCACCAAATCCAAGGCAATGGAGATTTATTTATATCTATTTTTTTCTAGTCATTTTATAGGATTAGCTCTTATAAAGTTTTAGGTCTTTTGCATTTTAAATTAACTTTTTTAATTCATTTATTTTTTTAACTGGAGGTAATTACTTTACAATATTGTGGTGGTTTTTGCCATACATTCACATGAATCAGCCATGGGTGCACATGTGTCCCCATCCCGATCCCCCCTCCCACCTGCCTCCCCATCCCATCCCTTAGGGTTGTCCCAGCGCACTGACTTTGAGTGCTGTGTTTCATGCATCAAACTTGGTTTGGTGATCTATTTAACATATGATAATATACATGCTTCAATGCTATTCTCTCAAAAAATCCCACCCTCGCCTTCACCCACAGAGTCCAAAATTCTGTTCATTTTATCTGTGTCTCTTTTCTGTCTCATATAAAGGGTCATCATTACCATCTTTCTAAATTCCGTATATATGTGTTAATATACTGTATTGGTGTTCTGGCCTACTTCACTCTGTATAATAGGCTCCAGTTTCATCCACCTCATTAGAACTGATTCAAATGTGCTCTTTTTAATAATTGAGTAATATTCCATTGTGTATATGTACCACAGCTTTCTTATCCATTCATCTGCCAATGGACATCTAGGTTGCTTCCATGTCCTGGCTATTATAAACAGTGCTGCGATGAACATTGGGGTACACGTGTCTCTTTCAATTCTGGATTCCTCAGTGTGTATGCCCAGCAGTGGGATTGCTGGGTCATATGGCAGTTCTATTTCCAGTTTGTTAAGGAATCGCCACACTGTTCTCCATAGTGGTTGTACTAGTTTGCATTCCCACCAACAGTGTAAGAGGGTTCCCTTTTCTCCACACCCACTTGTGTATGATGTAAGGGGTTCAAACTCACTCTTTTGGAAGTAAACATCCATCACCTGTGTGTTAGTTGCTCATTTGTGTCCGATTCTTTGCGACCCCATGGACTCTAGCCCACCAGGCTCCTTTGTCCGTGGGATTCTCCAGGCAAGAATACTGGAGTGGGTTGCCATTTCCTTTTCCAGACCTAGCATCAGTTAAATTTTGTGATTCTATTTGATGCCATACTGAATTGAGATAAACCTCAATGGGGGAGCAAGAAATTCCCATTTTTTCAAGGATAATCACAAATGCATGCGCACAAACATGCGTGCACACAGTTAATTCCATGAATTGTCATTATTTTGAACTGTAAGCAATACTAAGTTGCATGCCATATTTATTTGTATGCATATGAAAAAACACACAAATGTTAAATGCCTAGTAGATATATTAGTAGGAAAAATGTTGTATATTGCATTTTACGAAGTCACAGTTGCTCTGTGATTGTACTATTCCTGACCTTATCAGGCAGTGACAAAGGAAGATTTTCATAAGTTCTGTAGGTTACAATTCTTTATTGACTGCATTAGCAAGAAATTATTTTTTAGTTTAAATGAATAGAATAAAACATTTAAAGATGCTTTCAGTTATTATATGATGTTCATTTCAGAAATGTATAATGTGAAAAAATGTGTATTATAAAACTAGCAGGAAGTTTGAGCATTACCAAAATATAAATTTACATTACCACCTTTGGTGCATGACCAGGTCTATTTTTTCCTAAGCTCACCAAAACTAGCTATTAGATAATACTATAATTTTCATTCTGTTTGATCAAATCCTATAACTCATTTATATCCATATTTCTGTGATTTATATCATTATTATCTCAGTTTTCTGAAATTGTGATATAGTTTAAGCAGAAAAATGAAAAAAATAATAAATACAAAAAGGAAGAAGAAATCTTAATATCAGCAGTTTATAATGTAATAGTGTATCTAACAATCTTGAGGAAATAATTTAAAAAATCATAAATAATGAGAGTTAATATTTTGGCCCATTTAAATAAAATATCGTACTTAAATAACTAGTTCAAAAATATAATGAGAAAAAGATTCGATGTTTCATAGAAGTACAAATATATGGTGATTAAAATTATATTTTAAAACACAAAGTGCTTGCAATATGTAATCAGGTACATGAATTATGACCAATGTATTGAAAGATATCATTTTCTTATATCAGAGGACTCAAAATCTATTAATTTAATGCATAGTATGGAAATTTTGTTATTGAGTTTATCCAGCATTTCTAAAGATTTTCTTAACATTTGTATTAACATTGTATGGGTGTGAGATTTGGACCACAAAGAAAGCTGAGTGCCAAAGAATTGAGGCTTTGAAACTGTGGTGTTGAAGACTCTTGAGAGTCCCTTGGATCAAACAAGCAAGGAGATCAAACCAGTCTATCTTAAGGGAAATCAGTCCTGAATATTCATTGGAAAGACTGATGCTGAAGCTAAAGCTCCAATACTTTGGCCATTTGATGTGAAGAACTGACTCATTGGAAAAGACCCTGATGCTGGGAAAGACTGAAGGCAGGAGGAGAAGGGGACAACAGAGGATGGGATGGTTGGATGGCATCACTGACTTGATGGACATGAGTTTGAGCAAACTCCAGGAGATGGTGAAGGACAGGAAAGCCTGGAATGCTGCAGTCCATGTGGCTGCAAAGAGTTGAACACTCTTTGTATGTGTGACTGAAGTGACTGATAAGCAATAAATTATTTAATTATGCAGCATCTCTAAGGCATTATTCTTTCTTCTCATTGTTGCTCCTGTTTAAGAGAGCAAATGGCAGAGGAGCAGTCCATTCTGGTTCTCAGTCTAAAACCACATGAGGGATATCCCTATGATACTTATAATAATTTCAAACAAAGTGATTTTGTGGTTTAACAGGTTAGAGAAATATGAAAGACTCCTTGGAAGCTTCAGAAGTAAACATTTTCCAAAGAAACTGTTTTAACTGGTGTTAGGCATGATTAAAGTTCAATCACCAAAATATCTTGTGTTGCTTCCAAAATAGACAAATAGATGGAGTCACATATTTACTCCAGGAACAGACATAAAACTGTGTATGCAAAAACTACACATATAATAATCATTACATTCCAAACTGACCAAAAGCTAATGAATTATTCTGAAATACTGTAGGAACAATTGGAACATGAAGCTCGTCACACAGTTCAGAGCAGACAGCAGGACCAAGTTAATCTTAAGACTGACTGATTTAAAAACAGTTGAAAATTCATGACCACTAGACACAAGCAAGATTTTTGAAAGCATGTTACCAACACTGAATTTAAAAACTGGTAGATTGGACTAAATATATATATATTTTAAGCTTCTCTATGGGACATGACAGAAAACACCAACAAAGTCATCTTTAGAAAGGATGAAAATGGCAAACAGAAACAAAACAAATATAAGACAAATGGAAAATTATAATCTTGATTATATTGAATCTCATGAACTGGAAAACAACAGAACAGTAGAAAGACATCAAGAAAAATAAATGAACAATCCATTCACAAGAAATTTTATTTGAAATACTAATATTATGTAACAATATAGTGACAACTTTTAACTTAAATATCTAGCATTCTTCAATTATATCTGATATTACTATAGTAATACCATCAATATAATTATGTTATAAATTCACACTACAATCTTTTATACTAGATCACTCAGTAGATTCGCTAAAATTAAATGACATTTATATATAAATTTTAGACATTTAAATTTTACCATACATATAAACAATTTTAAGGTATTGTTCTAAGTAATTCTAAACATTGGACTCAAAAATAGAATTTCTAGCAATAGCTGAATGCATTTCTCAATTACTTATCACATTATTTTATAATCTCAAAAATTAAAAATATATTTTTTCCGCAAGAGTTAAATAAAAATATTCTTGGCCATCCACAAATTTTATCAATGTATCTCAAAACAGAAGAATATTCCATAAATGAAAACAAATTATAAAGTATGCTCCAATTGTATACAGTAGAGTAAAAGATGCCACTTTAGTTAAATAGTTATAATAACCTAAGCACATACACATAATTAAGTATTCATGATGAAACATGAAATTATATACATATCCTTGCTTCTGGAGTATCAGTTTCAGTTATATTTTCCTATTATATTAATACCTGCTTTTCTGTATAATTTTATATCTCTATAATGATCGTATTTTGAGATAATTAAAAATCAATGCCATAAATAAATGATTAACTTCCAATAAACTACCTTTAACACCAGCAACTATCTCAACACTCCCCTGTTCCCCAAAAGCTAACAAGAGAAAACATACTGAACAAACCATCAGAGGAAACTTTGGCCTGCAGGGCAAGCACTCCCCTCAGTTATTATGGTCATCAATGCAGGGAAGGCTACTTGTTATAATATTGTGATTTTGCTCTAAACACATTAGATATTTTATTATAAATGAACCCCTTGTGTGTATATCCCTAAATTTAAAATAGAGAAGTTTAGAAGTTCTGTGTGGTTTTTCCAAGTGCTGAAAAGCAACCCAGCAGAGGCACTTCAGTGCAACAGCTCTGCATCCCTCCGGGAGAGGCCCGGCACCCGGGGAGGCCTATCTCTGTCCTCTCCCAGGCAGTAGGTCCAAGGCAGCGTCCTGAGCAGACTCCAGTGACAGGGCCCCTCTGAGCCTGATGGAACTTGGCTTAGCTACTCTGCTCTGACTCAAAATCAGCTTTTTCCTGGCATAACTCAGGCTTCCCTCATGGCTCAGATAGTAAGGAATCTGCCCACAATGCAGAAGACCCAGGTTCAATCCCTGGGTAGGGAAGATTCCCCTGGAGAAGGGGATGGACACTCACTCTAGTATTCTTGTCTGGGGAATTCCACAGACACAGGAGCCTTGACAGGCTAAGAGAGTTGGACATGAGTGAATGAATTAACACTTTGACTTTGGGGTAACTCAGGCCACCACCATCAGAATCGGTTTCTCTGTTGGGAAGACAGCTACTGTCCTTTTTTTTTTTTTTTTTTCTTTTTTTGGTGGGCTCAGTTCCCTGAAAGCAAAAGGTCATGTGTTCTAGAAGGCTGCCAGCCATCAGATCAGGCACCCACTTTAGGAAATGACCACTCACATCCCTTCAGCAGACGCAAAGACCATTACTCTTCAGAAGACAACCAGTATTATACCTGTCAGCCTCTAGTAAGAGAACAGGAAGTTATGTATCTAATGTGAAAATAAAGCATAACTTTTAGACTGGGAATGAAATACTCATTACTACTCAGCATCTGGCAGGTAGCATTTTTGGTGTCCTGGCTTGACACAGTCTACCTTTTCCATCTGTCTCAGCTGAACTTCACTCAGCCACTGCAAATGCTCATTTTGAGGCTTATTTCATTAGACTAATATTAGCTCTTTCATTGGTTGCCTCTGATGAAAGATTTTTGCAATGAATTGTTGTCATTTCATAATAGCTCCCTGTCATAATACAAAGATTAAAAACAAAAGCAACCTTTTCTGCTGTCAACAAACTCTTAATCATAAATTACAAAGTATCCTGATGGCTTGAGAAGAAAAGGTAAAGGCAGAGTCTATTAAATGAGCGTTAACTTGTTAACCCATATTAACTTCTGCTGTGCTTAGTCGCGTCAGTCACGTCCAGCTATTTGAGACCCCGTGGACTGTGGTCCACCAGGCTCCTCTGTCCATGCGATTCTCCAGGGAGGACTAGTGGAATGGGTTTTCATGCCCTCCTGCAGGGGATCACCCCTACCCAGGGATCGATCCCTTGTCTCTTACCTCGCCTACGTTTACAGGCGGGTTCTTCACCACTAGTGCCATTTGGGAAGCCACATATTAATTTACTCATGTTTTAAATAAAGAAACTCCACATATTTGCATTAATAAAAAAAAAATGACTTACACTCACAGATAATTGGAATACATGCTGAAACCCAGATAAAAGAAAATGGAAAATCAGGTCAAACCTTCCTTGCAAGACTAACATCAACCAAATGTAAAACCTTTTAACACAGGGCAACCAAGTATACCCTAAGTGCCAGATGGCATGATTTAAAATTCGATATAGCGTAATCAGATTAAATAGGGAGCGAAGTGGCTTTATTAAATTTCTGGGCAGACATTTTAAAAAGTAGTTTTGTTTTCTCACCAGGGAGTTTGTTTAATATAAACTTATTTAAACTCTGTGAACATTTTGATGTTTTCCTCTCATAAACAAGTTCCTACTTGCCCTAGGCAGGACACCTCAGATGATTGGCAGCTGGTGAAGGAGGAGCCTTGTGCTGCCTTGACTGATGGAGTCACTGAAGACAGAAATAGCCCTGGCCTCTCACAAGGGAAAACCAAAGCTTTTCTCAGCCTTCCCACCCTGTTTAACTAAAATTTGTAGACTGAAGCTAAATCAGTTGCTGAGGGGGAATTTTACAGCAGTACATGCATACCCTGGAAAAGAAGAAAAGTCCCAAATCAATACCATAAACTCCCATGTTAGAAATTAGAAAAAGCAGCCCAAAATAAAGGCAAAGTAAATAGAAGGAAGGACTTAAAGAGATGTGTAGAAATTATTAAAATTGAAAATAGGAAAGCAAGAGAAAGAAAATCAATGAAACAGAAAGTTGTTTTTTAAGCAATAGAATGATGAAGGCTCTAGTAAGACTGCCATTTCCCCCCCCTGCCCCCCTCCCCCCCCACCCCTTTTTGGCTTCACTGCACAGCATGCTGGTTCTTAGTTCCCAGACCAGGGATCACAAACCTGTGCCCCCTGTAGTGGAAGCATGACGTCTCAACCACTGAACTACCAGGAAAGTCCCACAGTCATTTATAAAAAGACACAAATGGCTAACTGTAAGAATGGAACAGGTACAACACTGCAAAACCTGCAGGTGTCAAAATGATAATAAGGGAAGACTATGGACAGCCATGGGCTTCCCCAGTGGCTCAGCGGTAAAGAATCCGCCTGTAGTGCAGGAGCTGTGGGTTTGGCTCCTGCATCAGGAAGATCCCCTGGAGGAGGGCACGCAATCCACTTCAGTATTCTTGACTGGAGAATCCCATGGAGAGAGGAGCCTGATGGGCTACAGTCCATAGGGTCACAGAGTCGGACACGACTGAAGTGACCAAGTACACACGCATGCGATGAGCAACCGTACACACATAAATGTTACAACCAGTGGGTCAATTCCTCTAAAAGAGCAAGCATAACACAATAAATAGGACACAGGCCATTCACATAGCCTGTGACTATTAAGGAAACTCAATTCATAATTATAAGAAAAATGCAAGGCAGAAAGATATTTCCAGGCCCACTTGAATCTACTGGAGAATTTTACCAAACATTCAAAGAAGTAGCACTGATTTTGCACAATTTCTTCAAGAAAATACAAGAGGTGGTAACACTTCCCAATTCATTTTAAGAGACTAGTATGACTTTGATATCAAAACCTGATATGAAAAGAGCACATTATCATGCAAAATGAACAAACCAGTTTTCCTCATGAACTTAGAGGTGAAAGAGTTCTATCCAAGTTTAGCAAACTAAACCCAACCATGCATACAAAGAAAATAACACATGACTAAGTGGGATTTATTTCAAGTATGCACCACTGTAATATATACTATCAATAGAATAATAAACATTTTATTATTATGTAAATTGAAGCAATGAAAGCACTAAAAAAAATCACCCATTGGTGTTAAAAACTTTTTGGTAAAAGGTAAACTGAGGCACAATTCTTCAAGAGTTTCTTTGAATCAGGCAGCACCAAACTGAAAGTGTTTTAGAACACTCCACCCACAGGGAGCAGTGAAAAGGATTCATACCATGGATGCATAACCAACACAAGGATATCATTTGAATGGCCAGAGCTGAAATGATTACCTTATTTGGGAAAGCCTAGTAAGTCATAGGTTCAAATGCCTTAATCTTGAGACTTTTGTAAGAAATTAGTCTAGAAGTTTGGGCTTGCTTCCCAAGGCCTCTGAGCCACCTCAGTCTAATGGCTGCTTGTTTGGGTACTTTAACAATTAGGAATAATAGGAAACTTCTTCAACCTCATTTTTTTTTTTCATTTATTTTAATTAGTTGGAGGCTAATTACTTTACAATATTGTGGTGGTTTTTGTCATGCACTGACATGAATCAGTCATAGAATTACATGTATTCCCCATTCTGATCCCCCCTCCCACCTCCCTCTCCACCTGATCCCTCTGGTCTTCCCAGTGCACCAGCCCCGAGCACTTGTCTCACACACCCAACCTGGGCTGGTGATCTGTTTCATCCTTGATAATATACATGTTTTGTTGCTCTTCTCTCAGAAACATCCCACCCTCGCTTTCTCCCACAGAGCCCAAATGTCTGTTCTGTACATTTGTGTCTCTTTTTCTGTTTTGCATATAGGGTTATCATTACCATCTTTCTAAATTGCATATATATGTGTTAGTATACTGTACTGGTCTTTATCTTTCTGGCTTACTTCACTCTGTATAATGGGCTCCAGTTTCATCCATCTCATTAGAACTGATTCAAATGAATTCTTTTTAATGGCTGAGTAATATTCCATGGTGTATATGTACCACAGCTTCCTTATCCATTTGTCTGCTGATGGGCATCTAGGTTGCTTCCATGTCCTGGCTATTATAAACAGTGCTACGATGAACATTGGGGTGCACGTGTCTCTTTCAGATCTGGTTTCCTTGGTGTGTATGCCCAGAAGTGGGATTGCTGGGTCATATGGCAGTTCTATTTCCAGTTTTTTAAGAAACCTCCACACTGTTCTCCATAGCGGCTGTACTAGTTTGCATTCCCACCAACAGTGTAAGAGGGTTCCCTTTTCTCCACACCCTCTCCAGCATTTATTGCTTGTAGACTTTTGGATAGCAGCCATCCTGACTGGCATGTAATGGTACCTCATTGTTGTTTTGATTTGCATTTCTCTGATAATGAGTGATGTTGAGCAACTTTTTATGTGTTTGTTAGCCATCTGTATGTCTTCTTTGGAGAAATGTCTGTTTAGTTCGTTGGCCCATTTTTGGATTGGGTCATTTATTTTTCTGGAATTGAGCTTCAGGAGTTGCTTGTGTATTTTTGAGATTAATCCTTTGTCTGTTTCCTCATTTGCTATTATTTTCTCCCAATCTGAGGGCTGTCTTTTCACCTTGCTTATAGTTTCCTTTGTTGTGCAAAAGCTTTTAAGTTTAATTAGGTCCCGTTTGTTTATTTTTGCTTTTATTTCCAATATTCTGGGAGGTGTGTCATAGAGGATCCTGTTGTGATTTATGTCGGAGAGTGTTTTGCCTATGTTTTCCCCTAGGAGTTTTATAGTTTCTGGTCTTACATTTAGATCTTTAATCCATTTTGAGTTTATTCTTGTGTATGGTATTAGAAAGTGTTCTAGTTTCATTGTTTTACAAGTGGTTGACCAGTTTTCCCAGCACCACTTGTTAAAGAGGTTGTCTTTTTTCCATTGCATATCCTGCCTTCTTTGTCAAAAATAAGGTGTCCATAGGTTCGTGGATTTATCTCTGGGCTTTCTATTCTGTTCCATTAATCTATATTTCTATCTTTGTGCCAGTACCATACTGTCTTGATGACTGTGGCTTTGTAGTAGAGTCTGAAGTCAGGCAGGGTGATTCCTCCAGTTCCATTCTTCTTTCTCAAGATTGCTTTGGCTATTCAAGGGTTTTTGTATTTCCATACAAATTGTGAAATTATTTGTTCTAGTTCTGAGAAAAGTACCGTTGGTACCTTGATAGGGATTGCATTGAATCTATAGATTGCTTTGGATCGTATACTCATTTTCACAATATTGATTCTTCCAATCCATGAATATGGTATATTTCTCCATCTGTTTGTGTCCTCTTTGATTTTTTTCATCAGTGTTTTATAGTTTTCTGTGTATAGATCTTTTGTTTCTTTAAGTGGATATGCTCATAAGTATTTTATTCTTTTTGTTGCAATGGTGAATGGTATTGTTTCCTTAATTTCTCTTTCTGTTTTCTCATTGTTAGTGTATAGGAATGCAAGGGATTTCTGAGTGTTAATTTTATATCCTGCAACTTTACTATACTCGTTGATTAGTTCTAGTAATTTTCTAGTAGAGTCTGTAGGGTTTTCTATGTAGAGGATAACGTCATCTGCAAAGAGTGAGAATTTCACTTCTTCTTTTCCTATCTGAATTCCTTTTACTTCTTTTTCTGCTCTGCTTGCTGTGGCCAAAACTTCCAAAACTATGTTGAATAGTAGTGGTGAGAAGTGGGCACACTTTTCTTGTTCCTGATTTTAGGAGAAATGCTTTCAATTTTTCACCATTGATGGTAATGTTTGTTGTGGGTTTGTCATATATAGCTTTTATTATGTTGAGGTATATTCCTTGTATTCCTGCTTTCTGGAGAGTTTTAATTGTAAATGGATGTTGAATTTTGTCAGGTTTTTTCTGCATCTATTGAGATAATCATATGCTTTTTATCTTTCAATTCGTTAATGTGGTGTATTACATTGATTGATTTTTGGATATTAAAGAATCCTTGAATTCCTGGGATAAAGCCCACTTGGTCATGATGTATGATTTTTTTAAATATGCTGTTGGATTCTGTTTCTCAACCTCACTTAAAAAATATATATATTAAACATCTTACAGCTAACATGCTATTTTCTGGTGAAAGGCTAACCACCTCCCTCACAGATCAGAAGAAGGCAGTTACATTTGCTCTCTCTGCCCATGTCCAAGAGTACTGAAGTACTAGCCATTGCAATAAGTCCAAAATAAATAAATGAATAAAAGTAATATAGTCTGGAAAAGAAGAAATAAAATCGTCTAGTCTGACCAGATGATGATCAGATTGTCTGTGTAGACATTTCTACATGATAACAATTAACAAGTGTAAGCAGAAACTGTAAACACGCAGTACCATTTACAATTGCTTTAACAAAAATGAAATACTTAGGTATAAATGTAAGAAAATTTGTCCAAGATCTACATGTCAAAAATTATAAAATTAAACAGAAAGGAAAGAAGACTTGCATGTATGGAAAGACATACTGCTTTCATGAGTTGGAGACACATATTGGAATTCTCCCTAAATTGAATGAAATTCTTACAAAAATCTCAACCAACTTTTTTATAGACAAACAAGTTCATTATAAAATTTAAATATACAGGGGAATGCCTAGAATAGCCAATACCAATTTGAGAAAGAAAACTGGAAGAAATTAGCCATCCCAAAGTTAAAGCTTGTAATGACAGTCTTGCACAGTCAGAGGCACTGTGATATATTATGTATGTTTTCAAATTTCTTCTCTCTTTCTCTCTTTACACACACACACCTTTTATTTACAAACCATTTGAAAGCAAGATGTGAATATATTGCCTCTTCACCCCTAATGCTTACATTTATTTCCTGCATAAAACAACACTCTCCTACATAACTACAATACAAACTCAAAATTGAGAAATTAATATTACAGGCCCTGTTATTTCAATTTCACAAACTAATTTAGTAGTTTTCTCTATAGATTCACAATCCTTCTTTGATAACATATTTTATTTAGTTGTTATATCCCTATTCTCCTTCAATCCGAAATACTTCCTTTCACTTTTTGTTTTTTATTGCTTGGATATTTTGATAACTATGACAGTCTGGGGCAGAAGTTCTTTAGAAATAATTGCCTATTCTCATTGGGAGAACATGATGTTGAGTTGCTCTGTTCCTGGTGATATTTAATTTTTAACTGTTTTACAGTGATCCTGGACTTTTCTGTATTTGCTAATTTTAATTAATAATTATATTTTACTTATTTATAATACTTACATAGAATTAAATAGAAGATATTTTTTCCCTTAATAAATATCCTATTCCATGTCAAACTTTGATCTATTGATTTTAGCCCTCGCTGCCAGTTCTTTGTCTGAATTCATTATCACTATAAAAGTCAGTCAAATGGTGGTTTTCTATTTCTATCATCCTATTTATATTTATTAGTGGGTACTCAACTGTAAGACAGAGCTCAACTCTCTTCCTAATGTATTGATTTATATCAATGTGGACTCATAAATTCCTGTTTAATTCAATGTGTCACAATTCATTATTATCATTATTTATTTTTAAGCTTAGTATTTCCCAGACTTAGCCAGTGGGAAATCCTTCAAGCTATCTCTTATGCCATTTTGACAATTCTAATTATTTTTACAGTACTTTCTCACATTCTGGCACAGCAGAATGTACAAGGTTCATCTTGTACTTTCTCTGCCTCAATTCTAGTTCAAGGATCATTAATTCTTGGCTCTTGGGGTAGCATTACTTCTAATTTCTTTCATCAGTCAGAGTTGGAAAACAAATTCATGTACACATGCATTTATATCTATTTCCATATTTGTCTTCTATATAGATGTTAACAACCTTGAGATCACAGTTTGACCTTGGGATCTAATCCAACACTGTGGTTAATCCTAACCTTATTCATTTTTATACTTGTAACTGTCTTTTGTAACCTGACTCCTATCATACTTGATATATTTACTTTTATACTTTTCTCCCTGTGCACATTTCTTTGCCACCAGAACCATTTCCACAGCCCAAGACAAGCTCCTGACATCGTTTATCCCAGGGGCGTTGCCCTATACTCTGTTCTGGACAAACCTCCAACTACACTAGACAGTTTGGAAAACTGCTTAGATTCAAGCAAGGGAAAGTGTTAGGAAATTTTATTTATTAAGTTACTTATTTTAAATTTTTATTGGAGTATAGTTGAGTTACAAGTTTGTATCAGTTTCTGCCATACAGCAAAGTGAACCAGCTATGCATACACATATATCTCCTCGTTTTTGGATTTCCTTCCCATTGAGATCACCACAGAGCATTGAGTAGAGTTCCCTGTGCTATACAGCAGGTTCTTATTAGCTATCTATTTTATACATATTAGTGTATATATGTCAACCCAATCTCCCAGTTCATCCCCTGTTTTTCTCCCTGGTGCCCATGTTTGTTCTCTACATCTGTGTTTCCATTTCTGCTTTGCAAATAGGTTCATATGTACCATTTTTCTAGATTCCACATATATACATTAATGTGTAACGTTTGTTTTTCTCTTTCTGCCTCACTTCACTCTGCATGACATCTGTCCATCCACATCTCTACAAATGGCACGAGCGATTTCATTCCTTTTAATTGCTGAGTAATGTTCCATTGTAATTTTGTGCCACATCTTCTTTATCCATTTCTCTGTTGATGGACATTTAGGTTGTTTTCATGTTCTGGTTGGAGAAGGAAATGGCAACCCACTCCAGTACTCTTCCCTAGAGAATCCTGTGGACAGAGGAGCCTGGTGGGCTGCTGTCCATGGGGTCGCAGAGTTGGACATGACCGAAGTGACTTAGCATGCATGCATGCATTGGAGAAGGAAATGGCAACCCACTCCAGTATTCTTCCCTAGAGAATCCTGTGGACAGAGGAGCCTGGTGGGCTGCTGTCCATAGGGTCGCAGAGTTGGACATGACCGAAGTGACTTAGCATGCATGCATGCATTGGAGAAGGGAATGGCAACTCACTCTAGTGTTCTTGCCTGGAGAATCCTAGGGACAAAGGAGGCTGGTGGGCTGCCGTCTATGGGGTTGCCCAGAGTCGGACACGACTGAAGCAACTTAGCAGCAGCAGCAGCAGCATGTCCTGGTTATTGTAAATAGTGCTATACTGAACAATGGGGTACATGTAAAAGTACTTAATAGGGACAGTTTAAATTTTCTTCCCAACTTTGTTTCTTATTTCTTTTTGTTGTCTAATTGCTGTGGATAGAACCTCACTGCTATGCTGAAAAGAAGTGGGGGGAGTGGACAAACATGCCTTATTTCTGATCTCAGAGGAAAAGCTTTCAGATTTTTACTATTACAGTTGGTATTTACTTTTAAGTATGATAAATGTGAATTTGCCATCTATGGCCTAAGTTGAGGCTCATTGCCTCTGTTCCTATTCTGTTGAGAGTTATCAAAAATGGATGTTGAATTCTGTCAAATGCTTTTCCTGCATCTATTGATCATATGGTTTTTATCTTTCATTTTGTTAATGTGATGGTTCGTGTTGATTGACTTGTTAATGTTGAACTATCCTTGCATCACTGGAATAAATATCACTTGATCATGATGTTTGAGCCTTTTAATTTATTGTTAAATTCAGCTTGATAATATTTTGCTGAGAATTTCTGCATTAGAAATATAGCTATTTTCTTTTTTGTGATGTCTTTTTCTGGTTTTAGTATCAAAGTAATGCTAGCCATATAAAATGAGTTTGAAAGCCTTCCTTCTTCTTCAAATTTTTGGAAGAGTTTAAGAAAGATATTAAAAATTCTGTTAATGTTTGGTAGATTTCTCCAGTAAGGCCATTTGGTCCTGTATTTTTGTTTGTTGGATGGTTTTGAGTACTGATTAAATCTCCTTACTAGTAATCAGTCTATTAAGATTTTCTTTCTTTATTATTCAATCTTGAAAGATTTTATGTTTCTAGAAATTTATTCCTTTCTTTCAGGTTGTCCAATTTGTTGATATTTAATCGTCCATAGTCTTTCATTATTCTTTATATTTCTGTGATATTATTTGTAACTTCTCTTTGACTATTGATTTTATTTATTTGAGCAGTCTGTTTTTATTTTTTGATGAATCTAGATAAAAATTTTTTTATCAATTTTGTTCATTTTTTTCCCCAAAGAACCAGTTCTTAGTTTTATTTATTTTTCTATTGCCTGTTTATTCTCAACTAAATTTCATTTATTTCTGCTGTGATCTTTATTATTTCCTTTTTTCTTCTTGTAATCTTTTCCTATTAATACTATTTAGTACTATTTACTTCCTATTTAGTACTATTTACTACTATTCCTATTTCCTACTCACTACTTGTAATCTTTTTTTCTTCTAGTACCTTTAAGTGTAAAGTTAGATTATAGGCCAATGTCTCTGATAAATATACATGCAAAAATCCTCAACAAAATGTTAGGAAATTGAGTCTAACAACACATAAAAATGATTACATACCACGGTCAAGTTGGAATCATCCCAGGGTCACAAGGATGGTTCAACAAAGCAGATCAATCAATTTGATATAACACATCAACAAAAGAAAAAACAGAAACTACATTGTCATCTCAATAGATGCCAGAAAAGCATTTGATAAAATGCAGTTTCCATTCTTTATAGAAATTCTAACCAAGGGGATTGTAAATGGAACATATCTCAAGATAATAAAACATATTTATGACAAACTCACAGTCAACATAACACTCAATAAAAGTGGAAAGCATTCCCATAAAACCTGGAAAAAGACAGGATGACTGTCTCACTACTATTCAACATAGTGTTAGAACTCCTAGCCACAGCAATCAGATTGAAAATGAAATAAAAGACATCAAAATAAAAAAGGAAGAGGTAAAACTATTGTTACTAGTATATACAATTGACATAATACCCTATATAGAAAACCCTAGAGATGCCAAACAAAAACTCTTCAGACTAATACACAAATTCAACAAGGCAACAGGATACAATATTAACATACGGAAATCTGTTGCACTCCTTTACACTAACAATGAGATATCAGAAAGTGAATGTTAAAAAGAATTATTTTAAAATTGCATCAAAAAAATCACCTAATAATAAACATTTCACCAAGGTGGAGGAAGACTAACACAGTGAAAGTTATAAAACATTCATAAAGGAAAGCAAAGATGACTTAAAGAAATGTAGTTAAAAGGGCCAAACTATCCAAAGCAATCTACAGATATAGTGCAATCTTTATCAAGTTACCCATGACATTTTTCACAGAACTGGAAGAAATAGTTATAAAATATATATGGAGCCAAAAATAACCCTGAATTTCCAATACAATCTTCAGGAAAAGGAACAAAGCTGAAGGCACAACCCTCGCAGACTTGAGACCATACTACAAAGCTACAATAATCAAAGCAGTGTGGTATTGGCACAAAAACAAATATATAGATCAATGAAACAGAATAAAAAGCCCAGAGATAAGCCCACACACCTGTAGTCAACTAGTCTTTGACAAAGGAGACAAGAATATGCAATAGAAAAAAGACTTTTCTTCAGCAAGTGGTGCTGGGAAATTTGGGCAGTCATACCTAAATCAAAGAAGTTAGGACACTCCTTCAAACCATGTGAAAGTCAGTCAGTCATGTCCAACTTTATGTGATCTCATGGACTGTAGTCCATGGGATTCTCTAGGCCAGAACTGGAGTGGGTAACCTTTCCCTTCTCTGGAGGATCCTCACAACCCAGGAATCGAACTGGGGTCTCCTGCATTGTAGGCAGATTCTTCACCAACTGAGCTATCAGGGAAGTCCAAACCATACACAAAAATAACTCAAAATGGTTAAAGACTTAAGACATGACACCATAAAACTTTTAGAAGAAAGCATAGGGAAAACATCCCCTGATATAAATTATAGTAGTACTTTCTTAGATCAGTCTCTCAAGGAAAATGAAATAAAGACAAAAATAAACAAACAGGACTCAAACAGACTTATAAGCTTTTGCACAGCAAAGAAAACCATAAACTAAATGAAAAGACAATCTTTAGAATGGGAGAAAACATGCAAATAGCTTATACAGCATAATATATTAAAAAAACAAACAATCAAAAAAGGGGCAGAAGACCTAACTATTAATTTCTCCAGATATACAGATGGCCTATAAGCACATGAAAGAAGCTTAACATCTTAACCTCTCTAATTATTAAAGAAATACAAACCAAAACTACAATGAGGTATCACCTCACATGTCAGAATGGCCATTATCAAACGTCTGGAAATAATAATGCTGGACTAAGTGTGGAGAAGGAGGAACTCTCTTATTCTGTTGATGGGAATATAAATTGTTGCAGCCACGATGGAGAACAGTATGGAGGTTCCTAAAAAAACTAAGATAGAACTACCATATGATATAGCAATCCCACTCCTGGGCATATCTGGAGAAAACTCTAATTCAGAAATACACACTCTTTTGTTCATTGCAGCACTATTTACAATAGTCAAGATATGGAAACTACCTAAGTATACATCAACAGAGGGATGGATAAAGAAAATGTAGTACATATAAACAGTGAAACTCAGCCATAAAAAAGAATGAAATAATGCCACTTGCAACTATGTGAATGGGTCTGGAAATTATCATATTAAGTGAAGTAAGTCAGAGAAAGAAAAATATATGGTATCATTCATATGTGGAGTCTTTAAAAAGTGGTACAAAAGAGCATACTTACAAAACAGAAACAGACTCACAGGCAAAGAAAAATATCTTGCAGTTATCAAAGGAGAAAGGTGGGGAGAGGGACAAATTAGGAGTTTGGGATTGACATATACATACTACTATATATAAAACATAATCAACATATAGCACAGGGGATTGTGTAATAGAAAAGAACCTGAACACTGGAAAAAGTATATACCTGTATATATTTAACTGAATCACTTTGCTGTATATCTGAAACTAATACAACATTGTAAATTGATTAGACCTCATTTGAAAAAAAAAAGAATACAAGAAATAAAAAATGTTGGTAAGGATTTGGAGAAAGTATAAACCTTCCACACTGTTGATGGGACTGTAAATTGATGTGGCCACCATGGAGAACAATCCACATTCCTGTGAAAATTAAATCTAAAATTTCAATATGATCCAGCAATTTTATCTCTGAATATTTACCCAAGAAAATAAATATATTAACTCAAAAAAATATACGCCCTCCAATGTTCATTATGGCATTGTTCAATAGCCAAAATATGAAAGTAACCTAAGAGAAGAATAAAGATATTTTTGTATATATATATGTATATATAATGTAATATTGGTGTTTTTCAATCATCCAGTCACGTCTGACTCTTTGCAACCCCCTGGATGGCAGCACACCAGTCTTCCCTGTCCCTCACCATCTCTCAAAATTTGCCCAAGTTCATGTTCACTGCATTGGTGATGCTATCCAGCCATCTTATCCTTTGACACCCTCTTCTCCTTCTGCCCTCAATCTTTCCCAACATCAGGGAATTTTCCAATAAGTCAGCTGTTCACATCAGATGCCCAAAATAATGGAACTTCAGCATTAGTCCTTCCAATGAGTATTCAGGGTTGATTTCCCTTAAGATTGACTGGTTTGGTCCTCTTGATGTCCAAGGGACCTTCAGAAATCCAGCACCACATTTCGAAAACATCAATTCGTCAGCGCTCTGCCTTCTTTACAGTCCAGCTCTCACAACCATATGTGACCACTGGGAAGACCATAGCCTTGACTATACAGATCTTTGTCAGCAGGGTAATGTCTCTGCTTTTCAACACACTGTCTAAGTTTGTCATTGCTTTCCTGCCAAGAGGCAACTGTATTCTGATTTCATGGCTGCAGTCATCATCTGCAGTGATTTAGAGTCCAAGAGGAACTCTGTCACACTTCCACGATTGGAATCTGGCCCCATTATCTCACGGCAAATAGAAGGGGAAAAGGTGGAAGTAATGTAATACTACACAGATATAAAAAACCTTAGCGCTTAGGTCAACATGAACAAATCTAGATGGTATTATGCTAACTGAACTGAGTCAAGTGGAGAAAGATAAATAACACCTAATCTCACTCATATGTGGAATCTAAGAAACAAAACAAATGACATGAAACAGACTCATAGATACAGAGAGAAAACAGGTTGTTGTCAGAAAACAGGGGCTGGGGGACAGGCAAAGTAGGCAAAGGGGGTAAAGAGCTACAAATGTCTCATTGTATAATAATGAATAAATCAGGCATAGAATATACTGCATAGAGAATATGGTTGAACAATACTGCAATAATATTTTATGGGAACAGATGTTTAATAGACTTGTGATCATTTCATTCCATATGCAAATCATCACACAGTACACCTGAAGCTAACAACAATATTTTCAATCCAATTAAAAAAATAAAAACAGAAACAAAATCTTAGTTTTTTCTCACCGTCAAAGCATTTTTTTCCCCTTCAATATAGTGATTATATTTACAATGGCTAATTATGTCACTGTAACTCACTTTCAAACATATTCCATTTTCTGATTTTGATTCATTAGTCAATTACATGACTAACTGAAGGAAAAGTAATGTCTTTCAGTGGCATTTATATTATTCATTTAAAAAGTCTCCTTCAAAGAGTCTTTGGATTATGTCTCTAGAATTAGGGAATGAACAAAAATTAATTTTCAAAAAACATCACTGGTGATTAAGTTTTGTCATATTTTCTGTAGATTATTACTTCACATCAATGGAATTATTAAAGCAATTCAGCAAGGTTAAGGAAGATGATGCTTTATCTGCTTAGCATTTTCTGTCACAGAATTCTCCCTGCAAATGTAGTCGAAGGAAATTAGTTCTGAAGATAAAAGCAAACTGTGGTGTTTAGCTATTAGGGATGATTTAGTGTTTAGCAACTTAATATTCCTCCCACAGCCAGCCACTGAGTAATGGTATATATCTTGTGATTAAAATGTTTACAAATAGGTATTTTTGAAGGTTGTTTGCATGAAGATCTCAAATAGTAAAAGTCAATAAATCTTTTCACAGTTCTAAGAGTGTTATTTAGCTAATTGGGTAAATTGCCAAGTTTTACTAAGCGATTTTAGATCGTAGATTTACAATGCACCAGAACTGATCTCTATTTAAATTTTCCATTACAAGATAATGGGCTTCCCTGGTGGCTTAGAGGGTAAAGATTCCACCTGCAATGCGGGAGACCTGTGTTCCATCTCTGGGTTGGGAAGCTCCCCTAGAAGAGGGCATGGCAACCCACTCCAATATGCTTGCCTGGGGAATCCCCATGAACAAAGGAGCCTGGTGGCCTACAGGGGGTCACAAAGAGTCGGACACAACCGAGCAATTAAGCATAGCACATTGCAAGATAAATTCTCACAAACAAATACTGAGACCTGAAATAATGCTGATAATACATGTGGCAGAACAAGACACACTTAGGAGAAGAAACTAAATTTCATTTGAAACTGTTCTCAGAGTTGCAACTTTGGGTCACGGACTGTGATATATATAAACAACAGTTTGTGGGGCTTCCCTGGTGCCTCAGTGATAAAGAACCCACCCGCCAATGCAGGATCTGGGAAGACCCCACATGCCCTGGAGCAGCTCAGCCTATGCATCACAACTACAGAGCCTGTGCACTGAAGCCTGGAGCTAGAGTGTAGCACCACTGAAGCCCAGGCGCCTAAAGCCCGCGCTCCGCGGCAGGAGGAGCCGGCAGTGAGAAGCCTGCGCGCTGCGACGGGAGAGTAGACCCGCCCTGCCCCCCGCTCAGCCTCGACTACGAAAAGCCTGTGTAGCAACAGAAGCCCAGCACAGCCAAAAGGAAACAAACAAAAATAAATAATAATTTATTTGTAAATAAAATAAAATAAAAAATAAAAATAAAATAACAAAATAAAATAAATAAATAATTTTTTAAAAATGGAAGAGGGAAATTTAATAAAAAACAAAAAACAATAGTTTGTGCATTGTGTTATTTGTTTGCTTTTCTTTCTCCCCCTCCAAGGGGAGACTAGAGTCTCCTTATTATTTTTAAAAATAATATTTTTATATAAGCTTTAGAAAGAATGTCAACAATATTAAAGTACATTGTAGAAAAAGAACTAAAAATATGTGAATAGTCTGGCAAATTAATCTACTAGCCAAAAGTGACTTTATGGACATGTTGATCATCGTGGAATAAGACGTAAATGATTGTTTATCATGTTTGCCATGAGGATGGTCATTATATTTCAGGAAGTTAGTTCTGGAGCTGGACTTCTTTGGTTGGAATCTCAATATTATCAGTTTCTGGTCATGTGAACCTTTAACATTTCTGTAACTCAGCCTTCTGATACGTATAAATGGGAAAAATAAAAACAACCACTTATCACATATAAAATTATCACATATAAAGCATTTAGAACATTAATAATCATCATTATCACTAGTTTCGAAAGACATGAGTTATGTTATTTGAATCAGCATTACTAAGAGATATTAGCCAATATTAGAGAATTTGAGGAGTCCCCCACTTAAGAAACAGAGCTTTGTAGAGAAGTCTATTTTAGCTGATGATCATTCCCCCACTTTCACCATCATTTAATACTGTTTTAGCCCTCTCTAAGAAAGCTGAGCACCAAAAAATTGATGCATTTGAACTATGGTGTTGGAGAAGACTCTTGAGAGTCCCTTGGACTGCAAGGAGATTCAACCATTCCATGCTAAAGGAGATCAGTCCTGGGTATTCATTGGAAGGACTGATGATGAAGGTGAAACTCCAGTACTTTGGCCACCACATGTGAAGAGCTGACTCATTGGAAAAGACCCTGAAGCTGGGAGGGATTAGGGGCAGGAGGAGAAGGGGACGACAGAGGATGAGATGGCTGGATGGCATCACCAACTCGATGGGCATGAGTTTGAGTAAACTCCGGGAGTTGGTGATGGACAGGGAGCCCTGGCATGCTGTGATTCATGAGGTCGCAAAGAGTCAGACACGACTGAGCGACTGAACTGAACTGAACTGAATCCTTAATTTGTATCTAGTGATAATGTTGACTCTATTATATTAGAATGGTTTCTGTATAATCTGCTCTTTAGCCTTCATTAGTGATTCCTTTAATTTTGGTTTTAGACTGGACATGGAATGAGCACTCTAAAGTTGACTGTTCATGCTGAGATATTTCACATCTCTTTTTGGAAGATTTTAGAGTTTATAATGGAACATTGTAAGTCAAAGAATGATGAACTCACTTGTCCATTCACTCATGACTGCATTGGATGAACATGTATTCATCAACTTTTACCAACTAAACATTGCTAAGTGCTGGGGCTGGAACAACAAATGATACAGATAGGAATTGTGCTTATTAAGCTTCCATAGGTGCTTAAAGACAGGGACAGAGGAGCCTTCATCACGTTACTGACAACCTGTGACTGAGGCCTCAGCTCCCCTCTCAACAGATGCAGTGGCTTACATGGTGTAGCATGAGGAAAGCTGGGTTAAAAGTTAATTGCTTTGGCTTGTTTAAATCTTAGTCAAAATGTTTTCCTTTGAGTTTACTGTAAGGTGTGAGTAGGACAAAAGTCTTCAATCCACACTAGTTATTCTCTTCTCTGTGTTAACAAGAACACCCTGCTCTAGGGGAAAGGTTTAATAAAATCTATATTCTTGAAATAATAATGAGGTAATGAAATGACATGTGATCAATTGAACTGTGCCTTGAGAATACCTATATTATAGAACTTAAACTGTATAGTACTTTACCAGTTCACCACTGGAGTGAAATCAAATAGAACACATTATTCATCTTTGAATTCACCACTGCATCAGAGTGACTGCCAAATAATGAGTGCCCAAAATAAGTTGAAAAATGGGAGAATACCTTCACTTATGGCTTAACATTAAACACTCATCACATACTGGAGAGAAAGAAGCATCCACTGAGGAGAGGGATTTTATCACGGTCTTAAAACTAAGTGAGCCAAATGTAATCACACTAAATTATAGTTTTGTGAGTGAATGCTACATGCTAGAGTTATGGTGACAGCAAGGTTTTCCTGCAGATATTTTTAAAATCTTGTGTGTCAAAGTATGAATATACTTCTGGGCTAATTGTATACATACCACAGTGGAGGAAAATAAGAAATGACAAAGACTTTCAAGTTATTGTTATAGACTGAATTGTGTTCCCCTAAATGTCATATCTTGAAGCCTTAACCTCATTGGGATGGAATTTGGAGACAAGATCTTGAGACGGTAATAGAGGTAAAATCAGGTCCCAGGGGCTGTAACCTAACAGAACTTGTGTCCTTACAAGAATAGGAAGAGATATCACAGAATGTTTTTTCTCCCTGTATGCACTAAGGAAAGGTCATGTGGGGACATAGCAAGAAGATCTACAAGCCAGGAACAGAGTTCTCACCAGAAACTAACTCTACATGTACTTCAATCTTGGATTTGTAGCCTTCAGAACCTTGAGAAAGTAAATTTCTGCTGTTTAAGCTACTTGATCTGTGGTAGTTCATGTCTTTGTGTTCATGGAAGCCATGAGTTGCAAGTCACTTTGGCAGTATAACTCATAAAATAATCTCTGATGAAAACATTTAATGTATATCATCTAATGCCACATAAAACCTTTGGACAGATTTTTCCAAACTGGCAGTGTCACCTACATAAAATACCTAGTCATCTCTTAATGATGACAGGAGATGAGAATTTAGAGCATTTTAGGATAATAATGACTCTCTAAAGGTGGAGAAGCTACAGCCAAAATGAGACTTATGTTTTGCTTTCGAAAGAAAAGAAGTGAAGAAGAAAGAGGAGGGGGAGAGGCAGAGGGAGAAGTTGAGGACCGGGAGAAAGGGAGAAGTGGGAAGAAGGGGACCACTACTCACCACCAGCCCATCTTTGTTCTGTCCCTCATGCTCCTCATCCTTGTTTCCAGTCTTCATTATCTTTGCTCTAAGCTCTGTCTTTGTGGTCATTCCCTCGCTTACATCATCCACCAATTAATCTCTTCTTTCCTTCATTATATTCACTGGCAAACAATCCTGGCTATTGTGTCCTAGAGGCACTCAACTCTGTTTTAAAGGCACTTCCCTTTTACTCTGTGGGCGGTGATCTCATTTTTCCCTCTGGGTACTGATTAATCTGATCTTCAGTGATATGGATAAGAAAGTAACACCATCCCGTGGGAAGCAAGGGGACACCTGTCTGGAAGGTCTGCCACAGCCATGACTGCCATCAGAGGTGAGACAGGAAGGATGAGATGAAGCAACAGAGTTGTCTGGCCTAGTTCACTCTTGGTATTATCAAGATCCTCATGATCTAAGTCCATTCTATTGATTAGACTTCAGATACTGGCCAGCTGCAGTCTCTTAGAGAGAGAGAGAGAGAAGAAGAGAAGTCACTCAGTCATGTCCGACTCTTTGAGACACCATGGACTGTAGCCTACCAGGCTCCTCAGCCCATGGGATTTTCCAGGTATGAGTACTGGAGTGGGTTGCCATTTCCTTCTCTTAGAAGTACTAAATATCAAGGGTTCAAACAAGTAAATGACACTTTCCTTTGTTGCAACTGATAATATTCATTGTTTACTTCCTCCACTAGTCACTCTAGATTTCCTTCATCTTTAATCCACATATCAGCATTTCCGTTGGTCTAGGATGCTTTTCTGATGTGGCCACAGAGACCTTCCCAGAGAGTTTGAGCCCTTAGCAGGCTTGGGTAACTGCAATTGTTTATTCCAGTTACCACCAATGAAAACCTATTATTTAAGAATCTCTGATGGTCCACTGGTTAAGACCTCACCTTCAAATATAGGGGAGGAGAGTGGCAGTTTTGATCCCTGATCTGGGAGCTAAGCCCTTACATGCCTCATGATCAAAAAACCAAAACATGTAATGGAAGCAATATTGCAACAAATTCAATAAAGTTTTTAAAAATGATTTGCATAAAATTTTTTTAAAAAAAACCTATTAAAACAAACAAACAAACAATATTTAACAAGTCTCTGATAATAATCCTGGTCAACTACACCTGCCAGTGTGGTGGTTTCTATCTTTGTCTACTAGTTCATCACCTTGAGGAGCTCAAAATGATTTGGTGGGAGTTATAGCTGAAGCTCAGTGGAAAAATAATGGAGATTCCTGGTGGGAATATTCTCCTAATGGGAAAAAAAAAGGATCTCTTAACCAGCAGATTCTAGGGACAGAGTCACTGATTACATACCATAGTAGAGATACCTAGGACAAGAGTGGTTAGTTCTGCTTCCACTTTCCAGTTTCTAGATGCATGTCTCCTAGCTCTAGAGGACACAGCAGCACTCACTGCTGTTACACCAGTGCCTGTTCACACCTCGGATGACAGGGCCATCCATCCTCCGTGTGTTGTCCCAGGAGGGCACATGAACGGAATAGTTTGTGCTATTGCTCTGAGACCAGATGTGTTCAGATGATGTCGTGTGTGGTGCAGACTTTTCCCTTTGAGTAGACACCTGGTTGGCTGGTAGATTCCCTTTGGGTGAGGGATTCATGAGACCACGCTAAGATTCCATTATTTGCTAGAAGGATCCACAGGGTTCAGAAAGAGCTGTTATACTCAGAGTTCCCCTTTATGACACTGGAAGACTGTGAATTAAAATCAGCAAAGGGAAAAGGAGAAACCAGGTGTGAGCAACCAGGTGTCCCTTCCCTGTGGAGCTGCACAGGGTGTGATGAATTCTCCCAGGGATAATGTGTAACCACATACGCACAGTGCCACTAACCAAAGATTCTCATCTAAGCTCAGGTGCTCCGGGTCTTCATAGTCAATTGTCCCAGCACTGCTGTTGGCAGCAGCTCTATGACTGATCAACTATTCAGAGCTCACTCTGCAGGGGCAAAAACAGATATCCACCATAAATCCCACCGTTAGGGTAAACTTCTCTGGTCACACTGTTCTCCTGTGAGTCAGACAAGGGTCAGTGCCAAGGACAAGCCTTTCTTTTGAACATGTGGGGTTTGTGCAACCCAAGTCTGCTGAGTTCACTCTTGCATAACCTCTTTAGGTATAAAATGGGCCTCTTGGTCTAAAATGAGATTATATAAGTTATACCACCATTATGTGATTCTGATTTTGGTAAGACAGGAATTTTGTAAGCTGTCTGAGTGTGACACCAGCAGAGGAGGCAGAGGTACTCAAGGACAGAAATCATGTGCTGCATCCTTGAAATAAGATACGTCAGAGTGGGATGAATGAAGTCCCCTGCCCTCCCCAGAACTGTTCACATCTGCCACAGCTGAATGCAGAAACAGAGCAAGAGGATAAGAGTCCGAGAGAGGACAGGGAGGGTGGAGAAGCACCCACATAACATCCTCCAGATTTCTTCCCCTTTCCTCTGGTGCGGGGGCCAGACACTGGGTCTGACTGCCTAAGACATGGTGAGTGGAGACCACGTGTAAGACTCCACACTCACCTTACTCATCCTCCCACAGTCCAGGAGAGCCTGCTTACTGTCTCCAGCCACTGGACCCTCATGGGGTTGCTCAAGTGGGAGGCAGGCAGGAGTTGCACAGTTCAGCACAAGGATCAGAACCAGAAGTGAACTCACCAGCCCTAGTTTTAACCAGGTGATAAGTTGATACTAACTATATTGTTATGTGCTGCCTTGACCTGATAATGAACACACAGTTCTTTCAAAGGATACATGCCATAAGCAGGAATGGAATATTTCTGTTCTAAGATAATTAAAAGAATAAACAGGGAATCTTGGAGTCAGGAGGGATAGTTGCAACCAATTGCCAATCTTGTGGGATACACTGGATGCAAAAAGTAGAACAAGGGTACAAAATCACAGTTATCAGCGATGATTGGTCTCCAGAGGAAAACAGCTACAGGCAGCATGCCATGTTTTCCTTCCCCATGTAAGGTAGGTTTCCTTTCAGAGTCTAAAATTTGCAGTTTGTAAATCTTTGTTGGGTCACCTCATAGGAAACCCAATATTTCTTGGCAATGAAACACTCTGTTAAGCTACTCAGATGGAAAAGAGGTCCCGAATTATAAAATGTTTATGTCTGCATCACATTTTATTTGTACTTTTGTGGTACAATGAGCATAAGTTCTCAGGAGAGTTTCTTCATAAGTTTGCTGTTTGGAAGTTATTTTCACTTACACACGCGCACATACAGCTACCTGGTAAGAAGTAACTTACATCTTTCATGTAGTGTTAAAGTTCTGAAGAATCTTTGGGTATTTGCTATAATTCTGCATGTAATTTACATTGTGTGCTAAGCTGCTATTCCATTTTTAAGTTTATAGTATCTAAAACAAATGACTCTTCCTATTCTACCTTAAATTACACTTTTGTTCACTTCGGAGTGGTGCATATCTCTAAATGGTCTTCCCCGGTGGCTTGGACAGTAAAGAATCTGCCTGCACTGCAGAAGACCCAGGTTTAATCCCCTCATCAGGAAGATCCCCTGGAGAAGGAAACACACATTCCTTTGTTCTTGCCTGGAGAATTCCATGGGTGGCTTGGACAGTAAATGGTCATCCCCGGTGGCTTGGACAGTAAAGAATCTGCCTGCACTACAGAAGACCCAGGTTCAATCTCCGCGTCAGGAAGATCTCCTGGAGAAGGAAACACACATTCCTTTGTTCTTGCCTGGAGAATTCCATGGGCAGAAATGCCTGATGCCTGGCAGGCTACAGTTCATGGGGTCACAAAGAGTCAGACACAGCTGAGTGACTAACACACACACACACACACACACACACACACACACACACACACACCCCGCCTAAATACCAGCCTAGTGTGTCAGTTGATTTGTATCTGCCATGGCCCTGGTTCATCATGTGCCAAATTGTGGCTACGGGTGCATGATTTACCACCCGCCTCCTTGCTGGGGCCCCTGCTGTAATAGCTGCGCTCCGTGGTTTCTAATCACATATAGACTAAATCCTGAAGCCATGGTGCCCCCAAACTAGCCCACCTTTACTCAGAATGTTCTCTTAACTACCCTGTCATAGTGCTCACAACCCACTCCCAGAGCAAGAGTTCTGTGTACAACCTAGAACATCTCTTCATATTAACTCCAGGCTTTATCTTTTAAAATGCAACCCAAACATCAGGTCATCAACGTCCCCTTCCCTTATTCTTCAGACAAGTTTCTGTTCCCTTCATGTGCTGTTGCTTTGCTTACTTTGATATCTGGTAAAACAACTGTCTGATACCAGGATTACTTACCCTGGGGTTCTCCACAAGGCTACAGATTCCTAGAGTGGAAGGCTATACCTCGATCTTCATTTAGAACCTTCACAACTTACTGGTGTGTCTGACTCCATCACTTTATGAAAAATTACTCTTCATGGGCTTTGGTTCACATCATGATTAAGGGAATAACAGAGGGAAAGGCTTATGATTTTTGAGCAATTCTATGAAATTTCCAGAAAGGAAGATCAGTGTTATGCTCTAGTGAATTTGCATGTTTGCAATGCATATTCTCAGAACAGTTTTAAACCCAGAATCTCCCTGCCTCATCTCAGTAGGGGTCATTATCACAGATTTCAGGAAGGAGACACTGACACATGAAGAGGAAAATGTTAAGTAATATGACCTTTGAGATACAGTCATAAGTTAGTTTTGCTCATGTCAGCATCTGGATCCTTAATGTAGTCAAAATAAGTTTGGGAAAATTACCATAAGCTGTTCTTTTATATTGTGTCAGCAATTTTCTAGAGTATTGTATTATGTTATTAGCTCATATTGTATTCATCCTTGTTACTCTATAAACATATGGTTATTAGATTTAGAATATTATTAGCATAAATGCAATCTCAAGTAACATGAAAATTAACGTGAGAAACTCAGAATCAGCCAAGAAACACTGCTTGCATAGGCTCAGTGAAATCTCACCTATTAGCATTAAGGAACAAGCAGGTGATTGGTGTTTTAGAATTAATAGGGCAGCCACACTGTTTACAAGGCAAAATCGTATTCAATGATATGAAACAAGTCATACTTTGACTGCCATTAAAAACGTCCTCCACTTCTGCTTCTTCAAAGTTCTTAAGCTAAACGTGTTATATTTGGGGGCAGCCATTATTATTATTATGTTTTACTATTCTGACCCTCTTGTAGGTCCTTGCAAAGAGTGATTGCCCAAAGGTAAGAATTCAGAAAGGATATTTTATCTTCTATACGACAACTCAAAAATCATCCTGATACCCACTGACCTTTTTCAACATTTTGCAGACTTTTCAGAAATAACATTTTATTATATTGCCCTGCACTAGTAGCCCAGTTCTTTCCTCCCACTGTGAAGACAATTTGGAAGAATCCTAAGTGGATAAACTGTGAAACTGGCATACGTATTGTCCCAGTGAAGGAACAGGGTTATTTTTGAGAAAATAAATATTATGCCCATCTTGATATCATTTTTATTCAACAAGAGAGAATACATGCAGAGACGTCTGAAAGTAAGTGAGGATGTCTTGAAATTATTGAAAAGTCATGCTTGGCTGAGTTAGTCTCTGAGGTACTCACAGCAAGAAGCTGGGTGCCAAAAAGTAGCATGAAGAGTAAGGGAAATGAACAACTTTTCAGAATGCTTTTAGAAAAATGGTATTTAAGTTTAGAGAAACTTGACCTTCTGGAAGCATAAGCATAAGCAATTACTGGAAGCTTAGGCACCAATAATGAATAATATTGGAGTTAGGTATTTTTAAATGTGAAGAGTTTTAAACCAACTTTTCAAAAAGAAGTGATTTTTTTGGACACGTGCCATGGAATCTTTATTCACACAGAGACAAGAAGCCTTGCAGCCACTGAAAAAGACACACTCCTTAGATTCTGAACTTTTAAATATATGTATGGAGCCCTGATGTTCTCTTAAAACATCAAATAACCAGAGGTATCATACCATGTACAAAATTTTCCATAACTAAAAAAGAAAAAAAAATTCTCTTTAGTTCTTCATCTTCTTTTACAAAGTTTTTGTTTTTCTAAAATGATGGAATTTTTTAAGCTAGTTGAAGATTTTTAAACTGGAATGTTAAAAGTGTTAATGCTAATAGATATTATTTATTCAGTGCTTTCTATGTAGTAGAAACTATGTTAGGGGCTTCAGGTCATGACTGAATTTGTGTTTTACCTTCCATGATCATCCTCAGATGAAAGATATCATGGCCGGGGTGGTGATGGTCGGGGAAGAGATGATGTTGGGGATCAGGGGATGTCTGAATGCCATCATTCCTCTTCACTGTCCTAAATCCCCTGTCACTAGTTCTGGGGCCATGGGGAGGAGGTTTTACTCTCAATTCATCAATTGTGAGACAGAGATTGAATTAACCAAATATTTCTATTACCAAAACGTTTAAGTGATGGAATTCAGTTTCAATAAAATTTTTTTTAAAAAAACTTTATTTTGCAAATAGCAATAGTGGTCTTATGAGGTTTTTAGCCTTTGTCTGTGAACATTCCTTCTAATTTATATTTGCTCTCATTCTCCTTTTGTAATATTTGTTCCATTCAGCTGTATTACTGTATTCTTTGTGCTATAAGGCAAATAAATCATTTTCGGAAGGAAATGATATATACAAATATACATAACCATGTGTACATATGCTATAAATAAAACTGTAAACTTTATAGCAGGGAAAATGAAAGCTGTTGCTATTTTATTTTATTTTTCTTTTGATAGCGGTTGTTGTTACATAAATGAGTCAGAGATGGGCTCTGAATATTGGTCCTATGTTGTGTACTTTTTCACAGCAGGCGGCTGCCTATTAGCTCAAAAGCCTGCTGGCACCAAACTCAAATTTTTACACATCCAATTGTTTTAAATATAGTAAAAAAATAATGAGATTTTCAGGCTTTTAGAGCCCACTTGCTTCTAATACCCCAGGGCACTGCACTCAACATCTACCAGGGTAGATGAAATAAACCCCCCAATCCCCAAGGCCCCCCTCCCCCACGCTGACCTATGACCCAGAGACTCCTGCTGGGCTGCTTGCAGAGAGAGAGAGAGGGAGAGAGAGAGAGAGAGAGAGAGAGAGAGAGAGAGAGAGAGAGAGAGAGAGAGAGAGTGCCTGGACCTGGAAGTGCCTCTAAGATCCCCACCACCCTCCTCCAGGAATTCCTTTCCCCCCTCCCATTCTAGGTATCACACTAACAGGGCCTCTTGATGCTAGGGACCATTTCAAGACACACACCCATCAGAGCCTTCCTCCAATAACCTTGCTGTGTGCTACTGCCCCCTCGCGGTCATGTACGTCTTTCCCTTTGTTCAGCCCCTGCCTCCCCACACCAGATGGGGAAACAAAAATAAGCTGGGACCAGATACACACGTTTTGCATCCTAATATATACTCTACTGGGAATTTTTCATGAGTTAAAGGTGCTATTATCTCCTTATAAATAAAAAAAATCAAAATAGCAAATCAAGACTTGCCCATCTAGGAAGAAATGTAACTTGACCAGTGATGAGGAACACTCAAAACAGTCAAATCCTAATCTTCTTCTGATTATAAATCATCAGCCCATCAGCTTTTAGCTCTTTATTTTTATTTTCAATTCATTCTGAGGTTCTGTTATGCCATCCTGACATGCATCAGAGATTTAATTTTTTCCAAGCCTCAGTTTCTTTATTTGCAAAACAAATCTGTTCTAAATTTTCAAGACCACGTGAAAAGAAGCATAGGGAATTACTATATAATCTATGAGGAGTTCACTCATTAAAAAAAAATATATATATATATATATATGTGTATATATATATTTCTTCTAATTTTGAAATGACACTCGGCAGTGAGTCCATACGTTATAGACATCATGGTATAGATATCAAAGTATTCAAATGGTGATGTGAACCATTAACAGAGAACTTATCTGTGCTAAAACAATATTTGCTGCATTAAAGGGTAAGTACTCATTACACTGAATCCAGTACCAACATACTGATTGAATAGGTCTCTGAAGACACAGATGAACCAATTACTCCTTACCAGTGCAAAACAAGGTAGTTTTCCAAAGACAATTTAAATCTGAATAAAGATTTCTTTATTCTAAATAAGATGCAAGAACTCAAACACTCCCCTTGTTTAGAAATTATTTTCATTTTAGCAATATACTATTATCTAGCAACACAGGTTAAGAAACATAGTAGAATTTTTTTTAATCTTAAAGAAATTTCTTATTTTTAAAATAAGAAAAAGCAATAAAAAATAATATCAATATCTGTAAAGCTAGAGTTACAAATAGAGATAGTTTCAATAATTTTTAACTGCTGACTTGATTGCCCATGGTGGGCAGGAGTGAGAGGAAGAAGATAAAACTAGTTTCCCAGCTGCTGCAGCAATTATAAGTCCTTCTTCTGCCAGAAGCATGATTAGATAATTTATGAAATGAAAAAAGAAGTCATAGTTTATTTAAACAGCAAATTGTAGAATTCTTTGAGAAATCGAACCGATCAAGAGAAATATTCAACATTTCCTATTGGGAGGTAACATTTGCATGAAAACTTTAAGGGGTGTGTGTGTGTGTGTGTATATATATATACCTACATATTTTAAAATTTATTTTTTAATTGGAGTATAATTGCTTTACAGTGTTGTTAGTTTTTGTTGTACAACAACATAAATAAGCCATGAAAGTGAAAGTGTTTGCTGCTTAGCTGTGTCTGACTCTTTGCGACCATAGCCCGCCAGAATCCTCTGTCAGTAGAATTCTCCAGGCAAAAATATGGAGTGGGTTGCCATTCCCTTCTCCGGGGAATCTTCCCTACCAAGGGCTCAAATCCAAGTCTCCTGTATTGCTGGAAGATTCTTTTCTAGTTCGATTCCTGGGTCAGGAAGATCCCTTGGAGAAGGGATAGGCTACCCACTCTAGTATTCTTTTTCCTGGTGGTTCAGATGGTATAGAATCTGCCTACAATGTGGGAGACCTGGGTTTGATCCCTGGGTCGGGAAGATGCCCTGGAGGAGAACATGGCAGCCCTCTCCAGTATTCTTGCCTGGAGAATCCCCTTGGACAGAGGAGCCTGGCGGGCTACAGCCCATGGGGTTGGAAATAGTCGGACATGACTGAGTGACTATGCACAGCATGACATATATACGCATCTCCTCTCCCCCTTGAGCCCCCATCCCACCGCCCTCATCCCAGCCCTCTAGGGCGTTACAGAGCGCTGAGCTGATCCCTCCGTGCTATAGAGCAACTTCCCACTAGCTGTCTGTTTTGCATATGGTGGTGTAATCTGTCAGTGCTTCTCAGTTTGCCCCACTCTCTCCTCCCTCCCTGTGTCTACAGGTCTGCTCTCCACATCTACTTCTGTATTCTTGCCTTACAAAGAGATTCATCAGCATCATTTTCCTAGATCCCATATACATGTGTTAGTATATGGTGTTTGTTTTTCTCTTTCTGAGTTACTTCACTTTTTGAATTATGGTTTTATCAGGGTATATGCCCAGTAGTGGGATTACTGAGTCATATGGTGGTTTTATTCCTAGTTTCTTAAGGGAACTCCATATTATTTCTCATAGTGTCTGTATCAATTTATATTCCCACAACAATGCAAGAGTGTTCCCTTTTCTCCACATTCTTTCCAGTATTTACTGTTTGTAGATTTTTTGATGATAGTCATTCTGACCAGTGTGAGGTAATACCTCATTATAATTTTGATTTGCATTTCTCCCGTAATGAGCAATGTTTTCATGCATTTGTTGGCTATCTGTATGTCTTCTTTGGAGAAATGTCAATTTTTTTTATTTTGAGCTGCATGAGCTGCTTGGAAATTAATATTTTTGACACATTATATATCAATTTCCAAGATATTAATTTAGCTAAATATTAAAATATTTATATAATTATATATAATATAGGAATTAATATAATTACATATAAATTATATATAATATTTATATATAAATAAAATATATTTATATATTTTGGAAATTAATCCTTGTCAGTTGGTTCACTTACAAATATTTTTTTCCCATTCTGAGGGTTATCTTTCTCATCTTGTTTATGGTTTCCTTTGCTGTGCAAAATCTTTTAAGTTTAATTAGGTTCCATTAGTTTATTTTAGTTCTTATTTCCACTACTCTAGAAGCTGGGTCATAGAGGATCTTGCTTTGATTTATGTCAGAGTGTTCTACATGTTTTACTCTTAGAGTTTTATAGTGTCTGACCCTACATTAGGTCTTTAATCCATTTTGAGTTTATCTTTGTGTATGGTGTTAGGAAGTATTCTAATTTCATTCTTTTACATGTAGCTGTCCAGTTTTCCCAGCACCACTTATTGAAGAGGCTGTGTTTTCTCTATTTTATAGGCTGACCTCCTTTGTCATAAATCAGGTAACCACAGATGCATGAGTTTATCTCTGGGCTTTCTATCCTATTCCATTGGTCTATATTTCTGTGCTTGTGCCAGTACCATACTGTTTTGATCACTGTAGCTTTGTAGTATAGTCTGAAGTCAGGGACCTTGATTTCTTCAGTTCAATTTCACTTCATTTATTTTATTTTATTCCTTTGGTTTCCTTTCTTTCTCAAAATTGCTTTGGCTATTTGGGGCCTTTTGTGTTTCCATCCAAATTATAATTTTTTTTTGTTCTAGTTCTGTTAAAAATGCCTTTGGCATTTGGATAGGGATTGTATTGAGTCTGTAGATTGGTTTGGGTGTTACAGTCATTTTCACAATATTGATTCTTCCAATCCAAGAACATAGAATATTTCTGTTTCTGTCATCTTTGATTTCCTTCATCAATGTTTTATAGTTTTCTGCATACAAGTTTTAAGAAAAAGTAAAACTGTCACTGCTTGCAGATAACATGAAAGTATGTAGAGAAAATCCTAAAGATGCCACTAGAAAATTACTAGAACTAATCAATGAATTTAATAAAGTCACAGGATACAAAATTAATACATAGAAATTTCTTTCATTCCTATACACTAATAACCAAAATTCAGAAAGAGAAATTAAGGAAATAATCCCATTCATCATTGCAACAAAAAGGGTAAAAAAAGACAAAAGACCTGTATACCTATATTTTAAGAAAGAATTTCAAAGCAATAATAAATCATTAATTTGATCTCTAATGGAGAATTTGCACAGAACAAATTTCTTGAACTTAATGACCTGCTTTCATTTAGCCTTGAAATTAAATCTCAAGCATCCTCCTGTAAAGCTACTGGCTTTACAGTTTCTTTAGAACCATCTTGCTTATTTTAAGGGTGTTAGCTGACATAGACTTTGTGAAATTAAAGTCAAAATTTTCATTTAGAATGAACAAATTTAGAATTTTGTTCCCAATAAAGGTCTTGTAAAATAGTTTTATAAACTATTATTAATGAATGACAATCATACTCCTCCTACTTCTCATCAGTCTTCCTTGCAGAAACCTTTTCCACAGAACGTCTTGTAAGTGTCGGTGCTTTCCCAGTGTTCAAACTCACTTTTCTACCCAATTTTCATATTCTCCTGGATAACTCCATACACGCTACCACAGCCATCTACATGCTAATGATTTCCAAGTTACCTTCAACTACTGTTGTCTCCCTAATGACAGCAACTATCCATCTGTCATCTCTTTACATTCTGTTAGAGTTTGGGTCCATCAGACAGAGGCTGGGAGAAAGACAGAGGGAGAGATTTTAACCCTGTGCAAATTTCAAAGGTTATCTGTTTCTACTTTTGCCTACACTTTGAATTCCACCTATGTTGGTTTACTTATAATTCCTTTATGTTCTTTTTTGATACAGTACATGGTGTTTGCCTAGAACACATTTTCCCACTTAAATAATTTATATTCATTCTCAGCACAAATATAACCTTCTCTTGTAATATTGCTTAGAATCCTACCCATTGTACACTCAAATGCGCTGGGCATATCTCTTTTATAACCTTTACACTCTATATGCAATTGCCTGGGTAATTTTATATCATTACTACCAGTTGTTTGGCTATTTAACATGAAGGACAACATTGTTATTCATATTAGCATCCCAATGACTATACTACAATAATTTTTGCATAAGATTAACTTAATATTTCTTGAACAAAGAAATTAATAGACCATGGAATGAATTAGTTAGTGAATTAAGATATCTGCCAAAAACATATTCCATCTTGGGCAAATAGCTTCTATTTCTAAAGAAATGTAGGTGAGTCCTTAGAAAATAATAATTATCTGCAAAGGATGCTTAAGATTTGTAGAACAGATTTTGAATCTCATCTAAAAATAAAAGATGCTTGTCTATTAGAAACCATGTTTCTGGTTAGGTATTAGATGAAGATGTAATTTCCAGCTAGCACAATGACAGCCTGTACCAGATAAGGATCTCATGTATTGAAACTCACCAAGTTTAAGTATGGTGGTCAAAGTGATTAACTACTTTGGTGGTAGTTAGTTGGTCAGGGTACCATTTAAGGTCCAACTAATATGTATAACAAATAGTTCGTCCTGACGAATCAAGGAAGATTCCAAAGAGTAGGTGACACTTGAGGTAGTCCTTGAAAAAAATCTTTGGAATAAACAAGATAACAGAAGAGTTTAGAGAACAGACTCTCAAGGAGAAGAAATGGAATTATTGGTGTAAGAAGACTTGAAGAGTTAAGAAGTGGTGAGCAATTCAGTATGCATTGCCACAGAAACAACATTTATAATTACTTTTTAGGCAAGTTGAATGAAAAGAAGGCTGGGGAGTGAATCCTAAACTCTAACAGGATGCAAGGTGGGGAAGATGTTTTACTGCTACTACCATCTAGAAGTCACTGAGATTTTACTTTTAGAGATAAGGCTAAAACCATGAAGCTTATTGCATCGTTTGATTTCCTCTTGAATCATATAAGACATATAAGTTTATTTTTAGATTGTTTTACAAATGAGGAAAGTGAGGTTTGGTCAGAATTAGTGCCTTCCTATAAGTTACCCTCCTGGTACTCTGTAGAGTTGGAATTTGAAGACAGTATTCTTAATTCTACAGCCACATTTCCAATTCTGGCTTCTATTCAGTTTGTCCAGGGGAATATTTCCAGATGGTAAGGATTTGCCTGTCATTGGCTGGAGCTATGCTTTGCCTCAGCTCAACTGATTACACATTGATTCCTCCTGAATAGATTTGCTGCTCAATTGGATACAGCTTATGCTCACTCTGCCAAGTCCTGTATGATGCACACCAAAACTCACACAAGCACACTGACCCTTCACTCCCTCACCTGAAGGATTTCCACTCTTCTCCCTGTAAACTCAAGTCTCTGGCCTCTGACATCTTCCTTGGACCCCAGTCACTCAAGAGGCATTCTCTGACCACTCTGGGTTTTTTGTTTGTTTCTTTCTTTATTATTGAGTACATAGCAGCAACAGTGGTAACTAGGCTTAATTGAGTATTGGATTTTTAAACCAAAATTACTTGCCAGGGATATGCCTTATCAAAATTAACACATTTAGGTCTGAATGGAAGTGCATCCAGTTGTGTGCAGTGGCCAGTGTTAGGCTGCGTCTCTGCAGAAGGCCCAGTGTTTACGGGCAGGTCCACTACTGAGTACAGTGTCGATAGGGATTTCTTCCTGTGTCTCTCCTTGCTTATTTCTGTCTGCTCCGGAATTCTCATTAAGATTGATGTTTCTCTCATCAGCCTTCCCAGTACTGGGCTTAAGCTCTTCCTCAGGAGTCACCTGAGACCCAGGAACGAATGGGATGATTCAGAGAACTGCCTGGAGCGAAGCCTGCATCTCCTTTCCCACATGCCCTAAGCAATGCTATGCACAAGCATGAACTGGGTCCACCTTGCAGTCCTCTTTAGAATGTTATGCAGAACCAGAGTGGTCAGCCGGGGAGCATTTTACCTCCCAGCTCCCACTGTTACACCCGTTTCAATATGAATGAGACCATCTTCAGCAGGAAAGCTAGGAATGGTGTTCCAGCCCAGCCACCTCCTCCTGTGAACTGACTCCTAATCCCTCAGAGGAGGACGTTTACAGACAGCAGCTGCTCACAGATGCTACACCCGTGTTTTCTGGAAGGTCCATATCTTGCTGACTCTCACTGAAACATGGGTCTGTTCTCAGCCTGAATGTGGCACAGTCTGAAGAGCAAACTAACAGCTGAAGAAGCCCAGGACACTTTCCATCACACTTTCTGTTGTGGAACATTCTGTTCTCCTAATCCTAGGTCCTCAGGTCAACTCATCTAAATTATATTGACCCAAATGTTCAAAGTGATATCATTCTAAGCCTTGTCTTAAGTCAAGAGAACTAAGAGCTCCAAGCACCCCTATACTTGCTACAGTCTGTCTATATCAACCAGAGCTATCAGGATTTTATTTATCTCAATGCTTTAGCTTTGGCTCCCATAGAATGGAAATTCTTAACCGTATCTTATCTGCCTACCTAGTACCCAGACAACACTAACCTACGTTTTGTTCATGAAAAGCCTAAAATCCTCATGCACCTGTGCCCTCAAGTTCACCCCTTTTTTCTCCCTGGGGAACACTTTCCCATTTCCTGTTTTGGGGCCTAATACTTTCCGTCCCTTCAAAATGTAGCTCAGGTGTCCCTCCTCCAGGGAGATGTTTCTGGTGCTCCCTGTTCAACTGACTCTCAAGCTGCTCTCCTTACTATGTACCTCTGGGTTCTGATCTTATCTCACCATCAATATTTTTATAATGTCTGACTTTACTTTCCACTAGTTTTAGTTCCTTGAGGGCATCAGTATGTTCCATTGTACTTTTTATTCTCCATATATATTTCAGGATCACTTGATAAGTTCTGTTTATTAATGATATTACTTCTTGTAAGTAAACCTGTTCATAAACTTTATCTTAATCATAGGAATAATAATTAAGTAAAAAGGCAGTAAGTGACTACCTATTTCTAACGTGTTCTGCTTAGAACCTTAGGTTCCTCAATGTCTCACCAAATGTCCCTAACAATCCCTGCAAAAGGAATGATAATTAGTCCCATTTTATAAGTGATAAAACTGGGGTATTTAAATAACTTGCCTGATGTTTCATAACAAGTAAGCAGCTGAACTGGTATTTTAATCTAAACATCCATTAAACCAATAATTGGTTGAAACCAGCAAGGTCCACTTAGAATGTATATTTTGACAATTTCCCCTGTAACTATACAAATAATTATTGAGACAAATGCTGATGAATCAGTTGATGATTTTTTCTTTAAGTATTTTTTACTTAGAAAAAGTATACCACACTCACTCTATATTCAGATGACAAGTTATAGCTGTGCTTTCATCAGATGAATCAATTTCATATTTGTTTCCTGAATTAGATGTGAATTCTTTTGTCGGTAATTAAATTGCTTTTAATCAATTTAGGAGAGGAAAAACCATCTGTCAGGTGTGTGAACCTAATTAGCCACGGTGTTTTGAATGGACTAGTATATAATGGTAGTGATTTTATTATCAAGAGTTACAATTCAAACATACAGAATTTTATCATTACACTTTGTGTGAATCTCAACAGCTAATCAAAAGTCTATTCCTGAGAAAATTGTCAAACTTTGGCTTGAAAAAGAACATTTTATGGGAGATTGTGTTTGAATGAAGACATCTATAATGAGGCCATAATTTATAGAATGCCTCTTAAGGAAGATAACAGCCGATCATCCAACCATGTTTGTATTGGACACATATCCGGGACACAGCACATATATTTGTTAGCGCCCCTGTAGTACATGCTGGGCTGGACACTGCGGGACTCAAGGATGAGAAAGACACCATTCCTCCACACAGTGTTTTATAGCAGAGTCCAGGCAGGGAGTGTTGTGGATTAACAGAATTAATCTAAAACTTCCTGAACTCCTTGTATCAAGCCCTGTTCTAATAAATCCTCAGTTAATCTTCACAACCTGTTCACAGTGGGCATTTCTATTTTATATGAAGACACTCCAGTTGGTGAGTGTAAAGCCATAGTAACAAGAGAGTCAGAGAAGTTGGATTCCAAAAAGCAATCAAAACTTTGACATCATGGTGAATTTTCTCATGTGGCACCAAATTAGATTTTACTATAGTGCCCATAGTTGTAAAGGTTTACAGAAACCCTTTGAACAGAAACATGAAAAGTAGGCATTCTCCAGTAGGAAAAAATTTTCCTCTTAGAAGGGAAATAAGTGCAGTTCCAGGATTTTTTTTTTTAACAGAAATAAGAGAAGTATTTAGACAACTCGCATGTAGATGACTAAATCTGAAATTTATAGGCTGAAATTTTATAATTTAAAACAATGAGACTGAGGTATTATGGAGTCAGAACTCTACTGTAAAACAGTGAAATGACTTACTTGACATATGAGGACATGTTCAAGGTAGGAAGGAGGAAAATTGAGGCAGTAAATGACAAAGAGATAATTCATCAGAGGACATAGAACTCTGGCATTAATTACCTCCAGTCATCTGAGTACAGCTTTGCCTGCAGGAAGAATTAATATGAATTCCTATAATGGTCTGTAAGTCTCTTTACTTGTAGCCCCTGGCTCCCTCCCCAAGGGCTTGCTGTCTCCCAGAAATAACTGAATTTTGTCCTAAAGTTAAATAATAAGTTACTGTTATTTCATAGACAACACATTGTTCTTTAATTCATAAGAATTATTAAGATTCATAGATGAATTATTATTAAGAATTGCAGAAAAACTCATTTGAATGTCTTAAGCAATTCAACATAAGAGTTGCAAATATTCTGTATTTCCTCATACCACAAAGCCAAGATCACTTTTAAGTATCATTTATCATAAAGAAACAAAGTTTGTATCATATCAAGGGTTTATTCCAACTTTTGCACTAGGCAAGATTCAACTTCTTGCCTCAGCAAAATTACAAATTCCATGACACATTAGTTTATGAATAGACAAAACTTGGAATACCAAGTCTGCAAATGTCAAGGGTCTACTCTATTGCAAATGCCAACATCTGAACATAATTCCAAGCAGTCATTTTCCTTGAAATTTAGTTAATACCTGTGTCTTCCTCCACAATGGGAGGAAGCAGCAGCCAATGAAAACTGGTAATTTATGTTGATGGCAAATCCTGCTATTGCTATGGACTCATTTTGTGAAGTTAAGGCTTTCCTTTACAAGACATTTATGACATGAAGACAAGATATTTATGAATGAAAAATGTAACAATTATGAAATTTTGATCAAAGGAGAGAGGTTCTGTCAACAAGCATATGGGGGGAAAATCTGAGACAAAAATGTATAGAAAGAGTCATGGAGTGGGGTAAGAGGTACTTTGGGGACTTGCAGTAAAAGGGGTTGCAGTGACCTTGGCTTATTTTTTAATAGGTGAAATAACACAAACAAATCCATGCAGACCATTATTTATTTCCCCAATAAATTCTATTATTCCAGGTTCTTCTTTTTCTTTAAATAAATCATTCAAGAGTTCTTCTGACCACTGCCAAGGGCAGACCCTGTAGTTATCTCTTGCAATCCAAGGAGGCCTGCCCACGTGGCAGGCAATACCGAGTTTCCCGTGAGTCAGAGATCTCGGTTGTGTTGTTGTGCAACTGGCTTTTGAAACTCAAGTAAAGATCCTTTCTCTTTGGGTGAAATTCCTCTTGGTGGATTGGACCTAGGCTGGTCTTTGGAGAGGCCAGCATTGGCAGCTGTACAATAGAGAGGCTGGCCCATCAAACACCTGACACATTGAACTACATACTAGGACCCCATCCAGGGTGCTCCTTTAAGTGCCTGACGCACCAATCTACAGAGTAGGACCCCAGCTAGGGGACCCCTCTATGTGCCTGACACGTGGAACAACAGAGAAGGACCCCAGCAAGGGAGCCATCTAAGTGCCCGAACGGGCGAGCTACAGAAAGACTGGCCAAAGAGGCCTTCTGATCCACAGCTACAAGAGGCTGGGGAAAAAAGACTCTGATGGGGCCATAACTCCTGCAATGGAGGCAGTCCATGTCCCTGCACACTTGGCACTGCCAGGGTCCCCACAATTCAAGCAGCTGTGCCACTTTCATGCTCAGCTCTCACGGGGGCAGAGCTGCCACAGCAAAATAAGTCTTGTGTCTGTGCCCCCAGGGTCACTTTGGAAGTGTCCAACTTGTTGCAACTCTGTAGACTGTGGCCTGCCAGGCTTCTCTGTCAGTGAGACGGGTTCTCCAGGCAAGAATACTGGAGCCTATTGGCCAAGACTGGTGGCCATGCCCTTCTAGAGCACATTTCCTGCTGCCCGAGCTGCCAGCGCCCCTGAGGACCTGGTGCTGCCAGAACCTCTGCAACTCAAGCAGCTGTACCACCTCTGCACCTGGCCCTCAGACGGGCAAACCCAAGTCCTCCAGGGCAGCCTCAGGAGCAAACCCCAGTGGACGGCCCACATGCAGAGGTGGGAAAAAAACCACAAGTGAAACCCAGGGGCGGTGTGGCTAAGGAAGAAGACCCAAAACCTTCCCACCAGCTGTACAAGCTTCTGATTAAATCCACATGATCAACTGGGCAGACTCTGCATCTATGGAATATATAGAAGGTCATTGAGAGCTCCCACAGAAGAAAGTGCACGAGTGCTGACAGCTGTGGACACTGGAGGCGAGGACACACAGGAGTGGGACCAGATTAGAATCTGAGCTGCCCCCACGGCGGGTCCAGAGGCCAGCACAGTGTTGGGCATCCTAGGGGGGCGAGGAGGACTGTGACTCCCAGCGAGGGAAAGGACTCTGACAGCAGAGGCTCAAGGAAAACATTATTATTCTTATGTTTTGACTTGTTCTGTAGATTCTTCTGTTTTTTCTTTTTTACCCCTTTTCCTCTCCTCTGTTGTAGTTGCCGATTTTATTGGCAGTTTGAAATCAAATTAAGCTTTTGAGCTTTTCTTGTTTTCTTCAGTAACATTTTTAATTGTTGTTATAAACCTCTGCCTCTACCATTGGGCTTTTACAGTTCTGTGAAGTTTTCTCTCTCTCTCTCTCTCTTTTTTCTGTTTTTTTAACTTTAATTTATTAAACCTATTATTATTTTTTCTACGTTTATTCCTTTGTTTGCTTTTCCTACTGTTTCCCCTTTCAGTTAATCTTTAATGCATGTAAATATTCTTTACCTGCCTCTATTTAACTTTGCATATCTATTCTTTCTTTCTTTTCTTCTCAACATTTTGTTAGTTTTATTTTCATTGCTTTATTCCCCAATTGGCACCTTGCTTTAGTTTTGTTTTCCAGTTTGTGCTTTAGTTAGTTTTGTTCTGGTAGATATAATTTTTGGTTTCCTCTGTTTGTGGGTCAATCTATTGTACTTAATTTTGCTGGACTGTTTTGAGTTTGCTTATGGGGGTATATGTATATGCATATATTCAGTCACATTATTGTTGCTATAAACCCCTGCCTCTACATCAGGCTTTTGCGGTTCTGTGGAGCTTTCCTTTTTTTTTTTTTTCTTTTTTCTTTCTTCTTCCATTTTTTCTTCTTTTTTTTCTCTTCTATTCTTTCTTTCCTTTCCTCTCAACATATTTGTTCATTTTGTTTTCATTACTTTATTCCCCACTTGGCACATTGCTTTAGCCTGTTTTCCAGTTTGTGCAGTAGTTACTTTTGTTCTTAACTGGTAGAAAAATTTTTGATTTGCTTTGTTCACTGGGTCAATCTACTGTACTTTATTTTTGTTGAACTGTTTTCAATTTGCTCATGAGGTGTATAAGTATATGTATATGTTTATATTCCATTATTTAATTATTATTTGCCCGATTTTGTAACTGCCATGTGTCTGGGGTTCATCTTTGGTTTCTCATTTTTGGATGTTTCTTTTAACCTCACTTAATGCCATAAAAAACCACTTGTGGATTCCTCGTTCCTGACCAGAGATAAAGCCCTGAGCCTTTGGAGTGGGAGAAGTGACTCCAAGACCCTAGACAACCAAAGAACTGACACTGCTGCTACTGCTGCTGCTAAGTCGCTTCAGTCGTGTCCGACTCTGTGCGACCCCAGAGACAGCAGCCCACCAGGCTCCCCCGTCCCTGGGATCCTCTAGGGGAGAACACAGGAGGGGGTTGTCATAGGGAGAATCAAATAGTGAGAGCTCACACAAGGGAAACCACTTGAATACAAAACCCAACATTACCCAGCCACCAGTAGTACCGTGTGGAGGACACCTCATCTAAACAACAAACAAAAACAATAATACAAGCCGACAGGATTACCACCTCACTTAGTCTTACCCATCAGAGGAAAGATAAACAAACAAACAAAAACTCAGCACAAACCTCACCCTATACAAAGCTTACACAAACTGCTAGACCAATCTTAGCTCGGTTAGTCAGTTCAGTCGCTCAGTCGTGTTCAACTCTTTGCGACACCATGAATTGCAGCATGACAGGCCTTCCTGTCCATCACCAACTCCCGGAGTTCACTCAAACTCATGCCCATCAAGTCGGTGATGCCATCGAGCCATCTCATCCTCTGTCGTCCCCTTCTCCTCCTGCCCCTGATCCCTTCCAGCATCAGGGTCTTTTCCAATGAGTCAACTCTTTGCATGAGGTGGCCAAAGTATTGGAGATTCAGCTTCAACATCAGTCCTTCCAATGAACACCCAGGACTGATCTCCTTTAGGATGGACTGGTTGGATCTCCTTGCAGTCCAAGGGACTCTCAAAAGTCTTCTCCAACACCACAGTTCAAAAGCATCAATTTTTTGGCACTCAGTTTTCTTCACAGTCCAACTCTCACATCCATACATGACTGCTGGAAAAACCATAGCCTTTACCAGACAGACCTTTGTTGACAAAGTAATGGCTCTGCTTTTTAATATGCTGTCTAGGTCGGTTGTAACTTTCCTTCCAAGTAGTAAGCGTCTTTTAATTTCATGGCTGCAGTTACCATCTACAGTGAATTTTGGAGCCCCCAAAAATAAAGTCTGACACTGTTTCCACTGTCTCCCCATCTATTTCCCATGAGGTGATAAGACCAGATGCCTTGATCTTAGTTTTCTGAATGTTGAGCTTTAAGCCGATTTTTTCACTCTCCTCTTTCACTTTCATCAAGAGGCTCTTTAGTTCTTCTTCACTTTCTGCCATAAGGGTGGTGTCATCTGCATATCTGAGGTTATTGATATTTCTCATGGCAATCTTAATTGCAGTGTGTGCTTCTTCCAGTCCAGAGTTTCTCATGATGTACTCTGCATATAAGTTAAATAAGCAGGGTGACAATATACAGCCTTGACATATTCCTTTTCCTATTTGGATCCAGTCTGTTGTTTCATGTTCAGTTCTAACTGTTGCTTCCTGACCTGCATACAGGTACCTCAAGAGGAAGGTCAGGTGGTCTGGTATTCCCATCTCCTTCAGAATTTTCCACAGTTTATTGTGATCCACACAGTCGAAGGTTTTGGCATAGTCAATAAAGCAGAAATAGAGGTTTTTCTGGAACTCTCTTGCTTTTTCGATGATCCAGCACATGTTGGCAATTTGATCTCTGGTTCCTCTGCCTTTTCTAAAACCAGCTTGAACATCTGGAAGCTCTCAGTTCACGTATTGCTGAAGCCTGGCTTCGAGAATTTTGAGCATTACGTTACTAGCATGTGAGATGAGTGCAATTGTGCGGTAGTTTGAGCATTCTTTGGGATTGCCTTTCTTAGGGATTGGAATGAAAATGGACCTTTTCCAGTCCTGTGGCCACTACTGAGTTTTCCAAATTTGCTGGCATATTGAGTGTAGCACTTTCACATCATCATCTTTCAGGATTTGAAATAGCTCAACTGGAATTCCATCACATCCACTAGCTTTGTTCATGGTGATGCTTCCTAAGGCCCACTTGCCTTCACATTCCAGGATGTCTGGCTCTAGTGAGTAATCACACCATTGTGATTATCTGGGTCATGAAGATTTTTTTGTACAGTTCTGTGTATTCTTGCCACCTCTTCTTAATATCTTCTGCTTCTGTTAGGTCCATACCATTTCTGTCCTTTATTGAGCCCATTTTTACTTGAAATGTTCCCTTGGTATCTCTAATTTTCTTGAAGAGTTCTCTAGACTTTTCCGTTCTATTGTTTTCCTCTATTTCTTTGCATTGATTGCTGAGAAAGGCTTTCTTATCTCTCCTTGCTATTCTTTGGAACTCTGCATTCAAATGGGAATATCTTTCCTTTTCTCTTTTGCTTTTTGCTTCTCTTCTTTTCACAGCTATTTGTAAGGCCTCCTCAGACAACCATTTTGCCTTTTGCATGTCTTTTCCATGGGGATGGTCTTGATCCCTGTCTCCTATACAGTGTTACAAATCTCCGTCCATAGTTCATCAGGCTCTCTGTCTATCAGATCTAGTCCCTTAAATCTATTTCTCACTTCCACTGTATATTCATAAAGGGTTTGATTTGGGTCATACCTGATTGGTCTAGTGGTTATCCCTACTCTCTTCAGTTTAAGTCCGAATTTGGCAAATAGGAGTTCATGATCTGAGCCACAGTCAGCTCCTGGTCTTGTTTTTGCTGACTGTTTAGAGCTTCTCCATCTTTGGCTGCAAAGAATATAATCAATCTGATTTCGGTGTTGACCATCTGGTGATGTCCATGTGTAGAGTCTTCTCTTGTGTTGTTGGAAGAGGGTGTTTGCTATGACCAGTGCATTCTCTTGGCAAAACTCTATGAGCTTTACCCTGCTTCATTCCATACTCCAAGGCCAAATTTGCCTGTTACTCCAGGTGTTTCTTGACTTCCTACTTTTGCATTCCAGTCCCCTATAATGCAAAGGACATCGTTTTTGGGTGTTAGTTCTAAAAGTTCTTGTAGGTCTTCATAGAACCATTCAACTTTGGCTTCTTCAGAGTTACAGGTTGGGGCATAGGCTTGGATTACCGTGATATTGAATGGTTTGCCTTGCAAACGAACAGAGATCATTCTGTCATTTTTGAGGTTGCATCCAAGTACTGCATTTCAGACTCTTTTGTTGACTATGATGGCTACTCCATTTCTTCTAAGGAATTCCTGCCCACAGTAGTAGATATAATGGTCATTTGAGTTAAATTCGCCCATTCCAGTCCATTTTAGTTTGCTGATTCCTAGAATGTCGACATTCACTCTTGCCGTCTCCTGTTTGCCCACTTCCAATTTACCTTGATTCGTGCACCTAACACTCCAGGTTCATATGCAATATTGCTCTTTACAGCATCGGACCTTGCTTCTCTCACCAGTCCCATCCCCAACTGGGTATTATTTTTGCTTTGGCTCCATCCCTTCACTCTTTCTGGAGTTATTTCTCCACTGATCTCCAGTAGCATATTGGGCACCTACCGACCTGGGGAGTTTCTCTTTCAGTATCCCATCATTTTGCCTTCTCATACTGTTCATGGATTGGAGGGCAGAAGCCAAAAGGAATAAAGAATTCAACCTTGAAACTTGGGAAAAATAAACTCAAATCAATAAGTTAAAAATAATAATGAAAAGGCCGAAAAATACTACACAAATGAAGGAACAACCTAGAAACACAGATGTCCAAATAAATGAAGAGGAAATAGGCAAGCTACCTGAAAAAGAATTGAGAATAGTGATATAAAGATGATCAAAAATCTTGAAAGCAAAATGGAGAAAATGCAAGACAGTTAACAAAGATCTAGAAGAATTAAAGAATAAACATACAGAGACAAAAACACAATTACTGAAATTAAAAATACTCTAGAAGGAATCAATAGAGAATATAAATATCTGAAGCAGAAGAATGAATCAGTGAGCTGGAAGATAAAATGGTGGAAATAACTTCTGAAGAGCAGAATAAAGTAAAAAGAATGAAAACAACTGAGGATTGTCTCAGAGACCTCTGGGACAATATCAAACACACCAACATTCAAATTACAGGGATCCCAGAAGAAGAGGAAAAGAAAGAGTATGAGAAAATTTTTGAAGAGATTATAGTTGAAAATTTCCCCAACATAGAAAAAGAAATAGTCAATCAAGTCCAAGAAGCACAAAGAGTCCCATACAGGAAAAACCCAAGGAGAAACAGTCCAAAACACATACTAATCAACTTAACAAATATTAAACACAAACAAAGAATATTAAAAGCAGCAAGGGAGAAGCAACAAGTAGCATGCAATGGAAACCCCATATGCTTAGCAGCTGATCTTTCAGCAGAAACTCTGCAGACCAGAAGGGAATGCCAGGATATATCTGAAGTATTGAAAGGGAAAAAATATACAACCAAGATTACACTACCTGACAAGGATCTCATTCAAAATTGATGGAGAAATAGACAGCTTTTCAGACAAGCAAAAGTTAAGAGGATTCAGTAGCACCAAACCAGCTTTACAGCAAATGTTAAAGGGGCTTATATAGTCAAGAAATACAAGATTGAAAAAAGAGCTACAAAATCAACCCCAAACAAGAAAATGGCAATAGGAATATGTATGTCAATAATTAGTTTAAATGTAAATGGATTAAGTGCTCCAGCCAAACAACAAAAACTGGTTGAGTGGATACAAAAACAAGACCCATGTATATGCTGTCTACAAGAAAACCACTTCAGACCTAAAGACATATATAAACTGAAAGTGAGAGGATGGAAAAATATATTCCATGCAAATGGGAAGCAAAAGAAAGCTGGAGTAGTAATCCTCATATTAGACAAAATAGACCTTAAAATAAAGAAGATTGAAAGAGATAGGGAAGGACAATACATAATGATCAAGGGGTCAATCCAAGAGAAAGACATAACAACTGTAAATATCTATGCACCCAACATAGGAGCACCTCAATATATAAGAAAAACACTAACAGACATAAAAGGAGAACTTGACAGTAACACAATAATAGTAGGAGACTTTAGCACCCCACTCACACAAATGGACAAATAATCAAAACAGAAAATTAGTAAGGAAACACAAGTCTTAAATGATACATCAGATGAAATGGATCTCATTGATATCTTCAGGACATTCCATCCAAATGCAGAAGATTACACCTTCTTCTCAAGTGCACATGGAACATTCTCCAGGATAGACCACATCTTGTGTCACAAATCAAATCTCAGTAAATTTAAGAAAATTGAAATCATATCAAGCATCTTCTCTGACCACAACACTATGAGACTAAATATCAATTACAAGAAAAAAAAAAAACTGTAAGAAACACAAACACATGGAGATTAAACAATACTTTTCTAAATAACCAACAGGTTGCCAAAGAAGTCAAAAGGAAATCAAAATGTTTCTAGAAAGAAATGACAATGACGCATGACAACTCAAAACCTATGGGATGCAGTGAAAGCAGTTCTAAGAGGGAAGTTTATAGTAATAAAATCCTACCTCAAGTAAAATGGAAAACACCAAATAGACAACCTAACTTTACACCTAAAACAACTGAAAGAAGAAGAACAAAAAATCCCCAAAATTAGTAGAAGGGAAGAAATCATAAAGATCTCAACAGAAATAAATGAAAAAGAAATGAAATAAATAATAGTAAAGTTTAATAAAACTAAAAGCTGGTTCTTTGAGAAGATAAATAAAATTGACAAGACTTTAGCCAGGTTCATCAAGAAAAAAAGAGAGAAAGATCAAATCAACACAATTAGAAATGAAAAAGGAGAGGTTATAAGAGACAATGCAAAATACAAAGAGTTAGAAGAGACTAAGATAAACAACTATATGGCAATAACTTGGATATCCTGGAAGAAATGGGCATATTCTTAGAAAAGTTCAATCTTCCAAGACTGAATCAGGAAGGAATAGAAATTATGAACAGCCCAATTGCAAGCACTGAAATTGAAGCTGTGATTTAAAAAAATCTCCCTAAAAACAAAAGTCCAGGACCAGATGGCTTCATAGGAGAATTCTATCAAACATTTAGAGAAGAGAAAATGCCTCTCCTTCTAAAACTCTTTCAAAAAATTTCAAAGGAAAGAACACTTCCAAATTCATTCTACGAGGCCACCTTTACCCTGATACCAAAACCAGACAAAGACAAGACAAAAAAAAAGAAAACTACAGGCCAATATCACTGATGAACATAGATGCAAAAATTCTCAACAAAATTTTAGCAAACAGAATTCAGCAACACATCAAAAAGCTCATACACTGTGATCAAGTTGGGTTTACTCTAGGAATGCAAGCATTCTTCAGTATACACAAATAAATCAATGTGATATACCATATTAAGAAATTGAAAGATAAAAACCATATGATAATCTCAATAGATGCAGAAAAAGTCTTTGACAAAATTCATCAACAATTTATGATTAAAACTCTTCAAAATATGGTCACAGAAGGAACTGACCTAAACATAGTAAAGGTCATATATGATAAGCCTACAGCAAACATTATTCTCAGTGGTGAAAAACTGAAAGCATTCCCCTAAGATCAGGAACAAGAAAAGGATGTCCACCTTCACCAATATTATTCAACATAGTTCTGGAAGTCTTAGCTACAGCAATCAGGGAAGAAAATAAATAAAAGGAATCCAGATTGGAAAAGAAGAAATAAAACTCTCACTGTTTGCAGATGACATGATACTGTACATAGAAAACCTTAAAGATAGTATCAGAAAATTACTAGAGCTAATCAGTGAATTTAGCAAAGTTGCAGGATACAAAATCAATACACAGAAATCTATATATTATTAGCATTTCTATATACTAACAATGAAATATCTGAAAGAGAAATTAAGGAATCAATCCCATTCACCATTGCAACAAAAATAGTTAAATATCTAGGAAAAAACTTAGCTAAGGAGACAAAAGAACTGTACCCAGAAAATTATAAGACACTAATGAAAGAAATTAAAGACAACATAAACAGATGGAGAGATATTCCATGTTCCTGGGTAGGAAGAATCAATATTGTGAAAAATAGTACACTATCAAATGCAATCTACAGATTCAATGAGATCCTTATCAAATTACCAATGACATTTTTCACAGAACTAGAACAAAAAAATTCACAATTCATATGGAAACACAAAAGACTCTTAACAGCCAAAGCAGTCTTGAGAAAGAAGAATGGAGCTGGAGGAATCCACCTTCCTGACTTCAGATTATACTCCAAAGCTATGGTCATCAAGACAGTATAGTACTGGCACAAAAACAGAAATATAGACTAGTAGAATAATATAGAAAGCCCAGAAATAAACCCATGCACATATGGGTACCTTATTTTTGACAAAGCAGGCAAGAATATACAATGGGGCAAAGACAGCCTCTTCAATAAATGGTGCTGGGAAAACTGGACAGCTACATGTGAAAGAATGAAATTATAACAGTTCCTAGCACTATACACAAAGATAAACTCAAAATGGATTAATGACCTAAATGTAAGACCAAACACTATAAAACTCATAGAGGAAAACAGAAAGAACACTCAGTGACATAAATCAAAGCAAGATCCTCTATGACCCCCCTTCTAATGTAAAATAAATAAAAACAAAAGTGAACAAGTGGGACCTGATTAAACTTAAAAGTTTTTGCACAGCAAAGAAAACTTTAAGCAAGGTGAGAAGACAACCCTCAGAATGGGAGAAAATAATAGCAAAGGAAAAAACTGACAAATGTTAATTTCCAGAATATACAAGCAGCTCATACAACTCAATGCCAGAAAAACAAACAACACAATCAAAAAGTGGCAAAAATACTTCAACAGACATTTATCCAAAGAAGTCATACAGTTGGCTAACAAATATATGAAAAGATGCTCAACACTGCTCATTATTAGAGAAATGTAAATCAAAACCACATGAGATATCACCTCACAAAGGTCAGAATGGCTATCATCAAAAAGTCTACAAACAATAAATGCTGGAGAGGATGTGGAGAAAAGGGAATGATCTTGCACTGTTGGTGGGAATGTAAATTGATATAGCCACTATGGAAGACAATCTGGAGATTCCTTAAAAAACTAGGACTAAAACCACCACATGACCCAGCAATCCCACTCCTAGGCATATACACTGAGGAGACCAAAAGTGAAAGAGACACATGTATCCCATTGTTCAATGCAGCACTGTTTACAATGGCTAGAACATGGAAGCAACCTAGATGTCCATCGACAGATGAATGGATAAAAGTTGTGATCCATATACACTCAGCCATAAAAAGGAACACAGTTGAGTCAGTTCTGATGAGGTGGATGAACCTAAAACCTGTTATACTGAGTGAGGTGAGTCAGAAAGAGAAAGATAAATATCATATTCTAATGCATATATGCAGAATCTAGGGAAAATGGTACTGAAGAATTTATTTTAAGGGCAGCAATGGAGAAACAGACATAGAGAATAGACTTATGGACATGGGGAGAAGGGAAGAGAGGGTGAGATGTATGGAAAGAGAGACTTACATTACCAGATGTAAAATAGATAGCCAACAGGAATTTGCTGTATCCTCAGGAAAGTCAAACAGGGGCTCTGTATCAATCTAGAAGGGTGGGATGGGGTGGGAGATGGGAGGGAGGTACAAAAGGGAGGGGATATATCTGTACCTATGGCTGATTCATGTTAAAGTTTAACAGAAGACAACAAAATTCTGTAAAGAATTATCCTTCAATAAAAAATAAATTAAAAAAAAGAAAAAAATTATTCAAATTACATAAGTGACCCAGAGTGGGCAAAACATTGTGTTCAAGTCCTTCAGCTCTAACCTTCATCAGCTCACTTCTACATTCTCCACAGATAACCGTGCTCAGAGAGCATTAATGGATTTCAGCTGGACCACTGGCAAGTTTTTTGTTCCTTGATGATTCCATCATTAACATAGCACATAGACCAAGCCCTCAAATTCCATAATCACTCGGTAATATATTTGACTCAGCTCTTCTTCTAATAAGAATGCAATAGACACTGCATAACATCAATATTTATATAAGATTTACATAACATATAAATATATAAATTGAGTTTATATAACAAATTTCATATAATATTTATATTAATATTATTACATATTATCTCTGTTCTATAATTCTTAATTATTATCTCCACTGAAATATAAGAAAAGTAAAACTTTAATAATTACTTAGGGTTTATCACTGTCACATAGCAACAGCTGAGAATTAAATGGCTGTCCATCTGATTTCAGAGTCAATTTACTTAATTATTCTATGTTACTCTCTCTTGTGAAACTGGTTTGAAGTGATATGTCCCCAAGAGACTGGTTTATACAGTATGTTAGGAAAAACAGTTGAAGTTTTGGTGCTGGAAAAGCAGAGAATCTCCATTCCATTATCGAACTGAACTGAAGAGCAGACACTTCTCCCTCTGCTTGATTGGTTTTTTCCTCCATTTTATGAATTTTGCTTACCATCTACTCTTCTGTGGAAACCTCATTCATTTGTTCCACAATTTTATATTAAATCATTTTTTTTTTGTATTGGGGAATTTTTAGGCATTGGTCATGCCTAACAGCGAGTAACTGTGTGAGGTCACTATCCTGCCCTCACAGAGATTTCAATTTAGAAAGATTAAACAGAAGGGGAAGAAATAGTAAAACATATATGTATGCATACATATTTGCATGTGTATGTATTTAAATTATTTAATAAAACTATATTTGATTAATAATTTTGTGAATGTCTTTTATAATCCAAATGTTGGCACTACAGAATTTCTTCAGAGACTCCATCTCAGTGGCAATGCTGTTTACAATGCCCTGTTCTATGCTCAGATTATTGCCATGCCCATATTAAGAAACATTATTACATGGAAAAAATTTAAAATCACAGTAGCAATCTAGCATATTTTGTATAAGAAGAATTTAAATACATAAATGAAATATATACATAATAATGTGCTTATTACACAAAATGAAACATTAAAAGAAAATAGTTAAACAAAATTGTTAAGAATAGGCAGCAGAAAGAATGAGCTTAAGGGTTCTTTGAACATACATTTTTAACATAGCTTTGCTACTGAATTACAAAAATGTTTTAGCTGTTTAAAATGTAAATTGTATGCAAAGCAAAAAAAAAATGAACACAGATTTAAAAAGGAATATTTTTGCATTAAATTATTTTATTATAATAACTATATGGAGGAAAGGATTGCTTTTGGTGATCTAAAACATAAGCTACATTTATGACAAGTTAGTGATATACACACTAAGGGACAAAAGAACAGTAATATTAAATCACACTGTATATTCTATAGTCATTATTATTAGAATGACTGTTATCATTGCTTTGATTTTTTTTTTTATAGTGTATGGTACCAGTGGTAAAGAATCCTCCTGCCAATGCAGGAGATCTGAGTCAAATCCCTGATAAGGAAGAGTCCCTTGGAGAAGGAAACAGCAAGCCACTCCAGTATTCTTGCCTATGAAATCCCATGGACAGAGGATCTGGGCTGTCCATGGGGTCACAAAGAGTTAGACATGGCTTAGTGACTGAATAACAACAAGCAAATTAGTGACTGTGTTAATGTTATCAATATAGAGAGAAGAGCTACAAGTATAACACTAAAGAACTTATGCCAAATCTCCCCAGCTTAATTGGAATTTTTATTACTAATTTGAGAGTTTCTGAAATTATCTAGTTTGTACTCACAGAAAAGGCCTGGAAGCCATGACACCCAAATGGGAGAGCAATAACAATCCTGAAGCCCACCTTCCTTTTTCTAATCCTATTTCTCCGCTGAGGGGAGCCAGCTAGTCAGAGATGCAACTCTGGTATGGATAGAGCACAGGGAGGATCTGCAGGGCCCCAAAAGGATCATCTCAGGCTAAACTACATAACGAGACTCACCAGGTTATAACAGGCCAACCGTGACACCAGCCTGCTAGTGGGGTAGGAAATGGGATCAGTGCTCACCTGCAGGGTACCCTGGGCTTTGGTCTTGAATGGGAGTCTGCAGGTGCACTTAAGACAGTTCAGGTGCAAGGAGATAATTACACATGGAAGGGCTCCACAGACATAGATCCCATAGTTTCCCTGGAAAGGTTTATTCCCAAGAGTGACAGTAGCCAGGGAAGCAATTGACACAGCTTCCTATCATATACTCAGTATTCTCTGAGGCCAGATGCAATGTGCTGACGAAACGTAATTTTTACTATAAGCAATGTCCCTCAGTAACTTACCTTCTTTATCTGTTTTCAGGGAAACACAGTAAAGAAATTAACCAAAGGTGAAATTCTCATGCAGCATGGGAAAGGGTTTTATGAACATTTTGCCCACAGAAGTATTCAAATATTAATGCTGTGTAAAAAGTAGAATAGAATAATAATGGTTTGTTTATTGTTTTGTACTTTAAAAGTTAGTAATTAAAAGGAAAAGAAAAAGTCTTTATCCATGGAATCCAAATAGCACCAGCTATTAAGAATGACAACTACAAATGCACGCAATTCAGATTATAGCTTGGGTGGTAGAAGTTTCCCATTCTTAAGGAGAATTTGTTCAAGGCAAAGATTGCCGATGGGAGCTAAAATCATCAAGTGAAAGAGGATGGGGGAGTGGACACTTGCAGAATCGCTGAAGGCAGTCATTGAGAGGACATGACTGCTGGACCCCAGCAATCAGAGGCTCCTCACCCCTCCTCTGTCCTTGGAATGTGTGCTCTGCCCACTGTTGCCACTGCTGGAGCTGTTTCAAAGACACAACCTAGAGAGAGTAATGTTTAGTTGAGACCATCTGAACATGACTGAAGCCTGTCAAGTACTCTATATCAACTTGAAGATTCTGGCAAGCAGGCGTAGGGCCTACTCATCTTGAAGCACAAAGATAAGCCTCATAAGTAAGTTCTCTGCTTATGAAACCTGCCACCTACTCATCTGGAGAGTCTGCCTCTTCCTTAGGTCTTTGCTTGTTCTCTGTGTATAACGGCCAGTTTCAACTCTCACTCGGGAAGCTCCCAAAGTTAGAAACCAACATCAGTGCATGAAAATCACCCATAGATAACTTGATGTTCACAAGGACTTGCTCCTTTACAATGCAGGAGTTTGTGTGTCCCTGTTAAAACCCAGTGGTCAAGTCAGCCTCAAGTTCATTGCCCCTTATCCTTAGGAAGGAAAATCGTGTATATTCAGTGTGTTTGGGGAAGGACGTTAAGCTCCCGTGGTTCCGTCCTTGCTTCTCCACCTTTGAGAGATTTGATTCCAGGTAGGGAGCACCATTCCATTTTCCTTGGGGTCATGTCCTCACAGAATAACTTTAGGGAAGGCTGTCCTGTGGGGTTTTAGCAAAGTGCTTGATGAGATAGACCAATTGAATTTGTAATACAACATTAACATAAAACTGGGCAATATATTTGTCCCAAGTGTTTCAAAGAAAGGTTAGTCATTTTTATTAAACCTCTCCATTTGTTACCACAAATTAACTCCCACTCTCTGCAGTCTGTGTTGTATTAACTGTATGGATTATGCTCACTGCCCCTTACTGAGCTAACTTCCAGCAGGGTTCAGCCAACAGTGAGTTTTGCAGAAAATCAGAGAAAGGCAGAAGAATGAGGTGGAGTATTTATGTTCCTGGAACCCTCCAAGGTATTGCTTTGGGGTGATTTCCTACTTCTATCAAGGTCAGAAAAATGCAAAACACCGGAATTCACATATGGATATTTGCTAGTTTGGCTGTTGATACAGCTTATGGAATTTGGATAAATTCAACTATATGTGATTCCTTTTAGTAAAGACAATTGTAGTGTGTTTAGAATCATATATACTGTATTATTGAACATATTTTCTAAAGAAGAGATGCCATTCTGACTAAACAACAATGAAAACTGACTCCTATGCTTACAATTATGCCATTCTGATGTTTAGGCAAGTTCTTTTGGTTTTGATTTTTTGTTTTGAAACATACATTTTCTAATTACATATTATTATATTTTTCAAGTTTTAAAAGCAAAGCTTTGATATAAACCACTTAGGAAATAAAATTAAATTTTAAAATGTTGTCAAAATCCCACCATTATTGTCACTAACAAAATTTTTATTTTATTTTATTTGCTTGTGCATGTTTTACATAGCTGCAAGACTTCCAAATATTTTATTGTATATTTTTATTTTATCATGATAGAATTCATTTTGCAAGTCAGTTGTAAACACTGTCCAATAACAATATTTAGAATATATGTTATAATTTACTTTTGACATTTTTCTTATTTTTGATATATTGTTAGCATACCTAGCCCTTCAATAAGTACTTTTCTATATCAGTTTTGTTTTATATTTATAATCACTACTACTGATAGAGTACAAATAGTATTTATTAACTAGGATAAATTAATAAATAGAGCTCAGTCATCCAGAAATACTGTACAAATGAGAACTTTTGAAATCAATAATCATAAAGCCAAGCTGGAATGGGAAGTGCATGGGGGGCAAAGACTCAGTGTGAGATGGTCCAGTTGAGGCTGTGGGAAGTCATAGCTGGGAGCAGCCCTCTCAGGATGGGCTCATTTCAAAGAATGCACTCATGTCACTGATGGTCACCCTTCCTGATGCCTCTATGTGCCTTGGTTAAGTCTATGAACTGTAGATTAGAAAACGGGCATGTCAGATTATTTCAGGTTCTCTTCTTTTTAAATTTGAACCATATCTGAACACCATCCTCTTACAAATCATAAACACTTACAGTCTTGCTGCCATACTAAGATGGATCAGGGGTTAAGAACTGGCCTTTAGGCTATGTTGGCAAATTGTTAACAGCCTGCAGCTCATTCTTGGTGCAAATACTGGCACCTCCTGAACACTTTCATGGGTCTGTGGCTGACCACTGAGATGGAGTGTGAGGCAGGGCTGTGGGTGCCTGGAGATAAAAACCAAGAACCATGACTGTATTGACTAGGAGAAAAGTGCATCTGGAAGACTCGTGGGATCGCAGAGGAGCCATGAATATGGGTAGAAAAGTGGGAGTGAGTGCAGATGCTAAACTGCAGATCTAGGCCATGAAAAGTGGAACAAGAAAAGAGGCAAGGCTTACGGAGAGTGACAATGTGGCAACTGGATGAGGGAATGAATGAACGATGGATGATGCTCAGGGCCAGTCATTTAGGACTGTGTGTGTGAACTCTGAAGGTACTTACTTCTGTCATTTGAGACTTGGGTGTGGTCCTGAAGGGCAGGACATTGACTTCAGGTGGGGACAGTTTCAAGGAATGCTCTGTGAGTGGAATTCCCCCTTCCCTCCCACCCTCATATTATGCACCTAATCATGCACCTACCTGCTTAGTGTTTGGGTCTCAAGTGCTTCTACATGACTGAAAAATGCTCCAAAGCAGCAGCTGAAAAGATGGAAGAAAAAGTGGAAGTTCCAGTATTATTAACCTTTTGAGGCCGATGTAATCCAGAATCCATCCTGTGTCCCCTCTAATTCCTGAGTCTGGGATTCTTTTCCCAGTAAGGAAATACAACTATCTTTCCTATTTATGACTCCAAAACTGAAGAAAAAAAGATTAATGGTCTGTAAATCCAAGCATTTTCAGGGCCAAGTCATAAAAATAAAAGATATTTGCATTTGCTGACATTTCTTCTCATATAGAAATGTTAAACATTCAATCACAAAACACTTGGAATCATTTGTGTTGCCTAAATGTCGCACTCTGTGAATGCACCTCCCCAAAACCTTGCCTTCTTTGCCATTTAGAAATGAAATGTTTTCTCTCCTCGCTGTTATAACTATAAGAGATGTCGAGTGTTTTGAGATGTTTGGTGATTTAAAATCAAATTTTCTCATGCTAATTACCCTTCATCATTCTTTCACTCTGTTCCAGATATGCAAAAGTAGGCTTTTAGATGGAGGTTTTTGAAGTTTTGTTTTTGGTGTGGAGAATTTAACTCTACAGCAAATTCACCTTGGAAGGTCTGTGCATTTGTAGGTGGTGATACAGGTGATACGTGTTTCTCATCCATCCATCCATCGCTGCCTTCTCGCTCAGAGCACTCACTCCCTGTCATCGCTGCTTAGAGCTGATACACCCCTGCCAGGAGCGCTGAAGGTAATCAGCATGAGCTTCATTTAGGGTTCATAGGAGAGTTTCCAACCTAAAGTCCTTGGTTCAGATGCACCCAAATGGCATTCCATCCTGGACAGCCTAAATCTGGATGCCCCCGGCATCCTGATAGGATAGCCAGGGCATGTATGGAGCACTAATGAACTAATACAGTCATTAGTGTTGTATAGGCAGTGTCTCTTACCTGCCCGGGCACTAAACTAAGAGAACAGGTCCCTCTTCACACGAAGATTTTATGAAGAATAAACTGAACTGGAAAAAGTTCTCAAAATACAGATTGTGAAAAATTTAAAATGGAGACAAAAAAGAACTATGGTACTCTGAAGTGGCAATACCCATTCTCTTTATCCTCCATAGGTCCACGTCATAATTAGGTAATATAGTTGTGCATTCCATTCACCATAGTGTGTGCTCAGCAAATCTTTATCTATCAATTGATGGAAGGTAATGGAAATACTGAGGCTCCCTCAATGGCTCAGTGGGTATAGAATCTGGCTGTGATACCGAAGACACAGGTTCAACTCCTAGGTTGGGGAGATCCCCTGGAGAAGGAAATGGTAACTTACTCCAGCATCCTTGCTTGAAAAATCCAATGGACAGAGGAGCCTGGAGAGCTAAAGTCCAAAGTGTTACAAATATTCAGACACGACTGAGAGACTGAGCAGAGAGCAGAAAGAATGGAAATATTACCCTGAAGTGCAATTTGAAAATTTCCTCAAGATCTTTTGGATCAATAACAGTTGTCTGAGAACATTAAGAAAAACGGAACAATCATTTTTTTTTTTTTTAACTGAGATATAGTTGATTTACAATACTGTGTTTCAGACATACAAAAAATGATTCAATTATATATGTATATATACATATTTTTCAGATTATATTCCCTTAATGGTTATTATAGAGTTCCCTGTGCTATGCAGTAAGTCCTTATTGCATATCTACTTTATGTATAGTAGTTTATATCTGTTAATCCCATACTCCCAATAATAATCATGCTGGATCAGAGTCATTTGTCAGACTGACCAGAAGTGGACCAGAAATGGTTGCCTGGCCTAAGCTTGAGTGCTCCCCTCCTGATCGCCCCCTCGTCCCTCATCTGCTCCAGTCACCACAAGGACAATGGTTCTGTAGCTCACACTTTTTGCACCTGTGACAATACATAGAACTACTTGCTTGTTTACAACACATTTAACCATTTGTTTTCAGCCAGATTTCTGAAAAGCGAAAAGTGGTTTTGATTTTATTGATCAAGCTTTCTCATTGTGCCCAGAAAGGCTTTTGCTTTTTTTTTTTTTTAAACTTCAACTCACGTTATATAATGAAATGTTTACTTTTAATATCAAAAATCTTTTTTTTCTTAAGTTATATCTCTGATTTAGCAATATATGATGTATCACAGTCTACTTACATATAAGATGGCACTATTGTACAGATAGTTTAAGAAACTAATTTTTATCATCCCCTAGCAATTTCCCAGTTGCATTATGTATTTCAGCTTATATCCGCAATGTGCTTAATATTGTAATTCCAAGTGGGATAATCTTTTTTTTTTTTCTGGATGATTTATGCAGCTTTAGGTGTTGACTTTTCTAGTTGCTACTCAATTTGAGTGAGGGAGGTCTTTTTTACACTAGGTACTCTATAAAACACCTACACTGCCATCTGCAAAATTGGCCCATCATTTCTCTTTCTTCTCTCTCTCTCAACCAGGGAGTTTGACTGATTACATTAGATGTGTCTGCCATAGATTTCATTAGGAAATTTCAAAGTCCTATAAAGTGTAGAGAGTTTTCTAGGGTATCAATCCAACCTCCTCTTCCAGAATCAGAACGCCTTTGCTAAGATAGTTACCTTGTATGTCTCACTATCAAATATTTCCTAGTTTGCAGTGGACTTTCCTACAAGAACATTGGTGTGTCATGCAAGTCTTTCAGCAAATAGGTGTAGATTTCTTAAGTAAAGAATAGGAACACTGTAACTTTGATAGAATCTGTGATTCTTGGTAATCAAGTCTAAGCTAAATAGTTGAATTGTCAAAAATATAATTAAATAGTACCCAGGTGTTGTGCTGAAGAATCAGACTTCAAACATTCTGTATTCCTAAGAGCTATTTGCTAGAACTATGTAGCTGAAACAAGTTATTTGATGAAAGATGGTAAGAGAAGTAAACATCGAAGATATTTCAAAGTGCAGGAAATTGTAGCTCAATTATGATTATCATAATTTCAAAATCCACAAGAGAAAATCACAACATATGGATATAATCATACGTTTTAACTGGTAGAAGCTGTAGAATTATTCTTCCTAAATATTTGTACCTAAGAATCACCTGGAAACCTCATGCAGATTTCCAGGCAATATATCAAAGATTTCAACACAGTAAGCTTGACTGTTTGCATTTTAACAGTGATTGCAAGTGACTCTCCCTCTGGTAGGTTGTCCAATGACTGCACGTTGAGGACTCTGTTCCACAGTACTTCATACACGTACAAATGTTAATAATCTGGGCTCATGATTTTTGGCCTTGTAAGCTAGTATAGGGCTTCCCATGCGGCTCAGTGGTAAAGAATCTGCCTCCCAATGCAGGAGACACAAGTTCAACCCCTGGATCTGGAAGATCCCCTGGATTAGGGAATGGCAACCCACTCCAATATTTTTGCTGGGAAATCCCATGGACAGGGGGGGTCTGGCAGGCTACAGTCCATGGTGTCACAAAAGAGTAGTACACAACTTAGCAACTAAACAGCAATAGCAAGATAAGATAGCAAATTAGGGCTTTGCTTTCTCAACCTTAGTGACCGATTTAAGTTCCTGCCCACTGCCTACGAATCGTAAAGCTAGCTTGTGCATTCTTCAACAAGGCGCCCACCTTAGACCACCTGCCTTGGGTCTCCATGCCACTGAAGAATTCCCACCCCATCCTCTTTTGGTTTACTAGCTTGATTCCCTGATTCTCGTAACAGGCACACAATACATGAACTACTACATTAATAAATTCAGGTCTTCTGAAAACACAGACTCTTAAGACTTCTAAAAGTAAAACAAACTAAAAAAAAAGTTTCTAGGAAATTGGAAAATGTATGAAGTCAGGAGTCTAGTAACGTAATACAGATGTAGACACAGATAGGTATAGAGTATTAGTCTGTGGATTGTCAAACAGAATGCCATAGATTGTGTGGCTTAAACAACAGCAGTTTATTTTTTCACAGTTCTAGAGAAGTAATCTGAGATCAATGTGTCATCAGGGTTAGACTCTGGGGGAATCTCTAGCTTGTAAACAGTGCTTGTGCCCTTGTCCTCACAAGGAGGCATTTCCTCTGCATTTATGCAGAGAAAGCAAGATTCTAGCATTTCTTCCTCTTCTTATAATGACACCAGTCCTACCAGATAAGGACCCCATACTTATGATCTCATTTACCCTTCATTTCCTCCTTAAAGGACCTGTCATCAAATCTAATCACATTGGGAGCTAAGGCTGTGATGTGAATTTTGGAGATCTGTAACATAGATGTACCCATAGAAGAAGATGCAGGTTTGTACACTTTATATTTTAGACAGAATGTTCACATATTTTAGTTTGATGTAGTTTTGTGATATTGCATGTCTCTTCTGTTGATACTGTTTTATGTTAGGTGTTTCTGTTTCTTACATCTTTCCCAGGAGATGAAATAGAGCAGGACCACATGGTCCTTCCCCCCGCCCCCCACCCCACCGTCCCACCACCCTCCACTAAACCATGTCATGTCTTCAGTCTGTCTTTTGTCTGTAGACAAACTTTAGTCAAAGAATAAGTTTAATCAGAAGAGTGAGAAAATGCAAAACAAAGGAAAAGAGTCCAACAAGACTAAGTAATAACAGTTCAGTGATTAAGAACAGTAAAGGAGTTTCAGTTCCTTCTCAAGGGATATAGAGAATATTCTGGGCCATTTCCCGTGAGCTGACTTACAGACACTGACACCTCCATCAAGTGGAGGAGTAGGTACACAATGACCAGGCTGTAGCCGAGACAGAAGCTGCCACAGCTCCAAGAACGGGCCTCAAGCAAAGGGAGCAAACCAAACCTGGAACTGAAGACTCAGTTCAGTTCAGTCGCTCAGTCATGTCCGACTCTGCGACCCCATGAATCGCAGCACGCCAGGCCTCCCTGTCCATCACCAACTCCCGGAGCTTACTCAAACTCATGACCATCGAGTCGGTGATGCCATCCAGCCATCTCATCCTCTGTCGTCCCCTTCTCCTTCTGCCCCCAATCCCTCCCAGCATCAGGGTCTTTTCCAATGAGTCAACTCTTCACATCAGGTGGTGAAAGTATTGGAGTTTCAGCTTCAACATCAGTCCTTCCAATGAACACCCAGGACTGATCTGCTTTAGCATGAACTGGTTGGGTCTCCTTGCAGTCCAAGGGACTCTCAAAAGTCTTCTCCAAGACCACAGTTCAAAAGCATCAATTTTTTGGCGCTCAGCTTTCCTCACAGTCCAACTCTCACATCCATACATGGAACTGAAGATTAATTGTACTTAAAACAATCAAGATGGTCCTGGTCAGACCACAACAAGACCAATTTCAAGATGACTGTCAGAGCTGGCTGTGCTGTTTCTGCATGTAGCTCACTCACTCCATCTTTAAAAACTCTTGCCTCTTGATTATCAGGAGAAAGGAATCGGCTTTAGGCCAGGACTCTACACCTCAAACTACCCCCGCCCCTCAAGGTGCTGACATCCAAAATAAAGCAAACTTTCCTTTTTTCCAACCTGGCCTCATGGCGGCTCAGCTGGTAAAGAATCCACCTGCAGTGCCAGAGACCTGGGTTTGATCCCTGGGATTGATCCCTGGGTTGGGAAGATCCACTGGAGGAGGGAATAGCTACTCACTCTAGTATACTAGCCTGGAGAATTCCATGGGCTGTATAGTCCAGGGGTTGCAAAGCGTTGGACACAACTGAGTGACTTTCACTGGCCTCCTTATTGGCTTTTGAGCATCAGGCAGCTGGACCCCACTTTTGCTTACAGAGATGCATGCATATCCAGAACACAGATAATATCTTATTCAGAGTTGTATCCCTCCTGTTGTGCTGGAAAACATCTTCTCTTCTTCTTGCATAAAAGGACATGGGAAAGGCAAACTTCTATGCTTTTGAATATTGGAAAATGTTTTAATTTTGTCCTCACTCCCTTGAGTGATTAGTCCTTGGAAAATGGCAGACGTTTGTTCTTGATTGCCACTTCATATAGAGGGAGCTGAGACTCTGAGAAATTAAAGTAATTGCCAATGTCACTCCAGTGGGAAGAAGTGGATTCTAGAGACAGCTCAAACTCTAGTATTTGAATTAATTTATTCATGAAACAGTCATCCTTTCACTCAACTGGGACTTGTCAAATATCTTTTATTCTCATGGTTCTATTGCTACAAAGATATAGATATTTCTCTGATGCTGAGAATTGTACAGTATAATTATGAAGACACGATGTCCTTCCTTTATTCCCTTTTTATTTTTCCCACCTTCCAACCAAACAGAATCCTTGCTCATCTTCTGTGCCTTGTGTTTCCTAAGGCCCTGCACTGGATCATGCATTCCAACACCTCCCCAACCCAACTGCTCCTAAAATCCATGCTTGACCTTCAACTTTCCATGCTTCCCATGATGACATCTTCAATTAAGAAAGCTTCTCTTTTTCTGTCCTATCCCCAAACACTATTTCCACTTCTTGCACACCGTCACTTTGTACTTCCCATTGCATGTATGAATTTATAACTGCATGGCAGAGACAAAACCCTTAGGAACTTACCCATATCTATTCACTGTCTCCCCACCTGAGCTTAGCAACACCCCTCCCATATGCACCAGTTGCCCCAAGTCTTTAAACCATCTCAACTTCACCACTCTCTGATTTTCTTCTCTGTGAAAACAACAGTTTTGACAGTTCTCAGACAGGTTTTCCCTAAGTTAGTTTTTGCCCCCACTATCCTTTCCCACTCACAGCTAGCTCTCTTTATTATTCTTCTTTTTAATGTTTTTAAAGTTGTCTTTTTTTTCTTTCGGCCATGATGCATGGCTTGTGGGATCCTAACTCCCCAACCTGGGATCCAGTTTACTTCCCTTGCATTGGAACTACAAAATCCTAATCACTGGATCACTAAGGAAGTCCCTGCTAGCTCTTTCTAAAATAACTGCTAGTATATTATATTATTTTCTGTAAGGAGCAGTAGACTTTATTTTCCCTGAGAGTGAGATCCTGGGTTGTGTTCATCTCTCATGATGTTAACAGTATGTGGCATTTAGAAAATACTTAAAAAATATTTATGAGTAAATGAATTGATTGCTATCAATATATATGTAAATAATCATTCATGTGACATTCAAAAAAATTTGAGGATGAGCAATAACTTTGAGGGTGCACATGAACTGTACATCCCAGGTGGTGCTGGTGTAAGAGTCTCCCTGCCAATGCAAGAGACTTAAGAGATACAGGTTTGATTCCTGGGTTGGGAAGCTCTCCTGAAGGAGGGCATAGCAACCCACTCCAGTATTCTTGCCAGGAGAATCCCATGGACAGAAGAACATGGCAGGTTACAGTCCATAGGGTCTCAAAGAGTCAGAGATGACTGAGGCAACTGAGCATGCATGCATCACATGAATTCAATGATACTTAAGACTTCTTTTTATTAGTTAAACATTTTTCCTGTCCTGCTATGGAGTGAACACCTGCTGATTTCCACCTGGCAAAACTTCAATGATAGATGAATAGATTTCTTTATAGCATTAATTACAGGGTTTAGTTTTTCTATTCACAGCCAGAGGCACTCACACAGCAAATGGACGTTGGAGCTTAATAAAGATCCAAAAACTATCACTAAAGGAATTCATGTGTCAAAAGTAATTATGATTTTTTTAAAATAAGAATGCTCCCTGTCAAGATGTTCATAGGAAATACTGTCATTTCATCCTCAGAAATAACATTTCTGAAGTAAATAATTGAAGTAAATATTTTTCAATGAACATTGAACACTTGCTATGGACAATGATCCAAGTGTCCTATGAACATCTCACTTAAGCATTCAATACTCTCCATCCTTCACATTTAGGAGCTAAAATCATGGATATTAACAGACTTGGCAGAATTTACAGAGCTAGTTCATACTATAGAGAAGTCAAAGGGAAATTTTCAAAATAGCTATTTAGCTTTCTTTTAACTTAATCAGCAACTGTTTTCTACTGTTCACTGTAGTAATACTCATAAGAAGTTAGGGACCCATAGACATAGAGAACAAACTTATGATTACCAAAGGGGAAAGACAGGGGAGGGATAAATTAGGAGTTTAGGACAAACATATATACACTGCTGCACATAAAACAGATTAACACCAAATACCAATAGTATAACACAGGGACCTATATTCAATAATTTGTAATAACATATAAGGGAAAAGAATCTGAAAAAATTGTAGCCAAATAACTGTGCTATGCACCTGAAACTAACATGACATTGTAAATCAACTATGCTTTAATTAAAAAAAAAAGAAGTTGTGCAAGAGGAAACCTGTGAGTGAGCAGCTGAGTCTTCTGGATTGGATCAGCAGTTGATCTCTGGAGCACGGTTGTGATAAGACATATTACCAGAGATATTACTGTGAAGTCACAAGCTTGCACTATCAGCAACTGTGGTCCAGGACTCATAAAATCCCATCAGTTTTTCTTCTTTCCTCTCACTAGCTTTGAGGTTTCATCCCACAATGTGATCATTGTAGAAATACATGTTTGCAGGGAGGGACACACTAAGATGATTTGGTCTTCTCTCAACAATTGAGTGCATTTGCCAGAGTGTCTGTTTTAGCTTGAGTTCCTGCAGAAGCAAACACTGAGATAAAGATTTAAACCACCTAATTTATTTAGGAAATGAGTCTAGTAAGGTAGAAGTGGGGCATAAAAGGAAGGCCAGTCCATTAACATGTATGTTACTGGCTGTGGGCGACCCCCAAGATAGACCTGCACAAAACAATCCTGAGTTACCCAAGGAGAGGGGCAAGGGCTGCTTCTGGGTCACTAAGATCCAGGTACCTCCAGCCTGCCCAGTGTTGGGGCTGAGACTGTTCACATGGTCAGAAACTTGAAAGCAGAAAGGCACAGGTGAATGAGGTATGCAACAGTTGTGGGGAAGAGTGAGATCCTGGTATCCCAAGGCCCCTTTCAATTGCAACTTCATTCTATCAAACGTCATTCAGAATATATTCATTGAGTTTCTATACCAGGCTTTATCACTCTGCTGGACGTTGGTTCTATAGATGTGACTGCAACAGCACTCTTGTCCTAGAGACAGGAAAATGAAAGTGGATCATTTTACTGATCTTTACCTATGGTTTAAGAAAAGCCAAGATACTGCCATCTCATGCTTCAGTGGGGTCTGACGAAGGAGACATGGATATATTCAGGGAAACACTGTGACTGTTTTATTGACTTTACATTCAAATTGAGTCTTGAAGCATAATTAGGGGTTTCCAACATGCCCAGTTGAAAGGCCATTTGATATAGAATTCGAATTGTTTGCTAACACATAAATAATTTTTCACGAAATTATACAGCAGGTTTTCAGACTAGAAAAGGACTCAGGAGCAAAGTAATTAGGGTACTGGGCACTGCAACAAGGACGGAAAGTGTCAGCTAAAATAACTGAGATCCCCCTGAGGATTAAATTTGAGCCACGTGCATGCATAATCAACTCTCTGCCTGGTTGCTTCTTTTAGAGAATGAGATGAAGAGATTTCAACCAATTTGACTAGTTTGGATGCTAAAGCCATAGATCAGGTGTTCACTGTAACATGGTCTCATCTACAACAGGGTCAGTGGGGACAAAGGACATGGGGGCAGCATTTAGATAAGTATAATTCAGAGAAAACTTGATTTTGTGTTTTATCAGGCTTACTGAATCCAAGTTAGCTTTTAAAATTAGCTATCACAAAAAATTGTGGAAAATTCTTCAAGAAGTGGGAATACCAGACCACCTTACCTGCCTCCTGAGGAATCTGTATGCAGTTCAGGCAGCAACAGTTAGAATGGGACATGGGACAACAGACTGGTTCCAAATCAGGAAAGGAGTACGTCAAGGCTGTATGTTGTCACTGTGAAATACCAGGCTGGATAAAGCACAAGCTGGAATCAAGATTGCCAGGAGAAATATCAATAACCTCAGATGTGCAGATAACACCACCATTATGGCAGAAAGCAAAGAACTAAAGAGCCTCTTGATGAAAGTGAAAGAGGAGAGTGGAAAAGTTGGCCTAAAGCTCAATGTTCAGAAAACTAAGATCATGGCATCTGATCCCATCACTTATTGGCAAATAAATGGGGAAACAATGGAAACCATGAAAGATTTTATTTTTGGGGGTTCCAAAATCACTGCAGATGGTGACTGCAGCCATGAAATTAAAAGATGCTTGCTCCTTGGAAGAAAAACTATGACTAACTTAGACAGCATAAGAAGAGACTTTACCAACAAATCCATGTATAGTCAAAACTATGGTTTTTCCAGTAGTCATGTATGGATGCGGGAGTTGGACTATAAAGAAAGCTGAGTGCCAAAGTGTGTTTGAACTGTGGTGTTGGAGAAGACTCTTGAGAGTCCCTTGGACTTCAAGGAGATCAAACCAGTCAATCCTAAAGGAAATCAGTCTTTAATATTCATTGGAACGACTGAAACTGAAGCTGAAACTGCAATACTTTGTCCACCTGATGTGAAGAACTGACTCATTGGAAAAGACCCTGATGCTGGGAAAGATTGAGGTTGGGAGGAGAAGGGGACAACAGAGGACGATATGGCTGTATGGCATCACTGACTCTATGGACATGAGTTTTGAGTAACTCCGGGAGTTGCTGATGGACAGGGAAGCCTGGCGTACTGTAGCCTATGGGGTCACAAAGAGTCAGACATGACTGAGTGATTGAACTGAACTAATAAAAAGTTAACAGTTAATAGGTCATTAAAATTCCTCAATCTGGCAGTAAATTGGCCACCAGTGGCTCATATACTTTCTCACATAGGATCCTTAAGAAAAAATAAATACTGAAAGTTAATTAAATCATTAAGAATTTTATGGATTTTAATAATTCAGAATTATTTAATAATCATTTGTAACGTGCAAGTTTTTATCATAATGGCTATGAATCAGGAGTACTTAAATGACTTGATGATCAAGTAAGTTTCTATGACTTCAACAACTTCTTATTTTTACTCTTTTTTCAAGAGATTTAACTAGATGTATGTGTATCAAAACATTAATGAAATAAATGGTCATTGACATTAACATAGAAATAAAAGATCAAGAAAAGAAACAAAAGCATAGAACTGTGAAAGAAATAATGTAAGAATGAAAAGTATTAAATGTGGTATAGTTTTAAGGTAGCAAGATTTTTAAAAAAGATCTTATGACCATTTCAATAGATACAGAAAAAGCACTTGACAAAGTTCAACATCCTTTAATCATAGAAGCTCTCAACAAATTGACCATATGAAACAAACCCGTAGCTAACATCATACTCAACAATCAAATGCTGAAACATTTTCCTCTAAGATGAGGAACATGGCAAAGGTGATCACTTTCACCATTTCTATTCAATTTAGTACTAGAAGTGTTAGCCAGAGCAATTGGGCAAAGATTAATTAATTAACTGGGCTTCCCTGGTGGCTCAGATGGTAAAGAATCTACCTGCAATGCTACTAATTAATTAAAAAAAGACATTTGAATTATAATGGAAGAAGTAAAACTGTCTTTGTTTACAGATTGCTGCTGCTGCTGCCAAGTTGCTTCAGTCGTGTCCAAGTCTGTGCGACCTCATAGATGGCAGCCCACCAGGCTCCCCTGTCCCTGGGATTCTCCAGGCAAGAACACTGGAGTGGGTTGCCATTTCCTTCTCCAGTGCATGAAAGTGAAAAGTGAAAGTGAAGTCGCTCAGTCGTATCGGACACCTAGTGACCCCATGGACTGCAGGCTACCAGTCTCCTCCATCCATGGGATTTTCCAGGCAAGAGTACTGGAGTGGGTTGCCATTGCCTTCTCCATGTTTATGGATTCAGTTCAGTTCAGTTCAGTCTGTCAGTCGTGTCTGACTCTTTGTGACCCCATGAACCCCAGCAGGCCAGGCCTTCCTGTCCATCATCAACTCCCGGAGCTTACTCAAACTCATGCCCATTGGGTCGGTGATGCCATCCAGCCATCTCATCCTCTGTCGTCCCCTTCTGCTCCTGACCCCAATCCCTCCCAGCATCAGGGTCTTTTCCAACGAGTCAACTCTTTCCATCAGGTGGCCAAAGTATTGGAGTTTCAGCTTCAACATCAGTCCTTCCAATGAACACCCAGGACTGATCTCCTTTAGGATGGACTGGTTGGATCTCCTTGCAGTCCAAGGGATTCTCAAGAGTCTTCTCCAACACCACAGTTCAAAAGCATCAAGTTTTTGGTGCTCAGCTTTCCTCACAGTCCAACTCTCACATCCATACATGACTGCTGGAAAAATCATAGCCTCGACCAGACGGACCTTTATTGGCAAAGTAATGTCTCTGCTTTTTAATATGCTGTCTAGGTTGGTCATAACTTTCCTTCCAAGGAGTAAGCAAGCGTCTTTTAATTTCATGGCTGCAGTCACCATCTGCAGTGATTTTGGAGCCCCCCCAAAATAAAGTCTGACACTGCTTCCACTGTCTCCCCATATATTTCCCATGAGGTGATGGGACCAGATACCATGATCTTAGTTTTCTGAATGTTGAGCTTTAAGCCAACTTTTTCACTCTCCTCTTTCACTTTCATCAAGAGGCTTTTTACTTCATCTTCACTGGATGATCATATATGTAGAAATTCCTCAAGACTCTACTAAGTCACTACTGTAGTTAATTCAATAAAGTTGCAGGATATAAAATTACCTATTGAAATTAGGTGCATTTCTAGACTATCTAAAAGTGAAATAAAGATACAATGCCATTTATAATTGCATCAAACCAAAGGGTACATCAATCAATAAACGTACCAAGAAAATGTACATAAATAATATATAAAGTATTTGAAAGACCATAGTATGTGTTCTGTATACATATATATGAACAAACTATATGTGAATATTATTAATACATAAAAAATAAATAAATTCAGCCTTTTGTGATAGCATGGATGAATTTGAGGACATTGTGGTAAATTTTTTAAAAATCATACAGAGAAAAACAAAGGCTATATGATTTCAAATATATGTGGGATATAAAAAAGACAAACACAGAGAAGAAAAGAATAGGTTCAAGAAAAAAGGGAAATTTTCATCAAAGGGTACATATTTCCAATTATAGTACAAATGAATTTTGAAGATCTAATGCACAGAATGATTGAGTATCTTTAAAAATTAAGAGAGAAGATTATAAACATTTTTTACCACATAGACAAAAAAAAGGTAATTATGTGAAATGATGAATATATTAACTAATCTTATTATGATAATCATTTTATAATATATGTATATCAAATCATCACATTGTACACCTCAAACTTACACAATGTGATATGTCAGCTATATCTCATAAAGTTGGGGGGGGGGGGGAAACCAACTTTTGGTTTTGTTTGTTTTCTTTATTGATTTCTTGTTTTCAACTTCATTGTAATCTACTCTAATGATATTTAGTTTACTCTGCTCGTTTTGGATTTAATTTGCTCTTCTTCTTAAAGCTTCCTAAGGTGGAAGCTTAGATTGCTGATTTAGATTTTTCTTCTCTTCAAGTATATGGATTCAATGCTACAACTTTCCTCTGAGCTCTGCTTTTATTGCATTCCACAAATTTGATAATTTTTGTTTTCATTTTCACTTGATTCAAAATATTTAAAAATTTTTCTTCTTAAGATTTATCCTTTGACCCATGTGTTATTTAGAAGTATGTTGTGTAGGGTTTCACTGATGGTACAGTGATTATGAGCCCACCTAACAATGAAGGGGACATGGAATTCAATGCCTGGTCTGAGAAGATCGCACATGCCACAGGGCAACTAAGCCCAGATACTCAACTACTGAGCCCGTGCTCTGCAACAACAGAAGCCATTGCAATGAGACACCCATGCTCCACAACTGGAGAAAATCTGCATGCAATGGTGAAGGCACAGCACAGCCAAAAATAAATATCTAAAAAAAATGTTTTAAGATATATGTTGTATAATCTCCACTTGTTTTGGAGTATTCCAGTTATTTTCCTGTTCTTATTTCTAGTTTGACTCCATTGCCATTTTAAAGCAGAGATCACATGATTTATATTATTTAAATTTAGTAAGTTGTGGGGGATATTTTGCCTGGAAAGTGATCTATCTTGGTGAATATTCTATGTGAGTTTAAGAAGGATGTCTATTCTGATTTTTGGATGTAGTGGTCTATGGATGTTGATTATATCCAGCTGATTGATGATGTGGTTGAGTTCAGCTATGTCCTCCCTGATTTCTTGGCTGCTAGGTCAATCCATCCTTGTAAAAGGGTGTTGAAGGACACAGATATGAGAGTGGATTTATTTATTTCTTCTTGCATTTCTATCAGTTTTTGTCTTGCGTAGTTCAACACTTCGTTGTTAGGCAGGTATAACACTTTGTTGTTAGGTTAGGTATAAAGTATAAGAGTTGCTATGTCTTCTTGGAAAATTGATCTATTATCATTATGCAATGTTTCTTTAGCCCTGACGACTTAAAATATATTCTGTCTGCAATTAATATAGCTACTCCTGCTTCCTTCTAAAGGTATGATATGTAGTATATTTTTAATGCATTTACTTTTAATTTAGGTGTGTATTTATATTTTAAAAAGATGTCTTATAAATAACATATAGTTGGGTTTTGTTTCTTGATCCACTCTGACAATTTATGTATTTTAACTGATGCATCTAGACTACTGACGTACAAAATGATCATTTGTATAGTTGGATTAGTATCTATCATGGCTGTTTCTATTTCCTATGTATTGTCCTTGTTTTTTGTTTCCATTTTTGTTTCTAATGCCTATTCTTCCCTTTGTGGTTTTAATTTAGCATCTTACATGATTTCATTTTCTCCCCTTTCTTAGTGTATTAATTATACTTCCTTTTTACCTCTTCTAGTGGTTGTCCCAGTTTGTAGCATACAATTACAGCTAATTCAGAGAAAAACATTGTCAGTTATAATTTGAAAATTTGTTTATTTTAATTGGTGATTGCTTTACAGTATCGTGTTGGTTTCTACCATACATCAACCTGAATGAGCCATAGGCATATATGTGTTCCCTCCCTCTTGAAACTTCCTCCCAACTCCCATGCCATCCTACCCTTCTGGGGTGTCACAGAGCACCAGATTTGACCCTCTGCATCATACGGCAAATTCCCGCTGGCTGACTAGGTTCACACATACAGTGATGTATATGCCTCTGTGCTACTCTCAGTTTGCCCCACCCTCACCTCCCAACTGTGTCCACAAATCTGTTCTCTATGTCTGCATTTCCACTGCTGCCCTGCAAGTAAGTCCATCAGTACCATCTTTCTAGATTCCAAAAATGTGTATTAAGAGACATTTATTTTTCTCTTTCTGACTTACTTCACTCTCTGTAATGGGCTCTAGGCTCATTTACCTCATTAGAACTGACTCAGATATGTTCCTTCTATGGCTGAGTAATATTCCATTGCATATATGTGCTGCAACTTCTTTATCCATTCATCTGTCGATGGACATCTAGGCTGCTTCCATGTCCTAGGAATAGTAAACAGTGTTGCAATTAACATCTCAATACATGTGTCTTTTTCAATTATGGTTTCCTCAGGTTATATGCCTCTTGGTAGGATTTTTGGTCAAATGGTGGTCATATTATTATTAATCTTCTAAGGAATCCATATTATTCTCCATAGTGCCTGTGTCAGTTTATATTGACACTAACAGTGCAAGAGGGTTTCCTTTTCTTCACACCCTCTCCAGCATTTATTGTTTGTAGATTTTTTGATGATGGCCTTTCTGATGGGCCTACAATAACAACCTTATTGTAGTTTTGATTTGCATTTCTCTAATAATGAGCAATGTTGAGCATCTTTTCATATGTTTGTTAGCCATCTGTAGGTCTTCTTTGGGAAACTTCTGTTAATGTCTTCTGCCCATAATTTTTATCAGCGGTATTTTCAAGGATCCTGTGTGGAATGGCTCACTCTGTGTGCTTCCTCTGCTTTGCCAGACAATGACCTGCTTGGGCCTGAGAGCTCATCTGAGTCCTCCACTGGCCAGGTGACCAGTGTTCCAGCACAGCCCTGGACAGGGGCACATGAGCTCACTGGTGACAACACAGGTTTGAAAAGTCTTCTTGAATTTGCTCTTCATGGAGAAAGATCTCACAAAGGAGCCTGGCCAGGTACTTTTGTACAGTAAGCCTTTTGATAGGACATATATGTTGAATAAGAGACTTTTTCATAGCACACATCTCAAACAAACTTTATATATATATGTATATATACATGCATATATATACTTTATATGTTATAACTTATATATACTATGTATACAGTTTACATATATATGTATCAAGTGAAAATGAAGATCAAAGATGCTAAATAAAGACAAAAGAAAGTATCAATAGTGAGTAGTATACATCTCAATGCAAAAAGCATTCATCAGAAAAAAACTATTTTATATTAATAAAATATGTGCTCCTTGGTAAATCTATAGCAATAATTAAACTTTAGCAACCCTCTAACTAGACATTCCACAAAAGACTTGAAGAGACAGTTCCATCTATGAAGTACAGCAATAAAAAAAACACATAAAAAGATGCTCCACTTCATTGGGCATCAGAGAATTACAAATTAAAATCATGATGATATAGCACTACACACTTTTTAAAATGACTAACGTAAAATATATTAACAGTGTCAAATGCTGAAAAGAAAGAGAAGAAACTGGATATTTTGTACATTGCTGATGGAAACATAAAACAATACAGCCATTCTGGTAATCAGTGAGGCATTTTGTTTTATAAATTTAAGCCTACATTTAGTATACCACTCAGAAATCACATGAAATGTAAACGTATCCTGGGGAAATGTAAACTTACATTCACAGAAAACCTGTACACTGAATTAGCTTTATTTTAAATGGACAAAAACTAATAACAACCCATACATCTTTCAACAAGTGAATGAATAAAAGCCATTTGCATCCAAACAATGGAATGTTACTTAGCAATAAAGTAGAAAACCATAATTCAAGATGATGCATGCATCCCATTGCTCACTACAGCATTGTTAACAATTGCCAAGACATGTAAGCAACCATGTCCATCAACAGATGAATGGATAAAGATGTGGCACATATATACAACAGGATATTACTCAATCATAAACAAGAATGAAATAATGCCATTTGCAGCAACATGGATGCATCTAGAGATTATCACATAAAGTAAAATAAGCAAGAAAAAGAAAACTATTATATGATAACAGTAATATGGAGATTCTTTAAAAAAAAAATGATACAAATAAATTTACACACAAAACAGAGATAGATCCACAGACACAGAAAACAAACTCATGGTTACCAAGGAAAAGTGGAGGGAGGGATAAATTAGAAGTTTGAGATTAATATATACACACTGCCATCTATAAAATATATAATCAACAAGGACCTACTATATAGCACAGAGAACTACATTCAATAGTTTGTCATAACCAAAAAGAGAAAATAATATGAAAAACTATATATATATATATACATGTATATATATATATCAGTTCACTTCAGTTCAGTTGCTTAGTCATGTCCAACTATTTGTGATCCCATGGACTGCAGCACGTCAGGACTCCCTGTCCATCACCAACTCCCGGAGTTTACTCAAACTCATGTCCACTGAGTCCATGATGCCATCCAACCATCTCATCTTCTGTTGTCCCCTTCTCCTCGTGGCCTCAATCTTTCCCAGCATCAGGGTCTTTTCAAATGAGTCAACTCTTCACATCAGGTGGCCAAACTATTGGAGTTTCAGCTTCAACATCAGTCCTTCCAATGAACACCCAGGACTGATCTCCTTTAGGATGGACTGGTTGGATCTCCTTGCAGTCCAAGGGACTCTCAAGAGTCTTCTCCAACACTGCAGTTCAAAAGCATCAATTCTTCAGCACTCAACTTTCTTTACAGTCCAACTCTCACATCCATACATGACCACTGGAAAAACCATAGCCTTGACTAGACGGAACTTTGTTGGTAAAGTAATATCTATGCTTTTTAATATACTGTCTAGGTTGATCATACTTTCCTTCCAAGTAAGCATCTTTTAATTTCATGGCTCTAATCACCATCTGCAGTGATTTTAGAGTCCCCCCAAAATAAAGTCAGCCACTGTTTCCACTGTTTCCCCATCTATTTGCCAAGAAGTGATGGGACCAAATGTGATGATCTTAGTTTTCTGAATGTTGGGTTTTAAACCAACTTTTTCACTCTCTTCTTTCACTTTCTTTTTTTGTTATTGTTCTTTTTTTTTTTTTCATTTATTTTTATTAGTTGGAGGCTAATTACTTTATAATATTGTAGAGGTTTTGCCATACATTGACATGAATCAGCCATGGATTTACATGTGTTCCCTATCCCAATCCCCCCTCCTGCCTCCCTCCCTATCCCATCCCTCTGGGTCTTCTCAGTGCACCAGCCCTGAGCACTTGTCTCATGCATCCAACCTGGGCTGGTGATCTGTTTCACCCTTGATAGTGTACTTGTTTCAGTGCTATTCTCTCAAAACATCCCACCCTTGCCTTCTCCCACAGAGTCTAAAATCTGTTCTATACATCTGTGTCTCTTTTTCTGTTTTGCATATAGGGTTATCATTACCATCTTTCTAAATTCTATATATATGCGTTAGTATCCAGTATTGATCTTTATTTTTCTGGCTTACTTAACTCTGTATAATGGGCTCCAGTTTTATCCATCTCATTAGAACTGATTCAAATGAATTCTTTTTAATGGCTGAGTAATATTCCATGGTGTATATGTACCACAGTTTTCTTATCCATTCATCTACTGATCGACATCTAGGTTGCTTCCATGTGCTGGCTATTATAAACAGTGCTGCGATGAACATTGGGGTGCACATGTCTCTTTCAGATCTGGTTTCCTCAGTGTGTATGCCCAGAAGTGGGATTGCTGGGTCATATGGCAGTTCTATTTCCAGTTTTTTTTAAGAAATCTCCACACTGTTCTCCATAGTGGCTGTACTAGTTTGCATTCCCACCAACAGTGTAAGAGGGTTCCCTTTTCTCCACACCCTCTCCAGCATTTATTGCTTGTAGCCGTTTGGATAGCAGCCATCCTGACTGGCGTGTAATGGTACCTCATTGTGGTTTTGATTTGCATTTCTCTGATAATGAGTGATGTTGAGCATCTTTTCATGTGCTTGTTAGCCATCTGTATGTCTTCTTTGGAGAAATGTCTGTTTAATTCTTTGACCCATTTTTTGATTGGGTCATTTATTTTTCTGGAATTGAGCTTCAGGAGTTGCTTGTGTATTTTTGAGATTAATCCTTTGTCTGTTGCTTCGTTTGCTATTATTTTCTCCCATTCTGAAGGCTGTCTTTTCACCTTGCTTATAGTTTCCTTTGTTGTGCAAAAGCTTTTAAGTTTCATTAGGTCCCATTTGTTTAGTTTTGCTTTTATTTCCAATATTCTGGGAGGTGGGTCATAGAGGATCCTGCTGTGATTTATGTCGGAGAGTGTTTTGCCTATGTTCTCCTCTAGGAGTTTTATAGTTTCTGGTCTTACATTTAGATCTTTAATCCATTTTGAGTTTATTTTTGTGTATGGTGTTAGAAAGTGTTCTAGTTTCATTCTTTTACAAGTGATTGACCAGGTTTCCCAGCACCACTTGTTAAAGCGGTTGTCTTTTTTCCATTGTATATCCTTGCCTCCTCTGTTGAAGATAAGTTGTCCATAGGTTCGTGGATTTATCTCTGGGCTTTCTATTCTGTTCCATTGATCTATATTTCTGTCTTTGTGCCAGTACCATACTGTCTTGATGACTGTGGCTTTGTCGAAGAGCCTGAAGTTAGACAGGTTGATTCCTCCAGTTCCATTCTTCTTTCTCAAGATTGCTTTGGCTATTCGAGGTTTTTTGTATTTCCATACAAATTGTGAAATTATCTGTTCTAGTTCTGTGAAGAATATCGTTGGTAGCTTGATAGGGATTGCACTGAATCCATAGATTGTTTGGGTAGAATAGTCATTTTCACAATATTGATTCTTCCAATACATAAACACAGTATATTTCTCCATCTATTTGTGTCCTCTTTGATTTCTTTCATCAGTGTTTTATAGTTTTCTATGTATAGGTCTTCCGTTTCTTTAGGTAGATATACTACAAGTATTTTATTCTTTTTTTTTGCAACGGTGAATGGTATTGTTTCCTTAATTTCTCTTTCTGTTTTCTCATTGTTAGTGTATAGGAATGCAAGGGATTTCTGTGTGTTAATTTTATATCCTGCAACATTACTGCATTCATTGATTAGCTCTAGTAATTTTCTGTTAGAGTCTTTAGGGTTTTCTATGTAGAGGATCATGTCATCGGCAAACAGTGAGAGTTTTACTTCTTCTTTTCCTATCTGGATTACTTTTACTTCTTTTTCAGCTCTGATTGCTGTAGCCAACACTTCCAAAACTATGTTGAATAGTAGTGGTGAGAGTGGGCACCCTTGTCTTGTTCCTGACTTTAAGGGAAATGTTTTCAATTTTTCACCATTGAGGATAATGTTTGCTGTGGGCTTGTCATATATAGCTTTTATTATGTTGAGGTATGTTTCTTCTATTCCTGCTTTCTGGAGAGTTTTTATCATAAATGGATGTTGAATTTTGTCAAAGGCTTTTTCTGCATGTATTGAGGTAATCATATGGTTTTTATGTTTCAATTTGTTAATGTGGTGCATTACATTGATTGATTTGCAGATATTAAAGAATCCTTGCATTCCTGGGATAAAGTCCAGTTGGTCATGATGTATGATCTTTTTAATATGTTGTTGGATTCTGTTTGGTAGAATTTTGTTAAGGGTTTTTGCATCTGTGTTCATCAGTGATATTGGCCTGTAGTTTTCTTTTTTTGTGGCATCTTTGTCTGGTTTTGGTATTGGGGTGATGGTAGCCTCATAGAATGAATTTGGAAGTTTGCCTTCTTTTGCAATTTTCTGGAAGAGTTTGAGTAAGATAGGTGTTAGCTCGTCTCTGAATTTTTGGTAGAATTCAGCTGTGAAGCCATCTGGTCCTGAGCTTTTGTTTGCTGGAAGATTTCTGATTACAGTTTCAATTTCTGTGCTTGTGATGTGTCTGTTAAGATCTTCTATTTCTTCCTGGTTCAGATTTGGAAAGTTATACTTTCACTTTCATCAAGAGGCTCTTTAGTCCTTCTTCAGTTTCTGCCATAAAGGTGGTGTTATCTGCGTATCTGAAGTTGTTTTTATTTCTCCCAGCAATCTTGATTCCAGCTTGTGCTTCATCCAGCCTAGCATTTCTCATTATGGACTCTGTATTTAAGTTAAATAAGCAGGGTGACAATATACAACCTTGACATACTCCTTTTATTATTTGGAAACAGTTTGTTGTTCCATGTCCAGTTCTAACTGTTGCTTCCTGATCTGCATACAGATTTCTCAGGAGGCAGGTCAGGTGGTCTGGTATTCCCATCTCTTGAAGAATTGTCTGCAGTTTGCTGTGACCCACACAGTCAAAGGCTTTGGCATAGTCAGTAAAGCAGAAATAGATATTTTTTTCTGGAACTCTCTTTCTTTTTTGATGATCCAGCAGAGGTTGGCAATTTGACCTCTGGTTCCTCTGCCTTTTCTAAATCCAACTTGAACATCTGGAAGTTCACAGTTCACATATTGCTGAAGCCTGGCTTGGAGAATTTGAGCATTACTTTGCTGACATGTGAGATGAGTGCAATTGTGTGGTAGTTTGAGCATTATTTGACAGTGCCTTTTTGGGGGACTGGAATGAAAACTGACCTTTTCCAGTCCCGTGGCCACTGCTGAGTTTTCCAAATTTGCTGGCATAGTGAGTGCAGCAATTTCACAGCATCATCTTTTAGGATTTGAAAGAGCTAAATTGGAATACCATCACCTCCACTAGCTTTATTCATAGTGATGCTTCCTAAGGTCCACTTGACTTTGGATTCCAAGATGTCTGGCTCTAGGTGAGTGATCACACCATAGTGATTATCTGGATCATAAAGATCTTTTTTGTACAGTTCTTTGAATTCTTGCCACCTTGTCTTAATATCTTCTGCTTCTATTAGGTCTATTTCTGTCCTTTATTGAGCCCACTTTGCATGAAATGTTTCCTTAGCATCTCTGATTTTCTTGAAGAGATCTCTATTCTTTCCCATTCTATTATTTTCCTCAATTTCTTTGCACTGATCACTGAGGAAGGCTTTCTTACCTCTCCTTGCTATTATTTGGAACTCTGCATTCAAATGGGTATATCTTTCCTTTTCTCCTTTGCTTTTTGCTTCTCTTCTTTTCACAGCTATTTGTAAGGCCTCCTCAGACATCCATTTTGCTTTTTGGCATTTTTTTCCCTCTTGGGGATGGTCTTGATCCCTGTCTCTTATACAATGTCACAAACCTCAATCCATAGTTCATCAGGCACTCTGTCTATCAGATCTAGTCCCTTAAATCTATTTCTCACTTCCACTGTATAATCACTAAGGATTTGATTTAGGTCATACCTGAATGGTCTGGTGGTTTTCCCTGCTTTCTTCAATTTAAGTCTGAATTTGGCAATAAGGTGTTCATGATCTGAGCCACAATCAGCTCCCTGTCTTGTTTTGCTGACTGTATGGAGCTTCTCCATCTTTGGCTACAAAAAATGTAATCAATATGATTTCGGTGTTGACCATCTGGTGATGTCCATGTGTAGAGTCTTCTCTTGAGTTGTTGGACTAGGGTGTTTGCTATGACCAGTGCATTCTCTTGGCAAAACTCTTTCACCTTTGCTCTGCTTCATTCCATACTCCAAGGCCAAATTTGCCTGTTACTCCAGGTGTTTCTTGACTTCCTACTTTTGCATTCCAGTCCCCTGTAATGAAAAGGACATCTTTTTTGGGTGTTAGTTCTAAAAGGTCTTGTAGGTCTTCATAGAAACGTTCAACTTCAGTTTTTTCAGCATTACTGGTTGGGCATAAACTTGGATTACCATGATGTTGAATGGTTTGCCTTGCAAACGAACAGAGATCATTCTATCGTTTTTGAGATTGCATCCAAGTACCGCATTTGGACTCTTGTTGACTTATGATGGCTACTCCATTTCTTCTAAGGGATTCCTGCCTTTAGATATAGTGGTCATCAGAGTTAAGTTCAGCCATTCCAGTCTATTTTAGTTCACTGATTCCTAGAATGTCAACATTCACTCTTGCCGTCTCCTGTTTGACTACTTCCAATTTGCCTTGATTCATGCACTTAACATTACAGGTTCCTATGCAATATTGCTCTTTACAACATTGGACCTTGTTTCTATCACCAGTCACATCTACAACTGTTTGTTTGTTTATTTGTTTTTTGTTTTCTTTTTCGCTTTGCCTCTGTCTCTTCATTCTTTCTGGAGTTATTTCTCCACTGATCTCCAGTAGCATATGGGAATCTACTGACCTCGGGACTTCATCTTTCAGTATCCTATCATTTGGCCTCTTCATACTGTTCATGGGGTTCTCAAGGCAAGAACACTGAAGTGGTTTGCCATTCCCTTCTCCAGTGGCCCACATTCTGTCAGACCTCTCCACCATGACCCAGCCAACTTGGGTGGCCCCACACGGCATGGCTTAGTTTCATTGAGTTAGACAAGACTCTGCTCCATGTGATCAGATTGGCTAGTTTTCTGTGATTGTGGTTTCAGTCTGTCTGCCCTTTGATGCCCTCTCTCAGAGCCTACCTTCTTACTTTTTTTTTTTTTTTTTTACCTTGGACATGGGGTATCTCTTCAGTGGCTACTCTAGCAAATCATAGCCGCTGTGCCTCACCTCGGGCCGGGGTAGCTCCTCATGGCCACTCTCTGCTCCAGTGCTGGGCTTCCCTGATAGGTCAGTTGGTAAAGAATCTGCCTGCAGTGCAGGAGACCCTGGTTCAGTTCCTGGGTTGGGAAGATCCCCTGGAGAAAGGAAAGGTTACCTACTCAAGTATTCTGGCCTGGAGAATTCCATGGACTATATAGGGACATGGGGTCATAAAGAATTGGACACAACGGAGCGACTTGCACTTTCACTTGTGTGTGTGTGTGTATATATATATATATATATATATATATATATATATATATATATACATAATATGATCATTTCCCTACTGGCTCAGTGGTAAAGAATCCACCTGAAATGAAAAACGAAACAGGTTTGATCCCTGGGTCACGGAGATTCCTTGGAGGAGGAAATGGCAAATCACTTCAGTATTCCTGCCTGGGAAATCTCATGGACTGAGGAGCATGGCATGCTACAGTTCATGATGTTGCAAGGAAATGAACATGACTGGGTGACTAAACAACAACAATGCAATATTCACATCACTTTGAATTACATTCAATGTTTTGTAATAACCTATAAGAGAAACGAATCTTAAAAAATTATATATATATATGTATATATAAAAGCTCTGAACCACTTTGCTATACACCTGAAACCAACACACCATTGTGAACCAACTATACTTCAATTTAAGAAAATAACAAAAAATGTAGTATGGACCATTTATTTATACGACAGTGTGAATGTATCTTAAGAGAATTGTTTAGTGAAAAAAAAAATCTTAAACGGTCATATTTTAATGATTCTATTTACATAACTTTCTAAAAGTGATAAGTTTTTAGTGGTGGGCAATAAAGCAACAGTTTCTAATGGGTAATGTCAGGGAAAGAATGCAACTATCAAAGGTTGACCTGAAGAAATTTCTCTATTCTGTTATACTGATTTTGGTGACTGTTACTCAGATCCACACATGTGATAAAATTGCATGAAGTTCACACAAACAAACAAAAGTACATAAATGCAAATATTGAATAAAGTCTGTGCTCAAGTTACTAGAATGGTACTGACATCAATTTTTTGGTTTTCACATTATCTTATGGTTACTATCTTAAAGATAGTATTATTACTGGGTGAAGCTAAGTAGAAGGTACATTGGAATTCATCATCATCACTTGAATTTAAGATGTTTGAGGTACATCTCTGTAAACAATTCTAGAAAAATATGTTAGACAATTCCACAAGGGATTCTGGTAATGACAAAACACTGATGTCTAATGACATCTAATGATGTCTAATGATGTCTAATCTAATGATGTCTAATGACAAAGCACCCCTGTATAGGGGAAGAGGTTGAACAAAATTATTTCATGAAATGTATATGGAAAAAGTGTTATTTCTAAATCAAGTTTATGAGATTTAAAAAGCAATGTGCAACTAAATAAATCATCTATTATAAAAATGGATACAAAAGGAAATAATCTTTCTTTTTTTAAACCCAAAGGTTGCTCAGGACTGAGATGCATGGTGGAGAGAACTCTGCAAAATTTTTTAGCCACAAGAAAATAGTATCTCCTGAACCAATGAGGACATACTCAGAAGCACCAAAATGTGTTTACAAAGAAAGCCCGGCGATGATCCTGAAGAAATTACTCTGATCTACCCTTTGAGCTATTCAAGATATTAAAGAAAACTTTTGGAGATCTCGCCAGTGTTCAGCGGGCTGAAGGACAATAAAACTAATGTGTGGCATCACACCAATATTAAAACTTTTTTCGGTACAAGCAGGACTTCACTTCTGTCCACATTTTATATGATCCTAAAGGTCATCATTTATGGCAGAAATCCTGGCAGCCTTAACAGAACATGGACTCAAAACAATTACATAAAGTAAATGGGGCTATCTCATTTCAATAATACTCCCAGTAAAGTTGATGAGGTCATAGTACAGACGAAGATGCTTTTGCTTAGTAACATGTACCACTCCAGATTCATCTCTCTTAACCTGATGATGAAATAAAAACAACCTGAATATCAGCTACTGTTTGAGAGACTTTAAAAAGTTTCTCACCTAGTCAATGCACCTAGAACATGATTTCCATTCAGAATATGGGTAAACAAATACTGATAACTAAAGAAACTATTAAACAAATGAAAAAAATCACTCACAAGTGTATGTAGTATATCTGGTATAATCCATGGTATATCTGGTCAGTGGTCAAGCTGTCAGTTTAGGCATACCATGTTTTAAATGCACTTCACTTTGTTGTGCTTCCAGATATTGTGTGATTTACAAACTGAAGGTCTGTGGCAACCCTGCGTCAATCTATTGGCACCATTTTTCCAGCATTTGCTCACTTGCTTCCTGTCTCTGGGTCACATTTTGGTAATTTTGCAGTAGTTCAAACTTTTTCAGTATTATTTGTTATAGTAATCCGTGATTAGTGACCTTTGATGTTACTATTGTAATTGTTTTGGCTTTTTATTAAGCAATAAAGTACTTTTAATTAAGGTAAAAAAAAAAGAAGGTACATTGGAACTCTCCATTTTTGGAATTTTTTCCATCTTAAGTTATTTCAGAATGAAAAATTATCAATGAAAACATACCTGGTAAACACTGCTGCTGCTAAGTCGCTTCAGTCGTGTCCGACTCTCTGTGACCTCATAGATGTCAGTCCACCAGGCTCCCCCGTCCCTGGGATTCTCCAGGCAAGAACACTGGAGTGGGTTGTCATTTCCTTCTCCAATACATGAAGTGAAAAGTGAAAGTGAAGTCACTCAGTCGTCCGACTCTTAGCGACCCCATGGACTGCAGCCTACCAGTCTCCTCCGTCCATGGGATTTTCCAGGCAAGAGTACTGGAGTGGGGTGCCATTGCCTTCTCCAACCTGGTAAACACTAGCCAGGCTAATGACCCACTGAGTACAGAGTAAGTCCCCTATATACAGACGAGTTCCATTCTGAGAACATGTATGTAAGTCCAGTTTGTAAATCCAAAAAAGTTAGCTGAGGTACCCAACTAACATAATCAGCTACAGAATACTGAACTGTAATAAGTTTATAATACTTTTCACATGAAAAATACATAAAAATAAATAAATACAAAAAATGAAGATAACATCTTTAATCTTACAGTATAGTACCTTGAAAAGTGGGCTTCCCTGGTATTTCAGCTGGTAAAGAATCCACCTGCAATGCAGAAGACTCCAGTTCAATTCCTGGGTTGGGAAAATGCCCTGGAAAAAGTTAGGGTACCCCCTCCACTATTCTTTGCTTTTCTGGTGGCTCAGACAGGAAAGAATCAGCTTGTAATGTGGGGAACCTAGATTGATCCTTGGGTTGGTAAGATCCCCTGGCAGAGGGCATAGCAACCCACTCTAGTATTCTTGCTTGGCAAATTCCATGGACAGAGGAGCCTAGGGGGATACAGTCCACGGGGTTGCAACGAGTCAGACACAACTGAGTGACTAAGCACAAGTACCTTTAAAAGCACAGTAGTGCCAGCTACATCACTGCTGCTTGTCCACTTGCTTCAGGACACTGTGGGTTAAATAAAGACGCTGTACTCTGTACAGTACTGCACAGCAAATTACACAGAAGCATAGCCACATGCAAAGGATGCCTGCGTGTGACAGTGTACACCAGACACATGAATCAGTTTACATGGTTGGGGATGTGACATGTGTCCGTATCTTTGAAGGTTCACAACTTGAAGATTCTTATGTAGGGGACTTACTGTAACTGAGCATTTATTCTTTTATTTAATTGAGATAAAATTGACATAAAATATTGTATTAGTTTAAGGTGTACAACAATGATTCAGGATATTTATATATTGTGAAATCATCACCACAATAAGTTAACTTCTGTCTCCTCTCAGAGTCACATATTATTTTTCTCTTAAGATCTCAACGCTTATTCCTAACTGAAGACTTCAATATTTATTCTCAAGTTAAGTAAGGAAGGAGGGAGGGAGAGAAGGACAAAAGGATAGGGAGAGGAGGTAGTAAGAAACTCAAATTAAGTGGAAATAGAAGGAAATTGTCTCTTGATTAAGGCTATCTTTTAAGACAACACCCAGCATCATATTAGGGCCCTGGTTCTCAGTACATAATTGGTTGAATGCAGGGAGTAGGGACTTCCTGGCTGGGAAATTGGTAACCAGAGTGATGCAAGAATGAAAGGCTTGCATCTGTAGGGCAGATATCACATAGGAAAATTATGGCATCATGGTCCATATTGGCTCCTTCATGAGTCATTTTCCAAAATCCTATAGGAGAGATAGATTAGTTGATAGCAAGTCAGAAAGTTTAAAGGTGGAAAGATAAAACGCTGTCTCCTAAAGTGAAGGAAAGCATTGCAAGAACACAGTACACATACTCTTGGTCAGGCAGGACCCTGTAATCTTTCCAAACATCTTCTATTTGCATTCTCTACCAGATTCAAGATTGAACTTGCTAGCAGGGGGCAGATAAAAAGGGCTTCTCCACTAGAGGCTATAATTTCTTTTTGCTTGAAAGTCATAGCCATTCACCTAAAAAAACATCGAACAAAATAAAAAGAAACTATGGAGCTAAAAATAATTGTCTGCATGCACAGTGGAGAAAAATTCTGTTCAAAAGATACAAAGAGACCAAAAGACCAAACTGCCACTTTTGAAGAGTGTGGAGTGAAAGCAGGGGGTCAGAAGCAAAAGCGGGGTACTGCACATGATCCCTTCACACAATGCCACAGGGGAGGCAGCCAAACACCTAAGCTGCCCTCCCACCAGGCCTCTGGACACACCCCTACTGTCACCCCACATAAGGAAGAAGTCACCCCTCTCAGGGGCAAGCAAGCAAGGGACCCTGTCGGTGCTCTGAATTCCTGCTTCTGTGGTAGGGGCCCCAACAAAGCCTTCCCTGAAAACAAAAAAGCATCAAGACCAGAAGGTAAGAGGCAGGCTGTTTAGACTTCTATAATAGGTCTATACAGTATTTTGAAGTGAAAGTGAAATTGATAGTCACTCAGTCATGTCTGACTCATTGTGACCCATAGACGGTGGCCCACCAGGCTGCTCTGTCCATGGAATTCTGCAGGCAAGAATACTGGAGTGGGAAGCCAGTCACTTCTCAGAGGATCTTCCTGACCCAGGGATTGAACCTCGTTCTCCTGCATTGCAGGCAGATTCTTTACAATCTGAGCCACCAGGGAAGTCCATACATATAAATATATGTCCTCTTTTAAAATTTCCTTTCCATTTAGGTCACCATAGAGCACTGAGAGGAGTTGTCTCTGCTATACAGTAGGTTCTCATTTTTATCTACTTTATACATAGTATCAATACTGTATGTAGCGAAAGTGAAAGTAGCTCAGTTGTGTCCGACTCTTTGGGACCCCATGGACTATACAGTCCAAGGAATTCTCCAGGCCAGAATACTGGAGTGGGTAGCCTTTCCCTTCTCCAGGGGATCTTCCCTACCCAGGGTTTGAACCCAGGTCTCCCACATTGCAGACATATTCTTTACCAGGTGAGCCACAAGGGAAGCCCAATCAATACTGTGTATATGTCAATCCCAATCTCCCAATCTCCCTTACGCCAATGGGCAGATCATTCAGACAGAAACTTAGTAAGGGTCTTTTCATAATCATTTTGATGGGAATTTAGCAGCAAGAGGAGGTGAACAAGTATATGCTCTGTGACATATTAAATAAGAAGCTTTAGAATCAAGTGTAGAATAAATGTGCATTTCTGATCACTAGAAAAAGGATGATGTTAGTTCAACAATAGTCTTTGAAAATGGGTCAGCCACTGGAGAAAATGGAGGTCTATAATATTTTGTCCCAAGTTCAAAAAATAATTTGATTTCTGCACTGAAAAGCATTGCAATTTCAGAATAAATCCCAGAATTTGAGGTCATGCATATTTGTTTCTTATCCTAATCATGTAGTTTCTAAGTCAGTTATTATGACAGAAACTCACTCAAACTGAACCTTAGCTTCCTATCTGAAATTGGTGAGAATGATATTGATATTATGAGATTGGTGTAAGAATTAAAACACATTGGGATTTTCTGGCCTTCTAGTGGTTGGGACTCTGTGCTTCTGCTGCAGGAAACCCAAGTTCCATCCCTGGTTGGGGAATTAATAATAAGATCTCAAAAGTCACTTGAGGTGACCAAAAAAAAAAAAAAAAAAAAAAAAAGTGTGTGTGGGCCCATTAAGTCCTGGTATTCTGAGACTTTGAGGAAGTTCAGTTGCATGAAATCGAATCTATATGTCTCAAACAAAATATATGGTAGTATTTAGAAAATATTTTCCCCTTTTTTTCAGCTCTCTCCCTGCTCTTTGACTTTTCACCTTCCTCTTGTTTAACGTTCAGAAAGTCTTAGATTATAGTCACAATTTTCAGTTTTCACAGAGAAAACTGAAAAACAAAGAAATTAAATAACTTCCCCAGTATCATTGTGCCAATAAGACAGGAAACCAGAATTTCAACCCAGGACCTAGTTACCATCTACCAGATATTGAAATGAACATATACATTCTAATGAATATAGGAATTGTTCTAAAATGATCCTAAATTCCAAAGGCTATTTCAAAACTGCAAAGTTCATTGAGATCTACGTTATTATCCTGTGATATTCATTTTTATAGTAAAATTCCAGACATTATTGGTATCCAGGGGAGATGGAAAAAACTTGACTTAGTCTAAGTTACTTCTTGGATTTCTCCATCAGCTATGAAGTCTTCACTGGCCAAGATTTCTCACACCTGCTCCACATTCATCTCAGCAGATGTAACACTTCAAGTCCTCACGTCCTCTGAACATAGTGTAGCCAATAGGGTACAAATGATCGGTGAGTACAAAGTGGCTGACATGAATGAGCCTTAATGGGGAGTCGGCACCGAACTGGGCAAAGAACCACAAACGCTGGTGACGGAGGACTGAACCGCACAGGGCACCAGGATGAGTGCAGCCACAGGAAGCTGAGAAGGAGGGGAGAGCTCCCTAAAGAAGATTGCCCTGTAGTTAGGTGATAAGCTTAGTTCAGATCGATGGAGCATGATATTTAAATTGGTTCAGCATGCAACAAATCCTCTGCAGGAGATGGTACTGCTATTTGTATTCTTCACTAACCTTTGAAATAGTCCCAGGAAAACCCTCCTTCCACCCCCCTGGCCCCCAGAGTCCCATTCAGCACACACGGGAGACTTAAAATTAATATCCAAACAGTGTTGAGAGCTGTTAAGTTTCAAACCTGAAATGACTGCTTAGGGTTGATGAGGAAATTACCGGCTGGATGTTTAAAAGAAAAGGAAAAATTTGTCAAAACATGACCACTGTTTTGGTGTGTTCTTTTTTTTAATCCAAATGCAAGCAATTATTTGGGCCTCTTTTCATTTACAAATTTAACTGTTTATTTGTAGTCACCTGAAAATCTAAGTAGGAAGAATCAATGTCTCTTTATATGTGGCATTATTTAATTTCAGTCCCAGGTCTTCAGAGTTTGCTCCTAAAGGTAGGCATTTATTTGCATATAAGGATCATAAAAAGAAGACATTTCTAGAAAAATAAGCATGGGTTCCAGCTTGTATCTCCTTTCAGGACAAGGGTGGTGGAATATTTATCTTTGCACCCTCAGAACCAAGCACAGAGCTTTGCATAAAGTATAAACTTAAAAAAAAAACTTGATTAAGGAATAAGATAAACTGTAAAATAGGCCTCACTAACTTTTATAAAGACTGCAGAGCACCGAATACCTCAGGGACCGTGTGTGCTGGATTGCCTGTCAGCAATTCAGCATCGTCACTTCCTTCCCCAGACCACCTCTGCACTGTGGAATTGTATTTCCAGCAGGATTTCCAGCTGAGCTGGCCGGAGGAGAGGTACAAAGGCTGCCAGAAAGTGGGGTGCTGAAAGAAAGAAGAGGTCAGAACTGTTGGGCACAGTTGCAGTCACACACATGTGACAAGCAAGGACTTGATCCCCCAAGACCCCTCCCGAGGGCTGCCTTATGGGTCAGCCTGAGATCTTACGGGTCAGCCCTCCTGCACACAGCGTTCTCAGACGTCTCTTCCTCTCCTCCGCTGGGGAGCATCTCTTTTTATTTCAAGCACACCTTGTTTCCTGAAACACCTCTTTCTTCACTGGATCTAGACTTCTAGAACCTGGAACAACTTCTTAGTTTCAAAGAACAGTGAATGTTGCTTGATTAACTAGGGGAAATGAGGGATGTGGAGAAGGCAAAACTGAAAAAAATAACTATGGGTGGTAATTTACCTAATGATAACTAAGCTCGTCTCCCCTTTCCTTTCTTCTGCTAGAGAGGTTCTGTGGTCACCATCAGTGGTCTTCTTCTTCACCTCACTGGGCTTCTCAACCCCACCCTGAGGGACTGCTCATCATTTGTAAGCCCTTTCTCCCCTATTCCACTCACCTCTCCATTTCTGCTGGATTGCTTCCAGTGTGTTTACATCTGCACTAGGATGTCCAGCTTCAGCCATGTCTGCCTGATACTGTGTGTCCTTTATTCCTGCTACAGCTACATGTTCAATGGACAGCTGGACATGTCTACCCTACCATTCGAACAACACAATCAGCTTGACGCCACTGAACTAAGCTTGCTCAGGTCAATGAGGCTGTCCCAAAGCTGCTTCAAATTTATCTCTTGCTGCACATGACTCCTCTAAGGTCTTTAAATTGTGTGCTTAGATTGGTCTTTAGATTGTGTGTTAGTCGCTCAGTCGAGTACAACTCTTTGCGACCCCATGGGCTGTAGCCTGCCAGGCTCCTCTGTCAATGGACTTCTCCAGGCAAGAATACTGGAGTGGGTTGCCATTCCCTTCTCCAGGGGATCTTCCCAACTCAGGGATTGAACCTGGGTCTCTCATATTGCAGTCAGAGTCTGTACTATCTGAGCCACAAGAGAAGCCATCTTAAAATGGTTAATTGCAGTAGAGGACTTTCTGCCACTTGATAAGCTCGGCTCCATCATCAGCTATAGCAGCTGGCTCTGAATTTTGTTCCTGCGTCTCTGATCTTTTTTTCTCTCAGGCTTTTCATAAGGTCTCATTTCCCTGTTTATCCCACAACTCTTCCTGTGATCCAGGGCTGTAGCCTCCTCTGCTTTGCTTCCCATACGTTTTCCTCACACAACTTAGACAGAAGTCCAGATGGTTTTCTGTAACAATATTTACTGATTACACAATAATAGTTAAAATACTGAAAATCCCTGATGAAATCAGCTCCTCACATTCCTTTTTCATGATAACTATTTTCAACATATTTATTCTCTATCAAGACTAAAGCCCATTTTCAAATTCTTATTTTAAATACATTTTACATAAGTAATAACTGTCTATATTTTTAAAATAAAAAAGCAACATGATACAGAAGTTTATAGATTAAAAAGTGTATGCTCCCATTTATGATCCTTGCTTGTTCTTTTTTACCCACTCAATTTCACTAATTCAATCATTGACATTTAGTGACTTTATAGAAATATCTGTGCTTTTAAACATATGCTTATTTATATATGCACACTATGTGTGTGTTTATGTATAGGTTTCATGAAAGAAATCTGTATATACACACATCACCCTCAAAAAGGGTACAGAAATGCCAAATTTCTAACACCATAGCCTATGATGGTAAACATATTTATTATATATTGGGTTTTGCTTTGTTTGAGTTATTTGCCTTTGAATAGAATTGTATAATGATTGTTTTAATACTATTTAAAAGATGTCCTATCTCTAACACCTCTTTCTTTAAGAGCCCTTCATGTATGAGGGAGGGAAATTGAGTCAGTGCAATGCTTAGTTGTTCAGCTGTATCCGACTCTTTGTGACCCAATGGACTGTAGCCCACCAGGCTCCTCTGTCCACGGGGATTCTCCAGGCAAGAATACCGGAGTGGGTTGCCATGTCCTCCTCCAAGGCATCGTCCCAACCCAGGGATCAAGCCCAGGTCTCCCACATTGCAGGCAAATTCTTTACCATTTGAGCCACAAGCGAAGAAGGGAAATTGAGCTAAGTGCTTTGCAAAACAACCCAAAACCCTATGAGTAAACCTGAACAATGGGAGGGGTTTTGAGGGAGAATGCATACATGTATATGCATGTATATGTTGAGTCCCTTTCTTGTTCACCTGAAACTACCACAACATTGCTAAATGGCTATACCCCAATTCCAAATGTTTTTGGTGTTAAAAAAAAATTAAAATTGAGAAATCAAAAGAAGCCCAGACAAGAGACTGGAGCTTGGAGTGCAGACAGTTGGACTGAGTCTCATCATATGTCTTGGAGGAAACTTACCTCTGGGACCAGTTACCCTAATGCTCAAGAAACCAGGGCCCCCAAGTGTTAAGACGTCTCCCAGAGGACCTCCCACGGTAGAGCAAGCACAGGTATCAGGCTGACACTCGGAGAGGCCTTCCGTTGTCAAGAACTCTCTGTGCCCACAGCAGGCAGGGTGATGCTGCAGGAGGATTACGGCTTCAGTTCTGTTCCCCAGATTCCCCATCTGGGCTCCATTTTTCTACAGCAGGGAAGCAGAAACCCCTCCCCCAGTGTCAGGAGGAATGATACTGCTCCTGGTTCGGTGTTACCCATGGGAGGAGAAATGACAAGAAAAGCAGTTTCTGCTGTAATCCTTGGATAGTCACTGTAATTAACTCCTAAAGGAATATAAAACTGCAGAGATACCTACTTGTTTTATTGAAAGCAGATCATAAGTAGGCTTTATTTAACAAATGCATAATTTTCCACAAGCTTGTGATTGTGGAGAGGAGCGGAGATATGAAGAGAAAAGGTTGAACTTGGCATTCTTTGTTCAGGGATCCCGGGGGCACAGATTGTCCAAGAGAGCCATAATTTTGTGTAGTCAGAGTTCAGAGGAGTTCACTGCCGATGCCAGGGGACAGCTTTGTCCATGAATTAGACCGTTCCATTGCTAAGTCTCAGTTTTCTTCTCTGTAGAAATGGAGACAGGGAATGTATGTGAGTCAGACCCAGAGAATTCTATTACAAATAGAATTCTACCACTAATCAATTCTATTATGAATCAATGTAAAGGAATTTATTACAAATCAATATAAAGGTTAGAAAGTGAAAGTGTTCATCATTCAGTCGTGTCTGACTCTTTGTGACCGCATGGACTATAGCCCAGCAGGCTCGTCTATTGATGGGATTCTCCAGGCAAGAATACTGGAGTGGGTTGCCATTCCCTTCTCCAGGGGAGCTTCCCGACCCAAGGATTGAACCCAGGTCTCCCACATCTTTTCCATCTGAGCCACCAGGGAAGCCCAAAGGTTAGAAAATGAGACCTCAAAATTTGGCTGAAGGTTGGTATTTGGGGCTTAGATTTGAGTTCCATGGTATTATGTATGAGCTTCTAAAATTCTCCCAGAGGAGAGCAGGATTTTGACCCTCCCAGAGTCAGACAGCAAGGTGAACCTGACGGTGATAATGGGTGAGGTGGCTCAGAACACAAGCCTTTCTGGGCACCTGAACCTGCCCATTTAGTGCAGAAAGCCAGATCTTAAAAGAAAGAATGAAGCTGGATGAAGAAAGCTGTCTGGGATCACCCTCTGAGATATAATTGCATAACTTGCAGCAGGACTGACAATAAAATATAAGAAGCTAGGGTGCAGTCAGGTGCTTTCATATTCCCTTAGGGGTTATATGCCCAGCAGTTAGTCCAGGCCCTTCAGAAGACACTGCAGTGGCTCTGTCCTCATCTCTACCACTCTGCCTACAAGCTTACACAGTCTCCATCATCAGTTATTCATCCATACACCTCTTCATCTGGCTTTTGGGCTTCATCTTTACTGAGCCCTTGTTTGGATACATTATGACCCAGGGATCTCATGCTGAGGGGCTGTCTTTCGCTTGGTATGTTAGATCTCAGATAAAATGACATCTCCTTGGAAAGCTTCTCTTCAACCGCAGTCTAAAGCACCCCCTTCTCCTCCTTTGTCAATAGTGCCATGCTGTTCGCTGTTGTATTTTCCTGAAGGCATATACAACTGCCTAAAAATGTCCTATTTATTTACTTATTTATTTACATCCCCTTCCACTGGTGTACGAGCTCCAGGAAATCATAAATTCTGACTTCTTGAGAGCCTAGTTACAACAGAATCTGGCCCTGAATTGTGAAATAAGAGTGGTCCTGCCCATGCAATGAGGAGGCAGTAGGGAGGATGAGATTATTATGTAGTTCTCAGGGTAAATGATGGCATTTATGGAGTGTTTGATCTTAAAAAAAGCAATAACACAATTAAGCTATGATGGTGCTGCCAGGGAGGAAGAAATTCCCCTCTGCCCCTAGATTCTTGACAGTTTGTGTGTGTGATCAGTGGCTCAGTTGCATCCCACTCTTTGAGGCTGCCAAGAACCATGGCCCACTAGGCTTCTCTGTCCATGGAATTTCCCGGGGAAGATCACTGGGGAGGGTTGCCATTTCATTCTCCAGGAGATCTTCCTGATCCAGGGATCAAATTGAGGTCTCCTGCATTGCACGTGGATTCTTTACCTCTGTGTCAGCTGGAAAGTCACTTGACAGATTAACAGGAGACAACCAGACCAAAGTTTAATGGCATCACAGGAAAACTCAGGAACTCACCAAAGAAGCCAAAGTCCTCACCTTAAACACCATCTCCAGCTGAAGATAAAGGAGGATGGTGGGGGTTGTGATCTGAGACTTCAAAGGGGAGGTATTGGCAATTCATGTGGAGATACACAAGCAGATGTTTGGTTAAAAAAAAAAAAAAAAAATGTCTGCGTGACCAGGCAGAGATAGAGGGATACCAGGAAGAATTTTAACAAATGAATTTTGCTAGTAATCCTCCCTGTCTACATACCTAGGCCAAACTATAGCTATCCATGGGACAGCTCATTTCCTGGAGCAAGTTTTCTATTTACACTATTTTAGGCAGTTATGAGGAAGGTCAACGTTTCTATTTGAGTCATCTGGCACTTGATTGTTTCCAGCTCAAAATAATCTGAAGACCAAAGAGACATTTAGGGTGGCAAGTTCAGCTTTTCACAATGCCAAGGACAAGATTACCTTCCTCTGGTTTATCTTGGGCAACTTGCTCAGTAGAAACCACCATCATGGCCAATGTTGTAGGCAACACTTCATAGAACCATCCTGTTTTCACAGCAATGAGATTTTAAAACGAGGTGCATACTGACTTTAAATCTCACCCACACACAAGACAGCTGAGAAGACATAAATATTAAGAAATAAATTTCCTATAATTGCATCAAATATGTCAAATCTTACAGAATGCTTTGCCCTGGGCTGTGGGAAGCACTGGTCAGAATGACACAAACTCTAACTTTGTTAATAGGTAGAGATCAAGTCTTAATTCCCACCACTCCACTTACCAAATGAGTGACTGCAAAGTAATCTCTTAACTTTTATGATCAGCGATGTCCTTATTAAAATGAGATGTTCACATGACTGTGATGTAGCCTGAGAAGATTCTTGGGTGAAGTATGTTAAATGCCTGCCCCATGACTGGCGTGGAAGAGATAACCCAAAGCAAGCAGTCTGGGTTATTATTTGATTTATTCTCACCAGTCCCCCTCAGGTGGAAGGCAAGCTCAGGTGTTATAATTGATGAAGGCATAGTACCAGGAAGAAGTGCCGACAGCTGAAAAGTACAGTTCCAAACCCCATGTTCTACCCTCTGCCCCAGTGCTGCCCCTTTCCTAAAAATAACATGACTCTTTTCTTCTTCTTTTTTTAGCTGGCTTACATGTGCATGTGAGTAAAATGTGTGTGTGTTGTAATGTTCTGTACATAAAAGAAATGTATAAAAGTATCTATAAGTTCCAGAGAGGAATAAGACAGAACACAAGTAAGTACGGACCCACATCCAGTATAAGAAAGAGATCCTATTACCAAATGTCTGCCACGAGTCTCCCCTACCCCAATGCCACCTACCTCTCTCTGCATTCTCCCAAGAGGGGTCAATATTCTGAAATTGGTCTTTCTAATAAATTGGATTTTGCATATGGTTTTCTTCCATGTGTGTTTATCTTTAAAGTTGTATCATTTCATCTTCTCATTTTTAAATTTAAATAAATGGTAGTAAAAAACCTCTTGATGAAAGTGAAAGAGCAGTGAAAAAGTTGGCTTAAAGCTCAACATTCAGAAAATTAAGATCATGGCATCTAGTCCCATCACTTCATGGGAAATAGATGGGAAAACAGTGGAAACAGTGTCAAATTTTATTTTTGGGGGCTCCAAAATCACTACAGATGGTGATTGTAGCCATGAAATTAAAAGATGCTTACTACTTGCAATGAAAGTTATGACCAACCGAGATAGGATATTTAAAAGCAGAGACATTACTTTGCCAACAAAGGTCCATCTAGTCAAGGTTATGGTTTTTCCAGTAGTCATGTATGGACCTCAGAATTGGACAGTGAAGAAAGCTGAGCACTGAAAAATTGATGCTTTTGAATGGTGGTGTTGAAGAAGACTCTTGAGAGTCCCTTGGACTGCAAGGAGATCCAACCAGTCCATCCTAAAGGAGATCAGTCCTGGGTGTTCATTGGAAGGACTGATACTGAAGCTGAAACTCTAATACTTTGGTCACCTCATGTGAAGAGTTGACTCATTGGAAAAGACCCTGATCCTGGAAAGGATTGGGGGCAGCAGGAGAAGGGGATGACAGAGGATGAGATGGCTGGATGGCATCACCAACTCGATGGACATGAGTTTGAGTCAACTCTGGGAGTTGGTGATGGACAGGGAGGCCTGGCATGCTGTGATTCATGGGGTCACAAAGAATCAGATACAACTGAGTGACTGAACTGAACTGAGTATACCTTATATATTTTGAGTTGTTTTTTGCCACTGAATATTGGATTGGATTCTTGAGATTCCACCATGTTGTTGAAAAAGGTAGTTCATTCTTTTTCATTCTTTTTCTTAACATAAAACATTTTACTGTTTTATGTTATTCTATTGGCAAAAAATAACACAATTGACTTATCCATTCTATAAACAACAGATTTTGTAGTTGTTTTCAGTTCTTATATATATCTGTGCAAGAGTTTCTTTAGAATATAAAACTTATAGGCTATAAGACATATGTTAATTTTCACTCAACTATTTAGTTTTAAAAATTGTTTTTATTACAGGCATTGTTTAAGCACTGAAGTTAGAGCAGTGAAAAAAATATACAAAAAGAGTGAAGAAAATATACAAAAATCTCTTCCCTTGTGGTGCTTATATTTTTGTGGGAAAGGCAAATAGTACATATAATAAGACAAAAAACAAAATATTATGTTTGCCAGGATAGTCCTGCTTATGCTACTGTGGCAAATATTGATAATCCTCAAATCTTAGAGTCTTAAAAATATCATTTCTTGATTATGTTACATGTTCTTTAACAGACAGTTGGAATCTGTCTCCAATTGTCATCTTTCTCATTTGGGGACCCAGGATGACCAAAGTCCCACACTCTGGGAACACTCTGGGCGCCAGAGGAGGAGGGCAAAGAGAATGGCAGAAACCACATCACGCTTCTGCACAGAATGAACACATGTCCCTATACCTGGCCTCAGGCTTCGGGAAAGGTACCTGCCCCGGCTCAGGAGGCAGCGGCGAACTCCAACCACGCACGGAGAAGGAGGTGATCAAACACTTGGAAGCAGTCCCGGTGACTGACTCAAACAGAATTTATCAGACGGTTGTAACAATAAGAGGAAAGATGCAACAGGAAGAGGACTAGCAGAGGAGTACAGAGCGGGAAGCAGAATTCGGGAGAGTGATTAGCACATGGTGACTAGAGACGGCCCCATCAAGCTGACACTGGAACCAGTAACCACAGCGGACAAGAGAATGACCCACTGTTGTGGGCGGGGGCAGGGGTGGGGGACGGGGGGCTTGGGGGGCGCACTTCCACGGAAGCCCATTCCCAGCTAAGCGAATGGGAAAAGCCCAGGGCGGAAGCTAAGTGGAGTGTTCTAGGAAGGGAGCAAGGAGGGGCCGGAAGTAGAAGCCGAGTTAAACCGGAGGCGGTTTGTGAAAAGATGTTTACGCTGTCAGTTACAAAGATTTTAGTACAGGTGTTTGAGCAGAAAAGTGACATGATCTGACACAGTTAGCCACACACTTGGCTGCTTGGGTAAGAATATAGGGAATGACGGAGGAGGGAGTGAAAAAACCTGGAACGGGAGTCTGGTTAGGAGGATATTTCAATCATTCAGACAAAAGATGAGGGTGATATGAATTGGGCTGCTGGAAGTTAGGACTGTGAAAAGTGGTCAGATTTTGGGGTCTGAAAGGAAGACAGGAGTCAAAGAGCTTAAAGACTTAGGTGTGAACAAGGAAAATTTGCAAAGACCACTCACCAGGGTGGACAAGCCATCTTCATCTTTGCAAGGACAGTGATTGAGTGCTGCGTCCAGCAGTTGCATCTGTTAGCCTACGCCTGAAGGATACAGTTATCGCTTTTGTTCCATATCTTAAGTAACAATACTCCTTGAGATTTTAACCTATTGTTAAACTGATGGGCATGAAGTATTGCCATGTTTTATTTTTAGTTCATAATTCCTTGATTTTCATGAGTAATCTTCACATACTCATTTGACAGTTGAGATCTTTTCAACCAAAAGACTTATTACTGAATCAATTCTTTTTCCTGTTGGGTTGCCCTTTTTTTTTCTTTTTCTGTCAAAGTTATTTACATATTTAAGTGAAATTGAAAACATCTTCTAGTCTATCACTTACATATTTTCTTCCTTCTGTGCTTTTATTAAATGCTTTTAAATTTTAATGTACTCAGATCTTTCAATCTCCTTTTACATTATTAAATATTGTCTCTTATTAACATTAAATCTGTTTACCAGTGTTTTCTTATATTTTAAACTAAAAGTTTTACTGTTTCTTTTGAAGTCTTTATCCAATATTAACTTGATGTTTTCCCATGGTGTGAAATTGTGAGAACATTTGTTGATAACTCTGTGTCTTTTCATGTGATATTGTCTACTGTTACACAACAATTAAACCAAAGCTTAGTGGCTTAGAAGAACAAACATTTTGCTCTAAGTTTCTCTGTATCAGGAATTCAAGAGCAGATAACCTGGGTGATTTTGTCTCTCATGGGGTCACAGTTACAATGTGGCTGAAACTGCAGTCACCTCAATCCTTGACAGGTGACTGCTGGCAGTTCCTTACATGGGGGCCTCTCCAAAGGGATGCTTGAGTGGGTAGAACACAGCCACTGGCTTCTCCTGGGAAAGTGACCTGAGAGAGAATAGGTGGTAACAGCAAGTCCTTTGTGACCTATTTTAGATATGGTATGAATATGGCTTCTTAGAGGAAAGTCACCTAGTCTCTAACACATTCAAGGGAAGGGAAATTAGATTTTAGTTCTTGAAGAGAGAAATATCAAAGAATTTATGAGTCACACCCGCCATGGTGACTTGCAGCATCTCTTCTGTCACAGCTCACATGTGCTTACTTCATAGATCTGTCACTGGTACCATGGCTTTTTTGCCTATTCCTGCACCAGTTCCACCCTGCTTTTGTTTCTGCGACCTTGTAATACATCTTTACATCAGGTAGAGCAAGATTCCCTCAGGTTATTGTTGTTGTCTTTCTCCTTCTCCACCTCCTCCTCCATCCCCTTAATCTTCCTCTCCTTTTGAAATCAGCCTTTTTGCGCCTTTCCTGTTGGTGCATTTCTGTTCGTCTCTAACTTTAAACGAATCCAATTATAGAAATGAATCACAAGGCAATTGAAACTAACTCCGACTTATGCTCTCCTGAATGCACACCATGCCTTGTCTAATCTGCTGATTCTTTTCCTAGATAAAAAGAGGTAAGAATGAAGTATTAAGCTGTTTAAAAAGATGACTAACTCTACCCTCCTAAGCAAGTCTGCAGGCAGATCATGTGGGCAAGATAATATCTGAAGATATTACCACCCAGTCTGTACTCAATGGAGGGTGATGATTCAGAACTTACCCTCTTGCCTTGATGATTCACTGAGATTCTCCCCCCTCTTTAGCCCCTTTAAACTGTCATTGCTGAGCAGAATCTTCAGAGTTGGTCTCAGGACACAAGTCCATCTTCTCCCCAGATTGCCAGCTTTCCTGATTAAGGCACCTTTCATTTCTATTCACACTTGCCTCTCAAATTATTCGTTTACGAGCAACAGGCAGCCAAACCTGGGTTCAGTAACATTTCTTCAAATCTTTCTATATTCTTTGCTCTTTTCTAATATTTTAGAATCATCTGTTGTCTTTCATGGAGAAACGCCTGTTGTAATTTCTATTAGAGTTGCATTTAATTTTATGAATTTGTGCAGAACTACTTCATGGCTTTGAGTTTCCTATTTGTGAATATTTTATATGTTTTTTTTATTGACATCTATTTTAATGTGTTTAAACATACTACTGCAAATATTTCTATAGAATAATTCACATAATATTTAGATTTATTTCTAGCCACTAATACTTTTGGTTGCTACATCAAATGTCTTTCCAATTTTTCTCTTAAATTATCTAACTCTTTGTTACTGGCATATAGAAATCAATTAATTTTTTTAGAATGGCTATATCTGGACTACCAGCAAAGCAGTATTACTAATTTTAATGATCTCAAAAAGGGAATGACTACTCACTCCAGTATTCTTGCCTGGAGAATTCCATGGACAGAGGAGCCTAGTGGGCTACAGTCCATGGGGTCACAAGGAGTCAGATACAACCAAGTAACTAACACTACTGCTAAAATTTAATGATCTTTTATAGATTTTATGAGTTTTCTATATGTATTAGTCAGGCTTTCCAGCTGGTGCAGTGATAAAGAATCTGCCTGCAAATGCAGGAGATACAGGAGACTCAGGTTTGATCCCTGGGTCGGGACGACCTCCTGGAGTAGGAAATGGCAGCCCACTCCAGGATTCTTGCCTGGAAAATTCCACGGACAGAGGAGCCTGGTAGGCTACAGTCCATGGGGTCGCAAAGAGTCGGATGTGACTGAGTGACTGAGCAGGTACACGCACGTGTGTGTGTCAGTAGTTCAGACGTGTCTGACTCTTTGTGACCCCATGGACTGTAGCCCACCAGTCTCCACTGTCCATGGGATTCTCCAGGCAAGAATCCTGGAGTGGGTTGCCATACCCTTCTCCAGGGGATCTTCCTGACTCAGGAATCGAACTCAGGTCTCCTGCACTGTAGGCAGATTCTTTACCATCTGAGCCAGCAGGAAAGCCCATATTTGTCATAGTTCTCTAGATAAGCAGAAACAACTGCAGATAGTTCAGTTGAATGATTGATCAATATGTCAATAGGTAGGTGTAAGGGGAGATTTCTTGTTGGAATTGAAGCACATGTTTGGAGTCTGAGAAGTCCCACAGTCTGCCTTCTGCAGGTTGGGAACAAGGAAAGCTGGTGGTATGGTTCAGTCTGAATCCAAAGACCTGAAAATTGGGAGGCTGTTGGTGTACGCCCTAGTCTGAGTTAAAAACTCTAAGAACTTGTAGTGCTGATGTCCAAGGGCAGGGGAAATAGTTGTTTCAGCTCAAATAGAGGGAATAAATGTGCCTTTTCTTTGTTTCTCTGTTCTCTTCACCCCTCCCAGTGGGTTGGATGATACCCATTCACGAAGGTGAGGGTGATCTTTTTCACTCAGTTCACCAGTTTAAATGCTAATCTCTTCTGGAGATTAATCCCTTCTGGAGATTCACAGACGTGCTGAGAAACAATATTTCACCAGCTACATAGGCATTCTTTAGACCAGTCCAATTTTATGTTGACACAGAATACTAACCATCACATAATATTTATAAAGCGTCATGTTAACATCAGGTTGCCCCCTTTTTTCCAATTCTTCTGACTTTTGTTTATGTTTCTAAAATTTGAATATGCTGCATAGACTTCAAGTTTGGCAATACTGCTTTTTCAAGAATACTTAGTAATATCAACTGTGCCATCACTTCTGCTTTTCTCTATCCTCAGAAAGATGTCATAGGATTTGAAAATAACAAATTGTGGATAAACCTAATTTAGCTACAAAGGGAGATTACTGCAGTTTATGCCCAATTGTTTTAGTAAAAATATACAGAGTTAAATTCAGTGGTTGGGATACTACAGTGGTACAAACATCATGTTTTATATCTAATAATTTTTTTTTTTTGGCACACACAGGAATGGCCCCAACCTGAGAATGGATCAAACAAAATGGAAACTTCCATGTGATGTAAAGATAAAATATTGAATAGTTCTTCAATCTGAGAACACATTTTTCAGTTGAATTTGCAGTCTTGTCAGTCCTCAATCATTTGTTTTAACCTCTATTTCAATTAAAAAAAACACCAAAAGACAATTAAAGGATAGTAAATAATGTGGGATGCCCATTGATATGGGTGAGAAGCAATGAAGTTTGTACCTTGATCAGAGAAATATAACCAGGTGGGTCTGATTGATGGTATACTAATACCATAAGTACTATTTATTATATTTTCTTATTCTCATATTTTCTATGGTTGTTTCTGTTTCTGTTACAGAATAAGCTGAATCTAGGTAGAATGGTGTCAGTTACTGTCAGCATACATTTGTAGCATCCCCACTCTACACACACACCCACACCCCATCCCCACACATACACTCTCTCTCACACACACACAGGTGTGTTCATTTTAATTCTCTTGCCAGCTATGCACAGTCCTTTGTCCTTGGAGAAGTTAATTCGAGCTGCTTTCTCTCCTGCCTATTCACAACTTCTTTCTCTCAGTAAGAAACCTGACTCTCATCTTTCCAATGTATTTTCTTATTTGTTCAATCCTTGCATGCACATAGTTTCAGAATTACTAACCTAAGCCCTTTTAAGATATAAATTTGCTATCTATAGTATTTCTATATAGTTCTTTTTGTCTTTAGACTCTGAGTATCTAGGTCAAAATTCTGATTTGCAAAGTTATTTAGGTTGATTCCTTTTTGCACAGATCCTTCAATCTAGTTATTAAGCCATTTGTAATGCAGTTAGGTCAGGTTTTTTTGACTGTCTTTTTATAGTTTTATTTGGCAGTATGATTCATTATGACTTGAGTTTTGCTTTGAAGCCATAATTGAGGGTCAAGTGCTAAAACCAGCATGTGTTATTTTTGGAGATACACTGTCTAAGGAAGCAGTTAAACATCATATGTAAGCAGGGTTTACAAGGACAGCATAAAAAAAGAACTTCAAGTTACAGATTTAGTTGAAAGAAAGAAGTTATATTTAAGAGTTAACATATCTGCTGTTCAATATTTCCCATCTAAACATTGGTGCTTAAAAGATTCTTCCACATAGGAATTTTTTAAATCTCTTGAATGGTTGCTAATCATGTACAGTTGCCAAAACATCAGTGAAAGATCACATCAGCGATGCTTGCTTGGGAAAGCCAACAGGGTCTGCAGGTTCAGTATAGCATAAACACGGCCCACAGGGTCATGTTTTTTGTGTATGTTCTACTTGAACATGGAATAAAGGCAATTCTTATTTATTTTTTTTATCTTTGATTTTGACAAACAGAGAATGATGTAAAACAATAAATGATTACATAGTCATCACCTGTGGTTTGAAGGCAAAAGTATCGCACATATATTCAAATGATTTGGATATATTGACAAAAAACATACTGGATGATTGCAGCTGGTGTCAAAATGTAAGTCCATGTAGTAACCTCTTCATAGATAAAGTCTTGCCTCCCCACCACAAAGTGAGCTGAGTTGAAATGTGCATAGTGCTCTGGTAAAAATTGTGAATGGCATAACATCTAGTGTCTTGAATTATAGTTTGTTCTTATCAGCATCTGATAATATAGAAACTAATTATGAATCAATTATTATGAATGAAGAGGCATGATAGTTATCATTGGGAAAACTACAGAATGGATATCAGCATTCCTCATTCCTCTAAGATAAGAAACAAGTGTGACCTTATACTGGTCAACAGGACTTGTAATATTGTGTGATCTTTGGTTCCCCCATCCCCAATTTATTTACCACCCTGCAAGGCATGTAGGCTGTTAGTCCCATGACCAGGGATCAAGCCTGTGCCCCATGCATTATAACACAGAGTCTTAACAACTGGACTGGCAGGGAAGACCCATCTTTGACATTTTAATCATCTGAATGTATCCATGCCAGGAAGGATTTACATACTTGTCAATGTAGATACAACCAAAGAACAAAATTTAAAACCTATAACAACAGAATTTCTAGACATTATTTGATAACTAAACAATTTTATATCAACTAAATGACAACCTTGATGTTGCATATCTATTGGAAATTCTTGATAGACACTTTATGAATTGGATGAAATGTTTTGAAAATTATTTTCCGTCAAAAGAAGATCCACTGCAAGGAAACTATAGCTTTAAAAATAATTTATAAATTAAAAACTACAGTTAAATTTAAATGATCTTTCAGTGACACAGAATCCATTTCTTTTGTTGAAAAATCATTCCAATTTAACTGCCATTTGCATGATACTGTGCTTGAACTAGCTACTAATGTTGTAAAAATAAATTTTGGAAATATCTTTGTTTACTTTTGTTTACTTTTGAAGTAGCCCATTCTTCATTTGGACAAAACCTAAAAGCAAAATCTTAGCCTGCAGAAATTGTTCAAATTTTATTTATTTTAATATTCTTATCAACATACTTCTGAAAGACTAGTTTCTATATCAAATTTTTTTTTGTTAAAACAAACAATTTAGGCTCTCATTACCTGTGTTAATAGTTGTCAATCTCATAACAAACAAGAAGTAAATTCATTGGTCCATTAAAAATTTTTAAATATTGATATTTTAGTGTTCATTAAGACTTCATGTGTATGCATTAATATGGGAAATCAAATTTGTAATTTTTGTTTAGTTACTATTGAACAGTGATAGAGAGCTAGTGATTACTTAGATGCATATTTTCAGGAAATAAGATGTGTACTTTTTGTAATTCTATAGGGAAATAACCTATATCATATTTCATTAAATTATATTTACTAAAAAGTAAGTTTATTTTTGTTTAAAGAAGTCATAAAACTAGAGAATTAGTTTGTATGTATGTCCTTCAGTTCAGTTCAGTCGCTCAGTCATTTTGACTCTTTGTGACCCCATGAACTATGGCACGCCAGGCCTCCCTGTCCATCACTAACTCCTGGAGCTTGCTCAAACTCATGTCCATCGAGTCCGTGATGCCACCCAACCATCTCATCCTCTGTCGTCCGCTTCTCCTCCCACCTTCACTCTTTCCCAGCATCAGGGCTTTTCCAAATGAGTCAGTTCTTCACATCAGATGGCCAAAGTATTGGAGTTTCAGCTTCAACATCAGTCCTTCCAATGAATATTCAGGGCTGATTTCCTTAAGGATTGACTAGTTTGATCTCCTTGCAGTCCAAAGGACTCTCAAGAGTCTTCTCCAACACCACAGTTCAAAATCATCCATTCTTCGGCGTTCAGCTTCCTTTACAGTCCAACTCTCACTTCCATACATGACTATTGGAAAAACCATAGCTTTGACTAGATGGACCTTTGTTGGCAAAGTAATGTCTCTGCTTTTCAATACGCTGCCAAGGTTGGTCATAGTTTTTCTTCCAAGGAGCAAGCATCTTTAATTTCATGGCTGCAGGCATCATCTGCAGTGATTTTGGAGCCCCCCAAAATAAAGTCTCTCACTGTTTCCATTGTTTCCCCATCTATTTGCCATGAAGTCATGGGACCAGATACCATGATCTTAGTTTTCTAAATGCTGATTTCTAATCCAGTTTTTTCACTTTCATCAAAAGAGACTCTTTAGTTCCTTTTCACATTCTGCCATAAGGGTGGTGTCATCTGCATATCTGGGATTATTAATATATCTCCCGGCAATCTTGATTCCAACTTGTGCTTCATCCAGCCTGGCATTTCACATGATGTAGTCTGCATATAATTTAAATAAATAAGGTGACAATATACAGCCTTGATGTAGTCCTTCCCCAATTTGGAAGCAGTCTGTTGTTTCATGTCCAGTTCTATGTATGTCCTTAAGTTGTTAAAAAAAAAAAAAAAAAAAGTTTGTCATATTATTCTAGCAATTTATTTATTATTTGTTTTTTATTTCAATTTTTTAAAATTGAGGTATAATTGACATACAACAGTATATTAGTTTCAGATGTACAACATAATAATTCACTATTTTTATATATTGTGAAATAATCACCACAGTAAATCTAGTTACCATCGATAACCACTGGCAATTATAATTTTTTTCCTTCTAAGGAGAACTTTTAAGATTTACTCTCTTAACAAACTTGCAACCTGTCACTTGCAGAAACATGCACAGTGATTCATTTTTATTGTATTTCATAAATTATCAGTCCAGTATAGACTGAATATAAAAAACAGACAGGCAAACAAAATTGAAAACAACAGCAAAAATAAAAGAAGAGAAAAGAAAGGAAAAGAAAAGACAAGGATAATGTGTCCTCCAGCGAAGATAGTTTGAGACTATAAACAAGGTATTTAATTTTGGAGTGAGCATCAGGTTTCATCTCTGCACTTTCCCCAGAGAAGGTGAAGGGTGATGGTTCTGAGCAGATCCTCAACAATAAGATTCACGAGAGATGAAAATGACCTACAGCTGGCCCACAGTGGACTAGTGTTTACAGCCCAGTTCTGACTTAGTCCTTGTCCTGCATGGTCATCATGGTGGGCAAGAGGAAGGAAACGGCCAGCAGGAGTGTGCCCACCCCCCAGGACATCTGGCCACTGGCAAGGTCCTCAGTCCACTACAGTCACTGACTATCTCTGGGGCCTGTGGCGTCTCCGCCCCTCTGGGGCATTTGGAGGATTTTAGTTTCTGCCTGCTGAACTGGTACTTGGAGCTTAGCAAGGACAGGATTTGTCTGGAAATGGAGAGGGTGGAAATGAGTGATTTAGTGCAGCAAAATAGAACAGAGGAATGTATTATCAGAATCGAGAGTCAGGTTAAATCCTTAAAAAAAAAAAACTTAGCTTTGTTGAAAATGAATTGATTAAAAGAGTCTTATACTCTCTCATTTCGTAATATTGGTTTCTTCTTCCAAATGGTAACACCAGAGTGAGGGATGTAGAGAAGTTACATAACAAATAACTTAGAAGACAGGAGACCTATTTTCCCCCTGTGTTCAGTTCACCAGTTAAAGCAGTCATTTGACATTGCTAAACTGTTTTGATGTTAATGACAGTGATAAGCAGATCATGTCATACCTAATATGTAAAGTTAAGTTAGTTAAAACCCATAGAAGGTACATATCCCTAAATTATTATCTGCTTCTGGTGAGGGATCTATACTTCATTTTAATTTCTGCCTTCAAAAACGCTTTTAAGCTTGGTGGTGATTCATTTTATTGTACCTTTTATATACTTTCAGAATTGTTTCTTTCATCTACTATTTGAATGGTGACTGATGGAGAAATCATTCACGATAATATGCTCCAGAAGGAAAATATACCCACCCAGCTATTGTTTCGGCTCCTTAAATCATATTTTTACTTTGTCTGATAAAAAGGCTCATTTACCTTGGAAATAGCAAATGTGTCTGCTACAAAATGGGTTTCCTGATGTCAAGTAAGATAAATATCAGGCCAAAGGACAGAAGTACAGCTTTCATTTTTATTTTTGTTTATAGTTGCTAAGCTGTGCCCAGCTCTTTCAGGATCCCATGGACTGTAGCCACCAAGCTCCTCTGTCCATGGGATTTCTCAGGCAAGAATACTGGAGTGGGTTGCCATTTCCTTCTCCAGGGGATCTTCTTAACCCAGGGATCAAACCCAGGTATCTTGCATTGACAGGCAGATTCTTTACCACTGAGCCACCTGGCAAGCCCATAGCTTTCTTAGATATTAATAACTAAATACAGAGATTTGAAGCATTAAAAATGGAATCCCTCCAGGAAAAAGGGGGGTTGTCATTTACTCATCAAATATTTATTGTAAACCTATATATATCAGAAACTGACATTAGAGCTGGAGCTGCAACATGAACAAACAGAAATTCCCACCCTTGGCTCACATTGATCCTCAATAACTGTGTCTTTGCAAGAAAGAACTGAGTGGCCATTTCCACTGTCTGACTTCAGTCATTGTAAACTTACCACAAAGTAGGATGAGTATCGTACATACCCTTGAATTCAACACCATCTGGAAATGCGACTATGCAAACTCCAGCATCAAATATGAGCCAGGTGATGTACTCACATCCCTTCTCAGCCTCATAAATAAATACTCCAAGTAAGAGCTGCTGTTTCCCTATAATACATCCTTATAGCTCACAATGCATAAAATGATTTCATCCAATCAAATGCCACGGCAGATCTGAGTTTTCACTTGGTTGTTGGAACAGTTTTGGAAAAGTCTGTCAGGGAAATAGTACTGTTTAAAGCCTGTGGCTGGAATAAGTGTTGTTCTTTTGTACCTGTACTTCTAGAAGATTTAAGGGCTTCTGGAAATCTTATGTAAATTTGCAGTTTCAGATCCTCTGAGAAATCATCTGATGCAGTTCCCTGTCTGTAGCGCATTCTCTCCTAGTTAGAGATTATGTCTGGCACCAGAGAGTATTTTGACAGAAATCTTGCTTCTGATGTATATTTGTTAAGTTTCCCTCTAGGTCTTTTCTTTGAGGATACAGATGCCTGTTGTTTTTCATGACTTACTGAATAAATAGAACACAAGAGGAGGTTTGATCTCTTAAATAAGGAAAGCATTAAAGTTCATGCACTTAAACATATTTTATGTTGAGAAGTCTTTCAATTTAATTCCTCTTTTTTTGCTATAGTTTAAATATACAAGATTACTTTAAATGTTGAATTGACTAAGTCAATGAAATTCATGCATTTTGGTACTGAAAAATGAATTCTGAATATAGTTTTTCAAATTCTGTGTTTATTCTAAAGATTGTAAGATTAAGAAAGTAGAAGCCAAGGGTTTTGTCTTAGTTCTCTTATCATCTACTTGTGAGACCTTTGCCAAAACATTTATCATCTGGAGAAAACTAATTTTCCAAAATGTCATTATATTGAAGGACCATAAAATAACTAATGGTGGCCATCAATTATTGCAATAGAAAGCTGTACTAAAAATAACCATAGTAAAACCAATGTCTTAGTATCATAATGATTTCATAATCAGCCACTGAACAAAGTATTTTTCATTAATATAGGAAAAATCTTATACATTAATATATTGCATTCAATGTGTTATTGAATTGATAGGAAAAGCAATGCTAATTGCCATCAAATAGAAAAAATAGATAAAGGAGAATGGAAAAGGATGGTGTAAAATACATCTTTTTAGTATTGGAACTGGAAGTAGTATGGAAAGCAATGAAATAATTATGGTAAATGAAGAATTGTTTAATGAATTGCTTATGTAAACATACATAGAGAGTTTTGGCCATACAGCCTAGGATGAATTGGTAAGGACAGCTGTGACATGCTTATCGTCCACTGATGTTAACACACAATTCTGAAGGAAACTCGTATTAGAAGCAAACTGCACAAAGATTTATTCAGTGTGACCACCAAAATGTGCAACCTTCTTAACTTTTTCAAAACCTTGTCCTTTAAACTATTCAGGAACATTCTAAAGAAAGCACAACCAAAGCTGCCCTTGTCCTACCTTGAGTCCTTGCCAACCTTATAAATAAAAATTATGTGTGAACAACAGGTGTGTGTGTGCATGCATGTGTGTGGCATATAGGCATCTATATATGAACATGCTTTGTGAGTATAGCATGTATAATCAATCAGAAATTGAAGATTACTGAGATTAGTATTTTTCTTGAGTTTTCATGTTATTAAAGATTCTTAGTTGCTTGTTAGACAATTTGTGTGATAGATTATAAGGAATTAATTGTGATGGGAAAGACAAGAGGAAAGGGAACTTTTCTCGGGTACTGGGCATCTCTTTTGTTCCATGTACTTTGCAAAATCCTTTATAATCAGTTTTTAGTATAAATTCATATCCAGTTATTAATATTCAAACATTATGGATGAGAAAAGTAAGTGCAGAGAGGTTGAATAACGTATATATGATGACCCACAAGTGACTACTATTTCAAGGTTCAAAAGTATTTTTTATAAAAACCTCGTTTGTATCATGATCTTCATTTAGTCTCAATATATCATGGAGTCTCAAAGCAGTTGCTATCTCTGTGGCAATACCTGCTATCAAACAAATCAGGTCCCACTACTCACTCCTCACAAAATCAATTACATACTCATGAATGGTAGGGGAAAAAAGTGTTTTTCATCTGAATGCCAGCAATCTGGGGAGATGGGGGACCCAAAGTCCCTTAAAACCACCTCCCAAGACTCTGCTATGAACATTTTTAAACAGAAGCAGAGAAGGAGTGTCAGTTAATTGCTGAGATAGGTGGTCAGAGGCATCACCAATCCCCACTGTGTGCAGGCTTGTGAGCTCCTCGTGGCCTCCCTTTAGATGCCAACTTATTCACATGGTTAGGGCTTACATTTTGTTTGGAGGTTACTGAAGGGGAAGCTAGGGAAGAGATCTGGTCCTCTGTTAATTACTGATTCTTCATTACTACTTCTTTAACCTATGGAAAGAAGAGACAAGTTAGGAAAGGTATTGTGCGATTAAAAGATGTGAAAGATATGCTTGAATCAGAGATGAGTGGGGGTGCTTGGTTTAAAGTTAGTTACAATATAACTTCATTAAAGTGACAGGAAAAGGAGCTTCCTCCTGAGGGTGGTTTCCTCTAAAGAGTTGCTTACATGTCCTCCATAATTTAGTTGTGATTTAACTATTAATATCCACTAAGGTAATTACTATATAACCACGTGTATCATTTAGGACTGAGCCCACCTGCAAAAACAAAACAGACATCAAAGCAAAACAAAACAAGTGTCTGACTAATGAAGGCTAAATACAAAGATGAATCATCTCCTGCTGCCAAAGTCACCACTTTAGGACTGAGTTCTGGCAAGTAAAGAAGGAGGACCAGTGAAGTCATCTAGGTCCTAGGCGTTTCCTGTCTCCCTGGCTCTGCCAAATTTGTGACTTTCCTCCTCTTGCACCCAGGAGGACTGCTGAATGCCTTCGGACATGTGTTTCTGTTCTAGACATTAGAAGACAGAAAGGGAAAGCAAGACAATAACAGTCCATGCCATCTGATGCTGTGTCTATAACTGATAAAAACTGATATGACACGACGTCAGCTAGTGGAAAGAGCATGTGAATATGTGAATGCATTTAATACAGCACACTGATCTCCTAAAGCAAAGAATTTCATTTTCATGGGAAAAGAAGAAAGGATTTAGGTGGAAATGAATAATGCCTATCTCACTGAAAATTTCAACTCTGATGGATGACCTAAAATATCTACAGCCAAAGACACTATTGTTTTCATCATGTCCCCCCAAATATCATAGACTTTTGGATGTTGATCTGAGAGAACTTTAACTATTGATACAAGGGAAGCTAATCACTTGCCCTAAATCACATGCAAGTTAAGGAATGCTGATATAAACACTTAAGGGCTATATTTTAGCTTCCCATTCATTCCTTTAAGTAGCTTTTATCTTAAACACTAGCATTTTATGTTGCTTCAAATGGTCAGTCTTTCCATCTTTCCATTTGTGGACATATTTTTCAGTGTTCCAAAGTTTGGCCAAAAATATCACCTGCCATGTCAGTAAACAAAGGATGCTGCAGCCATAAAGGCATCAGCCTTGGCAGCCACTCCGAGCAGGCACCCTGAGTGGAATTCAGGATGGAGAAAAATGAGAGACTGGTCCTTGTGAGTTAAGATGCAATTCTAAGGGATAATTTCAGTGAGCTCAGACTCTTGCATCTTCCCATATAGAGAAAAGCACTGAAATATTTAGCTTGAGATGTCTGTTTTTGTGATTAACAGTCATCTTTTGATGTTTGACTATGCATTTTTTCAAGCAAAACTCCTTGATGTCCTGACTCCTCTCTTACCTCTGAAACAGGCCCTCAGAATCATCTGAGAAGCTGTATCTCTGGCTATAGTCCTCAGTAGTTTTGTCAAAAGAAAACCATAATTCTCAACTTTGAGGTTGTGTGTTTCTTTTTCTTTTCAGTTAACAAAGGGAGCCCATACATCTCACGTGTTATGTCATAAACAGAACTCAGGAGGTTAAGCCAGCAGCAATCCATGTTGTGGGCTTTTCAGGCGGCTCAGTGATAAAGTGATCCACCTGCAATGCAGGAGACACAGGTTCAATCCCTGGATTGGGAAGATCTCCTGGAGAAGGAAATGGCAACCCACTCCAGTATTCTTGCCTGGAGAATCCCACGAACAGAGGAGCCTGGCAGGTCCATGGGGTTGCAGACAGTCAGACATGATTGAGCACAGTACACAATCAGTGTTGTGGCTTTTCCTTTTTAGAAGTCCACTCAAACTCACCCCACATCCTTTTCTCTGGATGCAATGCCTTCTCCAATTCTTAGCTACTTGATTAACAAGTTTTCCACAGACAAACAAGATGACTGATATGAAAGATAAGCTCAAAATTCAGAGTAGAAAGACTTGGATAAGAGAGCTGTTATCTTCTTCAGGGGTGAAAGCTTCGTCTTGCTATGCATTTACAGCAATTAAGAGCTAATGCACCAACATATTCAACCATAGGAGCTTTTGAACAAGATCATGTAGGTGGATGGTATCTGGCCAATTTGTATGTATCAGATCTATCAGCTGGACTGTGTGCACATTTAATCAAACCTATTATCCAGGATTTAAATCCCCTGTCTCATATCTTACCTACTTCACTCAGAAACAAATGAGTTAAGCTTTAATGTTAGCAGTTATTGGCAGATAATTCTTCTTTCTAGACTTTGAGATAACAAAATCCTACCCATGTGCTTTTGTCTTATTTTTCTCCACCATCATACATACACATTTTTCAAGATATTTATATTGTGAAATGTAAAAAAAAATATTTCTCTGGCCTTTGGGGTCCTCCCTCCCAAGACTTTGTACATCTGCATCATGTGTTCACCAAATCTACCCCATCAGCAGAAAAACCCACTCAACCACAGCAGTGTAGCAGTGTTAGTTGCTCAGTCGTGTCCAACTCTTTGAGACCCCGTGAACTGTAGCCCGCCAGGTTCCTCTGTCCATGGGATTCTCCAGGCAAGAATACTGGAGTGGATTTCCATTCCATTCTCCAGAGGATATTTCTGGCCCAAGGATTGAACCCAGGTCTCCTGCACTGTAGGCAGATTCTTTACCATCTGAATGACAGGGAAGATCTGTAGCGGCACTCTCCCAGCATCAATAAGACAACTCCTTCTTGATAAGATAACATTCCTTCTTGATAAGGGGTCACATTGCACTTAGATCTGGGTTGTTTAATACATCTTTTGATGTCAAGCCCTCTGTCTCTGCCTACAATCTACTCCAGTATTCTTGCCTGGAGAGTCCCGTGGACAGAGGATCCTGATGGGCTACAGTTAGTGGGGTCACAGTCAGACACAACTGAGCAACTAGTACTGCTGCTGCTGCTACTACCTCTGTCTCAGATCTTCCCTGGAGCTCAGACGGTCTCAAAAATTTTTTTTTCATATAACTGTGCCTTGACTTCTAATGGGTTGAACAGTTCTCAGAGCTTTCTGAGATGCTCTACCTGGGTTAGAATCGTTACATTTGGCTGGAGTAAAATTTTCCATTTCTTTCTTAGATGAACTGATGAATTTTTCATTGATAATATGAATACTTAGAACATTCATACTATATTTAAATAGCAAATCCTTCAGTAGGTGAAAGAACCAGTCTGCAAGGTCTACTGCTCTGTTTTCCCCCATAGTATTGAGAGACACGTGAATGAAGTCAGACATTGAGTAAGAGCATGTCTCTTCTCTCCAAGTTTGGATATGGCTTTAATATCTAGTCCTCAAAGAACTGAGCTATCAGCTCAGTTGATAATTCACCTGCAATGCAAGGAGACACCGGTTTGATTCCTGGGTTGGGAAGATCCACTGGAGAAGGGATAGCCTACCCACTCCAATATTCTTGGACTTCCCTTGTGGCTCAACTGGTAAAGAATCCACCTGTAAGGCAGGAGACCTGGTTTCAATCCCTGAGTTGGGAAGATTCCCTGGAGAAGGGAAAGGCTACCCACTCCAGTATTCTGGCCTGGAGAGTTCCATGGACTGTATAGTCCATATGGATTGGGATGAGTCAGACATGACTGAGTGACTTTCACTTTCATTTTTTCTTAAAGAACTCTGGGGTAGGCACTCGTTAAGTTGGTACCAGTTTGAAAATCGATCTTTCTTATGTTCTACTCAGATAACACTGAACTTGCAAGTGTAACTGGGGACAGGACATTTCACCATCTTCCAAGTCATCACACACATAATAATTTTCTTGTCTTTGTCCACTTACACTTGTGCCATATAGCTTTTTCATACAAAAATATTCTCTTAATTGGAAGTAAGTCTGTCCACTGTGTGTTCAATTTTATATTTTCTCTTCAATTTCATCCCAATCTATTAATGACTGATCCAGTGGTGACCTTTCATGTCTGTGCTGTTTTACCAAGAGAAGAAAGCAGTATACCCCCTGGATCCTGAATTATGTCTTTCTTGTTTACTGACAAGTGATGTTTTGCTTTCATCTACATCATACGTGGCTAAAAAGTTTAAGTCCTCTTTCCAGATTTTCTTTATCTTTCAAATCTTGATGTTTGTTGTGTCTTGGCTGCCTATTATTTCTGACTAATCCCAGCTAACTGTGTTATTCTTCAATGGGATGCAGAAGAACAGTCCACAAATCCACCCACCTACAAGCCTGAAGAACTCCACATCCCCTCCACGGTGCCTTATGGTTCACTGCCAAGGTTTGCCTTGAGGTGGCAGCTGGGAGATATAACTAAGAGAGTTCTGAGGTTAGACTGCACATCTGCCTATTTCCTGACCCACCAAGACAGCATCTCAGGCTATCTAGGGACAAATATATGACTTGATTTGAATTTATACATATCTGTTGCTTTATTCTGCATATGAGGGCTTCCCTGGTGGAGAAGAACCCGCTAAAGAACCTGCCTGCCAATGAAGTAGACACAAGAGACTGTGGGTTTGATCTTTGGGTCAGGAGAAGGAAATGGCAACCTGCTCCAGTATTCTTGCCTGAAAATTCCACAGACAGAGAAGCCTGGCAGGCTATACAGTCCAAGGGATGGCAAAGAGTCATTCATGACTGAGCATGCATGTGCGCACACACGCACACACACACACACACATTCTGCTTATGAAGCTAATGTAGAAGTGCATTTTGCAAGCTTGATGCTAACACTTGTTCTTCTATTCATGGGCCAGCAGACCAATCTTTGTTTTTTGGGAAAGAGAACAAAGAATGAAGCCAAATGATGCCAGGCTTGGGAAAAACTAGAGATTACAGAGAATTTTTTAATTGCGAGAAGAAAATTATCTGATCTCAACACAGAAAGATCTGTTATCACCACATGCAAACTCTCCCAGGCAGTGAAATGTGTCTGTAGCAGGAAAGATTTCCTGATTTTATCGTGTTTTCACAATTAAAGACTGTTACAGCTGAGTGCACAGCATGTGGCCAGAAACCAGATAAAAGTACATCATCAAGAGCTCTGGGTAGATGGGGCACTTGCACGTTTGAATAATTTATGAATTTTTGAGGGGGCTACTTAGGAACAGATACTTTACTTCTGGCTGCATTTTCTAATGTCTTGCTCTGAATTGAGACTGCTTTCTGTCTCTATAAGGTTTAACAGATTGATTAGAAGTCATGCTGTGGCTTCCAGATGCAATGTTTTCAGTGGTACCTGTGAGAGGGGAGGCCTGTTTACACCAAATTCACTGACTAAGAGCTGGAGAACTTGTGGGTGTCTATATTGCCTCAACAAGCTTGTTTAACTTTACAAAGTAGTTTAATAAGGCAAAGTTCATTTGTTTTCCCTTCTGCAATTGAGTCTTTGAAATAAACTTGGAAGTAGCATGCTGAAACTTTCTCTGTTATGTTCAAAATTTCATTTCAATTCAGCTATATTAAAAAGACCTAAAAGCAACCTGTTTTCTTCTCTTTTGGTGTGTGTGTGTAGTAGGTGGTTCTGCCCGACAGAATTTCGGTCGACATTAACTATTTTAGAAATTTGGCTACTAGAACTTTCCTGGTGGCCCCAGTGGTTAAGAATCTGCCTGCCAATGTGAGGGACACAGGTTCATCCCTGGCCCAGAAAGATTCCATAAGCCTCAGAGCCCCTAAGCCTGTGCACCACAACTACTGAAGCTCACATGGCCTAGAACCCATGCTAGGCTGGTGCATCTAACCTAGGGAGTAGCTCCCACTCACTGCTGGCAGAGGAAGCCCAGGAGCAGCAGCTACAGAGCCTGTGTTCTGCTAGGAAGACCCAGGACCATCCAAAAAAGAAGAAAGAGAAATTCTGGCTACCAAAACCAAAATGCAGAATCCTCTACAGCGGGCTTCTTTGACCATCCCCCCGTAGATGGGTAGATCCCCCAGGTCCTGGCCACACAACTGTGGCAGGAGCTACCATGCAGAGTGCTCAACCTTCCCCATCAGCAGCTGCTGCTCGCAGCTTTCTAGCTGGGTCCCTGTCGTGTCCGGTCATTGATGGAAGAGAGAGCAGAAAGCCTCCCTTGCTCTCATTTTCACTTTGTTTTGGTGCTTTGTTTTGTCTTAATTAGAAACCCAGGAAATCAGTCAATTCTCTGCAGGTGGCAAGCCTGCGGCTCTGGCAACGCCCCCCAGAACTCCTGCACATGGAGCAGGTGGGACTGGGGCAGGCAGAGTCCAGGTGAAGAGGAGCAGGTGAGGCAGCCTTCTAGGATAAAATGCAGAAATAACATAAAATATAAACAGAAAACTCTGGAGTTTTCCTCTGCCTCGTATTATGCCCCGTTTACGAAAATAGAAATGTCTAGAAGACAAGAACAAGCAGAGAGAAAAATAAGAGAAAATCAATGGCAGAGAACCGGAGGAAGGAAGGATGGGGCTGAGCAGGCGAAAGGTTGCTCGGCAGTTTCTGCCCACAAGCAGGGAGGTGCTTCCGGTCAGGCGTCTCCGGGGACGGTGGTCCTGCTCGGGGACAGGCGTGGCATGGGGCAGCCAGATGGCCCTGCAGATGTCAGGCGTCAGGTGGGGGAATGCCCCTTCCTCACTAGCCCCTCTCCGCCTTCCCTACACCGGACTGGGTCCTTTGTGTCCTAGGAACCAGCCCTCCAAGTGCCCTGAACAGGAGGCAGCTCTTGGAGAAACAAACGAGGCTCCGGGGACACCATAGGGTCTTTACCTGAAGGATGGACACGGTTCTGAGATGCTCATCGTCAGCCTGTGGCAGGCTTTGACAAACACAGTTTGAGTTCCCTTCCCCTCAGGGCTTCCACTTGAGCTGGAGGGGATCAGGGGAGTCCAGGATTCCCAGGGGGAAACCTTGGCAGGCCTTTTTTCTGTCATGTCTATTGTAATTTTAATGCACTGGCTTGTATTTTTACAACCTTGGCGTGTAAAAATCCTGTGGGTTGTAAAAATCCTGTAAGAATCCTGTGGGTAAAATCACAGGACATCTCTTTTAAGATTTCTATTTCCCCTGGCCTATGTTTGCTTTTTATTTTTTTATTTTTTTCTGGATTCTGTCGAAGAGCTCTCTTAAAATTAACTCTGAGAGGGAAAAAAAAGTTGTAAAGCCGTTATCTAAATGTGTTATAGATCCACTTGCAATTTCTATTGAGGCAGATGGAGTGAAGCAAAAAGGTAATTAACTGCAGCATAATTGAGGCGTTGTAACAAAGAGGAATTTGTGAAACAGTGGAAAATTGATTTTTATTGACTGCACCTATCCATGAGTTCCTGAGCTCCATTTCCCTCAGAAAAGTCTGCGTAGTGTTTAGCATCTTTGTTGTAATTCATTGCTTCTTGGGGATGTATTCCATTCATGCAGTCTCCTTCTAGACTCTTGGGACATTTAAGATAGCTGTCATGATGGAGGAGAGTGGGGTGAGGTTTGAGGAGAGATACATTAGGGAGGAGGATCTGCAGCACAGAAGCATAGGGAGTGTTTAAAAACTCTTTGCCTAAGTGGGGACGTTCATCTGCTTGGGCTGGCAGTGTAAGGTCTTGACTTGTGTCCCCAGCTCTCCCCACTTTACCTTCTTGTGAGTGGATGGATTGGGGGGGCCCAGTGGGCTTCCTGTTCTATTCTAATTCTTAACTATTTACCGGATGGTGTAAACATCTTTGTCCCATTTGTGCCCCTAAATGTCAAACATGAGGAAGCAATCACCACTACAGGACGCCTGCTTCTTAACTCAGGAACTCCGTTCCCAGCAGTCAGACCTGGAGCCATGGCGGATGGTAACAACATGCCTGCACCCAAGCCCACCAGGTCTGAATACATATGATTCATTTCTGCCCCTGTGTTAGAGATTGAATATAGATCCCAGATCGCAGGGAAGTTAGTCATCAGCTCTGATTTGTTATTCAACTAATAAACAACTGTTGATTCTTTATGGCCTTGGAGTTATGTTCAGTGATTGGGATAAAGTGATGGGGAAGAAATTAACCTTCTTTTCCTGGATGCAAAGCCCCCAAACAAATGAATGGCATTCTGATTCCAGGAGAGATATCTCACTGCATCATAGCTTCATATATAATTAGGCAACTTATTCTTTATTTTATTCATCAAGATTTCAATAATTTAATGGTCTGTTATTTTAGCAGTTGGTGTGTTGCCTAATTACCTACTGTTCTGCTTTATTTTTCCAAACTGATGTATCTCAGGAAATATTTGTTGACTAACTCTGATTGAATGCAGTGGTCCTGATGTTTCAAATATCTTTGGTTTGTCCCTTTAGAGCTACATTTCAGCTCGCACCTTTCTCTCTGCCCAGAGAGGCTGAGCTGAAGTGTTTCATTTTCTACTTCAGGCAGCGGGAATCCTGACATAGGATCAGAAGGAAAGAGAAAAGTGAATCCAGATTATTATTTCTTTAGCTTCCTCCTCATGGGCTGGCCTCAGGTTCTGGTAATCATTCCTTTTATCTTTCCTTTGATGGCTATGTGAAATTCAAATTAACTTGACTATTAACTTATAGATAGAAAACAATTCTAGGTGGATTATAAAGTCAAAAGTGAGAAACAAAAAGGCTTTCCAAGATAAAATAGACAAATATCCTCATGAACTTTGGAAAGGCAATGATTTCTTTTGGAGGATACAAAAGTATAACCCAAAAATAAAGAGATTGGAGACTATTATTACATTAAAATTATATTCCTTCTTTGAGAGTAGACACAGATAAGAGAGAGAAAAATCAAGTTGTACTCAGGTAAAAGATGTTTGCAATACATACAGCAGAGGACTGGGATCCAGGATATATAAATAATCTATAATCACAGGAACAACAAAGAAAAACCACACAGTGCAGAGGAAAACTATTCAGGACAAGTGGTACTTTGTAAATAACTCATCCATATAAACAATAAAAATTATTTTTAAAGTGTCTGATTTATGTCTTTAGTAATAAAGCAAATTAAAATTAAGTTTACAAAACCAGGACACTATGCATTCACAAAGATGAGTAAGAAAATATGTGACAATAGTAAAAGTTTGGTAAGTTTATAGATCAGTGAGAATCCAAAGTTCTGTTGGTAGGAATGTAACTTTGTACAATAATTTTGTACACAATCAGTCATCATTTACTAACCATGAACATACACATAGCCTATGACCCAGGAATTTCAATCCTAAGTATTTTCAAAGCAGAATATATGAATATATGGATGTTCAACTTCAACTTAGTGTTACAGACAAAATGCATGTATGGCTCACCTCCAGATTCCAAGGTTGAAACCACAAGGTGATAGCCCTGGAAGGTGTGGTCTTTGGGAAGTGATGAGATATGTAGGGTTGAGCCCCCAGGAAGGGATGAGAGTCCTTATAACAGAGACCCCAGGGAGCTCCCCCACTCCTCTGCCATGTGAGACACACCAAGAAGACAGTCACCTACCAACCAATAATCGAGTTCTCCTCCAACACTGAATCAGAGAGCTCTCTGACTATGGATGAACCCTTGTAGGGAGTTCTTTATTCTGTAAGATTTTACCCAGTTGACTTTTGAACATCTTTCCTCATCTCCTCAAAGGATTAAAAGCTGCACTACAGGGAGAGCCTTGCCTTATGCTTCGCCTTTATCACTTGTTTCACTTAGCATGATGCTGACTACAAAGAGGTTGTCAGTAATAATGTGCTTAAAGATCTATTGATGGAGAAATGTCCATGGATCCTGATAATTAACTAAAATTAAAACCTGAGACTGAGTCTTCCTCACAGTAGAAAGAATATAATCATATTCAATGAGATTGTTTCCCTCCAATGAGGTATTACTGTCTGATCAGGCTATTTGGAAATGAAGGTTTATGAGCTTAGCAAATAGTTTTAGAATGGGATTTCATACTGTTCATTACAGAGTACTTTTTACAGTGGCATTATATGGCTTTAAAAACCTTCATAAGTACTTCCTTTTTCCAGTGTTGTTAAAGAAAAAAAAAAAAAACTCTGTAAGCATATTTCAAGTAATATATTCTCTCCTTTGCTCCTGCCATGCCTCCTATAAATAGAAAACTCAGAATATTTCTGCCAATTTCCTGTATCCGGGCCCTCCACTAGCAAACTTCTCTTGCTAGAGTAGATTAAACTACTTTTCTTGAATGTTGGCACTTGAGGTTGAGTCAGCATAATTATTCTGCATTTGCCTCCAAATAACCTTCTCTTTAGAAAATAAATTTAAAAGATGTAATCAGTTAAGGTCAGTGTGGACTATATCCACTGATACACTAATCTTGCTCACAGTCCCGAGTCAGGGGAGTCTTGGCACAGCCTGACCGCTTCTGGGGTCAGCCCCCAAGACCAGGAGCATGAAGACCCCAGAGTTTTTGTCCTGTAGGTGGGTGATGGATCAGAGCTGAGGCTGACTCACTCAGAAGACAGTGAGTGATAACCCTGGGTGGGCGGGGTTGGTCACCTTGCCATCATCTGTGAAGACTCCAGGCCCCTAAGGAAGCTTCCAGACCTGCTCTCTGTGCGCTGCTAGTTCTGCAAAAGAACAGATTCATGGATTCTCATCTGTTACATGACTACCCCAGAGCAACCCCATCAAACATTTGGATAAAAGAAGACCAAAAGTGATAAAAATGATACTCTTCTACAGAGCAGACTAATTCCAAAGGAGGAATAACCTATAAATTTCTACTTTTTATTAAAATTTTTCTGTTCTGCCTCCTCATTCATTCTTCTGTAATATCCCTCAAAGAGAGACTGAAGGAATAAAAAAATGTAAACTGGAAATAAGCATATCGTGCACTGAACATAATCCTCACAACAATCTACCATTTTAACTAACAATCATCTGTGAGAGAAGCTACATAGGAATTTGTGTAATTTAAATCAGAACCTATGTTGTCTGATGTAAAACCTCAGGATTATCCTCATGCTGTCTTCTTAGGATGCAGAGCAATTGATGTGTTGTGTATTAGTATGTGTGGTGAAGAGTTGGGATGGGGTGTGGAGGACAATGGGTGGAAGGAAAGAATATCAATGAGTAGAGTTATTAAGCTCAGGAGTTTAAGCTCAAAGCAATCATAATTACAAACCATTTACTTTGTTCGCTCTGACCACTCCCCTTTTTAAGTTGCTTCTTTCTTGTGACACAGTGAAAAACTGAGAGCTGGTAGATGAGGTGACGGTCCTAAACCCTCAGGAAAGACAGTGCCTCTCCTTTGATGGACTTTGATGTCATCTTTGCTCATCTCTTCCCTCCAACTAAGACAGAACATATTACAAGCCTGGGGGAATAAAAATCAGAATTCCGATATCCACTGTGGAGAGAATCAGAGCTCTGTTGGATGGCTGCATGTGGTGTGTGAGCCCCCGTCCCAGTCCCTGTGGCTTGCATTGGGTTCTTTGCCCTTCGATGCCACACTTTGCTCTGTGTCCCGACTTCCTTGGGCTGTGTCAGCTGAGAGTGCCTGAAATGTGGGCTCCAGCAGGAGACTGGAGTAGGAGGAAAGAAGTGGTGTTTATTCCCCTGGCAGCCTCCCTTCTGAGAGATTAAAGGGACCTTCCTTTCTCCCTCAAAGGCCACAGCTCCACGAGGTATCTCTTGCTTTAACTACGACCCTTCCTTATCATTGCCTTGTCCCTTCAGCCCTGAGGGTTATAAAGCTTTCTCCTATAGTTTATCTCCGGAAACTTAGATGTGTCCTGTGGGTTTCCCATGACCCTCCCTTCCCTGGCAAATAGTCCCTTCATTAAAGCCCTTTCGGTTACTTCTGTGAGTGTGCTTCACCTTCCCGTGAGGACCCCGCATCTGCCATGATGAATTTAATTGCCAGTCCCTCATTAGTCTGTTAACTGACAAAACATATTTCTCAACAAAGGACTCTATCTCAAACTCTGTACTAAAATTAATAGTAACAAGAACTGACATTTACTCAGCACGTCCCCCAGGCCAGACCCTTCTCTGGCACTCTCCATTTAAATTGATGAATCATGTCAAACGACCCCTTGTGGTGAGGGTATTATTTAGGATACACTAGGGTTTGTTGCCTTAAAAAAATAAATAAATCCCAAACCTCAGAGAGGTGATCACAACAGAGATTTATTATCTGGTGACATGATAATTCTCTTTTAAAAAACGTTCTTAACAGAGATGCATGTCATTTGTGAGCGCACACACACACACACTTATTCCAAAATCATGATCTATACTTTTAGTCTAATTTTGGGTATCTTAGTGATTTCAGGACAAAGTATAACAGAGTATCATAGACTTGGTGGGTTGTCAATAATAGAAATTTACTTCTCACAATTCTGGGGTTGGGTAAGTCCAAGAACAAGTCACCGGCAGATTCAGTGTTGGAGGAGAACTCGATTATTGGTTGGTAGGTGACCGTCTTCTCGGTGTGTCTCACATGGCAGAGGAGTGGGGGAGCTCCCTGGGGTCTCTGTTATAAGGACTCTCATCCCTTCCTGGGGGATCAACCCTACATATCTCATCACTTCCCAAAGACCACACCTTCCAGGGCTATCACCTTGTGGTTTCAACCTTGGAATCTGGAGGTGAGCCATACATGCATTTTGTCTGTAACACTAAGTTGAAGTTGAAGAAGTAAAAATAAAACATGGCCAGTATAAAGGAGCTCTAGATATTAAAAAAAATAATAATAAGGGTTTTCTTTTATAGACACTGAGAGAATAGACTCGTATTTGTGATTTATGCCATATGCCTCCAAGACTGCCTTGCATTGAACCTGTGTTAGAAGATGTCTGTTAAAATCTCTGAGATAATTACAGCTGACCTTAAGGCAGTTCTTTAGAATAAAAGTGTAGCTATACCTCCAGGTAGGATAGGCATTAATTTCATGATATTCTTTCCTCACCACATTAGGTTGATTTAAAGTAGGAAATAAAATATTCCTGAGGGCAGATATCCAAAGTCAATCTTGTGAATGGTCCACCTTGGTGGTCATAAGACACAGGAGACTGAACAAGGAACAAATCTGGAGATGGACATCTAATAAAAGTTTTCAAAAGGCTCTGTGGCTGAGGTTACCTAAAATAATGGAGTAATTTAAAATTTCCACATGAAAACTATAAAAAAGGGGAAAAAACTAATCTGAAACTTTTAGATCTAGTGACTGTATTGTCAGATTTGAAATAAAGAAATATAGGGACTTGCCTGGTGGCCCAGTGGTTAAGCCTTCACCTTCCAATGCAGGAGGTATGGGTTCAATCTGTGGTTTAGGAGCTAAGATTCCACATGCCTCACCGCCAAAAAACCAAAACACAAAGCAGAAGCAGTATTGTAACAAATTCAATACAGACTGTAAAATGCTAACAACAACAACAACAACAACAAAAAACACTTAGAAAAAGAAATATGATGACAGTAATTCTAAGAAAAAGTAATCATAATATTCCTGGAAGCCTTTTAGAGTAACTAAAGAAATATACTTATGTTATGAAATGTCCACTAACTTACTAGTTTTAAACTTCATAATAACAGATTTTAAGAAAGCTGCCAATATTTTCAGTTAGGGAGAATTTCGGTATATGCTGCCAAATTCTACTGTTTGAAAAACTGGTAGTGATGGGGGAAGCTGGCAAAGAAATTTTAACTGAAAAATAATAATCTGCATTTTATTTATCAGGGTGGAGTCAACAGTAGTCAAATCATCTTTGTGATAAGAAATAGTTCAACTTGTGCTTTTAAGAGTTGGTTTAGAGGTTAAGAACAGTGACTTTTTAAGAAAAACTTATTTTGGCTGCACCGGCTCTTAATTGCAGCATGTGCAATCTAGTTCCCTGACTAGGGATTGAATTCAGGCCCTGTGCATTAGGAGCACAAAATCTTAACCACTGGACCACCAGGGAAGTATTCAGGGATACTCAGTAAGAATTCATTTTCGCCATATGACCCAGCAATCCCACTTCTGGGCATACACACTGAGGAATCCAGATCTGAAAGAGACACGTGCACCCCAATGTTCATTGCAGCACTGTTTATAATAGCCAGGACATGGAAGCAACCTAGATGCCCATCAGCAGATGAATGGATAAGGAAGCTGTGGTACATATACACCATGGAATATTACTCAGCCGTTCAAAAGAATTCATTTGAATCAGTTCTAATGAGATGGATGAAACTGGAGCCCATTATACAGAGTGAGGTAAGCCAGAAAGATAAAGACCAGTACAGCATACTAACACATATATACGGAGTTTAGAAAGATGGTAATGATAACCCTATATGCAAAACAGAAAAAGAGACACAGAAGTACAGAACAGATTTTTGAACTCTGTGGGAGAAGGTGAGGGTGGGATGTTTTGAAAGAACAGCTTGTATATTATATATGGTGAAACAGATCACCAGCCCAGGTGGGATGCATGAGACAAATGCTCAGGCCTGGTGCACTGGGAGGACCCAGAGGAGTCGGGTGGAGAGGGAGGTGGGAGGGGGGATCAGGATGGGGAATACGTGTAATTCCATGGCTGATTCATGTCAATGTATGACAAAATCCACTGAAATGTTGTGAAGTAATTAGCCTCCAACTAGTAAAAAAAAAAAAAAAAAAAGAATTCATTTTCATTGCTACTCTCACCATGGAGAAACACCGTGATCATCCTTAGCATCATCTTCAACATCATGCCAACAAAACACTTCTGGGGTAAAAAAAATAAAGATGTCATCTCCAGGTAACCTTTCACATTGCCCTGGACATACTCACCACTTTCCCCTTCCCTGGGATCCAGCGCCTAGCTGTGCACATATAAAATGCTCCCATGCACCTATATGTCTCCTCCACTTCCTTACACATACTTTAAGGTGTGGAGAGGACTGTGATTATGCATCTCCATCCCCAGCACCCAGTTCAGAACTGAATACACTAAATGTTCATTGTACAAATTTACTAAGCACTTAGTAATTAATACAAAGTAAAAATCATTCTACAATGTTCTAGTTGAAGACATAATTTTGTTTCTTCAGATACCACACTTGTATTAATTTTTCACCTAAAAATACTCTATAACCTTAAAAATATAAAGCCGGTCTTGTTCCCAGCTGCCACTTTACTTGTCTTATGATCACACTTCTGAAATAGCTCACATTTCTAACCCGCTCTCCATTTCCCCTACATTGACTTGATGAAAGACCTTATAAACAGTTTTCTTTTTTTCCTAAGTCTCTCAATTAGTCTTCCTTAAGCCTGGAGTTTCTCTTTTCAATTCTGCTGCCAAAGTAATTTTTCAAAAGTAGTGAAATAATTCTGTCATTCCCAGAATCACAATAATTCGATGGAATTTCATTGACTTTGGGGTAAAAGTGCAAAGTCCTCAGAGCCTCAGTAACTTTCTACCCCAAGCATCCACAGGTCTTTTCAACACCCAACACCCTGGTCACTGGGCAAGCATCAGTAAGCCATCTGCCATGCTGATGGTATTTGTGACAACTAGTGCAAAGATGCATGCATCTCTGGCTTTTACCCACTAGACCACAGTAATGATCCCCAAATTGTGACAACCAGAAACACCTCCAAATGTTACTCTCTGTCCTCTGGTGGAGTGTGGAGTGGAGCAGAATCATCCCTGTTAAGAACCAGTGCTCCAGAGAGACTTTCCCCAGCCATTAGCAAAGTCCTTATTAAGTTTCATTTTTTTCCCCCCAATTTGGAAGATTACCTGGATTCAGGGTTGAAATGCTGACCTTTTGGAGAATCCGTGAAAGCAGAAACACTTTCTTAACTATACAGACCAGACTGTCAGCCAGGAGGTCTGCAATCTGGGTGCCCTTTGGCCATTTCCAGACAAAACCTTTAGTAAAGCTTTTGTTGATAAGAAGATAACATTTCAGTCTTCTTGTATCTGGTGTCATCAGTTATGAAATTGACCTGGATCACCCAGCAGGGTTCTTCCTTTGATTTGCTCCATTTTTCATATTACTGGTCTATGATTTTCTGTTCTTAATGAAGTAGTTTTATTTTTGCCCAATATCATAGAAGAGGTGGTGTGTGCCACAGATTACTGTGGTTTTCAATTCAGACATTTCAGTCCTTTTTGAAGACAGGAATTTGAGGCTTAGAGCGACTCTAGTGCTCATCACTTTTAGAAGCTGAAAGGGAAACATCGTTGAGGGAAGCCATGCAGTTGACCAAACCAAACATTGTACCAAACTTTTTCCATTCTCAATTCCAGTGGTAATTCATGCTCTCATTCAAAATAATGCATTTAGAAGCATTTTTTCTCAAACTGAATCTAATTAAAATTAGATGCCTAATGACTAATCATTTTAAAATCTAACCCTTCAAAATATTTGTGTGCCCTTTGTGAAAGGTGTTTGTTTTATATTTTGTGTATCTGTTTTGAACCTTTTAAGGAATTTTTAGGCAATTGACTTAAGAGTCTTTTTTTTCACAATGCTACATGCTTCTTTATATTTATATGGTGATGGTGTTCTAAGATATCATTTTTTGTTTACAATCTAGTATTTACTTTCAAAATAGAAATACTAAAAATAAAACCAGTGAAAGTTACTAAAATTATGACCCAGTCATCTCACTTAGTAATTTTTGCTGTCAATGTATTACTGCTTCACTAAATAAGAAACACTGAAAATTGAAGTAGTAAGTATATATACTGGAAATATATAGTTATGGAAGAAAAAAAATAACAAAAAAGTGGCTTGTACATGCACAGAAAGCATATATTATGCTTTTTCATTTCATTTTGTTTCATTTCATTTCATTTCATATATTATGCCAGATTTAAATGACCAGATGAATACTCACGTGGTAATCTAGTGGTTAAGAGTTCGCCTTCCAATGCAGGAGATGCAGGTTCCTTCCCTGGTAGGGGAATTAAGATCCCAAGAGCCACAACGAGAGAGTCTGAGCAGAGCAACAAAAATCCTGCAGGACTCAGCAAAGATCCTGCATTCTGCAACTGAGACCCAACACAACCAAAGAGATAATAGATTAAAAGAGAGAGAGAAGCACAAATGAAAATAAATAAATAATGAGATGGCTTGTCTTCATTTGTTTAATATTTAATAGGCGCAAGATACAGAAAAAAATATTATTTTACAACCAAGAAGAGAACAGTAAACTAATTTCTTGGCATCCAAATGATGCGGTATTACAAGTGATTATATTATCTTTCTAATGGTTACTAATACCATGAACTTGTATTTAGGCCTCTTATTACCATCTATATGCCATGGCGCATAGCAGAGTGGTACCTAAAGCATGAGAACATTATGGTCATTTGCCCTCAGAGGCACAAGCATGATCTGGCAGTGTGCTGAGCTATAAAATAATCTGCAAGAAAGTCACAGTAATACAGGGCAGTAAAATAAAGTTTTGGAAAATGTAAGGAAAGGCACAGCAAAATTAAATCAAAGCCAATCAGACTTAATAGAAATTTCAAAGAATGGTTTAGACAACTGTGAAACAAAGAAGAAGGATTTGGCTACAAAAGAGAAGGATCTCTGGACTGACCTGAAGCTACAGTAACTAAAGCTGCGTGGAACAGTTACCGGGATAGCCAGATGGACAGAGGAAAACCAGGGTCACAAATATACACACACACACACACATACATGTGGTCACATGCCACATGTACCACAGACACACATAGACACACAGACATGGACACACCACATGCACCACACACACACACACACACGAACATCCACATACACCACACACGAGCATGCACACACACACACCACACATACCATGTACACCACACACACACACATGAACATCCACATACACCACACACGAGCATGCACACACAGAGATCACACATACCACATACACCACACACACACACAAGAACATGCGCACACACCACAGACACCACACACATATACACACACAAAAGCATGTGCACACATACCACATACACCACACACACCACAGACACACACTGGCATGTGTATACATAAGTGGCATAGATGGTTTTTCCTCCCGCCTGACAGCCTCTCTCCCATCTTGAATTCTTCTTGATCTCTAAATATTAGATATTCTAGTCCTCAGGAAACTAGCCATCTTTTGTTTCCTATCTAGAATTTCTCTGACCATTCCCTCATTTAGAATCCTTTTCTCTCTTCTAACTCCAGTCCTGCTGGGTGGTCTTGGGCCTGCAGACTGGCAAACCCTTCCGCCTCCTCTGCTGTCCATCTGTGTGTCTAACAAGGGCATAAAACATATCCAGATCAACTCCTGATCTCCACCTCCAAGCTCCTGTCTCTTCTCCGTAGCTTTCCCTTATAATAAAGGGCAGCATTATTCATCAATGAACACAGGACAGAATCTCTAGGAATGTTGTCAGGTTTCAGATTATGGAATTGTAAGCAGTAATTAAAATCGAATGAATTAGATCGAGAGGCATCAATATGTACAATATGTAAATGAATTATTTGGGTTTTAAAAACACAGAATGATTTGTACAATATGCTACAGTGTACACAATTTTAAAAACACACTTTAATAATACATAGTGCTTTAAGAGCATAAATATACCATTTAGCAATTTTGATTTTGTGATTTCTTCACAAAATTGAGGCTGAGTTGAGTTTGAGGCTTAGTTTGAATGAAACTTGAAATATAGCTATGATTTTGCTTCTTAAGGATAATCTATATCAATTATGGCAAAATGTGGCTACATATTCAGCTGGCCTGCTTGTCATTCGCTTTTATTCAGCTTTCAGTACTGGATTGCACGATGTGCATAAAGAACGCTCAGCAACCAAAGGGCACCCTCTGTTCTCTGGGTCCTGAGAGGTCTTCCAGGGAATGAACTCTGTAGGACTAAAAGGTTTCCTGAGGGCAGACAAACTCAGAATTGGATTCCTTGTTTATTTAACGGTCTGCAATGTTATAAATATTTCATTGAACAACACTCAGGGAGGAAGCATTCTGAATGCCTAATAAAATCAAACAAGAAATACTATGCAGGAAAATATTGCACAGGATAAGCGAGTGTTGGCTGAACAAGAGTAATATATCAAGGCAGTAGTGGTGGTGGGCCGTGTGCTGTAGAGCAGAAAGTGTCAGGTGTCAGATGGAGGTGCATCTTTATCCTTCAGTTTGCCTACAAGTAAATCATTTTCCTATTTTAACCTCAGGGTTTGCAATTTGTGAGCACTTTTAAATTTTGTGTAAGCGTGTGTGTGTGTGTGTGTGTGTGTTAGTCGATCAGTAACGTCCGACTCTTTGCAACCCCATGGACTGTGACTTCTCTGTCCATGGGATTCTCCAAGTAAGAATACTAGAGGGGTTGCCATCCTCTTCTCTCTGGGATCTCCCTGACCCAGGGACTGAACCCGAGTCTCCTGCATTGCAAGCAGGTGATTTACCATCTGAGCCACCTGGGAAGCCCATGTAAGCATTAGATCTGGTTAACAGCGTGTGGTCAAAAAATGCTGAGATTTTTAAAATTTTACTAATTTCCATTTAAATGCAGTTCTATCTATGCTACTTATTCATTAAATGACATCAGGATGGTGTTCATTTCGAACAGTCTAAAATTGTGGCTGGCAATAGCTAGTAGATTACTGCATTTTTCTACTAACTATAACTTCTTAGGAGACATATCTGATAGTAGGCCTTCTATCCAGCATTGTTTTCATTAAATCTGCATTCGTTCTTTCAAAATTCCACTTGTAACATGTGAAACATCTAGGCAGAAATCTATCTGTCTGAGGTAACATTCTTGAAAGGATATTGTTTCATTGGTTTTCTCACTTTCTGCCCTGCAATTCTGACGGGCATGTATTTAGGCAGATCTTTATCACAACTCCCAGAAGCATTAGGAAGATACCAAAAGCAGTTTTGTGATGTGAATAAACCTATACAGCTGAATGAAATTAGTACACATATTATTATAGATCTGATTAATAAATGCATATATATAGTAATTACAAAGGCTGTCAAGGATCCATTATAAACTTTCTTATTAGTTTGTTAATCAGGCCAATTAGCATGAGCTGATCTAAAAATGAAGCATCAGGACTTTATTACAGCAAAGTTGATGTCTCATTTAGCTTACATGCATGTGGGTAGGCAGCTCCCATGGGTGACAATGAGTGAAGATTCCTTCCACTCTTGTCTGATGCCATCTTGAAAACAGGGGAGGAGAGGGGTGGAAGCCACCTTCCATCCAGAGCTCCATGGGGTTCTTCTGCAGAACCCCACTCATCTCTGATTTCCAGCTGTGTTGAGCCAGTGGGAGGCAGTGATGGGATGTCAGAGGGCAGGAGCAGAAGAGACATTTGATTATACATGCATTATTCCTAGTAGCCTATTCCTAGAATTCCTCCAAGCAGGAGGGGATGATCTGTAAGTGGCGACTCTGGTCCAATGGCTTCATTAATACCAGGTTCCAATCTCACTGTTCTCTTCCCTCCTTAGGGCTGCGTGATGACAGCTCCCTGTTTATCTATCCCTCAGATGTTTTTCCATCACCTGTTGCTATCTTATCTTTGCCCACATTTCTGTAAGTGTCCACTCCATTTGATTATCTTCAGTTGAATGTCTGAGATCCATTTATGCCCTGATGGATACATTGGGAAACCTCATTTTCACTCACAAGCCATCATCCAGAGTGTATTCCAATGGCTCAGCCAAACTAAGAGACTAGAATCATCATCCCTCTATGCCCTCAGGAAGGGAAAACTGTGTTCCTGAGCATCTCACCTGTCCTTGAAACAATAGGATTTTCAAAAGGGTCCTCCTGGGGACATATGTATTTTGGTATATTAACATAGCTTAAATCTTTAATAAATGTATTAGTAACTAACCAGGGTACTTTCCAGGTGGTACTAGTGGTAAAGAAACCACCTGCCAAGGCAGGAAATATGAGAGACTGGAGTTCTATCCCTGGGTCAGGAATATCCCCTGGAGAAGGAAATGACAAACCCACTCCGGTATTCATGCCTGGAGAATCCCATGGACAGTAGGCTAGAGTCCATAGTGTCACAAAGAGTTGGATACAACTGAAGCAACTTAGCACACATACACAAAACCAAACCGGTTTGAGAAATTCCAAGCTAAAGAAGTTCAAAGTATTTCTAATATTTTATTCAAAGTCTAGGAGAAATGTGATGTGCTGATGAGCAAAAGCAAGACTCCAAGATTGAAATATTGTCTGCAGAATTTGCACTTTGTAAACCCATATTTTTCATGAAGCAGGTGATATGACCAAAATTCTTTTCTGAAAAGTCAGTTAGGGAAATGTAATTCTTTCTCAGTAAGCAGCTGGTGGGTCTATCAGGACTGTGTCTAGGGGAATATTTTCTGGTTTATCAAATCAAATTTCTCTTTTTCCGATATCTACTTGATTTTTCCTATGCATCCTTCACTACTCTTCCCTGTATCATCTGCACTGGGTTCTCACCTTGCTTCATTTTTTAGCACATGAAGAAAGTTCTAAGTTCCTGCATTTACACTCAACATAATCTTGATCAATTACAATAGATGCTTTGAATTTTTTCAATGTGCTCAACCAATTCTGTCTCTTCTTCAGTGATTAACTCATCATTTCTAGGCCACCAAGATGACCAAGAAAATTAGAATGAACATAATACTTTTAAATTAAGACCTTTATCACCTACACAGGATCGGCTAGAAAGATACTCTGTATTGAAGACTTTCCAAATAGTTCAGAAGCTCAAGAATCAAAATCATATATGGCACTGAAGTTGCAGCCACATTTTAATAATATTTATTTAAATTGGATACTTAGATATTATTTTACACGTATTATCTCATTTAACACTTCAAACAAGCTCATAAGGTAGGTTCTAATATTCCTCCCATTTTACAGAGTCACTGACCAAGGCTTACTATATTGAAGAAAGTGTTCTAGTAATACGGTTAATGGGCTTCCCTGGTAGATCAGCTGGTAAAGAATCAGTGTAGGAGACGCTGGTTTGATTCTTGGGTTGGGAAGACCCCCCTGGAGAAAAGATAGGCTTACCCACTCCAGTATTCTTGCCTGGAGAATCCCCATGGACAGAGGAGCCTGGTGGGGTACGGTCCGTGGGTTGGCAGAGTCGGACATGAAGTAAGAGACTAAACAGAGCATACTATGGTTAATAAATAGCAGAGTGGGAAGTTACCGCCGGCGACTGATTACCTCCTGCAATACTACCGTGGATGATGGGATGGGCTGGCACAGTCAGGAGGACAAAGAAATGTTTAAAACCCTCAAAGAAGACAAAGTGTATGTCTCAGGAATTTAAAAAAAAAATAGAGTGAAAAAGAAAATCAGCTGGGAGATAATGAACTAATGGAACAGGCAAGCAAACAGTATAGTAATTTTAAATAATATTCACAGAGAAACTTGGAAACAAGAAGTTATATAGAAGAACCAATTAGAGATAGAGATCTTTGATAAACATAAATATTTTAAAAACAGCTCAAAGTATGGGTTGAGTAGCAAGCATGACTTAGCTGAAATAAAATTAGTGAGCTTGCAAACAGGGTCAACAACTCCACCAGAAATCATCAGTAATGGAAAAAGGACAAACATAAAAGCTGAGAGCTAGGGTGGGCAAAAATAGAAGTATCTCAAGCATTTAAAAGCAATTACAGTGTGTACATGTCAATTCCAAGCTGGAACACCATGCAATACTATGTAACAACTTTAATGGGAGAAGAATTTGAAAAAAAAAAGATATATGTGTATGTAGAACTGAATCATTTTGCTGTACATTTGAAACTAACACAGCCTTGTTAACCAACTATACTCCAATATAAAACAGAAAGTTAAAAAGTGTAATGCTACAAAATGTTCCAAATATATAGAAAATCAAATTGAAAGGGCAAAGTTCAAAATACATAAACAGAAGGGACACAAAATATAATTCGATATAAACTTTAAGATGCAAATACATAAAATTTCAAAGAATGAGTATGGCAGAAAATTGTAAAAAAACAAAAAATACTCAAAGAATCAACGCTGAGACAGGGATATTGGTGCAAGTGGTATACGTTAGGGATGCCAGAGAGAGGGCAATAAGAGAAAACGGAAGAAAGCTGATGATTATTTCAGTTCAATTCAGTCGCTCAGTCATGCCGACTTTTTGCAACGCCAGGCCTCCCTGGCCATCACCAACTCCCAGACTTTACTCAAACTTATGTCCACTGAGTCAGTGATGCCATCCAACCATCTCATCCTCTGTCATCTGCTTCTCCTCCTGCTCTCAATCTTTCCCAGCATCAGCGTCTTTTCAAATGAGTCAGTTCTTTGCATCAGGAACCAAAGTATTGGAGTTTCAGCTTTAGCATCAGTCCTTCCAATAAATATTGAGGATTGATTTCCATGACGATGGACAGGTTGGATCTCCTTGCAGTCCAAGGGACTTTCAAGAGTCTTCTCCAACACCACAGTTCAAAAGCATCAATTCTTCACTGCTCAGCTTTCTTTATAGTCCAACTCTCACATCCATACATAACTACTGGAAAAACCATAGCTTTGACTAGACGGAATTTCATCGGCAAAGTAATGTCTCTGCTTTTTAATATTCTGTCTAGGTTGGTCATAACTTTTCTTCCAAGGAGCAAGCGTCTTTTAATTTCATGGCTTCAGTCACCATCTGCAATGATTTTGGATGTAACTATAATTTTCTTATTAACGTTGTTGTTCAGTTGCTAACTTGTGTCAGACTCTTTGTGACCCTATGGGTTGCAGCATGCCAGGCTTCCCTGTCCTTCGCTATCTCCCAGAGCTTGCTCAAACTCATGTCCATCAAGTCAGTGATGCTATCCAAACATCTCATCCTCTTTTGTCCCCTTCTCCTTATGCCCTCAATCTTTCCCAGCATCAGTTTTTTTTCCAATGAGTCAGTTCTTCGCATAAGGTGGCCAAATTATTGGAACTTCAGCTTCAGCGTCAATCCTTCCAATGAATATTCAGGACTGATTTCCTTGAGGATTGACTGGTTTGATCTCCTTGCAGTCCAAAGGGCTCTCAAGAATCTTCTCCAGCACCACAGTTCGAAAGCATCATTTCTCTGGCACTCAAACTTCTTTATGGTCCAACTTTCACATCCATACATGACTACTGGATAAGCCACTACTTTGACTATGCGGGACTTTGTCAGAAAATGATGTCTCTGCTTTCTTATACGTTGCCTAGGTTGTCATAGCTTTCTTTCCAAGGAGCAACCATCTTTTAATTTCATGGCTGCAGTCACCATCTTCAGTGATTTTGGAGCCCAAGAAAATAAAGTCTCTCACTGTTCAGTTCAGTTCAGTCTCTCAGTCGTGTCCGACTCTGCGATCCTATGAACCGCAGCACCGCAGGCCTCCCTGTCTATCACCAACTCCCAGAGTCCACCCACATGTCCACTGAGTCAGCGATGCCATCCAACCATCTCATCCTCTGTCATCCCTTTCTCCTCCTGCCCTCTATCTTTCCCAGCATCAGGGTCTTTGCAAATGAGTCAGCTCTTTGCATCAGGTAGACAAAGTATTGGAGTTTCAGCTTCAACATCAGTCCTTCCAATGAACACCCATGACTGATCTCCTTTAGGATGGACTGGTTGGATCTCCTTGCAGTCCAAGGGACTCTCAGCTTTGAACCACATTTCAAAAGCATCAATTCTTTGGTGCTCAGCTTTCTTTATAGTCCAACTCTCACATCCATACATGACCACTGGAAAAACCATAGACTTGACTAGACGGACCTTTGTTGATGAAGTAATGTCTCTGCTTCTTAATATGCTGTATAGGTTGATCATAACTTTCCTTCCAAGGAGTAACCGTCTTTTAATTTCATGGCTCAAATCACTATATGCAGAAAAATAAAGTCTGACACCGTTTACACTGTTTCCCCATCTGTTTGCCGTGAAGTGATCAGACCGGATGCCATGATCTTAGTTTTCTGAATGTTGAGCTTTAAGCCAACTTTTTCACTCTCCTCTTTCACTTTCATCAACATGCTTTTTAGTTCTTCACTTTCTGCCATAAGGGTGGTGTCATCTGCATATCTGAGGTTATTGATATTTCTCCTGGCAATCCTAATTCCAGCTTGTGCTTCCTCCAGCCCAGGGTTTCTCATGATGTACTCTGTATATAAGTTAAATAAGCAGGGTGACAATATACAGCCTTGACATACTCCTTTTCCTATTTGGAACCAGTCTGTTGTTCCATGTCCAGTTCTAACTGTTGCTTTCTGACCTGCATACAGGTTTCTCAAGAGGCAGGTCAGGTGGTCTGGTATTTCCATCTCTTTCAGAATTTTCCACAGTTTATTGTGATCTGCCGGGAGCCAGCACACGAGATCCCACCCATGACAAGGTCATGAGGAGAAGACCTGACCAACAGGACAAATCAGGACTTCAGGGATTTCGAAAAGCTGCCCCAGCGTTCACCTTAAAGATGATCTCTGTCTTTCTGATGCTTGCTATATTAGACTAATCCCTAATTTCTGTGACACAGGTAGAAGGCCTTCCCCGATCTCTCTGCAAACAGAGTCAACTTAGAACTTTAATCATTATGTCCCCCAGATGGCGGTATCCTATAAGATTATCCAGGATGAAAGGAGTGTTTCAATTTAGACCCCTTTGCTGGCATTCTAGCCTGCTTGGCAAGTGCGTACTAATGCACATGACTGCTCACAACGCCTTAATCATGAACAGCATAAAGAACCTGATCACACAAAAGGCCCTAATAGGCACAGAGCCCTTTGGGGGGGGGGGGGCGGTGAGGAAGCCCTATTAGAGAACATAAAAATATTATTCTAAAAGTGGTTATAGTTAAAGATTTAGAAAAATAAGAGTTTAGAATTGTTCATTTTAACCAGGAATGCTAAACAGGGGCTGCCTCACCGGAGATGCAGAGTCTTTGTGTTGTAAACCTTTTAGATAAATTTAACTGATAACTTCTGCAAAAGGACTGACCTTTGTGTTCATTAAAGAATAGATTACGAAAAACAGCTTTGCATTCACCTAGGTCATAAAATGTCAATAGGCCCCGAGGCCAGAAGATAATGTATAAGACTCTCACAAAGAAGTTGCAGGAAACACCCTGGTTTCATGAAGGATAAGCCCATGTAGTATTAAACTATCTTCCCTTTAAAAGATGTACTAACTTAGAATATAAAAGCTACAGTAAAAAAATAAAGATTTGCCAGACCCTGCTGCACCCCCTGTCTGCGCTCGCTCTCTCTCTCTCTCTCTCTCTCTCTCTCTCTCTCTCTCTCTCGCCGACGCCGTTCATCCTGAGGGTACCCCTGGATCCTGCCGAGGCTGGACCCCGGCAGTGATCCACACAGTCAAAGGTTTTGGCATAGTCAATAAAGTGATGGGCCCAGATGCCATGATCTTTGTTTTTTGAATCCTGAGTTTTAAACCAGCTTTAAGTATAAGCTTATCCAATGACTAAGCAATTCTACTTGTAGGTGTTTATCCAAGAGAAATGAAAGCATCTGTCCACAAAATATTTGTGCAGGAATATTCATAACAGCTTTCCCCATAACACCCAAAACTTCAAAAGATCAAATGTGAAGAAGGAATAAAATGGTTGAAGTCTGTTAAACAATGCTTAACATTTAAAAAAAAAAAAAAAAAAAAAGGAGCATATACTGATACACACAATAATGTGAATGGATGTCAAAGACATTATGTTGAGTCAAATAATGATCTGGAGGCCACATTGTATGCTGGAGCCACACAGCAAGCTTTGGAAGGAGGTTGGGGTAGAGAGGCTCTGCCTTCATTGGAGTGGAGGGTGGGGTGCTCAGAGTTTCATAGGGTCATTCCTTACTGGTGAATTTTAAGCATAAGATCAGGAAGCTGGGCACTAAAGGAATAAGCTGTCTGGGTTACCCAGGGCTTCCTATGAGGGGACCTTCATGGTTTGAACAGTGTGGCTCTTTATCCAGCTATTTACTAAGCAGCTAGATCAGGCAGCTGGCAATGCCTTGTTTCCAGAGGGGTGTATTTGAAATGGATGTCTCGGCAATCAGAAGCTTATTGTTAGACACTTACATTATGATTTCAGAAAACCTTATTTCCAGGCACCGGCAACTACATCGTTTCCCCCCATCTATGAATAGTTCTATAGTGGTGCAGTATTTTATAAAGCACTCTAAGAACTGTTACTCTGTACATTTTACAGACGGAGAAGCTGAAGCAAAGAGATAGGGAAGCCTTGGCCATGCATAGGTCAAGCATGTGTCATAGTAGGGATTGAAGCCTGCTGTCTGTCTCCTAACAGTTGCTGTGTGAGGAGAAGACTTTTTAAGTCACTCTGGGATGACAGGGGGAAAAACAATAATTTTATTCAGCTAAGAGAAATGAGAAAATTTCAGAGAGAAGGTGACATATGGGCTTTTAATTTTTTTACATTTAATTTTTCAAGGTAAATGAATCATGTTGCTCAATCTTATAAACAAAATTCTATGAACTCCAGAGATTTCGTGAAGTGTCTGCAGAGAGAGCTTGAGGGCGGGGAGGATTCCAAAGTGTGAGGATGTGGGGGGTAGGGGGGGAGACTTAAGCCAGAAGATGGTTTATACCTGTTTCACATGGGAGTATACCTTACAAAATTAATGTTCTAAAGTGAATTTAAACTTATTTTTAAAACAACTGTCAACTTAAAAAAATGCAGAATGTGAGAGTTTCAAGTTAAGTTTTATTTGAAGCAAAATGAGGACTGCAGCCCGGGAGGCAGCACCTCAGATAGCTCTGAGAGACTGCTCCAGAGAGGCAAGGGGGAAGGTAATTACATGTGTAATTTTGGTGAAGGGGGAGTTCGTGCGATCAAGCACACATTTTTTGCAGAAGGGGTTCTGCTAGTCACAAGGAACAGTCATCATTATGAAGGATTTTAGTGTTTTTCTAGATATGAGGAAATACAAGAATTGGGCTCATAAAATCTGCTTTTGAAAATATCCAGCTATCTGAAGACCTGTCCCGCCAATCCCCCCACCCCACCACCTGCCCAGAGCACAAAGTGCCTCATCTCTGCTTTCCACCCTGAACTCCTTTCAGGGGGAGGTGAAAATCAGCAGCTGCAACAGTACACGATGAAAGCCTTGTAGAGGTAGATGGCAAGTGCCAATCCGCAGTTGACACACACAGCCATTTTATGATGAAAGTGACAAAGAGATCAAGTCAGCTAAGAAAATACAGTCTAAATAAAGATAATCTCACTCTACAGTCTGCATTGACTAGGCTCAGATGAAATAATAACCCAAAGAAAGTGGATATTTTTAAAAGACATTGTAATGTATCATTTGATTTCTACTTGTCTTTAAATTTTAGAACAAATGACAAGACATATATATCTGAGACCTAGGTAAATCTTCAATTCTAGTTAACTACACAACTTAGCTTTGGAAGATTTTCAGATTGTTAAACAGTTATCAAAAGGTAACCAAATGGCTAGAGAGTCAAAAAACTAGTTAGTGTAATATCATTGATAGAATAAATTATAATTATCTACTTTTATGTAACTTTCTTGAGTCTACAAAATGTTTTTCCTCACCTAATTTCAATTTTTGCAAAAAATGTCACTTGACATTTCAGTAAACAAAGGATATCAAGTCCATAAAGTCAGCAACCATCACAGCCATCCCCAACAGTGCGCCTTGGGGGGATTCGGGATGAAAAAAGCAGGGTACTGATCCTACATGGGCTTCCCAGGTGGCTCAGTGGTAAAGAAACTGCCTGCCAATGCCAGAGATGGGCTGAGAAGATCCTTTGGAGGAAGAAGTGGCAAACCACTCCAATATTCTTATGGATAATCCTGTGGACAAAGGAGCCTGGCAGGCTGCAGTCCATGGGGTCATAAAGAGTGGGACATGACTGAGTGACTAAATATCCTCACACGGTTGATCCTAGGTAGTTAAGGTGCATATCAAAGAATGATTTCAATGAGCCCAGGCTCTTGCATCTTCCCAAAATCTTAAAATCATTAACTTGAGATGTGTGATTCCTGATGTTCTACCGCAAGTTTGTTTTGTTTTGTTTTTTCAACCAAAAACATCTCTATTAGTATATCCTGGCTTCTCCTCTGTCTCTTTGGGACAGTACCTCAGAGCTATCTGAGAGGTCTTTTCCAGGTCATAGTACTCAGTAAAGACTGAATAAAGCATATTTCTCAACTTGTCAGTTGTGCATTTTTTCAGTTCACATGCATGTCAAACTAACTACATTTTACATATTAAAAAATAAAAACAGAGAAATTGATGACTAGATCTAAGTCTAGAGGAGCCAGTTTCTAATTTCATATGCTATAATTCTGTTATTGCCTCTGCACCATACATCATATGTAGTTTTGATACCGAGTAGGACAAGGTAGGGCTTCTGTGTCCCCCATTTCTTGATGACAGGAAATAGGCTTCATTCAGCCTGCATAACCTTCCCTGGGTTTCAATGGGCAGGGCAGTTTCAAACATTCGCTAATGAAGGAAGAGAGGAGTTGCTGACAGCGACAAGAGGAGAGGAGCCAAGAAACCACAGTGCAACCTTGGGGGAGAGTCCTGATTTCCATTCAAGTGACAGTGAAAGTGGCTCAGTCATGTCCGACTCTTTGTGACCCCAGGGACTATACATATATACATATGTTAGTCTATATAAGTATATATATATATATATATATGCATACATATATGTAAATATACATATACATATGTACACATGCTATATATATGGAGTTCTCCAGGCCGGAATATTGGAGTGGGTAGCCTATCGTTTCTCCAGTGGATCTTCACTACCCAGAAATTGAACCAGGGTCTCCCTCATTGCAGGCAGATTCTTTACCAACTGAGCTATTGCGGAAGCCCTCCCATTCAAGGGACACACACAGAAATATTTTTGAGCTCTTTTTCAGATGCTGAAACCTCCCCAGCTGGGAGAAGGAAACTGTATGCTGACCACAAGCACACAGACCCCAGACTGGTTGGAAGCAGGTGGATGATGCCAACTCCCAGTCACCTTCATCACCAACCAGGCAGAAGAAAGCCCATGAGGGGACCACGCTCTGCTCCTTGAATACTGTAAAACTCCTCACTATCCCCTCCACAGGGGTCACACAGTTTTGAGGGAATCAGTCCACCGTGGCCCTGTTTGCCTGGAAAAGCAATAAAGCTATTCTTTCCTACTTTACCAAAAAGTCTAACATTTAATTCACTGTCAGGGTCCAGAGAACAGATTTGCCTTCAGTTTCTAAATCTTAAACAAGACATTGAACTAGACATCTTTATCCTCATTTTAAACATGAGCAAATGGGACCACAGACAGCTAAAGTGATTTCCCTTAGGAGCCCCGTCAAGTGACAGAATGGGGATTCCAATTCTGGTTTATTGAAACCTAAAGCCAACTATCTTTCCAGCATACACTCCACTATTTATTTTCAAATCAAGATGATGTTAACACCCATGCCTTATTTTCAATGTGTTGTTCAGAATGTCTTTCTATTCAACCAGGTTTTATTTCGATATCTAGATTGGAGGGCATCAAGGTTAAGCTGGAGATAAATGACATAAAAGTGAAGAGTTAAGACAACCAGCTCCTTGTATAAAAGCATGTATTGTGCGTTTTCCTAACAGTTTCAGCTGGGTGACAGCTGACCTAGTAAGGCAGCGGTCTAGAGCACAACTATATTTTACTTGATTTGGCAGTCTTTAAGGTAGAGTTTACCTTGAGTGAAACATGAAAGGGACTCAGTGCTTGACTGCCTTCTCACCCTTCCCCAGAATCATCCCAAGCCCCACCGACTCTGTGCAGCCTGGACTTAATGGCTTAGAAACCCAGCAAGTTAAAAAATGTTACTTATCCCTGCATTCATCTGGGACAGTCAATTGAGACAGCAAAAGACTGGATTTTCTTTCTGGTTGAATTCTTGGTGATTTTTAAAGTCCTAAATCATGCTCCACGGTCAAACTCCAAAGTCTCCTTCATTTTGATGTCCTCCTTGGTTCCCCTAATGCAGAATTAATTGCCCACTTTGCATTTTTATAGTTCTTTGTTGATCTCCATAACAAAGGCTTCAAAGGGAATCCCGAGCCTTTGAGTCAAAGCTGCTGATGGGACTGTGGGGAAAGCAGGTGGATGGATGGGAGAGGATCCTGAAGAAGGAAGACAGCTTCTGAAAGGGAGCAGTTGTGGGGGATCATAAGCATTCTGTCACACGAAGCAAGGGGAGGAAAGAGGGAGCAGTGACAAATAAGAATTCTATACAGTTCCGTTTGCACCAGATAAGCAGTTGATGTTCCCAGGAGGGCTTCCTGGTACATGAAGAATGATAAAGAGAATTGACGTGGTTCCAGAGAGATGAGAGTGAAGGTTTGGACCCTGTGCTACCAGGGACAATGGACACAGCTGAGAACACAGAAGGCTGAGAGTGTGGCAGGGTAGGGAGGCTCCAGACAAGGTCAGGGGTGAAAACATTTCTACTTCCCCTCAGCACCAGGGGGTCATGCAGATCCTGAGATGCTGAGACCAGGAGCCGTTTCGTTTGTGCCTCAGGTGCAGCCACCGGCATCTGCGTCAAGGGACACAGAATTGGATGGTGCCAGACATCCATGGAGTCACCTGATGTGAAGAGCTGACTCATTGGGAAAGACCCTGATGCTGGGAAAGACTGAGTGCTGGAAGAAAGGAAGTGACAGAGGATGAGATGGTTGGATGGCATCACCAACCCAATAGACATAAGTTTGAGCAAACTCTGGGAGGTGGTGAAGGACAGGGAAGCCTGGCGTTGCTGCAGTTCATGGGGTTGCAAAGAGTGGGACATGACGGAGACTGAACAATAACGACAACAAAACTCCAGCATGTTGGATCTGAGCTATGCAGAGATGACTGGGATCCATGTGCTTCCCCGGTGGCTTAGCTGGTAAAGAATCTGTCTGCAAGGCAGGAGATCTGGGTTGGTCCCTGGGTTGGGAAGATCCCCTGGAGAAGGAAATGGCTACCTACTCCTGTATTCTGGCCTGAAGAATTTCATGGACTGGTCAGTTCTTGGGGTTGCAAAGAATTGGACATGACTAAATGACTTTCATACAGGGATTCAAGGGATACATAGAAAGTTGCTAGACATTTAAAAATGTGTAAATAGTGAATATGGACTTTAGAGCAAAGTTTCAGCTATAGCACTATTATTTCTAGCTGTGTAATCTGAAAATAATGTTACTTAACTTCTCAGAGTCAGTAATTTATTATTTGTAAAGTTGGGACAGAAGTTTATGTCAACAATATTTTTGTGAATAAAATAACAAATTTTGTGCAAATGTTGTGGAGAGTTTTTACATTTGTTGCTGTTCAGTCACTAAATCAGGTCTGACTCTCTGCAACCCCATGGACTGCAGCTCACCAGGCTTCCCTGTCCTTCACCATCTCCTAGAGTTTGCTCAAACTCATGTCTATTGAGTCCCTGATGCTATCTAACTGTTAGGTAGTTAGAATAGGAAAAAAGGAGTCCAAAATTGTGGTAAATAAAATACAAAGAAACGAAAAAGCCAGTGAAAATAGAACAAAGGGTAGTCTGAGGAATGGAGTGAGAACCTCAGGTGAAACAAACAACACTTGTGGCTAGCCCAGTTTACATAGGATAGGCTCAGAGGGAGGAGGAAAAAAACATATGAGAAGAGGAGCCAAAATTGAGCCTCTTTCTTCTCTTTGCTTCTTTTGGGTTGGCCTGTCCTCATGTCTCGAGGATGTATTTTCTTTTGCTTGCCGAATAAAACTGAGCTGTAACCAAGCTGTAGCCCTGGTCTGCAGTTTAGACTGAGCCATAACCCAGCTGGAACATGGGTCTGCCATTTAAACTGAGCTGTAACACTGGTCTGTCCACCACTTCAAATTTTTGCTGTGGCGAGACAGAACTAAAGAAATTGCACACTCCCCCAACATCTTTGGTACCATTTCTTGGATTTAACCTGACTGAAACAACATGGACTCGATCCCTGTGAGGCAGAGGCCAAGCACAGCAGAAGCCCAACTTGGCAAAAGCTCAGGCTGTGGAAGCTGAACTAGATGAAAACCCAGAGCAGGGGAAGTAACAAGAAGCCTCGCATGCTGGAAACCAAGCCAGCAAAAACAAGCTCAGCAGAAAGCTCACGCAACTCAGACTCAAATTCCAGAAGACCTGTGGTTAAGGAGGAGGTCCTCGCCCCTATGGTTGGAAGGACATGGCTAACAAAATCTTAATTCCTTTACAGTTTCTTGTTTCCTCAAACCCCCTGTGAACAGGTGAGCAGCAGTGGGTGCAGCTGAGGGGCTCTGACTGGGGTTCCTCCCCGCTGTGTCCCGAGGGCTCCACTGTATGCTGCACTCCAGTAACTATTGCCCGAGCAGGTGAGGGTTCTTCTGTCCTTAATCTCCTTTGTGCCAAGGATTAGGCCAATGAAACTGTGAGCACAGGTCAGGTATTTAGCAGATTTCCCAGCAGGTTATGAAGGGATTCCTCGGCACATTTTTCCCACTGCTTTTTCCTCCCACCCTTCAGCTCCTCTCTCCATCTATGTCACTGCTTACAAAGTATTTGCCAGGTCATCATCCTACCATTTCTGAAAGTTGTGTTTGAAACTGTTTACTTAAGATTGAGACTCCCACCTACGTGGCAGGGACTCTGTGCTATGCTTGGTCACTCGGTCATGTCTGACCAGGACTTGAACCTGGCCAAAACCCACGGTGCCTGATTTCAGGACCTAATGAAGCTCAGGTACTTGTTGTCTCATTCAAAAAAATTCAGTGAGAGACACAGCAATAAGTAAGAGGTAGACTGGTTCAGATTCAGAGAGAAGGAAACACCAAGAGTGTGGTCCATCACAGAGGGCAAGGGTGGTGGCCATGGAATGTAGTGTGGTTATTTTCTAGAGTTGGGTGATTTCATATGGTAATGAGTGGGAGGGTCATTCTAACAATTGGGGAACCACTCGCTCCTTGGTCTTTTGACAGTGACTTGGAACTGTCCTGGTGCCTCTGGGTGTGTCACTTAACTTGCAGATTGAGCATCAAGGATTAGTTGAATTTGATTGTCATCTTGGACCCATTTGATTTCAATTGGTTTATGTTATGTCCTTGGGTTATGTCATTCTTTTCAAAAGTTGTGTCCAGCCCCCTTCCCTCCTGTTTCATGCTCTTTTCCTGAGCCCCGTCTGGGCCCCCCATGTTGCCTCTACAATCTTCTGGAGGAACAACCAGAAAATAGCTGGTCCTTGGGAGGGAAATACTGTATAATATCTGATCTCTCTATATATTCAGGCATTTATCTTCCATGTTTCCTACAACATGTGCAACAACAGCATCTCTCAGTGAACCCGCTAAGGCAAGGTGACAGATACACAATGCCTGCTAGAAGTCCATCTGTTGGCATTCCTTCAAGGGCAATTGGGCTTCCAGGGATAATGTTTGCCACTTTGGGAGTTAGCCCTGCAGGCCATTTGGGCCTAAACCCTTACCACCCTTCTAAAATTACAAACATACACCTGGATCAAATCTCCACTCCACTTTTATGGAACATCTGGTCTGTTGCCTCTTATCAGGTTGTTCTTAAGCCACTTACTAACTTCTACAACCAGGACCCTGCCCCTTTGTAGGTAACATCATTCCACCCTGATTATTATTAAAATGCTCTTAATGCCCCTAACAGGACCAACTAACCCACTCCTTTGTCACTACTTCTTTTCACCTAGAGTGGGTCTATGATAGTTAAATGTTTATCATTGGAAACACCCCCAAACTGCTCTTATGGAGGACTAGGGGAGGAAATCAGTGACTTATATTACCTCAGAGCAACAAGAGGATAAGGTTTATGGCTGTTTCAAGAAGTTCCCAGTCTCAGGGCACAGGCTTGGGTTGCTTTACATCATGATATCTATTCCCATCCATGGTGGACAAACCAGTAATGAGTTAAGATTACAACCCCTTAATCCTAGGAGATCAGTCCTGGGTGTTCATTGGAAGGACTGGTGTTGAAGCTGAAACTCCAATACTTTGGCCACCTGATGTGAAGAGCTGGCTCATTTGGAAAGATCCTGATGCTGGGAAAGATTGAGGGCAGGAGAAGAATGGGACAACAGAGGATGAGATGACTGGATGGCATCAGCGGCTGAATGCACATGGGTTTGGGTGGACTCTGAGAGTTGGTGATGGACAGGGAGGCTTGGCATGCTATGATTCATGAGGTCGCAAAGACTCAGACACGACTGAGTAACTGAACTGAACTGAACTGAATCCTGCCCAGCACTGGTCACACTGGAGAGATTGGGGATGCCCAACTCCAGTCTGGGGGTCCCAGGAGGTCAACCTGCTTGACTTGCCTAGGGATTTTGTCCCAGAAGGTTGTCATGCTTCAATGTGCTCGGGGACCCACAAATCCAGGGCTCCCAGGAGGTCGACATGCCTCGACCTGCCCAGGGACCCAATTCTCGGGAGGCTGACCTGCCTTGACCTGCCGGGGATTCAAATTTTCAGGAGGCTGTCATGCCTCAGCCTGCCTGGTGATCTGCACCTGACCCAGGGATGCCCGACTCTCAGGTTGCAACAGAACTGGGTAAAATAAGCTTCAAAAAGACTCATCCCTAAGGAAGTCCACCTGTAACATAGAAGGAGGCCTATTAGATTTATTCTTTTTTTTCTTTTCCTCCCTGTCATCACTGTTTTTCAGATGTCAAATAACCAATCCACTTCCTGACAGACACCCTGGAGAGGCATCCTTGATGCATCTGGAAGCTGCTCAATTCTCTAACTCTAAGGGAAGTTGCTTAAAACTCTTTTGTGCCACTGAGTGGCCACGGTATCCTCTGGGTGACAAGAAACACTGGCTTGGGGACGGGAATTTAAGTTACAGTACCATCCTGCAGCTAGACTTATTTTACAAAAGATAAGGGAAATGGACAGAGATTCCCTATGTTCAAAATTTCTTCCAACTAGAAGTTATGCAGAAACTCTGTCTTATGTATGGGATTATTGTATGCTCTAGAAGTGAGCCTATTAGGCAAATGCTGTTAGGTGCAGACAACCAAGAGAAGGAACCCCCTCCCCCCATCATGAAGGCTCACCTCCCATGGCTCCTGAGTTGCCTGGTGCTCCTTCCTTGTACCCAAACATGCCCCCATAACTGGGAGAACCCACTCCACAAAAACCAACTCAAATATGCCCCTCAGTTGAAACTGAAAGAGAATTTGGGTCCATAAGCTCTTCTCCCTCTTAAAACTAAGGTCAAACAAGACCCAGGAAGCTATACAGATGATCCAAGCAAATATATAGATACATTCCAACACATTACCTTGACCTTTGACTTGATGTGGAAGGACATCGTGGTCATATTTAGTCAAACTTTATCCTACCCTCAGTATGCTAGGGTCTTAAAGGAAGCCCGAAAGTATGCTACAGGGTTTCACATGTCAAGCGATAAATACCCAGTGGGGGAAACTGCAGTCCCCTCCTCAGATCCTAATTGGAATTATAATGACCCTGAGCACAGTTGGCAAAGGGATCATTTTCTGATCCGTGTAAAGGTAGGACTAAAATTAGCCCAGCAAAAAGTAATTAGCTATGCCCGAGTCTCAGCAATAAACCAGGAGCCCAGTGAGAACCACATTGCCTTTCTGGAAAGGCTAAAAGAGCACAACCCCCCTCCCCCCCACATACAAATTTACCAGTCTGGACTTAGACTCTTATGAGGAACAAGTGATTTTAAAAGACAAATTCCTGTCCCAATGTGCATCAGACATCAGGATAAAGTTACAACATCTTCAGCAACAGGACCTTGCTGCCTCTTTAGATGAGATGGTCCAGAGAGCCATCAATACCTTTTATAACAGAGAAAAGGAGAGGGAGGCAAAGGTCCAGGAAAGGGAGAAAAGGAAAGAGACAAGGAAAGTCCAGATGCTAGCCACCCTTCAGGGAAGCCCTATAGCAAACCCTGAGTCCCTAAAGGACAAGGCATGAGGCAAATGCTTAATCTGTAGACAGGCAGGACATTGGGCCAAAGAGTGTCCAAACCGTGACAAGCCTCCTAAAATGGCTTGCTACAAATGCCATCAGTTGGACTATTGGGTGGCACTGTGTCCTTAGGACACAAGAGCCTCAAGGTCAAGCCTTCCCTCACGATGGTTCAATGCAACTGAAGCAGCCCACTCCAGCCAGCCCACCTGTCACAGATAACCTTCATGGGGCTGGAGCCAAGGGTGAAAGTGGATGTGACAGGTAAATCCGAGAATTTCTTGGTTGACAAAGAGGTTACCTATTCTGTCTTGACTTCCTACTCCAGCCTTCTCTTCCCAAACCTGTACCATTTTCGGTGCAACAGGAAAAACAATTACAAAAAGATTGACCCAAGCACTTCTTTGTTGCTGGTATGGACAAATATTTTCCCACCAGTTTTTGGTAGTCCTTGAGTATCCTACTCACTTATTGGGAAGAGAGATACTCACTAAACTGGGGACCACCCTTGTGATGGGAATTTTTTCAGCTTCTAGAGCTCTACAGCTTCTGGTTATTACTGAGGAACCCATTACACCCTCTACAATAGGGAGGGACCAAAAACTATGGGAGAACAAAATTAATCCACAGGTGTGGAACTGGGCGACCCCTGGACAAGTCCAACAAGATGAACCGGTCATTATTGTCCTCCAAGATCCCATTCGGTTTCAAAACCGGAAGCAATACACCCTCAGAAGAGAATCTTGGGAAAGACATCAGTTCAGTTAAGTTCAGTCACTCAGTCGTGTCCGACTCTTTGCGACCCCATGAACCGCAGCATGCCAGGCCTCCCTGTCCATCACCAACCTCTGGAGTTTACTCAAACTCATGTCTACCAAGTCGGTGATGCCATCCAGCCATCTCATTCTCTGTCGTCCCCTTCTCCTCCTTACCCCAATCCTTCCTAGCATCAGGGTCTTTTCCAATGAGTCAACTCTTCGCATGAGGTGGCCAAAGTATTGGAGTTTCAGCTTCAGCATCAGTCCTTCCAATGAACACCCAGGACTGATCTCCTTTAGGATGGACTGGTTGGATCTCCTTGCAGTCCAAGAGACTCTCAAAAATCTTCTCCAACACCATAGTTCAAAAGCATCAACTTTTTGGCGCTCAGCTTTCTTCACGGTCCAACTCTCACATCTATACATGACCACTGGAAAAACTATAGCCTTAACCAGACAGACCTTTGTTGGCAAAGTAATGTCTCTGCTTTTTAATATATTATCTAGGTTGGTCATAACTTTCCTTCCAAGAGTAAGTGTCTTTTAATTTCATGGCTGCAGTCACCATCTGCAGTGATTTTGGAGCCCAGCAAAATAAAGTATGACACAGTTTCCAATGTTTCCCCATCTATTTCCCATGAAGTGATGTTACCAGATGTCATGATCTTAGTTTTCTGAATGTTGAGCTTTAAGCGAACTTTTTCAATCTCCTCTTTCACTTTCATCAAGAGGCTTTTTAGTTCCTCTTTACTCTCTGCCATAAGGGTGATGTCATCTGCATATCTGAAGTTATTGATATTTCTCCCAGCAATCTTGATTCCAGCTTGTGCTTCTTCCAGCCCAGCGTTTCTCATGATGTACTTTGCATATAAGTTAAATAAGCAGGGTGATGATATACAGCCTTGATGTACTCCTTTTCCTCTTTGGAACCAGTCTGTGGTTCCATGTCCAATTCTAACTGTTGCTTCCTGACCTGCATACAGGTTTTCTCAAAAGGCAGGTCAGGTGGTCTGGTATTCCCATCTCTTTCAGAAATTTCCACAGTTTATTATGATCCACACAGTCAAAGGCTTTGGCATAGTCAATAAAGCAGAAATAAATGTTTTTCTGAAACTCTCTTGCTTTTTTGATGATCCAGTGCATGTTGGCAATTTGACCTCTGGTTCCTCTGCCTTTTCTAAAACCAGCTTGAACATCTGGAATTCTTGGTTCACGTATTGCTGAAGCCTGGCTTGGAGAATTTTGAGCATTACTTTACTAGCGTGTGAGATGAGTGCAATTGTGCGGTAGTTTGAGCATTCTTTGGGATTGTCTTTCTTAGGGATTGGAATGAAAACTGACCTTTTCCAGTCCTGTGGCCACTGCTGAGTTTTCCAAATTTGCTGGCATATTGAGTACAGCACTTTCACATCATCATCTTTCAGGATTTGAAATAGCTCAACTGGAATTCCATCACATCCACTAGCTTTGTTCATAGTGATGCTTTCTCAGGCCCACTTGACTTCACATTCCAGGATGTGTGGCTCTAGGTGAGTGATCACACCATTGTGATTTTCTGGGTCATGAAGTTCTTTTTTGTACAGTTCTTCTGTGTATTCTTGCCACCTCTTCTTAACATCTTTTGCTTCTGTTAGGTCCACACCATTTCTGTTCTTTATCGAGCCCATCTTTGCCTGAAATGTTCCCTTGATGTCTCTAATTTTCTTGAAGAGATCTCTAGTCTTTTCCATTCTGTTGTTTTCCTCTCTTTCTTTGCCCTGATTGCTGAGGAAAGCTTTCTTATCTCTCCTGGCTATTCTTTGGAACTCTGCATTCAAATGCGAATATCTTTCCTTTTCTCCTTTGCTTTTTGCTTCTCTTCTTTTCACAGCTATTTGTAAGGCCTCCTCAGACAACCATTTTGCCTTTTTGCATGTCTTTTCCATGGGGATGGTCTTGATCCCTGTCTTCTGTACAATGTCATGAACCTCTGTCCATAGTTCATCAGGCTCTCTGTCTATCAGATCTAGCTCCTTATATCTGTTTCTCACTTCCACTGTATAGTCATAAGGGATTTGATTTAGGTCATACCTGAATGGTCTATTGGTTTTCCCTACTTTCTTTAGCTTAAGTCTGAATTTGACAATAAGGAGTTCATGATCTGAGCCACAGTCAACTCCTGGTCTTGTTTTTGCTGACTATAGAGTTTCTCCATCTTTGGCTGCAAAAAATATAATCAATCTGATTTTGGGAAAGATATAACCTCTAATAAATAAATTACTTGCCTGTGGGTTATTGGTCCCCACCAATTCACTGTGTGACAACCTGATCCTCCCTGTAAAGAAAAAGGATAGGACCTGGCAAATGGTTCAAACTGTAGTTCCCCTCATAAATGAAGCTGTATTCCCCTCCGTCCCACAGTATCCAATCCCTATGTAATCTTGGGAGAAATCCCGGCCAGTGCCAACTGGTTGACAGTCCTGGATCTTGAAGATGCATTCTTTTGCATACCACTGGCTAAAGAATCCTAATATCATTTTTCCCTTCAAGTGGGAAGCTCCAGGAGAAAAACACCAACTGATGATTTGGACAGTATTACCTCAGGGGCTCAGAGATAGCATCTACCTGTTTGGGTGGGATCTTAGCCATGATCTCCAAGATCTGGACCTGGGACCTAATGGGAAAATATTATAATATGTAGATGATCTACTAATATGCTCTCCAGATGAGGAAAAATGCCCAATAACATGCAATTCAGGTTCTAAACTTTTTGGCAGAAAGGGGATATAAAGTCTCCTGTGCTAAGGCACAGATGGTTGAGACAGAGGTCAGTTCCCTGAGAGTTCAGATTACACATGGTTCCAAGAGGCTGTCCTTTGATCGGGTACAAGGAATCCTCCAGTTGCCCTCCACCACAGCTCAAAAACAATTGTGAGCTTTCCTGGGGCTAACTAGGTATTGTAAAATCTGGATATTCAACTATGTTAATTGCCCAGCCCTTACATGAAAGCTTAAAGCGATGGGATGATTCAATCCCATTAATGTGGGAAACTCCTCAAAAGAAGACAGAGGCTGCACTAAAAGAAGCCTTAACTCTCCGATCCCATCTGGCTCCATCCGCCGTCCCCGGTGTCCACCTGTCGCCAGCGGCGTCGGGCCTTGGCCCGTGCTCTGTGCCCACGCCGATGGGACACTGCCCCCGGACCTAACTCGCTCCGTGTCTTACCCGCTCCCCAGGCCTTTCGGCTGCAGCCATGGCACCCAGCCGGAATGGCATGATCCTGAAGCCCCACTTCCACAAGGACTGGCTGCGGCGCGTGGCCACGTGGTTCAACCAGCCGGTTCGCAAGATCCATAGACGCAAGGCCCGGCAGGCCAAAGCGCGCGGCATAGCCCCGCGCCCCGCGTCCGGTCCTCTCTGGCCGGTGGTGAGATGCCCGACGGTCAGGTACCACACGAAGGTTCGCGCTGGCAGGGGCTTCAGCCTGGAGGAGCTTAGGGTGAGTGTCGCCAGCCTGTGTCCTGAGCCCCACTGGTTGTTCTAAGTGGCACACAGCCAAGTGATGACGTTCTCCGGAATCGCTGCACTGCTATGATGAAAGTGCAGTTGAACACTTTTCCATCTGACGGAAAAAAAAAAAAAAAAGAAAAAAAAAAGAAGCCTTAACTCAAGCACCCACTTTGAGGTTACCAGACCCAGAGAAAGCATTCCAACTTTATGTCCATGAAAGAGAGGGAATAGCCTTGGGACTGTTAACTCAAAGGTTGGGATGTGAGCACCAGCCTGTAGCTTACTTATCCAAGAGGCTCAACCCAACTGCCTGAGGCTGGCTTCCCTGCCTTCGAAATCTTACAGCTATTGCAGTCCTGATAGAAGATGCTTTAAAACCCTCTTTTGGGGGCAAACTATTTTTACCAGCCACCAAGTGAAACAACTCCTGAATGGGAAAGGCATTTACAGATGTCAGGTCAAAGGATCCTCAGACATCAAGTAATACTGATGGAAAATCCGGGCCTGACTATATCCCCTTGAGGTTCTTAACCCAGCTACACTCTTGCTTACCCCCGAGGGCTCTCTCCCCTTTCACTGTTGCCTAGAAACTTTGGACCACTGTACAAAATCCCAAGAGAGATTGTCATAAGATCCTCTGACCAATCCTGAGGAAATCTGATACACTGATGGAAATCTGGTGCAGCTTTGTCTTGGATGGAAAAAGAAGAGCCAGATATGCAGTAGTATCCAGTTTTGAGACCATAGAAACTACACCTTTGCCACCAGGTACTTCAGCCCAATTAGCTGAGCTCATAGCCCTGACTCGAGATTTAGGATTGGGAAAAGGAAAAAGAGTAGCCATTTACACTGACTCCAAGTATGCCTTTCTGGTGCTACATGCACATGCTGCTATTTGGAAAAAAGAGGCCATTTGACCACACAAGTGTCCCCAATCAGGTGTGGTGATCAAATCTTTAGGCTCTTGGAGGCAGTTCATCTGCCCAATGAGGTTTCAGTCTTCCACTGTAAAGGACTCCAAAAGGGAGCACAGAAGTGGTGTGAGGGAACCAAGCAGCTGATCAGGCAGCTAAGAGAGCAGAATTACAGACCAATGACCTAATGGGGTTGCTATTCTAGTTCCACAGACTAATTTGCCAGAAACTCCTTCATATACTGAAGGTGAGACTTAAAGTTGAGATTGAGTACTTTCAAGATCATATGGTTCCAAAAGGAGGGACTCCTTTTTCTGCTTGGAACCTCCAATGGAAGTTGGTTAACTCCTAACATGCCACCACTCAGGGGAGAAGGCCCTCCAAAGATGACTAGAAAGCTCCTTCAGAGGAACAGGCCTCCAAATGACTATAAGACAAGTGGTCTCCTCTTGTCCCACTTGCCGGTTAAATAACCCTCAAGGAGCTCAAAGACCCCAGCTGGACCAGCACTTCCAAAGATATGGGATTTACCCAGAAGAGGACTGGCAGATGGACTTCACCCTGATACTAGTTTCTTAAGGGTATAAATACCTATTAGTCATGATAGACACATTCACAGGACTGAAGGCTTTTCCACCCAGACCGAGAAGGCTGAGGAGGTGGTTAAAAAAACAAACAAACAACAAAACACCGCTCCATGTAACCATTCTGAGAGTTGGTCAGGCCAGGTCATTACAAAGTGACAATGGGATATCATTTACTTCTAAGGTCACTTAAGGGAATCTCTAAAGCATTAGGCATTACTTATTACCTCCATTGTGCCTGGAGGCCTCAGTCTTCAGGAAAAGTAGAAAGAGCCAACCAATTCTTAAAGTCAGTGATAAAAAAGATAACCGAGCAGAACTCCCTGGGTTGGAAGGAGACTTTACCAATAGCTCTCTGCATCTGTATTGCTCTTTATGAACAGGTTGGTCTTAGTCCTTATGAGATGTTATTTTGGAGATCTTCCTAGATCCAGAGGCTCAGGCCCTCCAGTCTTATACCATGGCCATTGGCAATTCCAACAGGATGTATGCTTGTGAGATGTCAACCAGGACCCAAAAGATTCTAAAGAGTCACCACTATATGCTCCAGGGAGTCAGGTCCTAATTAAAGTCTGGAAGGATGGGTCCCCAAAGGCTCAACTCCAGTCCACATGGAAGGGCCCCTACCCTGTAATACTTTCTATCCCCACAACAGTCAAGGTATCAAGACACAACTCCTGGATTCACTACTCATGAGTCAATCCATGGATGAAAACAGAAGAGGACACTCAGGAGGAGGAGCCAAGATGGTGGAGGAGTAGGACGGGGAGACCACTTTCTCTCCTGCAAATTCATCAAAAGAATAACTGAACGCAGAGCAAACTTCACAAAACAACTTCTGATCGCTAGCTGAGGTCATCAGGCGCCCAGAAAAGCAGCCCATTGTCTTCAAAAGGAGGTAGGACAAAATATAAAAGATAAAAAGTGAGACAAAAGAGCTAAGGACGGAGATCCATCCTGGGAAGGGAGTCTTAATAGAGGACGTTTCCAGACACCGGGAAACCCTCGCACTGGCGGGCCTGGGGGAAGTGTTTGAATCTCAGAGGGCAACCTGACTGGGAGGGGAAGAATAAATAAAACCCACAGATCACGAGCCTAAAAGCAACTCCCAGCAGAAAAGTACCCCAGACGCCCGCATCCGCCACCAGCAAGTGGGAGCGGAACAGAGAGGAGCGGGCGGCATTGCTTGGGGCAGGGTCCGGGACTGAGTGCCCTGAGGACAATTGGAGGGAGCTTTTGTGAGTTGCCAACTTGAACTGTGGGACAGCAAAAGAGAGAGAAAATTAACCGGCCGAAACACACTGCCGGCCGTTCGCAGAGCAAAGGGACCGAGAAAGTCCAGAGAAGAGCTCGCAGGCTGTGGACCGGCCCAGCCCCTCCGGAGACAGGAGGCAGGGGGGAGGGGAAAGGGGCAGGCTCAGCCCCAAGGACCGCATCCCCTACCACACTGCAAACAGGCCTCCAGTTTCTAATCAAAGACCTCCTGAGATTCTGGATGGTCGACATCTGCTGGGAGGGTCGCGGCGAGACGCAGGGCGCAGGCACCTGACCAGTGCAGGCGGGGACTGGGGCTGGGGACGCAGAGGGCAGAAGGCGCACGCACCCGACTGGCAGAAACTGAGACTGGGACCGTGGAAGGGAGTGGGGTGCCGCACCAGGGGAGAGTGCGCCCGTCAAGTCCCTGGTTGCCTGGACCGCTCTGACGGGGAAGGCACAAAGAGCAGGCGCAACTTTTTGCTCCGCGCTTTTGTGGAACACCCGAGGGCTTGAACCACGCGCAGCGTGGACGTGCTCCATATAGAGCAGCCGGGAGCCTGAGCAGCGCCAGATCCTCCCCGCAGCGCCAGCCCCTCCCCGCAGCGCGACGGAACTAGCTACCTAAATAAGAGTTCACCTCTGCCCGCATGTGTCAGGGCGAAAATGAGGCCCTGAAGAGACCAGCAAACAGAAGCCAAATAAACAAAGGGAACCGCCTCAGAAGGGACCAGTGCAACAGATTAAAATCCCTGTGGAAAACACTGACTACACTGGAAGGGGCCTGTAGATATCGAAAAGTGTAAGCTGGAACGAGGAGCTATCTGAAACTGAGCTGAACCCACACTGACCCCAACAGCTCCAGAGAAATTCCTAGATATATTTTTACTTTTTTTTTTTAAGTAAGAAAAAATTTTTTTTCTTTTTTGTTTTTTCTCTTTTATTTTCCTTTAAAATTCCCTATTACTCCCCCATTACTCCTTAACTTTCATTTTTATAGATTTTTACGATTTTTTTAATTAGGGAAAATTTTTTTTTCTTTCTTTCTTTTTTTTTCTTCTTTCTTTTTTTCCTTTTTCTCTTCTATTTTCTATTTTTCTTTTTCTCTTATTTCTTTTAAAGTCCTCTAGTACTCCTCTACTACTCCTTAATTTTCATTTTCAATACACTATAACCTTACAAAAAAAAAAAGAAAAGAAGCCCTATTTTTAAACTGAACTTCATATATATTTCTAAAATTTTTTGTGTGTGTTTTGGTTTTTATTTTTAATATAGTATTTTCAAGAGTCTAACCTCTACTCTAGATTTTTAATTTTTGTTTTTCAGTATATGATATAAATTGTGAACATTTAAGAATCCAATATTCAGTTCCCATTTTTATTCAGGAGTGTGTTGATTATTCTCTCCCAATCTTGACTCTCTGTTTTCTACCTCAGAACACCTCTATTTCCTCCTATTCCCTTCTCTTCCCAATCCAATTCTGTGAATCGTTGTGGGTGTCTGGGCTACGGAGAACACTCTGGGAACAGACAACTGCGTAGATCTGTCTCTCTCCTCTTGAGTCCCCCTTTTCTTCCTCCTGCTCATCTCTATCTCCCTCCTCCCTCTCTTCTTCCTCATGTAACTCTGTGAACCTCTCTGGGTGTCCCTAACAGGGGAGAATCTTTTCACCATTAACATAGAAGTTTTATTATCAGTGCTGTATAGTTGGAGAAGTCCTGAGACTACAGGAAGAATAAAGCTGAAATTCAGAGGCAGGAGACTTAAGCCCAAAACCTGAGAACACCAGAAAACTCCTGACTACATGGAACTTTAAGTAATAAGTGACCGTCCAAAAGCCTCCATACCTACACTGAAACCAACCACCACCCAAGAGCCAATAAGTTTTAGAGCAAGACATACCACGCAAATTCTCCAGCAACGCAGGAACATAGCCCTGAACGTCAACATGCAGGCTGCCCAAGGTCACAACTAACACATAGACCCATCTCAAAACTCATTACTGGACACTCCATTGCTCTCCAAAGAGAAGAAATCAAGTTCCACGCACCAGAACACCGACGCAAGCTTCCCTAACCAGGAAACCTAGACAGCCAACTGTCTAACCCAGCCACTGGGTGAAACCTCCACAATGAAAAGGAACCACAGGCCTCCAGAATACAGAAAGCCCACTCCAGACACAGCAATCTAAACAAGATGAAAAGGCAAAGAAAGACCCAACAGGTAAAGGAACATAAAAAATGCCCACCAAGTCAAACAAAAGAGGAGGAGATAGGGAATCTACCTGAAAAAGAATTTAGAATAATGATAATAAAAATGATCCAAAATCTTGAAAACAAAATGGAGTTACAGATAAATAGCCTGGAGACAAAGATTGAAAAGATGCAAGAAATGTTTAATAAAGACCTAGAAGAAATAAAAAAGAGTCAATTAAAAATGAATAATGCAATGAATGAGATCAAAAACACTCTGGAGGGAACCAAGAGTAGAATAATGGAGACAGAAGATAGGATAAGTGAGGTAGAAGATAAAATGGTGGAAATAAATGAAGCAGAGAGGAAAAAAGAAAGAAGGATCAAAAGAAATGAGGACAACCTCAGGGACCTCTGGGACAATGTGAAATGCCCCAACATTTGAATCAGAGGAGTCCCAGAAGAAGACAAAAAGAAAGGCCATGAGAAAATACTCGAGGAGATAATAGCTGAAAACTTCCCTAAAATGGGGAAGGAAATAGCCACCCAAGTCCAAGAAACCCAGAGAGTCCCAAACAGGATAAACCCAAGGCAAAACACCCCAAGACATATATTAATCAAATTAACAAAGACCAAACACAAAGAACAAATACTAAAAGCAGCAAGGGAGAAACAACAAATAACACACAAAGGGATTCCCATAAGGATAACAGCTGATCTATCAATAGAAACCCTCCAGGCCAGAAGGGAATGGCAGGACATACTTAAAGTAATGAAAGAGAATAACCTACAACCTAGATTACTGTACCCAGCAAGGATCTCATTCAGATATGAAGGAGAATTCAAAAGCTTTACAGACATGCAAAAGGTGAGAGAATTCAGCACCACCAAACCAGCTCTTCAACAAATGCTAAAGGATCTTCTCTAGACAGGAAATGCAGAAAGGTTGTATAAACGTGAACCCAAAGCAACAAAGTAAATGGCAACGGGACCACACCTATCAATAATTACCTTAAATGTAAATGGGTTGAATGCCCCAACCAAAAGACAAAGATTGGCTGAATGGATACAAAAACAAGACCCCTATATATGCTGTCTACAAGAGACCCACCTCAAGACAAGAGACACATACAGACTAAAAGTGAAGGGCTGGAAAAAAATATTTCACGCAAACAGAGACCGAAAGAAAGCAGGATTCGCAATACTCATATCAGATAAAATAGACTTTCAAATAAAGGATGTGAAAAGAGACAAAGAAGGACACTACATAATTATCAAAGGATCAATCCAAGAAGAAGATATAACAATTATAAATATATATGCACCCAACATAGGAGCACCGCAATATGTACGGCAAACGCTAATGAGTATGAAAGAGGAAATAATAGTAACACAATAATAGTGGGAGACTTTAATACCCCACTCACAACTAAGGATAGATCAACTAAACACAAAACTAACAAGGAAACACAAACCTTAAATGACACAATGGACCAGCTAGACCTAATTGATATCTATAGGACATTTCACCCCAAAACAATCAACTTCACCTTCTTCTCAAGTGCACACGGAACCTTCTCCAGAATAGATCACATCCAGGGCCATAAATCTGGTCTGGGAAAATTCACAAAAATTGAAATCATTCCAGTCATCTTTTCTGACCACAGTGCAGTAAGATTAGATCTCAATTACAGGAAAAAAATTGTTAAAAATTCAAACATATGGAGGCTAAATAAGATGCTTCTGAATAACCAACAAATCATAGAAGAAATCAAAATATGTATAGAAATGAATGAAAATGAAAACACAACAACCCAAAACCTATGGGACACTGTAAAAGCAGTGCTAAGGGGAAGGTTCATAGCATTACAGGCTTACATCAAGAAACAAGAAAAAAGTCAAATAAATAACCTAACTCTACACCTAAAGCAATTAGAGAAGGAAGAAATGAAGAACCCCAGGGTTAGCAGAAGGAAAGAAATCTTAAAAATTAGGGCAGAAATAAATGCAAAAGAAACTAAAGAGACCATAGCAAAAATCAACAAAGCTAAAAGCTGGCTTTTTGAAAAAATAAACAAAATTGACAAACCATTAGCAAGACTCATTAAGAAACAAAGAGAGAAGAACCAAATTAACAAAATTAGAAATGAAAATGGAGAGATCACAATAGACAACACTGAAATACAAAAGATCATAAGAGACTACTACCAGCAGCTCTATGCCAATAAAATGGACAACTTGGATGAAATGGACAAATTTTTAGAAAAGTATAACTTTCCAAAACTGAACCAGGAAGAAATAGAAGATCTTAACAGACCCATTGAAAGCAAGGAAATCGAAACTGTAATCAAAAATCTTCCAGCAAACAAAAGCCCAGGACCAGACGGCTTCACAGCTGAATTCTACCAAAAATTTAGAGAAGAGGTAACACTTATCTTACTCAAACTCTTCCAGAAAATTGCAGAAGAAGGTAAAACTTCCAAACTCATTCTATGAGACCACCATCACCCTAATTCCAAAACCAGACAAAGATGCCACAAGAAAAGAAAACTACAGGCCAATATCACTGATGAACATAGATGCAAAAATCCTTAACAAAATTCTAGCAAGCAGAATCCAAAAACATATTTTAAAAAAATCATACACCATGACCAAGTGGGCTTTATCCCAGGAATGCAAGGATTCTTTAATATCCGCAAATCAATCAATGTAATACACCACATTAACAAATTGAAAGATAAAAACCATATGATTATCTCAATAGATGCAGAGAAAGCCTAAGACAAAATTCAACACTCATTTATGATTAAAACTCTCCAGAAAGCAGGAATAGAAGAAACATATCTCAACATAATAAAAGCTATATATGACAAACCCACAGCAAGCATCACCCTCAATGGTGAAAAATTGAAAGCATTTCCCCTGAAATCAGGAACAAGACAAGGGTGCCCACTCTCACCATTACTATTCAACATAGTGTTGGAAGTTTTGGCCACAGCAATCAGAGCAGAAAAAGACGTAAAAAGAATCCAGATAGGAAAAGAAGAAGTGAAACTCTCGCTGTTTGCAGATGACATGATCCTCTACATAGAAAACCCTAAAGACTCTACCAGAAAATTACTAGAGCTAATCAATGAATACAGTAATGTTGCAGGATATAAAATTAACACACAGAAATCCCTTGCATTCCTGTATACTAACAATGAAAAAACAGAAAGAGAAATTAAGGAATCAATACCATTCACCATTGCAACAACAACAAAAAAAAATACTTAGGAGTATATCTACCTAAAGAAACAAAAGACCTATATATAGAATACTATAAAACACTGATGAAAGAAATCAAAGAGGACACAAACAGATGGAGAAACATACCGTGTTCATGGATTGGAAGAATCAATATTGTCAAAATGGCTATTCTACCCAAAGCAATCTATAGATTCAATGCAATCCCTATCAAGCTACCAACGGTATTTTTCAGAGAACTAGAACAAATAATTTCACAATTTGTATGGAAATACAAAAAACCTCGAATAGCCAAAGTAATCTTGAGAAAGAAGAATGGAACTGGAGGAATCAACCTGCCTGACTTCAGACCCTACTACAAAGCACGGTCATCAAGAAAGTATGGTACTGGAACAAAGACAGAAATATAGATCAATGGAACAGAATAGATAGCCCAGAGATGAATCCACGAATCTATGGACAACTTACCTTTGACAAAGGAGGCAAGGATGTACAATGGAAAAAAGACAACCTCTTTAACAAGTGGTGCTGGGAAAACTGGTCAACCACTTGTAAAAGAATGAAACTAGAACACTTTCTAACACCATACACAAAAATAAACTCAAAATGGATTAAAGATCTAAATGTAAGACCAGAAACTATAAAACTCCTAGAGGAGAACATAGGCAAAACACTCTCCGACATAAATCACAGCAGGATCCTCTATGACACACCTCCCAGAATATTGGAAATAAAAACAAAAATAAACAAATGGGACCTAATGAAACTTAAAAGCTTTTGCACAACAAAGGAAACTATAAGTAAGGTGAAAAGACAGCCCTCAGATTGGGAGAAAATAATAGCAAACGAAGCAACAGACAAAGGATTAATCTCAAAAATATACAAGCAACTCCTGAAGCTCAATTCCAGAAAAATAAATGACCCAATCCAAAAATGGGTCAAAGAACTAAACAGACATTTCTCCAAAGAAGACATACAGATGGCTAACAAACACATGAAAAGATGCTCAACATTACTCATTATTAGAGAAATGCAAATCAAAACCACAATGAGGTACCATTACACGCCAGTCAGGATGGGTGCTATCCAAAAGTCTACAAGCAATAAATGCTAGAGAGGGTGTGGAGAAAAGGGAACCCTCTTACACTGTTGGTGGGAATGCAAACTAGTACAGTCACTATGGAAAACAGTGTGGAGATTTCTTAAAAAACTGGAAATAGAACTTCCATATGACCCAGCAATCCCACTTCTGGGCATACACACCGAGGAAACCAGATCTGAAAGAGACACGTGCACCCCAATGTTCATCATAGCACTGTTTATAATAGCCAGGACATGGAAGCAACCTAGATGCCCATCAGCAGATGAATGGATAAGGAAGCTGTGGTACATATACACCATGGAATATTACTCAGCCGTTAAAAAGAATTCATTTGAGTCAGTTCTAATGAGATGGATGAACCTGGAGCCCATTATACAGAGTGAAGTAAGCCAGAAACATAAAGAACATTACAGCATACTAACACATATATATGGAATTTAGAAATATAGTAACGATAACCCTATATGCAAAACAGAAAAAGAGACACAAAAGTACAGAACAGACTTTTGAACACTGTGGGAGAAGGTGAGGGTGGGATGTTTCAAAAGAACAGCATGTATATTATCTATGGTGAAACAGATCACCAGCCCGGGTGGGATGCATGAGACAAGTGCTTGGGCCTGGTGCACTGGGAGGACCCAGAGGAATCGGGTGGAGAGGGAGGTGGGAGGGGGGATCGGAATGGGGAATACGTGTAACTCTATGGCTGATTCATATCAATGTATGACAAAACCCACTGAAATGTTGTGAAGTAATTAGCCTCCAACTATTAAAAAAAATTTTAAAGAAAAAAAAGAAAAAACCTTGAGAAGAATCTGCAAAAAAAAAAAAAAAGAAAGAAAGAAAAAGAAGAGGACACTCAATACACCTTTCAAGAAGCTATAACATGTAGTGCCAGTTTAATAAGGACGTATAAAACTACATCCAACCATGGAAGATATCACTCACCCCTGGATGGACACTGCAATATGGACTCTGAGGTTTGAGACTAGCAAGAGGGGGATGCCCAATGCCCCTTGCCGTCCCACCTCAGGAGGAAGTAGCCAGAGAGACCTTGATGCCACCATTCCCAAAGAATTGGGTCTCCCACCTCTTGAGGGGGGAATGTTAGGTAGTTAGTACAGGAAAAAGGAGTCCAAAATAGCAGTGGCTAAAAGACAAAGAAAGGAAAATGCTGGTGAAAATAGAACAAAGGAAGGTCTGAGGACCAGAGTGAGAATGTCAGATGAAACAAAAGCCTTCCTGGTTAGCCCAAATTATATATGACAGGTTCAGGAGGAGGAGAAAGACAAATAAAAAGATGAGCCAAAACTGAGCCTCTCTCTTCTCTTCTCTTCACTTCTTTGGGTTGACCCACCCTCACATCTCGAGGATGTATTTTCCTTTGCTTGCAAATAATACTGAGCTGTAACCGAACTGTAACACTGGCCTTCAGTTTAAACTGAGCTGTAACCAAGCTGTAACACTGGTCCATTTGTTGCTTCAGATTTTTGCTGTAGTGAGACAGAATCGAGGAAATTACACGCTCCCCTGACACAACTGTCTCGTCCTCTGCTGTCCCCTTTTCCTTTTGCCTTCAGTCTTCCCCAGCATCAGAGTCTTTTCCAATGAGTTGCCTCTTTACATCAGATGGCCAAAGTATTTGAACTTCAGCTTCAGCATCAGTCCCTCCCATGAATATTCAGGGTTGATTTCCTTTAGAATTGACAGATTTGATCTCCTTGCTCTACAAGGGATTCTCAATTCTTCTCCAGCACCACATTTGAAAGCATCAGTTCTTTGGTGCTCAGGCTTCTTTATGGTCAAACTCTCAAATCTGTACATGACTACTGGAAGCTAATAGCTTTGACTAGACAGACCTTTGTTGACAAAATGATGTTTCTGCTTTTTCATACACTGTCTTGGCTTATCAATGTAAGAAAGCTGAGCACCAAAGACCTGATGCTTCTGAACTGTGGTGTTGAAGAAGACTTTTGAAAATCCCTTAGGCTTCAAGGAGATCAAATCAGTCAATCCTGAAGGAAATCAGCCCTGAAAGGGAAGGACTGATTCTGAAGCTGAAGCTCTAATATTTTGGTCACCTGATGTGAAGAACTGACTCATTGAAAAAGACCCTGATGCTGGGAAAGATTGATGGCAGGAGGAGAAGGGGAAGACAGAGGATGAAATGATTGGATGGCATCACTGACTCAATGGGCATGAGTTTGGGCAAGCTCTGGGTATTGGTGATGGACAGGGAAGACTGGCATGCTGCAGTACACGGGGTCACAAAGAGTTGAACATGACTGAGCAACTGAACTGACTGAGGTTTTATCATAGCTTTCCTTCCAAGGAGCAAGTGTATTTTAATTCCTACAACATGAGAGTTTAATAAATGTTAGCCTCTGATGCTATCATTTTGCCCTTCCCCCATGATTTCCCCCAATTTCCTTGCAGCTCTTCTGCTTTTTTCTGTCTAGTAAAAAAAGTGCTTTATCTAGATTTTCATTTTTAAAGATTTTGAAACATATCCAACACAGAAAAGAATATGAAACACTATAAATAGCAATTTCTTTGTTTTTACACTTTGAAGCTTTTTAAAAAATCTTTTTATTTTAGAGATTTTTAAACACATACAGAGGAGAGAAAATGGTGCAATGGGCACCCATAAACCTCACCCAGCTTCATGACCAATCTTTTTCTTCTTTATCCTCTTCAACTTGTTCCCACTCATATTCTCTCAGCTAAATTGAGGTGTGATTGACAAACTTAAAAATTGTATATATTTAAGTATACACCATTGTATTTTGATATAAGTATACTTGTGAAATGATTCTCACAATCAAGCTAATTAATATGTCCCTCACCTCACAGGTATCATTTGTGGGCGTGTTTGATGTGAATAGTTGTAATCAACTCTCTCAGCAAATATCAAGTACACAAAACATTAACTATATTTACCATTCTGCACATTAGGTCTCTGGAATTTTGTGTTATAGTGAAGTTATAGTTTGTACCCTGAACTAACTTCTCCTTATTCTCCTCATCAACAAGCCCCTGGCAACCATCCTTCTATTCTCTGTGTCACCTAGTGCAACTCTTCTAGATTACACATGCTAGTGAGTTCACGCAATATTTGTCTTCTTGTGTCTGGCTTAGTTCACTTAGCACATTTTGCTAATTTTGATTCAGATCTCCAAAATTCATCATCTTTTCAGATATGCCAGATCCTCTGGCCACCCCTTCTTCTTGTTACATCCCTGAGACAGGCCCGTTTGGAAATCATTCTCTACTTTGTCCTTGAATGTTTTCGTTCTGTTTACAATAAACTACATATTATCATTTTGTACACTTCCAAATGACATAACAGGCTTCCCAGGCAGTGCTAGTGGTAAAGAATATACTTGTAATGCAGGATACACAAAAGACATGGGTTTGATCCCTGGGTCAGGAAGATACTGTGGAGGAGAGCATGGCAACCCACTCCAGCATTCTTGCCTGAAAAATTCTATGCTCAAAAGGTGTCTGTCTGGTTACGGTCCATTGGGTCACAAAGAGTCAGACATGACTGAGGGACTGATCACAGAAATTACATAAATAATTCTGTATGTAACATTGGCAACTTGCTTCTATCAGTGTTATGTTTTGAGATGTATTCATGTGGATATAACCCTGTCACTTTCACTTTTCATGTTGATATATGTAAAGCAAGTTTATTTATCTTCATTCTCCATTGTTATAAATAAAAATCAAATATTCATCCCTATGTCAAGTGTCAATTAAGATTTTTCTATATTTTTAGGCAGTACTTCACTGAAAATTCTTATACATGAACTTTGAGGACACACATATGAGTTTTTATATGAAATGATGGGGATCAATGGTATGCTTACATTGACTTTCAAAAGAGTAACCAATTTGCTGTTCAAAATGTTGCAGTTTCAGTTCTGATGTGTAAAAAGTTTGGAAAATGTTACTCCCATCCTGACAAGAAAAAGATAAATAAACTGAAAATCAACGACTTTCCTCAGTTGTTGGACAAATTTCTGCCTTGAAATTTGAAGAGACAGGGGAGCCCAGAGATTACAGCCAAGAGCAAGCAGCTCACCTGGAGAAGCTGCTAGAACTATAAACTGGGGGGGGGGGGGGGGGGGGGCAGGGGGGGCATTAAATGATTGCTTTGAAGAAGAGCTGGAGGTGGAGTGTGAAGAGAGGGACTCCTGGGGTCCCCATGTTTTCATTGACTTCACCTTCAGGAACCTATTAAGTTCTCATGGGGAGGGAAGAAGAGAGAATTGCTGTTGTTTAGTTGTGTATGACTCTTTGCAACCTCATGGACTGTAGCTCGCCAGGCTCCTCTGTCCGTGGAATTTCCCTGGCAAGAATACTGGAGTGGATTGCCATTTCCTTCTCCAAGGAATCTTCCCGACCCAGGAACTGATTCTGTGTCTCCTGCATTGCAGGCAAATTCTTTACCTCTGAGCCTCCAGAGAACCCATCAAGTTCTCATGGTGATGAAAAACAGTAACAAATCCCCTCTTGTCCCTGACAGAAGAAGGAGGAAGTAACCATTCTGAAATATGTCCAGAGGGTTGTCTGTAGTAAAGTCATGTTCTCCAGTGGAAAAAACTTATCTCATCTGCCAAGGAGGCATCTCTCTATTTCTGGAGGAGGAATTCTGGTATTTCTGTTACCTAGTGGGGCAAGGGAAAGTTAAGGAACCCAACCTAAAGATACAGACCTACTAAAAGATAGAAATTTAGTCATAAGAGTATATATCACTGCTTCTGCCCACACTTGACCTTCACACCAACAGGGATCAATTACAGTTGCAATAGGTTACAGAAGAAAATGATGCAGAGGAAGAAAAAATTGAGGAGGCATTCTTAGGAAAGTGCAAAATAACAGGAGAAGGAAAAAGAAGAACTTTAGAAGATTTTAAAGGTTGTGGTACTGTGGCTCCAGAAAATATCAAACAGAGCCCAGTGATGGAGAAATCAGAGCACTCACATATAGCTGCTGAGAATATAAAATGATGAAGCTACCCTTGAAAATACTCTGGAAGTATCTTAAATTATGAAACAGAGACACAATCAATTTCACTCTTAGGTACATGCACATGGGAAATGAAAGCATATGTCCACATAAAACTCATACGAGCATGTTCATATCAGCACTATTCATAACAGCTAAGGAGTGGAAATTATCCAAGTGTCCATTAGCTGATAAACAAAATGAAGTGTATTCTAACAATAGAATATTATTCATCTGTATAAAAGACATAGTTCTAATATATGCTGTCACATGGATGAACGAACCTTGAAGACACTGTGATAAGTGAAATAAGTCAATTATGAAGACTACATAGTATACAATTCTCTTCATTTGAAATGCCCAGAACAAAGGAATATATAGACTCAGAGGGTAGATTGTGGTTGTTTAGGGCTTGAGGGGGCCAGAGAATGTTAACTAAAACATACGTTTCTTCATTTTTGTGGTGTTGAAAATGTTAAAATTTAAAATTGATTGTATTTGTAACAATCAATGTTAAAATTGATTGTATTTGTAGTTCCACATATATTTGAATACACTGAAAGCAACAGAACTTCATACATTAACTTTGAATCCAATAGCCTTGTTCAACTCTTTCATTAGTTCTAATAATCTGCAATGTTCTCTCTATACCCCTCTCCCTGTCTCTCTGTCTCGGTCATTCTCAATTTCTTTTCTTAGTCTTCTAGCTATACAGAAGGAAAGTGGTAAACTTCTAAGCATATTTTTCCCAAAAATGTACTGAATACTCTTGATGACTCTATTGACTATTTTTAAAGGTATATTTTGCTATATAATGTAAAGACTCTTCTAACCATCCTTTTGAAAATTATAATGTTACACCTTACTCCAATATTTCTGAAACTGGAGGGAAGGGAGAAGGGCACAACCTTTAAAAGAATAACATATCCCAAGGACATGACATAAACTAATTAGAGCCAAATAGGTCCAAGATGGTAGACAAGTCAGTTTCCCCTAGACATTGAACCTTGGCTTCCCTGGTGACTGAGATGGTAAAGAATCTGCTTGCGGTGCAGAAAATCCAGGTTTGATCCCTGGGTTGGGAAGATGCCTTGGAGAAGGGAATGGCAACCCACTCCAGTTTTCTTGCCTAGAAAATTCCATGGACAGAGGATCCTGGCAGGCCACAGTCCAGGGGCTTGCAAACAGTTGGACACGACTGAGTGACTAACATACACACACATATGCTCACTGTAAGACATCAGCGTCTAGATGATACACCCACCAGCACTGTGACAGTTCCAAGACCACCAGAAAAGCCGTAAAGTGGGCAGCAGCTCAGTTCCTGGAAACACTAGCCCCTCACCAAAATAGCTGGAGTACCCCTCCTCCTCACTAGTCTATGAAATTACCCAGTCCTATAAAAAGTGACCACCCCATATCCTGGGGCTGCTTTTGACTTCTGAGATGGTAACACACTCTGTCTGTGGAGTGTGTCTTTTTCCAAAAAAATCCACTTCTTACCTATCACTTTGTCTTTTACCAAGTTATTTCTGTGATGAGACATCAAGAACCTGAGCTTCATTAAAAAATAAATCTTCCTTTTTTATTATCCTTTATTATTTGTATTATTTTATTTTATTTACTTTGTTGCTTAGTTTTCTTTCTATTTTTTGATCTCTCATAAATATGTACAAACTTCATGAAAGCAAGAATTTGTTTTTGTTTTCTCCTATCATCCCCATAACCTTAAGAAATAATTCACATGCAGTACATGCTCAGTAATACTTGTGCAGTGAATAATTGCATATTGCTGAGTTACGAAAATGGTTCTTGTTCCTACTTTGTTAACATGCACTATCCTCCTACCCAGAAGTTCATGTTTTATTAATATTTATTAATCTTAAACACTTTTATGGATGTGGGTAGATGATCATATATACCTCTCCATTAATCAATTAATATAATTAATTACTACATTACAGACTTGCCCAAATTTAGCCATCCTTTTGTTCCTGGGATAAAACTCAATTACTTGCATACCACACACACACACACACACACACACACACACACAATCTGGTAGCCAGCCTAGACTAAATGAGAATAAGACAATTTCAACTGTGAAGATACTTTTGGGATACTAACTTATTACAAGCATGAAACAGATTGAAAACATGTTTTAGATATAAAATATAAGGCATGTTTTCCACTGTATTTTGGAAGTGACCAAGGAATGTGATGTGGCAGTGCTATCTATCCCAGAGGACAGGACCCGGGGCCATGGAGAACAATGAACTGGGCACCAGAGAGAAGGCAAAAGACCAATCTGAGAGCATTTGCTACTCAAGACTCAAGACTTACAGAAAATAATAAATAAAATGGCATGTGTACTTCTGAGAGTGTCAAGAATAACACTGTGTCAGTGGAATAAGTAAATCAATCAAAAAACAAAAATTGCCAAACTATTAAAAACATAAGATCCATCTATATGCTTTCTGCAAGAAATATACTTCAGATGTAATAATATAAAAAGATTGAAAGTAAAAGAATATATACATTACATTTTGCAAACAGAAACCACAAGAAAGTTAGAGTGGTTATACTAATACCACATAAAACAGATTTGTTTTAAAATGTCACTAGTGATAAAAAGGGATGATAATTGTGATTAAAAATTCAATATTTTAAGAGACTTAGTGATTATGTGTATGTACTTAACAAAAGAATGCCAGTACACATGAGAGTAAAGATAAAATCAAAGAGAGAAATACATCTGTACCATGATAGTTGGAAACTTCAATTCTCTATTTCTGAAATATGTGGCATAAGTAGGCAAAAAGTCAACAAAGACTGAACAAAACCATCAAGCAGTCAACCTAACAATTCACTCAATAACTTCTCAAGTGTGCAAGGAACATTTTCTATGATAGAACATATGTTAGGTCATAAAACAAGTTGCAATAAATTTAAAAGGATTGAAATCATTCAAAGCAAATGGTCTAACTACCATGGAATGAAATTAAACCTTAACAACAGAAGTAAAGTTGGATAATTACAAATAAGTGGAAATGAAACAATATCTTACCAAGTAACTAAAGAGTCCTATTTTCCTTGTTGAAATGACTACTCGAGTATTTGCCAATATTATAAGAGTGGGTTTCTTCTTGGTTTCTTGTCACTGTATAACTGTTCCTTATATATTCTACGTACAAATCTATTATCAAAACTATGATTTGTAAACATTTTATCTCAGTCTCTGGCTTGACTTTTCATTTCATAACCATGTGTTTTGAAGTGCAAAGAGTTTTAATTTTGATGAAGTTCAGTTTATCTAATTATTCTTTTATGGATCATGTTTTATGATGCTGTATCTAAGAACATTTTGCCTTTCCCAGTATCATGAACATTTTCTCTTGTTTTGTTCTCTGGGAAGTTTCATATTTTTATCACTTAGGTTTAGACTTGTTTTGGTTTGATTTTGGTATATACATATGAAATAAAGATTTAAGAATTTTGTTTGTTTGAGTGTTTATTGTTTTTTTTGTTGTTGTTGTTTTGTTTTTACTGATAGATACATTCAATGGTCCCAGTACAGTTTTTTTGAAAATATATTTTATAAATATCACATCATTTTAGCATTTTTGTCAAAAATGAATTGATCATTAATGTAAAGATTTATTTCTGGACCTGCATTCTTCATTCTGTTGAGATATACATCTATATCTGTGTAAACCACACATTGTCTTGTTGACTTAAAATTTGAAATTAAGTAGTTTTTCAATATCAAAACTTATAACCCTAAGATTTTCTCAATTTTTGGCTATTTTGATTCTTTACACACTCATATAAATTTAAAATTAGCTTTTGAAAACTTCTAATCTATTTTGATAAAGAGTGTCTCATGTACGTGTTCACAGAAATGAACTAGTCTCTGCAGAGACTAAATCTGCTGATCAGGCTGCACTGGGCAGGTTCTGCCCTTACTGCCTGGACTCATTGCACTGGACATGGCAACGCATGCCCCATCATAGATCTGGCTGCAAGAAAGGTCTGTAAAACTGTCATGCAGCGCTTACTCACTCATACAAGACTGTGGGTCATGAGAACGACGCTGCTTCACTCTGCAACAGAGAGTGAATGGCAGAGGGCATTGTTACTAGTTGACCACACTCAACTCTTGCCCCCTCTCAGGGCTCTTGGTGCTGCCTCATCTCTGTGGACACTTTTTCAAGTTAACATGTTATTGTTCCAGTCTGTAGGGGAGCAGAACTTGACACCCCCAAATCTCTCTTTGCCATGTGGATTATTTCAAGCTGAAAATTATCAAGGCCCAAAAGACTCAGGAAGAAACTTTGACCTTTTCCCTAACTGCTGAAAGTATGTAAATAGAAGACTTTTTCCAGCAAGAGAACTTCATCATCTATTAACTAGAGCTAGCAATAGTATAAACAGGAAGGAACCCAGCGCAGTCTGTTTGGTAAAATTCCTCTCTGGGTCCTATTGTCTCTGCCTGGCCCAGCAAACATTGGTTTACCAAATCTTTGCTTTTCCAGCTCCGTGTGAATTGCTTTCCTCCCCTTTGAAGTCGCAAGCCACAACCCCAACATCTTCTTTTGTCTTTAGCCAAGGATGGTGTTTATAGTCAGAACGTCAATCGCTTTGGTGAGTTATACAGTTTTTCTGGACTTTCCCATGTATACATGTGACTAAGCTTTGGTCTCCTGTTAATGTGTGTGATATCAATTTAATTCTTAGATCAACCAGAAGAACCTAGAAGGGTAGAGAAAAATCTCTTCCTCCCTGACAAGTCTGAACAGCTAACTCCAGTCACACCAATGTGCTCTTGAAACTCATCTGTCACGTTGTCAGTTTTCCAGGTCATCTGCAGTGTGATGCTAGTGTGATAGGTATTGTGAAAGTCACTTGAGAATGAGCTGATAGTCAGGCATCTGGTGACCCCTGCCATTCACAGGCTTCTGGTATCATTGAATGTTGGGAGAACCCACTAAAATATTAACTCAAAAAATTTAGACACTCCTTTTCCCCTCCATTCTCCTAGTCCACTCACCTCAGAGAAAGGCACTTGTGTCACTGATCTTTGAATAAGGTTGTCACCAGAAAAGGAATTTACCCTTCTAACTGCTTCCTGAGTCATTATCAGCAAGGGAGTGAAAGACATCTGTAAACTTATTTTGAAAACTTAGGATTCCACACTAGCCATCCTCAGCTATGTTATACCCTTCTTTCCCCCAATAGACAGAAGCCCAGACAACTTGGTTGTCATACCCTGTGAGTGACAATAGGACAAAAGGAGCTTAAAGTTTTAAACTAAAACTCTAGTTAAGCTGTGTAAAAATGCCCTCGTCTTTTCTGCATACGACTTGTCAAGATGAAACATCTAGGTGGAATTAGAGGTGATCAAAAAAAGGGGGAGGTGATATGCAGATTTTGTAGATCGCAAACCCCAGCACTTGTGGTAGAAGCCCACTTAGACTCTAGGAAATACAGTGCGGAGAAGGTACACAGAATTGTTCCCGGAGACTTGGGAAAGAAAATGCCCTGTGCTTCTCTCGTGAATTGCTACAAATGTCTTAAATTTAACTGATTTTGAATGTGCTCTGCCAGATATCTTGACCATAATTTGATCCGTATTCCCTTCACTTCTTTGAAAATTCTTTTGGAAACAGCAGGGGATGACCTCAGCTCCCACGCCGATGGACACCTCCATTTGCTGCCCCTGTACCTTTCCCTTCATGGTGCCTCAGTCATTGTGTGAATAGATGACAGCCACTTGCCTGATGGCACAGGCATGGGACAAGCTGGACTGATTGCTCTCATTCAGGTTCTTCAGAAATAATTTTATCTAGTATCGGTATGAATATTGATAGTTTTGCCTTCATCTAAAGTGAAAACCTGTGTAAGAGGGTAGAATTCAGTCTATTGGGGTGAAGCAGCTCTAAAAAACCCCAGCTCCCCAAATGGCTTTGCAAAGTCTTTCTAAACGCCAGGTGAGGGAGGGAGTTGCAGGGTGTGTGATCAGTTCTTGCACAACTCCCTGACTGGTTGATGGTGAGGTAGCAGGGGCTTGTCACAGGGGTTAACATTCTCAGTCCTTAAGCTCCAGGAGGCCTGGGGCTGTGTGCTCACGAGTCATCAGATAGTTAATGTCTTCCATTTGGTGAGGGTTTTTTACATCTGTAAAACAACTCAGGAAATGCGCCTGACATACTCTTATCCAGGTACTTCAGACAGCAGCTACATCAGAGGATATGGGGCAGGGCTGAAAGCCCCATAGCGTCCTGCAGGGTTATAATAGGATGGTATATGAAGCTCTCTGCTCTTTTTCCCAGCTCAAAGATCTCAGGATCTGCCTAGAGCACCATCTTTCTTCTTTTTCTTCATACTGCCTACATCCCCCTATACCCTCAGTTTCCCATACCAAATCTCTTGCTGAATTTCCCATTTTCTCTGAAACTCTCCCCACCTATTTTCCTTTGAACCTATCAGAGTCTGGCCCTTTAAAATTGTCTTCTTAACCAGAGGCTGAAACTTTAATTTCTTATATTCCCTGGACTAAGGGTTAACTGTGAGGTATAGTCAAAAATTTTCCCTAAGTAACCAAATATCTTCACAAATTTACCAAGAAATTTAACATAGTCATTCAAACTATCAGCCTGGTTTATCTGACTTAATCAGCTAGTTCATATGCTTTTTGATGAATGCCAGGCAGCAAGGAGAGATAAGAAAGCCTTCCTCAGCGATCAGTGCAAAGAAATAGAGGAAAACAACAGAATGGGAAAGACTAGAGATCTCTTCAAGAAAATTAGAGATACCAAGGGACCATTTCATGCAAAGATGGGTTTGATAAAGGACAGAAATGGTATAGACCTAACAGAAGCAGAAGATATTAAGAAGAGGTGGCAAGAATACACAGAAGAACTGTACAAAAAAGATCTTCATGACCCAGATAATCACGATGGTGTGACCACTCACCTAGAGCCACACATCCTGGAATGTGAAGTCAGGTGGGCCTTAGAAAGCATCACTACTAACAAAGCTAGTGGAGGTGCTGGAATTCCAGTTGAGCTATTTCAAATCCTGAAAGATGATGCTGTGAAAGTGCTGCACTCAATATGCCAGCAAATTTGGAAAACTCAGCAGTGGCCACAGGACTGGAAAAGGTCAGTTTTCATTCCAATCCCAAAGAAAGGTAATGTCAAACGATGCTCAAACTACTGCACAATTGCACTCATATCACACGCTAGTAGAGTAATGCTCAAAATTCTCCAAGCCAGGCTTCAGCAATACATGAACCGTGAACTTCCAGATGTTCAAGCTGGTTTTAGAAAAGGCAGAGGAATCAGAGATCAAACAGCCAACATCCACTGGATCGTAGAAAAAGCAAGAAGTTCCAGGAAAACATCTATTTCTGCTTTATTGACTATGCGAAAGCCTTTGACTATGTGGATCACAATAAACTGTGGAAAATTCTGAAGGAGATGGGGATACTAGACCACCTGACCTGCTTCTTGAGAAATCTATATTCAGGTCAGGAAAAAACAGTTAGAACTGGACATGGACCAATAGACTGGTTCCAAATAGGAGAAGGAGTATGTCAAGGCTATAAATTGTCATCCTGTTTTTTTAACTTATATGCAGAATACATCATGAGAAATGCTGGGCTGGGAGAAGCACAAGCTGGAATCAAGATTGCTAGGAGAAATATCAATAACCTCAGATATGAAGATGACAAAACCCTTATGGCAGAAAGTGAAGAGGTACTAAAAAATCTCTTGATGAAAGTAAAAGAGGAGAGTGAGAAAGTTGGCTTAAAGCTCAACATTCAGAAAACTAAGATCATGATATCTGCTCCCATCACTTCATGGGAAATAGATGGGGAAAAAGTGGAAGCAGTGTCAGACTTTATTTTGGGGGCTCCAAAATTACTGCAGATGGTGACTGCAGCCATGAAATTAAAAGATGCTTACTCCTTGGAAGGAAAGTTATGACCAACCTAGATAGCATATTAAAAAGTAGAGATATTACTTTGCCAACAAATGTCCATCTAGTCAAGGCTATGGTTTTTCCAGTGGTCATGTATGGATGTGAGAGTTGGACTGTGAAGAAAACTGAGCACCGAAAAATTGATGCTTTTGAACTGTGGTGTTGGAGAAGACTCTTGAGAGTCCCTTGGACTGCAAGGAGAATCAACTAGTCCATCCTAAAGGAGATCAGTCCTGGGTGTTCATTGGAAGGACTGATGCTGAAGCTGAAACTCCAATACTTTGGCCACCTCATGCGAAGAGTTGACTCATTGGAAAAGACCCTGATGCTGGGAGGGATTGGGGGCAGGAGGAGAAGGAGATGACAGAGGATGAGATGGCTGGATGGCATCACCGACTCAATGGACATGAGTTTGAGTAAACTCCATGAGTTGGTAATGGGCAGGGAGGCCTGGCGTGCTGTGATTCATGGGGTCGCAAAGAGTTGGACACGACTGAACAACTGAACTGAACTGAGGCCCAGCATTAGATGAAAACTGCTAATTGTAAAATTCCTGAAAGGTTTGTAGAATTACAAGAGATCAGACTATGAATTTATCTTATGATCAGGCTCAGGCAATCCTTAGGCAATTTCATTAGACAATCCCTACAACTTTTCCAAAGACTTTTGGTTGAAACAAAATTCATACAAAAATCTGATGAACTTGCTTATGACTATTACAGCTAACTCCAGATTGTTTTTAAAGAATATTTTGATTTTCCTTCAGATACTAACTTCACTAGTGTACCTCTTAACTCTCTGCCTATTCATTGAAGGATTCTTTGGGCCTAGAAAAGAAAACAACGGTCTCAAAGGTCCTTGCTGAATCATCTAACTTTGAGGAAAACAAAACCGAACTTTAAGTCCCTCCCTGATGCTCTAGGCTGGTTCTATCTACCTGGGATTTATCACCCTCTGCCCAGGAGGCTAGACTTATCCCCTGCCCAAAACCTCCCACCCCCTGTTCAACTACAAATGCCATCTCAACTAAAGATTACCCAAAACGTCCCACCTGACTAACATTTCCCTTATTGCTTCCACAAACCTCCCTTTAAATATGAAGCCTCCCTGATACCTCTCATGCTCAGCCTGGTCGTTAGGCCAACTGTTGACCTTCTTGCCTGAATAAAGGTAACCTACCTCCATTGAGGTCATCTCTCCTTCTTTTCTGCCTCCACCCATACTATACCTTACATTTATGAGCTGAACTGGAACCTTTCCCTTCTAGCAAAAAGGACCAGGGTGGAATGGAAAACTCTCCACTTCAGATTATTTAATCTGATAAACTAGCTCTCTCACACTTTAAAAGAGTCACCTCAAAGGAAGAATGATAAGATGTTTAATCTTCAACTCCAGCAGGTAAAGGCCCTTAAACAAAAACAAATCCCTTCTGGTTTCTGTTATTTATTACAGAGATCATTACAAATTAAGAGTTTCAGGAACCTTCAGTTTTATAACCAGTCTATCCAACTTCCTTCCAATTCTCAATGACGGAGCTCCAAGGACCTACCGAGGATCTTCCCAATCCTCTGTCTTAACTGGCTTAGAGAAACATTTCTCCAGTTGAGGGCTGAATCTCTTCCAGTCCTAACTGGCACTGAAGCCACACTCTCAGCCCCACTGCTCAACCACACTACTGTAAAGCATCAAGGACTAAAACAGTTTAAACAGTTGGGGTTTGTAATGAACCTCAAGAGGTTCTTGTTTCCCTACCTGTTCCCTTCAGTTTATGTCCTTTGAGATATATATACCCTTTTCTTGTATGTTCCCCCATTCCATCAATTTAATTGGCTGAGATGTCTTAGAGAAGAATCATGCCAGAACTTTCTCCTCCCATAAGAGGAAAATAAATCTAGGATTTGGCAGTAGTTCGTCAAAACAGACAACCAGGTGAATTAAGCGGCACTTTGACATCTACTCCTTGCTCCATCTTTGAAAATGCTAGAGCTGATTCTGGAAATACTGATAATTTGGCCCTATTGAATCAGCTAACCCTCTACTTCTGGGCAAAATTATCAGCTGATATCGACACATTTACAGCATACCTCCAATCAAGAGTCTAATGCATCCCTGAAAACCTCTCTCTAAATTAATATCCTAGAGTAAAGAAGCTTTTCAAGGCATAAAGCCGGAAATTGAATATTGCAAGTCTCAAACACTCACTGTCCTTTGTACTAGTCCCTGTAATATTATTATTTTACCAATTAGAAAACCTAAGGGTTGAGGGCAGAGGATTGTTCTAGAACTCTGGGCAATAAACAACAGTGCTATCATACACTCAGTGTATCATACAGTGCACACATACTGTTCCTTATATGCTGCTAATACTCATTCCTGTGTGTGTGCCCAGTTGCTTCAGTAGTATCTGAGTCTGGGACTCCATGGACTGTAGCCTGCCAGGCTTCTCTGTCCATGGGATTCTAGAGTACTAGAGTGGGTTGCCATACTCTCATCCAGAGTGTCTTCCCTGACCAGGGATCGAACCCGCAGCTCCTGCATTGCAGGCAGATTCTCTAGTGCTGAGCCACTGGGGAAGCTGGGATCAGAACAAGAGCTACACCTAAATCTAAATGTACTTCTTGGCATTCTAAGATTCCCCAAACCCCAAACTAATCTCCAACTGGAAGGATTTCTTGAAATAATTGTTTATTACCATAACTGGATTTCAAATTTCTCTCTTGTGACCAAACCTCCTTAGTATATTTTACTAAGGAACAACAACTCTGACTCAACATTAAGCAAATGATCAGACAACTTAGCTTTTGAGGTGGTAAAAGAGAGTTTGATGAACCTAATTGCCCTTGGGTATCTCGTCTTTTTGTATATGAACGTGAAGGAAATGCCCTTGGGGTCCTGGCCCAAAACAGGGGAACCACCATTATCCCATAGAGTATCATAGCCAACCGCTGAACCCTGTGGTATGGGGATGCTCTGCCACCTTGCCTTAGAGCCAACACACCCACTGCCATTTCAGTTAAGGCCACTAAGAAGATGGTTGTGAGATGCCTTTTAATGGGGCTTTCTTGGTGGCTCAGACAGTAAAGACTCTGCCCACAATGTGGCAGATCGGGTTTGAGTGCTGATTTGGGAAGATCCCCTGGAGAAGAGAATGGCTACCCACTCCCATAATCTTGCCTGGAAAATCCCATGAACAGAGGACACTGGAGGTGTAGGTATAATCCACGGGGCCACAAAGATGTTGGCACGACTGAGAGACCCGCACTTTCACTTTCCTCTTTAACAATGCTTGCACCTTAGGCAGCAGAAGTGCTCCTGAGTTCTCATCACCCTCACCGTTTTTCAGTCAGCCACTCACCTCCAATGGCATCCTTTTGTTAACTGCGCCTCATGTAACTTACATGACCCAGCTTCTCTTCTCCCTTCCGTGACTGACAAGGTCCCTCATTACTGCTTGGCCTTGAGGGACCATATCCTCACTCCCGATGAAGAACTGCAGGAAATCCCTTTGGGTAATGCCCACTTCTCACTGTTCACTGATGGCTGTTATTTTAAATGTGGCAACGGTAGATATTGTGCTTGGTATGCTATTTCAGTTTCTTCTGATGTAGTTGAGGCAGCATCTTTACCTACAGCTACTTCAGTCCAACAGACTGAATTATATCCTCTTACACAGGCTTGCACTTTAGACAAATACAAAACTATCGATATTCATACTGATACTAGATAAAATTTTCAGCAGTTTACAATTTCATAATGTTTCTGAAGCAACTTGTCTTTGTTACTTCCAGCAGAAATAAACTTTAAAATGGCACCTATGTCCAGGAATTATTGGATGCAATACTTTTACCTACCACTTTAGCTTTTAAAACATTCCAGGATATTCCCAACTTGACTCTCTGGAAACTAAAAGAAATCACCTTGTTGACATTTCTGCAAGGAATGCTGCCCTTAAAGGAACCAACAGCAGGCAAACCTCTGTAATGGTCCAACAGGAGATTTCCCCAATTGATAACCTAGAAAATCTGATTTAGAGAAACCCAATGACTGGCCTCAGGAAAAAACAATCAAAAAACCAAGATGGAAAATTCAACAAACGTTGGTTTGATAACAGGAGAAACTTTGGCTTGGACTAAATAAAGACTCAGGTATATCAGAGCCAGTAAAATGCCTAGTCCTCGCTAGGCATGGATCCACTTAACAAAATGATAGCCTTCATGAATGAATATTGGCAGGGAAACATTAACAGCCACAAAAAGTGCCTACCTCACTTGTCTCATTTGTCTGAAGTACAACCCAGGGAAGAGTGCTTCCAGGAATTTTATACTGCTGGATGGACCAACTGAGGTCTGGCAAGCAGACCTGCACAACAGTCATCCGGTGATCTGAAAGTTAAAATTTCCCAGAATTAAAGCAGATGACATCTGATTGCCCAAGTATCTTGGGCCTGCAGAAAGTTTGTCTGTCAAACCTTGGCTCTAGATGACCACCAATGCAATGATGTATGTTAGATAAAAAAAGACCTCAATCTTCCTCCTACTCCTCATTACTCAAATGCAACCTCAATAGTTTCCCAATCTGTGCACTTTTTTCTTTTTTAAAAACTTATTTATTTTTAATTGGAGGACAATTGTTTTACAATGCTTTGTTGGCTTCTGCCATACATCAATGTGAATCAGCCATAGGTATACACATGTCCCCTCCCTCTTGAAGCTCCCTCCCACCTCTCACTGCATCCCCCTCCTCTAGGTTGTCACAGAGCTAGGCTGAGCTTCCCATGCGGTACGGCAGCTTCTCATGAGCCCTCTATTTTGCACATGGTAATGTATGTATTTCCATGCTACTCTGTCTGTCCCACCCTCTCTTTTCCCTTTTGTGTCCATAAGTCTGTACTCTATGTTGAGTCCCTTTTCCTGCCTTGCAAATAAGTTCATCAGTACCATTTTTTTCTAGATTCCACATACATGCATTAACGTATGATATTTGGCCTCTTTCTAACCTACTTCACTCTGTATAACAGGCTCAAGGTCCATCTACCTCACTAGAACTGACTCAGATTTGTTCTTTTTTATGGTTGAGTAATATTCCATTGCATATATGTACCACGACTTCTTTATCCATTCATCTGTTGACAGACCTTTAGGTTGCTTCCATGTCCTGACTATTATAAGTAGTGCTGCAAAGAACACTGGGGTACGTGTCTTTTTCAATTATGGTTTTCTCATGGAATATGCCCAGTAGTGGAGTTGCTGGGTCATATGGTGGATTAGGCTTCCTTGATGGCTCAGTGGTAAAGAATCTGCCTGCAATGCAGGAGACACAGGAGACATGGATTCAATCCCTGGGTTGGAAAAATCCCTTGGAGGAGGAAATGACAACCTGCTCCAGTATTCTTGCCTGAAAAAATCCCATGGACAGAGGAACCTGAAGGGCTACAGTCCAAAGGGTCACAAAGAATCAGCCACAACTGAGTGACTAAGTACACACACATGGCAATTTTATTCCTAGCTTTAAAAAAAATAAATTTTCATGCTGTTCTCCACAGTGGCTGTAACAGTTTACATTTCAATCCTCTCCAGCATTCATTGCTTATAGATTTGTTGATGATGGCCTTCTGACCTCTGTGAGCTCATCGCTCACTGTGGTTTTGATTTGCATTTCTCTAGTAATAAGTGATTGTTAAGCATGTTTTCGTGTGGTTGGCATGGAACACTACACCCACAAGAGGTCCTTACTGGTACTAAGGGGCAAGAAGTCACAGAAATTGGAAAACTTAACTCTTTTTTTTTTTGAAAACTTAACTCTTGATCAATGGCACTTTCACCAAAAATTCTTGGTCAAAATAGGGAAATGTAAAAGTTAGGAAACAGAAACCTCAATTAGAATAGACACTAGAGGCTAGAAGACAGGTCTTTCTCTCCACATAACAGTAACAGAGCCCAACCTGAAGAAACAAAAAAATTCCTGGCATCAACTCAGTGAATGAAAATGCATGAACTCTTTGTTTATTAGAGACTCCTCTCCAATTTCCTCTATGATAAAGCTCTCCTCTCCTCCCTTTGGGAACTTTAGGTAGTTCATCATGGTTGCAGGTCCCAAATTGCAAGTCCTTTTTGGTCCCAGATAAATCTTTTTTTGCTAAAGAAATAACTGGAACATACTTGCTTTAGGTCAACAAGTCATTAGACCCATTTCATAGCTGGAGAAAAAGGCTTAAAGAGATCAAGGAATGGGACTTGTACCCCACTGCTTATTGAGTTCCTGGGTCAAGATCAATTTAAATAACACCTCCTCTTTGTAGCATTCCCTAACACCCTTCCTGTCCCTGTATCCTTGGTTTAATTTTGCCTTTACTTTAGTTTTAGTCCATTATAACATTAAAAAAAAGCGTATGTTTTTACATGTCCTAACAAACTTGAGTGATCTCATTCATTGCTGTGCTTTTAAAGGCAACCTTATTTCCACATGAATTAACTTCCAAGAACATGTTGGATTAAGATATATACATATATATGTATATATATATATAGCATGATTTAAATAAATCATAACTCTGTTATCTAATTTTTTCACCACGCTAAATAGTTTTTGAGATATCTTACATCAGTTTATGAGATGATACATTATCTTGTGAGTTTGAAGTGTCACCATACAGGAGGTATCTGGCTTTTTTTCAAGGCCAAACTCCCTTAGTTTTGGCTTTGCAGATTCTTGCTTCACAGACCTAAACGGTTCTCTGACTCCTATTTTGGTTTGCAAGGTTAACTCCTCTATTGCCAAACACATAAATGGAAGAGAAGCTCAGTAATGTTTTCGACGTAAATACATTCACTAGCATGGAATACACAATGCATGTGTTATCTTTGATACAGTAAGAGATGGTCACTAAGTGTGTATCTAAAATGCAGAAAATTTAGCGTGAGACAATGACACACCAACAATATTCCTCGTGGGGATTTCTACAGTGTATTTCTAAACTCCAACATGTCCAAACAAAGTTCTACCTTTTCTCCATAAACTTGAAGTGCTACCTTTTCCCCATAAACTTCAATGAAATCCCAATAAGGCTACAGAGTATGATTTCCCCTTTAGCCTCCTGACCAAAACCTGATGCTTTTCCCGGGATACTACATGGACTAGCATGATCTCTTGGGTACTATAAGACATAAAAATCTTCTTTCAAAGGCATTAGCCTTCATGTCAAAACTTAGTCACCTCTATGAATTAAATTCCTTGGGTACAAATGAGCCATAACCTCTAACAAGGAGGTAGACTGGGAATTTAGTGTCATACAGTGCTTTTCCTTATCAATAGTGTAAATATTTCCTATGTGGCTGTTTCAATCTGCCAGTGACATCACTGGAGTTGGAAGGAGATGGGCACAAGTGACTCTTGCTAGTTGGTGACAAAGTCTCCAGAAATCCACTAATATAAATCATGTTAGACATCACCTCCCTCCAGAAACCTTCATCACAGACCCAACTTTACTACTTTTACAACTCTGTATATATTCTTCTTAAACATATCACAGATCTCCTGTTTTTCTAATTACAATAAATAAACAAACAAAAACTATTAAACTGTGTTTGTTGAATCAGTGATCATATCCTATCCATCTTCTTGCATAGTCAATTTTATGCCAGGTGCATGACATAGAGAGTTTATCTAATGAATATTCTCTTATCCAAACATGAATGAATAACATAGCAAGTAGTTTCTGAGTGCATCTGATATGGGGACAATGAACTAACACTTAGTTTAAGAGAATGAACAAGACAAAATACCTTTCTTCAAGAACTTGAAAAATGTCAATGGGGAAGGCATTTCTACATCAACACAAAAACATGAAAGGTTAAATAACACTTGTTTGGGAAAAAAGGAAGTGAAAGATATGGTAGGCTAGTTAGTATCTCAGAAAGCCTAATAAGTCATGCCACGAGTGTGGGGCTGCATATAGTAGGTGATATGCGTCATCCAACATTAAACAATGGAATGATACGTTATATAGAATATACGACAATATGCTGTCACACAATAGTGGTCTAAATTATTTTTGTCTATATTTAATACTTTCAAAACATGAATTTGGTAGAAGAGGAGAAAACCCTTTTAAGTAAATCATACTCTTGCAAGTGTGCTCAGTTGTGTCTGACTCTTTGTAACCCCATGGACTGTAGCCCCCATCTGTAGAATTCTCTAGGCAAGAATACTGGAGAGGTTGCCAATTCCTTCTTCATGTGATCTTTCCAACCCGGGAATCAAATCATCATGTCTTCTGTTGGCAGGTGAATTCTTTACCACCGAGCCTCCTAGGAAGTCCCGAGTAAATCATAGTTATGTATAAAGAAAGATAATACCTGGAAAAGGCTTGCTTTTCATTTAGGCTATTCTAGAATATACAGCGGAGAAGGCAATGGCAACCCACTCCAGTACTCTTGCCTGGAAAATCCCAGGGATAGAGGAACCTGATAGGCTGCAGTCCATGGGGTCGCTAAGAGTCCAACACGACTGAGCAACATCACTTTCACTTTTCACGTTCATGCAACCCACTCCAGTGTTGTTGCCTGGAGAATCTCAGGGACGGGAGAGCCTGGTGGGCTGCAGTCTATGGGGTCGCACAGTCGAACACAACTGAAGTGACTTAGCAGCAGCAGCATATACAGAAGCATTATTTCTGCAAGATAAGAGCCAGGATGAGTGGTAGCTTGAGGGCAGTAGAAGCTTTCAAGGGACCGTTATAAAAGTGCACATGCTCTGGTTTGGGGGCTGTAAAAGATAAGGGAGAATTCAAAGCCCCAGTTCAAATGTTTCCATTCATACATCTACTACAACCACCAACAAACTCTATGTATTTTCATGCTAAATCATCAAGCACAGGTAGGTCATAAATTCTGAAATCAGGAGACCTCTGAGTATCTACCTTTTTCATGTAGAAAGGGTTTATCTCTTTATTGTTAAATTTTAAAGTTTTATATATATACATTTGCATACTAATAAGTATGAGTGGCATCTCATTATGGTTTTGATTTGCATTTCCCTAACAATTAGTTTTGCTCATCTTTTTATGTACCCATTGACCATATTTATATCTTTGGGGAAATGTCTGTCCAGATTCTCTGACAATTTTTTATTCAGGTGGTTTGTCTTTTTATTGTTGCTGAGTTGTATTAGTTATTTATGTATTTTGAATATTAACCCATTACTGAATAATATGATTTGCAAACATTTTCTCTCATTCAGCAGGTTGTTTTTCACTTTGATGATGGTTTCCTTTGCTGTGCAGAGGTTTTTTAGTTTTATGTGGTCCAGTTTGTTTATTTTTGCTTCTGCTGCTTTTGGTTTTGGAGTCAGGATTTTATAAAAAAATCTTCATTAAGACCTATATGTCAAAGAGCTTACTACCAGTATTTTCTTCTAGGAGTTTTGTGATTTCAAGTCTTACATTTAAGTCTTTAATTAATTTTGAATCAATTTACATGTTAGGTATGATAGACTGGTCTCTCTCTTTTTTTTTTTTTTTGCTGTGACTTTCCAATTTTCTCATCACTACTTACTGAAGAGACTGTCCTCTCCCCACTGTATATTCTTGGCTTCTTTCTTGTAAATTAATTGACCATATATGTGTGGATTTATTTACAGTTACAGTATTCTTTTTTCATCATTATGTATTTATTTTTCTGTTGAAATTTTGTATGAGAAGGATGATACTGGATCTTTGAAGTTTATTTTAGACTTTTAAACATGCCTGTCAATTCAAATATTGGTCACTAAAAAATCCCTTTTTACATTCAAAAGCTGTTCAATAGCCTTACCCCTCCCCCTTCCTTTTTTATTTGACAGATTAGAGCTAGCATATTTTTTTTTGCAAAGGCTGAAGTTTATACCTGGAATTGGGCTTTATACAACTGAATCAACCCCCTTATAAAGTAAAGTTTTTACTTTTACTTTTGTAGTGTGTTAAAAGAGATAGTTTATATTCTGTAAAAAATAAAAATATTAAAAAGTCTTTTAAAAAATAATTGGGTTTGCAAAGTTAACTTTTCAAAACTTTCAGAATCCTCCATATTGAAACTTGTTCAAACAGCCAAGCAGCTACTTGGCAGAACATTTTCTGTCTGCTTGATTGGCAATATTTATTAAACATTCAACAAATATTTGCTGTGTGCCTTCTATGAATCAATTACTCAGCTAGGCTCTGGGGAAATAATAAAAGAAAAAACACTGTCCCTTTGTTCAAATGAACATACTCTCTGATAAATGAGGTGTTTTTATAAAATGATTCAACATAATAGTATTTCAGCTGCTGCAGGTACTTAAAGAAGGCACAAAGAACCCAAGGCAATTAGAATTCCATGAAGATTGCATTTTCTTTCAACTTGGATGTTTATGATTTTCTTTTCTGATTTATATTTAATTAGTCAGATTTCAAATACATAGTATTTATATAATATTCATATTTGCCAATTATTGGGAAAAATAAAATTGTAGCTTTACATAGAACTTTCCACCTAGATGTTGGTGTGCACTTTGATGAAGAGTATGCCCCAAATGGGCTTGGGTCAGCAAGATAGCTGGTATGGCTAGACATAAGAGAGAAATAGAGAGAAAAGAGTGGTGAGGGGATTTTAAGGTGTCTTGGATCAGATAAGTGTATGGTTAGATTCTTTACATCTTTGAGATCAACTAGATTTCCGAATGGTCTGGATATGATGCTAGAAAGAAAAAGCAGGATTAATATTTGTACTGAATAACTGTAGAGATGGAGTTGTCATCAATAGAGAAAGTTTAAGGGTAACATCAGTAACACATCTTTTGAATGTCAGATTTGAGCCTTATCAGACTTTCACTAGAGCTATTGATCTGATAGTAAGATTAGGGAAGCTAGAGTTCAAGATAGAATTCAGAACAGAAAATATAAATTGTAGATGCATTAGCATATAAATACACAAGATCATCTAAGGAACGAGTGTAGATGGAATCAAAGAGAAATTCAAGGACTGATTCCAGAGGCATTTATATTATTAATATAAATTAAAGAAGATAAGGAAACAGAAAAAGATAAAGAGTCTAGGATGGACCTCCTCAAAAGGTAGAACAGGAAAGAAGACAAAATGATGACTTTCCTCAAAAATGAGTAAAATGTTTCTAGGAAATAAGAGTGGCCACATCTTTCCAATGCTGATGACCAAGAATTGACACTGTATAAAAAATATTTATATTATTTGATTACGTGATAAAAGCACAACCTGTGGAGTGATGAAGACAAAAGCTCTTAGAGTTGGAGCAAGTAAAAATTTGAGGAGAAAAATTGAGGAGAAAATACAGACAAATTTGTCAACACATTTTGCTATAAAGCAAATGAGAAAAATAGACTGATGAGATGTTGGATCAAGAAAGAATCATTTTGTGATAAGAAAAATAAATGCTTAACATAGGGAGACGTTTCACTTGAATCTAGAAGTGAAGGAAAAGCTTAAAGCAGAGTTTGAGGCTGCAGGAAATTCCCTTGAGTTTCAGAGTGGCCAGTGGAAAATTTTTAGATGAGTAGAGGTTGAGGAAACATCCAAAAAGGTTATAGGACTTCCATGGTGATCCAGCAGTTAAGACTCCACATTTCCACTGAAGGCACATAAGTTTGATTCCTATGTGGGGGAGTTCGACAGGCCTTACAGAGGGGCCAAATATAAGGGGAAAAAAAAAGATTATAGAGTCACTACAATGGAGAGTGGGTCCAATGAATAACTCATAAGTCCAGGAAATCTTTTGTTAACTGAAATGTACTGAGATAAAGGGTGTGTTGAATTTGGTCTGAGTGTCATCATTAGGTAACACTATCATCTACTATCAGTAGGTAGTAAAATGAAGGTTGTTAAGAACTGAGAATTTCATGTTAGAATTGAGAATTTCACTTGACTTGAGTTCATAGGGGCATGGAATCCTGCAGAAAGGTGGCTTCCACCATGAATGATGTAGACTTACTCATCTTGGGCCTCCAGAAAGAAAGAGTAGTGTTAGTTTTTGAAACAAGTAGTCTTTGACTGTCAACCATGATCTATAGAAAGTTGTTATCTCTCTGTGGCCATAAACATTCTCATGAATAATGCAGGTAGATGAATGCAGGGAAAATGTCTTAAACATACCTATAGAAATGAATTAACCACTTTTTTTCTTTTTGAATTACGCTTTTGATGTTTCATATCAAATTCAAAATAATTAAGAGTTTCTCTTAAATTTTCTCACAGAAATTTTGTAGTTTTAATGCATATATCTATAATCAATTTTAAGTTAATGTTTGCATATGTTGTGCAAGAAGGTTCTAAGTTTATTTTTAGCCCATGTCTTTTCAACTATTGACTCAGCATTAAAGAATCTACCTGCCAATGCAAGACGTGCTGGTTTGATCCCTGGGAGAAAGGAATGGCAACCCACTCCAGTATTCTTGCCTGGGAAATCCATGGGCAGAGGAGCCTGGCAGGCTACAGTCCATGGGGTTGCAAAGGGTCGGACACGACTTAATGACTAAGCACATACACATACTTTTCAACTGTTACAGGACCACTCATTGAACCTCTCTTTTATACTTATTAATTTGACACAGCATCTTTCTAGAAAATCAACTGACCATTTATGTATGGGTATATTTTACATCCTCTTCTCTGTTCCATTAAACTATTGCCTCTCTTTATGTGAATGCCATACTCTCTTCATCATTTTAGCTTTATAAAAAATTTTAAAATCAAAAAGATAACTTTTTCAACTGTGTTGTTATTGATCTAATTAGTTTTGAATTTCCATATAATTTAAAAAATAATCTTGTAAGTTTTTAAAAAGAAGCTTGCTGGGGGCTTGATTATAATTGACTGAATCCATAGACCAATTTTGAGAAAACTGATATCATAATAAAAGTTAGTTTTTTAGTCTATAATCACAATATATCTTTCATTTTATTTAGGACTGTTTAAACTTAATTCCGTGATATTTTGCAGTATTCAAATTCATAACATACAATTAGAACTTGCTAAAATAATTTATTTGTTTTGGTTATGTTTCTGTAAATTTAGCTGCATTTTCTCCATTGATGGTCATGTCTCTGTGAATAGAGTGTTTTTCTTTTCTGTTCCAATCTAAGTTTATTTTATTTTCCTTGTATCACTGTGTAGAATCTACAGTACAAAGTAGAACAGACTTCAGGAGAAAAGAGGAACAGTCTCCAGGGTAGATGACATGCTAGGCCACAAAATAAGGTCTCGTTAAATTTAAGAAGAATGAATCAAATCAAGCATGTTTTCTAACCACAACACTATAATACTAGAAATCAAGTATAAGGGAAACACTGTAAAAATGCACAAACACATGGAGGCTAAACAATAAGCTGCTGCAGCTGCGTCGCTTCAGTTGTGTCCAACTCTGTGCGACCCCATAGACGGCAGCCCACCAGACTCCCCCCCGTCCCTGGGATTCTCCAGGCAAGAACACTGGAGTGGGTTGCCATTTCCTTCTCCAATGCATGAAAGTGAAAAGTGAAAGTGAAGTCGCTCAGTCGTGTTGGACTCTCAGCGACCCCATGGACTGCAACCTACCAGGCTCCTATGTCCATGGAATTTTCCAGGCAAGAGTACTGGAGTGGGTTGCCATTGCCTTCTCCAAACAATAAGCTACTGAGCAACAAACGGATCAGTTAAGAGAAACAAAAAAAAAAAAAAAAAAAAAAGAGGAAATCAAGAAATACCTGAAGACCAAAAAGAAAAAAAAAAAAAAAAACCACATAATGATCCAGAATCTTTGGGACACAGCAAAAGCAGTTCTAAGAAGGAAGTTTATAGCAATACAAGTCTATCTCAGGAAATAAGAAAAAATCTTAAATAAATGATCTAACCTTATACCTAATGGAACCAGAAAAAGGACAAATAAAATCCAACATTAGTAGAAGCAAAGATATCATAAATATCAAAGTAGAAATAAATGAAATAAACATTGAAAAAACAATAGGGAGATAAGTGAAAATAAAAGCTAGTCCTTGAAAAGATTTAAAGTAATTGATAAACCTTTAGCCACACTCATCAAGAAAAAGAGAGGGCCCAAATCAATAAAACTGGAAATGAAAAAAATGTAAGCTAAAACTGACCCACAGAAACACAAAGGTAAAAGATCCCACTGCAAACAATTATACATCAATGAAATGGACAATCTAGAAGAAATAAATCCCTAGAATGTGTAATCTTCCAAGATTGAATCTGGAGAAAAGAGAATATGAACAACCAATTATCTGGAAATGAATCATAAATTTTAAAACTTCCAACAAACAGAAGTTCAGGACCAGACAGTTTCACACATGAATTTTACCAAATATTTAAGGAAAAGTTAACACCCACAAATCTCAGATGACTTCAAAAAATTGCAGAAGAGGGAAATTTCTAAACTCATTCTGCAAAGCTAACATTAACCTGACACCAAAACAAGACACAGATACAGCAGCAACAACAAAAATGTACAGACCAATAACACTGATGAACATAAGTGCAAAAATCCTCAACAAAATATTTGCAAACAAAATTCAACACTACATTAAATGGATTTATATAATATGATCAACTGAGATTTATCCCAGGGATGTGAGGATGTCTCAATATCCACAGATCAATGAGTGTGATACACCACATTAACCAATTACAGAATATAAATCATGAAAATCTCAATAGATGTAGAAAAAGTTTTTTGACAAAACTCAACATTCAGTTACGACAAAAACATTTTTTCCAAAGAAGACATCCAGATGGCCAATAGGCATGTGAAAAGATGCTCAACATCATCAATCATCAGGAAAATGCACATCAAAATCACAATGAGATCTTGCCTTGCATTTGTCAGGATGGATATTATAAAAAAGACAACAAATAGCAACTGCTGGCAAAGTTTTGGAGAAAAGGGACCCTTCACACACTGTTGGTGGGAATGTAAATTGTTACAGCCATTATGAAAAACACTATGGATGTTCCTCAAAAAGCTACAAATAGAACTACCATACCATCCGGCAATTCCATTTGTGAGTACTGATCCAAAAATAACAAAAACACTCATTTGGAAAGATAGATGCACCGCAGTGTTTGTAGCTGCACTACTTCAAACAGCCAGGATATGGAAGCAAGCTAAGGGTCCATCAACAGATTATGGACAAGATGTGGTACATAGTACATACACAGTGGAGTATTACTCAGCTACAAGAAGAATGAAATATTGCTATTTGTGTCAACATGGGAGACCTAGAGAGCATCATGCTAAGTGAAATAAGTCAGATAGAGAAAGACAGATAGTGGGTACATTTTATTTATATATGGAATCCAAAAGGAAAATAAACAAGCAAACATTATAGAAGAGAAACAGAGGTAGATACAGAGGATAAACAGATGGCTGCATAAGTGGAAGAGGTGGAAGAATGAGAGAATAAGGTGAAGGAGACTAAGAGGTACAAACTTCCAGTAACAAAATAAATAAGTCAAGGGAATATGAACTGCACACTGTGGGGAAGATAGCCAATAATTACATAATATCTTTGTATGTTGGCATATGGTAACTAGACTTATCATGATGATAATTTTGAAATGTATGGAAATATTGGATCACTATATTGTGCACTAGAAGCTCACATAGTTTTGAAGGTCAATATTGTTCAAAAACAAACAAGTATACTCATAGGAAAAGATCAGATTTGTGGTTCCCAGATGCAGGGTTGTGGGGAGATTGTATTTGATGAAGTAAGCATAAATGTAAAAAGTGAAATGAATAAATAATAAATGAATAAATAATAATAATAATAATAAATAATAATAATAAATGAATAAAATGTGAAAAGAAAAATATGTACTAGAGGTATAGTGCACAACATAATAAATATAATTAAAACTGTTGTACATTATATATGAAAGGTTTTAAAATAACAAATCTTGACTTCTCATTATAAGAAAAAAATTTTTAATCTTTTATTTTGTAGCTATACAAGATGATGGATTTTCACTTCACTTATTGTAGTAATCATTTCATGATTTATATGTCAATTTCTTATGCTGTACATCTTAAATATATACAGTTTTGTATGTAGTTTATATACGTCTTTTCCATGTTTGTGATTTTAAGGGTGATGCACTGCCTTTTATCATTAATACAATGTTATTATTACATGGTCACTAAGTCGTGACCAGCTCGCCAGGCTCCTCTGTCCATGGGGTTTTCTAGGCAAGACTACCGGAGTGGGTTGCCATTTACTTCCCCAGGGAATCTTCCCAGCCCAGGGATCAAACCCGGGTCTCTTACATCTCCTGCATTGGCAGGCAGGTTCTTAACCGCTGAACCACCAAGGATGCCCTTCATCCCAGCCACCACCGGATGCCCATGCACTGGGCGGAAGACCCATGCCGCCTCACCCCACGGTCCTCTGGTTAGCCGGAGACCAGCGTTGGCCCCGAGGGTGAGGTCAGCCAGATGTGCATACAAGAGCTGCGTATATTTCACAGATCAGCTTTAGGAAATGTGCTTATATTTCTACATTCAGTAAGTTTTGGAAAACAAGGAGTAGATGTTGGATTTTCTCGAATTCTTTCTCTAACTCTTTAGATGTTCTTTTTTTTTTTTTTTTTTTTCTTCTTAGGTTACTCACGTGGTGAATTACTTTGATTTAAACATGTTAAATATACCTAGCATTCTAGGAATAATTCCACTCAGTTGGATTTGATTTTCCAATACATTTGTTAACATTTTTTGCATCTGTATTTCATGAGACTTAATAATTTGTAGTTCATTCTTATAATTTTTCCTCTTCAATTTTTGTACTAGGGTAATGCATTTGAAAGTATTCATTTATTTTAAGTTTTAGAAAAGTTTTAGTTAAGCTTTGTTATTTCTTCTTGAAATATTTTGTATAATTCGCCAGTGAAGCCATGTTTGTGTGAAGTTTAATTTATGGGAAAATTTTAACTGCAAAATCAGTTATATAAAGTCTTTCCTAAGATTTCAATTTCTTCTTGAATGAGCCTTAGCAGTTTGTATTTTAAAGACATTTGTTCAGATAAGTTGCTGAGTTTCTTAAATGTTTTTTGAATATTCATTTATAATACTTTTAATATCTGGAAAATCTATAGTAACACCAACTCTTTCATTCTTACGGTGCTAAGCTCTCTCTTCTTTTTTTTTCTTGTTATGTCTGGGTAGGCTTTTTTTAAAGATCTATTTTATTTAACATTAGAAAAAAATCAACTTTTCACACTACTTACCTTTATTGTTCACCTGTTGACTGTTTGATTGATTTCTTCTCTGACCTTTATTATTTCCCATCTGCTATTCACCTGATGCCTAATTTTGCTGGATTTTTCCACTCTCTTTTGTTGGTAACTGAGAAAGTTGTTAATTCTCGAGTGCAGGATTCAATGTTATAATTTTTTTTCTTATCACTTGTTTAGCAGTGTCCCACACTTTTTGATATATTGTATTTTCATTTTAATTTAGCTCAAATTTTTTTCTAATTTTCTTTTTTATTTGTTTATTTTTGCCTGATGTTTTATTTAGAAATGTTTTATTTAGTTTTCAAATACTGGGAGTTGTCCAGATTGTCTCTTGTTGAATTCTAACATAATAAGCATTTCACTACAATTGTGGATTCTGTCTCCAGCCTGCCTTTGAACTTGAAATGCAACATCATTTTCTCAGGATTTTTTAAAGTATTTTGTTGGATTCTGTTTGCTAGAATTTTGTTAAGGATTTTTGCATCTGTTCATCAGTGATATTGGCCTGTAGTTTTCTTTTTTTGTGGCATCTTTGTCTGGTTTTGGTATTAGGGTGATGGTGGCCTCATAGAATGAGTTTGGAAATTTACCTTCCTCTGCAATTTTCTGGAAGAGTTTGAGAGGGATAGGTGTTAGCTCTTCTCTAAATTTTTGGTAGAATTCAGCTGTGAAGCCGTCTGGTCCTGGGCTTTTGTTTGCTGGAAGATTTCTGATTACAGTTTCAATTTCCATGCTTGTGATGGGTCTGTTACGATTTCCTGTTTCTTCCTGGTTCAGTTTTGGAAAGTTGCACTTTTCTAAGGATTTGCCCATTTCTTCCAAGTTGTCTATTTTATTGGCATATAGTTGCTGATAGTAATCTCTTATGATTCTTTGTATTTCTGTGTTGTCTGTTGTGATCTCTCCATTTTCATTTCTAATTTTGTTGATTTGATTTCTCTCCCTTTATTTCTTGATGAGTCTGGCTGATGGTTTGTCTATTTTATTTATCTTCTCAAAGAACCAGCTTTTAGCTTTGTTGGTTTTTGCTATGGTCTCTTTTGTTTCTTTTGCATTCATTTCTGGCCTAATTTTTAAGATTTCTTTCCTTCTACAAACCCTAGGGTTCTTCATTTCTTCCTTTTCTAGTTGCTTTAAGTGTAGAATTAGGTTATTTGTTTGACTTTTTTCTTGTTTCTTGAGGTAAGCCTGTAATGCTACAAACCTTTCCCTTAGCACTGCTTTTACAGTGTCCCATAGGTTTTGGGTTGTTGTGTTTTCATTTTCATTAGTTTCTATGCATATTTTGATTTCTTTTTTGATTTCTTTTATGATTTGTTGGTTATTGAGCAGCATGTTGTTTAGCCTCCATATGTTGGAATTTCTAATAGTTTTTCTGCTGTAATTGACATCTAATCTTAACTGCATTGTGGTCAGAAAAGATGCTTGGAATGATTTCTTTTTTTTTTAATTTACCAAGGCTAAATTTCTGGCCCAGGATGTGATCTATCCTGGAGAAAGTTCTGTGTACACTTCAGAAAAAGGTAAAATTCATTGTTTTTGGGTGAAATATCCTAAAGATATCAATTAAGTCTCACTGGTCTATTGTATCATTTAAAGTTTGTGTTTCCTTGTTAATTTTCTCAGGATTTACAACCTGAGGATCTGCTGTGCAGATCCTGGATTTGTCGCACTTATACCCACTGAGCCAACTCCTTATAATCTCAGTCTCAAACTCACTGTCTACACACACGAACACAAACACACACACACGTATGCACACCCATGTTCACACACACAACTTATTGGTTCTGTTCCTTATTAGAACCCTAATGCAGATTTTGATTTTATGGTCTGGAGTTTGTGGTATCTTGGAAAATGTTCCATGTGATCTTTAACAGAACACTTAACATTGTGTTTTTGAGAACATTGTTGCATGAGTGTCAACTAGGTCAGGATGATTGATAGTTTTGTTCAAGTCTTTTACATTCTTATTTTTTCTCTTAATAATTATTTATAAAGTGTTGAAATATGCAACCAGAGTTGTAGATTTATCTGTGTCTTATTACCCTTTTTATCATATTTTGTTTCAAGTATTTTGAACTCTGAAGTTAAGTGAGCACCCATTTAAGGGTAGGTCTCCTTTTTCATAAACAATCCACATTATTCCTTGTAATATTCTTTTCTCTGAAAATGACTTTCTCTTATATTAATGTAGGAATTTTGCACTTATTTTGATTAATGTTTGAATGGTACTTTTTTTTCAATATTTCTAATTTTAACTTACCTGTGTCTTTATATCTAATGCTTTCTGCAAGCAGTATGTAACTGAATCTTACATTTCATCTTATTTGCAAGTGTGTGATTATTAATCTGGTGTTTAGACCATTTATATTCAATATGATTATTGATTTGTGCTTTTTTTAAAAAAAAATTCTCTCATCCATTCCCACTATGCCTTTCTACTTTTTCTTTCTTTCTTTTATGATTGTATTTTCTTCCCCCCCTCTTACTTTTTTTTTTTACTTACTGGATGTTAATTTGCTACGTCTTGTTTCAGCCATTGCTTTAGGGTTTATGGTGTGCATATCTAGCTTACCACAGTCTACTTTCAAACAACATTATGCTACCTTATGTGCTGTATATGATTATTGCAAACAAATCTTCTCGTTCCCAAGTGAAAGTAACCCAGTCGTGTCTGACTCTTTGCCCCCCCATGAACCATACAGTCCATGGAATTCTCCAGGCCAGAATACTGGAGTAGGTAGCCATTCCCTTCTCCAGGGTATCTTCCCAACCCAGGGATTGAACCCAGGTCTCCCTCATTGCAAGGGAATTCTTTACCAGCTAAGTCACCAGGGAAGCTGGTGAAGTGTATACTGGGGAAGTATATGAATAGTGCAATTAAATATTCTTGCTTCTCTTTCCCAAGAGTATTTGATTGCAGTATTCATATATTCTTGCGTCTGCTTCCCAAGGGCTTTCCTAATAGCTAGTTGGTAAAGAATCTGCCTGCAATTCAGGAGATCCTGGTCGATTCCTGGGTCGGGAAGATCCCCTGGAGAAGGGATAGGCTACCCACTCCAATATTCTTGTGTTTCCCTTGTGGCTCAACTGGTAAAGAATCCTCCTGCAATATAGGATACCTGGGTTCAATCCCTGGGTTGGGAAGATCCCTGGAGATGGGAAAGGCTTCCCACTCCAGTATTCTGGCTTAGAGAATTCCATGATCTGTATAGTCCATGGGGTCACAAAGAGTCAGACACGATTGAGGGACTTTCACTTTCATTTTCTTCTTCCCAAAACTCTACTTTTTTCATTGGATTTAGTTCCATATATATTATATACCTCAAAATACATTCATATTTATAATTGACTATATTTTAAGGAAATTTAAAAAATCATAAATATTTTTATATCTATCCATACAATTACTATTCCTACTGTTATTTATTCTGTTGTTTAAATGCACCTTTCTATGTGATATATATTTTTCGTTCTTTCTTTAGGATTTCCTGTAACATTTATTTTAGCACAGGTGGCTGGTAATGAAATCTAAGCTTTTGTAGGTCTGAAAAAATCTTTGATTTGCATTTCTTTACTAAAGATGTGTGACTGGGTATCGAATTCTAGCATGAGTATATTTTCTTTTTAGTGCTTTAAGGTTGTTGCTCCACTGTCTTTGACTTGAATGATTTGTGAAAAGAAGTCTACTCTTATTGTCATTCTTGTACCTGTGAGGATAATGTGACCTATTTTCTCCGATAGCTTTAAAATTTTGCCTTTATCAATGTTTTTAGCACTTTGATTATCATGTGACTTGGTGTCATTTTCTAATACTTCCTCCCTCTGGAAATTACAGTTTTTGTATCAACAAATCTGGAAATTTTTCATCCATTATTTTTTCTAATATCTGAAGCCCACCTTTAGGAACTCTAGTTACAAATTCAATTGTCCTCTTAAACTGTCTCAGTGTTTGATATTGCTCTGTTCATTTGATGCAATTGTTTTTCACGCCGTATTTCACTCTGAGTAGTTTCTGTTGCCGTGTTTTCCAGCCCTTCTGGGATGGTGGGCCCTTCCCCCATATTGGTACTGCTCTGCTGCTGGGGGCCTGGGGCCCCAGGGAAAAAGGAAATTTCCACTTTGCTACCTCCTGGCAGGGTACATGATCTATCTTCCTTCCCAACGTGAAGCCAGACTGGCCTGTATCAGTGGACCTCCTGTTTGACCCAGGATAGGAATGAAGCTCCCTGGATCACCTACTTTTGTGTGTTTAGGCCAGGAAATGCTCAGTTTTGCTCACTTTCTTGGGTTGGACATAAGATGCTCCACTATTGTTTTGTTTTTCCAATTATAGGGTCCCAACACAGTTAATGTTAACATCTTTCAAGTTCTTGGTTCCTCTTGCATTGTTTCCAGTACTTTTATTTGTGAGGAGATATAGGCATCTTGTCCAGTTTTGAGATTCTCCTCTCGTCTTCTCATTTGTAAAATGGGCATAACAACAAAACATACCTTATGGGGTTACAGAAATAATGCATTAACTGGTGCTTCTTCAGTATGTAGTCACTGTTCACTACTGCCTTTTCATCCTCTCTCATCTCATTTCCTTGTTCTATCCTGCCCCTGTCATTTTCCCAATTTCCCCCCAAAACCATAACTGCTTACATACCTGGCAACCATGATTTGGCACCACGTTGCAAGTGTTCTGTAACTCTCCACCTATTTGGAATTTTATCAAATTTGGTATTTAGTTAGGGCTGAAAAGGTAAGTATAGAGGGAGACATAAAGAGGAAATTTACCCTTTTCTACATTGTTATAATTTATAAAGCATCTGTACCACCTAACCTGTTGTTTTGTTGTCTGTACTGCATTCCTCCTGTTATCCTGAAAGAGCCACGTAACTGAGCACACCAAGAATTAAACTGGAATCTAGTCAATTAAGACCAGTGAAGTTTTTTACTTTCAAGTATTTTTTGTCTTTGTTTCTTCCTTCCTTTCTTTCTTTCTTTTACCTTTCATCTAGGCATTCTTTGGAGCTTTAAACAGAAATTCAAATTATCTAGGTACAGACATAAAGAGTAATAATTTTCTACTCAGAAAATTGTTTTCAGTGAAGAAATTTTGCTCAAAATTATTTGAGATTCAAAGAAATTAAAAAATTGATAGGTTATATATGAATAATTAATTATTTTGCATTTAATTAAGCCCCAAGAAAGGGGTAAAAAAGATAACATAATTGAGTGGCAGAGAAAGAATTATGTCAGACATTAAAGATGCCCTGATACCCTGTCACTTGATATTGGTTTTCTGTCTCAAGTGCTGTGAAGTGTGTAATACATTCTGATGGGCAGATGGATGGGAGAGTTTGATATATTGACACAGCACTAATAACCCAGCAGGCACCAAGATGAATGGTACATTATGTTTAGTGAATGCAGACACCATTCTTCATGTACCTACTTATCTAAATTCAAAAAAGAGGAAGAATAAAATGTAATTCCTTGAGAACTTCTTTTTAAGTAAGTTAAAGATAATGTTTTTATAAATAATTACTGATGAAATAGAACAGTTAAACTCTAGTGGCAAAGATCCACATTGGTTCCTATAATTAATGGACATATTCTTATCTCTGAGACAGGGGAGAGGTAAAATGTTATGAGGTTTTAAGTATGTATTAAATATCAGAATTTATCTTGGGACTCATTTTATTTAGTAGTTCATTTATTTCTAACAATAATACCACAAAAGATAGGTGGTATTATTTTGGCTTAACTAAAAAAGAAATATAGACTCAGATAAATTAAGTGAATTTCTCAAGATTGCAGTTATTAAAATAAGAGATTTCATTTACCACTAGTGAAGTTCTGAGTCAAAACTTGTGGCACTTGAGGAATATCTGATATTCCTCTCGTCTGCTATCCTGGACTCCCCTGGTAGCCCAGGGGTTAAGACCACACTTCCACTGCAGGGGCACCAGTTTGATCCCTGGTCAAGGAACTAAGCTCCCACAAGGTGCACAGCACAACCAAAAGAAAAAAAGGAGTGTACCAAATAATCTAGGCTATTTTATAGTGTTGTAAAACAAGAAATCTAACAACATGACGTTGGTGGCAATGAGAAGAAGCTTCTTTGGGCACACATGGAACAATATCAACATTAAAATAATAATGAATGCAATTTATGAAAACACCGTGAGAATTAAGTCCTTCTGTCAATGATGATAATTGACTGATGTCACTCTCTCACCGGAAATGATAATATTTATAAGAATTATGCAGACAGAGTCAGGCATTAAACATCAGGCAAAGCAAGTGATTTATGATAGATAAAGAAGCAGAATGACAGGCTTTGTTTACTATCTGGAGAGTGCCCAGGCCACCCCAAGCTAGGGGAGACCAGGACTGCAGCAGACTTCAGACTGAGAAAGCAGAGACAGGGTCTGGTCAGCTTAGGGTGAATGAAGTTCCCAAAGTAGAGAACTGGAAAGAACGAAGTTGCAAATAGAGTCTTCAGAGACCTGAAGAGATGTTTTCAAATCTCCAACTGAGCACTAGTCAGTGCTTGCACACGGAGAGGTTACCTGAGGTCTGCGGATGAAGCACCTAAAGTTCCAGGGAGGAAATCTGCAGAGACCACACACAGCTAGATTTTGTTTGCATTCACAATAGGGAGAATGTGTGAAACTACCAAGGCCAGGAAAACCCCAAGGGAATGGATTACAAAGAAAAATGCCCAGTGAAAACCCGAGGAGGCTTAGTTCAAGCTTTCATCAGCAGCTTTAGGTTGGATACTCAGGTTACTGTTCCAGTGGTGGATTAGTCCTAAACTAAATGCTGCTCTGGTTTTTCCTCATGTATTCTAAAAGCAAGCATCAAAACAATTAATCCATCTCAGGTAATTGACTGAATCCTAAAACATTGTTTAATAATATTTATAGAATTTAAAAAAAATCTATCCAACAAGGTAATATTCACAGAATCTGCCAAAAAGTAAATAATTATCAGGCCTATGAAAATACAGAAAATTGTAAACTATGATGAAAATAAAAAGCAATACATTGAAACTAACACACACATGACTTGATATTAGAATGTACAGACAGCAAAGCTATTATTAGAGACAGGAAACTTCAAGATCAGTGAACTTGAAACAAAATAAACTATCTCAAATAACGCAGAGTATTAAGAAAAAAATTGAAAAAATCAACAAAGCATCATAGAAAAATGATTCATGAAGCCGATGTATTTGTAATTTGAATGCTCAGTGGAGAAAGGGTATAAATATTTGAAAAAAATAACAGAAATTTTCCAAATATGTTTTTCTTGAATATAATAATATCAACAAAGAAATAGCAGTTATAAAAAAAACCAAATGGAAATTGTAAAGTGAAAATTACAATAACAGAAATTTAAAAAATCTTATGGGCTTAATATTAGCATGGAGATCACAAGATAGAATCAGCAAACTTGAATACAATACAAGAGAATTTACCAAATCTGAACAGTGGAGGTAAAATATATAAATAAAGTCTCAGGGGCCTTTTGGGAGAACACCTGAAGCATGTATCATCAGAATGGCAGTATCAGAAGGAAAAGAGATGAAGAGTGAAGCTGGAAGAGACAGTGTCAGATCCCATAGATCAAGGGCTCAGCCCCCCAAGACTGCTCACTCCCCATCCCTGCTTCAGATACAAGCTGCATGTCCAAGTTCCCCTCCATACCTCTGACCAACCACCTATAGATGGGAGATTTCCAGGACTCCCCCTTGGGTTTGATTAATTTGCCAGAGCAACTAACAGAATTCAGAGAACCATTTTGCTTACCAGATTTCCAGGATTTTTAAATAAAGGAGTATAACTCAAGAACAACCAGATGGAAGGGAGGCATAGGGCAAGGTGTGGGAACAGGCTGAAGGTTCAGAGTTAGGTAAAATAGAGACAGCACCTTGTATCAATGTTCAGGTGGCCTCCAAGCAAGATAGAGCAGACTTAAGCTATAATTTGTTAATAAATTCTGCTCTGGAACTAGGGCACTGTTTGGGAATGTGGGCTCACATCTTTAAGCATGCTGCCAAGCCAGGGAAGGTTGGTCATGATCAACATGAAAAATGCCACACAGCTTTCCTACCATTTTTTGTTGCCTTTTCCTAAATTCATCATTTGCTTGCTTGTTATCAACTTTTGACAGTTTTTTAGATTCCTAACAAAATTGGTTCTCATAGTTTCTGCTTGTTTTACAACATTTTCATTCATTTTCCTGATGCTACTTTGTCAGTGATTTTTAAGTAGTTTATTTTCTTGTGGCTTGCAAGGAAATCAGGGTTGGAGAAGGTAACTCAGGACCAAATATCGTAATGAATTATAAGAAAATCATATGGGTGAAATGTAATAAATACACTTCTTTGGGGAAGTTTGCTTATTGATTCCATTTAATATGATTGTTGCAATAGGAAGAACATCAGGTTTAGAAGGTAGAGACCATTTTATGATCTCTTCTCTTGTTATCTTAGTGACCTTCATGACTCATTAAATTCTTTGAACCTGTTTCCCTTCTCTAAGATGTTAATGGGCTTCCCTTGTGGTTCAGACTGTAAAAAAATCTATCAGCAATATAGGAGATGCGAGTTCAATCCCTGGGTCATGAAGATCCCCTGGAGAAGGGAATGGCTACCCATTTCAATATTCTTGCCTGGAGAATCCCATGGACAGAGGAGCCTGGCAGGCTACAGTCCATGGGGTTGCAAAGAGTCAGACATGACTGAATAACTACCATGGACAAATAATATTAATATCTAACACTTTTCTAAAGATACACTGAAATTAAAAAGAAAAACTGAGATAACTAACATGTGAAATTCCACTAAAACAATTTATAAGAATAATAATGCATTCTCCTACCTAAGTATCATCACAATTTCTATCAAAGAACAAAATTTCTTCCATCATATTTTTCAATTTGAAATTTTTATATGAAACCAGGTGAAAAATCAAAGTGACTTTGGTGGGATCACATAGTGTTTCACAAGGGGAGGATCTGTTCCACTTACTAAAATGTCTATAGATGGAAGAAAGAAATACCTAGAAAAACCTCAATGGATCTGTCCTAGAATATATGAGTACAGTCATTTTTCACTTTTACTTCATTCTACATGGGTGCACATAACTAAAAGAAGAAAAAATAACTCAGAAATGTCAGCACCAGTGAATTATTTAGCTTTGGTTCAGGAAAGTTCACTTTATTTCATTTAAAAGTTATCAGAGACTTTACCTCCCAAAAAGTCTTTGTATTTGATAGCTTGAAATTTTTGAGTTCACATAAGGCAAATCCTTCAAACTAGGCTTCAAGTACATGTGACCTGAGAACTTACAGATGTACAAGCTGGATTTAGAAAAGGCAGAGGAACCAGAAATCAAATTGTCGACAACTACAGGATCACATGAAAGCAAGGGAATTCCAGAAAACATCTACTTCTTCTTCATTGACTATGCTAAAACCTTTGACTGGGTGGATCTCAATAACTATGGACAATTCTTAAACAGATGTGAATACCAGACCACCTGACCTGTCTCCTGGGAAACCTGTATGCAGGTCAAGGAGCAACAGTTAGAACTGGACATGGAACAATGAACTGGTTCAAAATTGGGAAAGGTGGAGGTTGTATATTGTCACTCTGTTTATTTTAAATTCTGTGCAGAGTACATCATGCCAAATGCTGGGCTGGATGAATCACAAGCTGGAATCAAGATTACTGGGAGGATATCAATAACCTCATATATTCACATAATACCACTCTAATGGCAGAAAGCAAAGAGGAACTACAGAACCTTTTGATGAGGGTGAAAGAAGAGAGTGAAAAAGTTGGCTTAAAACTCAACATTCAAAAAAACCTAAGATAATGGCATCTGGTTCCATCACCTCATGGCAAATAGATGGTGAAAAAGTGGAAACAGTGACAGATTTTAATTTCTTGGGCTTCAAAATCACTGTGGATAATGACTTCAGCAACAGAATTAAAAGATGCTTGCTCTTTGCAAAAGAAACTATGACAAACCTAACAGTGTATTAAAAAGCAGAGACATCATTTTGCTAACAAAGGTGCATACAGTCAAAGCTATAGTTTTTCCAGTAGTCATGTAAGGATGTGAGAGTTGGACCATAAAGAAGGTGGAGCACCGAAAACAGATGCTTTTCAACTGTGGTGCTGGAGAAGATTCTTGAGAGTCCCTTGGACAGCAAGGAAATCAAGCCAGTTGCTCCAAAAGGATATCAACCTTGAGTAGTCATTGGAAGGACTGTGCTGAAGCTGAAACTCCAATACTTTGGTCACCTGATGCAAAGAGCCAACTCATTGGAAAAGACCCTGATGCTGGGAAAGGTTGAGGGCAAAAGGAGAACGCGGTGACAAAGGATGATATAGTTGGATGACGTCACTGACTCAATGGACGTGAGTTTGAGCAAACTCTGGGTGATAGTGAAGGACAGGGAAGCCTGGTGTACTGCAGTCCATGAATCACAGAGCAACAACCGAACAACAGCAAGGCAAACTGTCCTCTTGGTTATATGAGGAAATCAAAGATAAAGAGAACTTTCTCATAAAATTTACAAGACAAAAACATCCTAGGGACAATTTCAATACTCTAAAAATAAGGTATCTGGTTTCTCAATAAGTGTATGAGGGCTCACAGCAGAGCTCCTGTGCATTCACCAAACAATGATTTGACAACGGAACCCTCAAACTTGGGGGCAGCAGGCAAATATTGGTCTGTTTGGGTTCAAATTCATGAGGTGATCATTTCTAGTAGTGAAAGGCACCATTGGAAGACCCATGCTACACTTTAGCATTGAAAGATAATTTTAAATTACCTGCTTCAGACATATTTTCAAACTTTTTAATGTAGAAAATTTCCATCGTATAAAGATGTAGAGAGAATACTGAAATATACCACAAAGATGTAAAATTATTTATGCTTGATTAATCTTGTTTCAGCTTACCTCTCCTGTTGCTCAGGTTCTACACACACACACACACACACACACACACACACACACACATATTATTTTAAAGTAAATCCCAGAGAGTTTATCAGGTTATCCGATGATGTCCTAAGAATGCTTCTGCTAAAGATACGAGATCTATTTTAAATATGTTAAATACTATCACAACTAAAAAAGTAACAATTCTATATTATCTTTAAATATTCAACTAGTGTTTAAATTTATTGTTTCACTTTTTAAAGTGGTTGATCTCTTGAATCAAAATCCAAGTAAAGTCTTTGTTAATTTGGCTGCTGTGCCTTATTATTTTAATCTGCAAACATCTTCTTTCTTCTTTATTTGCTTTTGTAATTTATTTATTTAAGATCTCAACTGGTTTTCTTATAGAATTTCCCGCCATTTGAATTTTATGCCATGCCCCTGTGTCATTAATAAGTTCAGGTGTCACCTGTATTTCTTGTAAATTTGTAGTTAAGTTTACAGTCTTTGATCAGTTCAGGTTGGTTCTCACAATAGTGAGTTTTCAGATTATTCCGAATTACAAACGGGTTAAAATATTTAACGCAGACATGACTATATGATGGATGATGGTTTAGGTCACAGAGTCAAGAGCTAAATATCAATTCAACATCTGGAAAAAATGTGATACCTAAAGAGGATGCAATTCTCAGTTTACAAGCTTTAAAATAAAGAATAAGTCAGAATAAGTTCTGCCTTCAAACTATCTATTCCCAGGCTGGCTGAAGAGCTAACTTTACCATTTTCCATCAGTTGGGCAGAGTAGAGAACTCAGTGTCAAATATTAAGTTTCTTAGAAAGAGCAAAATGATGTCATATTTCTTTTTTAAAAAGTTTTTATTGAGTTAACATCAGGTGTTCAAAATAGTGATTCACAAGTTTTAGAAGTTACACTCCATTTACAGTTATTGTAAAATATTGACTATATTCCCTGTACTGTACAATATATCTTTGCACATCTGCTTTTGTGAAATGAATCACACTAGCTCATAAGCAATGTTTCACTATAACCTTACAAAAACCCTTGGTGTATATATGAATATGCTTAGGACACTGATACTTGGAGAGGACACTGCTGGACTTTGAAGATTCCGAATCTAAGTATTTAGTGATCTTATCTCATTTCCTTCTGAAAAGATGCTTTGGTTTGCACTTGCAAGAGCACTCCCACTTTTGGAAATGGTATTAATTGCCAAGTTTTTAATCAGAATAGAAATTACTGTCAGTTTTGTTCACATATTTCATCTCACTTTATTAATAATCCTATGAGATAATCCTGTGAGTTAAGCAGGTTGTGATGAAATCAATTTGTAACTCCACACAGTTTCAACTGAACTTGAATCTGTCCAACTCCAGAAGTCCATTTGGTAACACACTAATGTACTCTCCCGGGGGGGAATTTTGTAGAGATGGCTTTTAGATGGCAACAGATAAATAGAATAGGCTTTTAGCAGCTGTTTGAGAAGTAACAAGGTTTAGGCATTTTGCTTTATAGAACTCTCCAGTACAGGGGACTGAAATGTTAGTAATGTTCTAAATGACCTTTATCTGACTTTCCAGTTGGGAGATTTACTTCAAGAATTAGAATTCCACATAACAAAACTTAAAGAGATTTGCATCTAAAATGTTTGGTAGCCAAAGAAGATCTCTCTCTCTCTCTCTCAATCTCTCTCTCTGTGGGTAAGAGAGTTTCTACAATATCTAATGCTTTATTCCCTCAAAGCAGTATTTTTTCTTCAGTTACTTTTTGAAATGGATGTTGTTTGAGGAATTTTATACTATTTTTCTTTTTTGTCCCTAAAAACAAATAAATCACTCTTTCCAGGCAAGTTTAGCTTTTCATGTGTGACAAACTTAAAACTTGCCTGGCTGAAAAATGGGAGGGTTTATTTTTCATCCCCTTTTGTGAATGAGGCATTAAGTCTAAAATTGCCTTCAGTGACAAATTCCTTTCATTCACTAATCCTTCATAGAAATAACTTAGTGAACTAAAAGTGACAGAGGCTTCAGAGAAAGAGGTGAACTCAGCCTTGTAAATAAAACCCATCTTGAAAAATAGAAGTAAAGTAACAGACACATGCTTACCCTAAAGGTTTTTTTTTTTTTTTCTTCTTTTTTTAATTTAAATTAGGCTTAAATGGCTTAAAACATAGAACAAAATAAAATGAAATCAAATCTTCTAATTATTTTGTCACCCAAAGTGAAATTTTTAGTCTCTCTGTCTTGCTTGTTTTAGGAATATAAAGAAAAACGTAGCCGTGGCTCTTGATTTTCTGCAGAACTGTCTGTGTTATTTATGGAAGAAATTTTAAAAAATATTTTGTATTAATACTGTCGGGGAGAGTTTGTAAATTCCTTGGTTCTGTCTCGCCGCAGCAAATATTAGAAGCGATGGACAGATGAGTGTTGCAGCTTAGTTTTATTTGGCAAGCAAAGGAAGCTACATCCTTGAGGTACGAGGGTAGGCGAACCCAAAAGACACGAAAAGAAGAAAGGCCCCCAGCTTAATTTTGGCTCCTTCTTTTATGTGTTTTCTCTCCTCCCCAAGAGCCTGCCCTATGTAAATTGGGCTCAACCAGAAGGTTCCTTGTTTCACCTGAGGTTCTCACTCTGGTCCTCAGGCTTTCCTTTGTTCTATTTTCATGGGCTTTTCCCTTCTTTGTCTTTTAGCCACCACCATTCTGGACTTCTTCCTATTCTAACTACCTAACAATACTAACATTAAATGTTAACATCATGGTCATTTCTGCTGAATTCTGATCAACAAACTTCTTAATCTACTTTTATATATTTTGACTTGATGAAAGATGTGTGGTGATCACCTGTGTACCAGACACTGTACAGAGCTATTAGAGATGCTGAAATGATGCAGGTAAGCATACTGGTGCAAAGGACTCCTTGTCTACCTATATTTTTGACGAATGAGTTGAAATAAAATGGAAGTGTATTTAAATTGCTTTGGATGGCAATCAAAGGAATTTTGATCTAACCTAAAAAGATAAAGAAGAATAAGGGTAGAAATAAGCAAAAGTCATAACAGACCAAAGGAATACATATACAACTTACAAAGACTTTTAACAGCACAGCAGAAATTGCTCTGTGTGATGGTGTGGCAGCAGTAGATGCAATTGCTACTGGGCATTTGGTTCACTTTGAGGGTCTGATGAAAGCCATCTAAGGAGTTAAATGTGAACTTAAACTCAGCCTTCTAAAATGAGACAAATATAGGGATCACAGTAAAAATAAAAGTTTTCTGAACTTTGTTATCAATATATTGGTTTAAACTGGATTAATTTTGATGAGGATAATTTTCAAATATTTGACTTACAGTCTTTAAAACAAAGTGGATGTAAGCAATACTTCATTTATATTTAAAGTTCATAATTAGTAAATGGGCACTTGTTTTTTAAGAGTTTTATTTAGATATAATTAAAATAATTGAATTTCTTTAAATTTTAAAGATATACAATTTTTATATTTAAAATAACTAAAATTCACCCATTTAAAGATTACAATTTCTTGACTCAGTGTATCCAGAATTGTGCAGTTACGTGATAGTAACTGTGATAATTTAATTGTGATAATTAATAAATTAAATTGTGATAATTTCATTTAGAACAGCTTTGTCTATCCAAGGGCTTCCGCTGAGACAGTAGATTCTGCCTGCAATGCAGGAGGTGCAGGTTGAATCCCTGGGTCAGAAAGATTTCCTGGAGAAGGAAATGGCAACCTACTCCTGTATTCTTGCCTGGAGAACCCCATGGACAGAGGAGTCTGGTGGACTATAGTCCATGGGGTCCAAAGAGCCAGACATGACTTAGCAAGTAAACAGCAGCAGTTCCTTCTATGTATTTCTTCAATTGCTATGCATTTTGTTGAGGATTGTCGTCTCTACATTCATAAAGATTATTCGTCTGGAGGTTTCTTTTCTTGTGATGTTTTTCTCTCATTTTGGTATCAAGATAATACTGGTCTCATAAAATGGGATGAGAAATAATTCTTCTTATGTTTCTTGATATATTTCATGAAAGATTGTTATTCTGGCTTAAATGTTTAGTAGAATTCACCAATGACTGTTTCTGGCTTGACATTTCTATGTGGGAAGTTTTTAAGTCATGTTAGATATTATGTCTCAGTCAGTCAGCTCAGTCGCTCAGTTGTGTCTGACTCTTTGCAACCCTGTGGACTGGAGCAGGCCAGGCTTCCCTGTCCATCACCAACTCCGGGAGCTAGCTTAAACTCAGGTCCATTGAGTCAATGATGCCATACAACCATTTTATCCTCTGTTGTCCCCTTCTCCTCCTGCCTTCAATCTTTCCCACCAGCAGGGTTTTTTCAAATGAGTCAGTTCATTGTATCAGGTGCCAAAGTATTGGAACTTCAGCTTCAGCATCAGTCCCTCCAATGGATATTCAGGACTGATTTCCTTTAGGATGAACTGGTTGGATCTCCTTGCAGTCCAAGGGACTCTTAAGAGTCTTCTCCAACACCACAGTTCAAAAGTATCAATTCTTCAGTGAACAGCCTTCTTTATGTCTACTCAGATTTTATATTTCTACTTAAATCAAATTTGTTAGTTTGTGTTTTTCCAGGAAGCATTTCCTCTGCTGCTTCCATTTTTCTCTTATAATCCTTTGCCTGTCTTCAAGGTCATTAATGATATCCTCTCTCTTTTTTGTGTGTGATTTTAGTTATTAGAATCCTATCTTCCTGAATCAGCTTATGTAAAGACTTCTCAATTTTATTAATCTTTTCAAGGAAACAGCTTTTTGTTTCTTTAATTTTTATTAATGTTTTCTATTTTCTAGCTTAATTAATTCTTCTCTAATCTTTCTCATTTATTCCTTATGTTGTTTTGGGTTTAGTTTGCTGTTCTTTATTCCAATTACCTGAAATGAAATATTTTGTTATTGATTACTTCTTTTCTGAAAGAGGTATTTACAGCAATAAATTTCCCTCTAAGCACAGCTTTAACTACATCTTAAGTCTGGTATGATGTACTTCTTTTTTGACTCATCTTAAGGCATTTTTAAATTTACCTTATATTTTCTTCTATAGTTTTTTTTTATTTTGTATAACTTTGGGTTTTCTTATGTAATTTACTTCTAGTTACATTGTATTGTTTTGAGTAAAGTTCATTTTATAATTTCAATTCTCTTAAATTGATTGATATTTGCTTTATGGCCTAGTATTTGACATTTAAAGTCTCTTAAAATGTTAGTTTCTTCTTTCTGCAGTTTTGTTTAATATATTATGATAGGCACATATATATTTATAAATTTTATATCTTCTTGATGGAATAGTCCTTCGAAAAGCAATAAGTTGTTCAATAGTTTAAAATGCTGGTTATTTAATTTTTTAATTAATTAAATATTTATTGAATGCTCAATATGTGCCAGTCACTGTTCAAAATTGGGGGAAAAATAATGAATAAACAGAAAAATTTCTGTTGTAATGGAGCTTGCATTCTATTTGGGAAAGCAGACACTAAGTATTATGAATAAGGAAATAATATATCGCTATAGGAAAACTTTCTACTAAAAAAGGAGGCAAAAAGATCAAAGCAGTCAATACTAAAGAAATCAATTCTGAATATTCATTGAAAGGACTGATACTGAAGCTGAAGCTCCAATATTTTGGCTACCTGATGCAAAGAACTGACTCATTGGAAAAGACCCGATGCTGGGAGAAATTGAGGGCAAAAGAAGAAGGGGGCAACAGAGGATGAGATGGTTGGGTGGTATCACTGACTCAATGGACACAAGTTTGAGCACTCTGGTAGACAGTGATGGGCAGAGAAGCCTGGCATGCAGCAGTTCATGGGGTCACAAAGAGTCCGATACAGCTTAGTGACTGAACAGCAGCATAGAAAAACTACTGAGCAAGGTAAGGCGATGATTACTGCAGGTTGGAGAGAACTAAAATTTATACTATGTAACCAGAGGTGACGACAGAGGATGACATGGTTGAATGGCATCACTGACTCTTTGGACATAAGTTTGAGTAAGCTCTAGGAGTTGGTGATGGACAGGGAAGCCTGACATATTGCAACTGAAAGTTGCAACGACTCTGAAAGTTAAGGGTCTATTTAAACTGACTTTATTTGAATAATGATTCCAGAATTTTTCTACATCTTTTGCATAATTATTATCAATATTCCTTTAACCTTCTGTTTGTTTCAAAGTATTTAAGATAGATGAGCTTCAAAACATAGGCAGCTTTCTTTATAGCTATTCTAATGCTTTCTGGCATTAGATTGTAAACATGTCTTCAAGTACATACTTTATTTAGTCTTCAACTTCTTACATTATTAAATAGAATGTCATGCATAAATTTGACTTTACTTCATGAACAAGTTAATTTATATCTCATTAAATGGAAGACAAGATAAAGTCTGTGACATAAAATGAAATCACTACTTCTACTCATGCATTAACATTCTTACTAGGTTGAAATTTTCATTAAATCTATCAACTGTCAGGAAGATATAAACAGGCAGCAAAAGAAGGGTTTCACAAGTTACATATATAAGGAAATTGAAAACATAAGATGGTAATTTGAACACAATATCAGCAATTCTTTAGGACCTGAAGAAAGATCAATTCTTTCATAATTATGACTCCCTTTAGAAAACTCAGGAAGGTGAAAGTTGTAGAAATATGGAATTTAATGAACCATCAGTGTTTTTCCCATTTTATGTATTCCTAGATTATATCAACTTGCCATGTCCAGTTTAAATTCCCCCCCTTTTTAAAAAAATCTCAACCATTAACCCGTGGGGAGATATTTTCCTCGTATATATTTTTATCTATTATTCCAAAACAGCTCTGCCCTGATATTTTTACCCTGAATTTAGTAAAGGTTTTCCTCAATAAATCTCTGAACTAATGAGAAATTTTACCCAGTTCTTGTTCAGAGAAAAATCTATGTTTTCATTTAAATAAAACTTTTAGAATTATATGATTCACAGGTTTGATTTTGTTAGGTTTTCAAATATGCTAATATCAGATCAAAATCTCTCTTGATCGAATTTGAAAAAGAAGTTTGTTTTCTTTCACTGTCTTTTCTTCATGTCAGTGCCTTCAGTAAAATGTTGAAGAAGCCTTGGACAGTTTCTTTAAGCTTTCTTAATAATAGTGTTTAAAAGAAGACAGCAGTCCCAAAATGGAGTCAGTCATGCTAAACTCATGCCACCAAACCAAGATTTAACTTAATAAGAGTTTGGCTGTTTCAGAAATGAAATTTCAAGCCAGCCAGTCAAGAATCACCTGCTCAGCACTACTGAGGTGATCTGCCAGGCAGAGCTCTCCCAGTCCTAAAGGAAGGTAACCTTGCAATAACCAGCTCGCTTGCTTTTTTGCCTAGAATAACTTCCTTGTTCCTGTTGCCTCTGGTCTATAAAATCTCTTACCTTGTATAGGTCTTCAGGGCTCCTCTCTGTCTGCTCGATTGAGTCATTGATTACAGGCACTAATATCTTAAAAATTTACACAATTGGATATTTTTTAAAAATAGTTTATGTGGATTCAGTGATAACAACTTCATGTGTTAAAATGAAAATTAAAATATAATACAAAATGCCTAGCCCTTGTAGTGATTATTATTCAAGAAATATTGGTTTTATTTCTTTCTAATGATTCCCACCACTTTCAGAGTTGATACCATTTCTGTTTTACATGGGGGAATGGAATGTCTGGACTTCCCTGGTAGCTCAGTGGTAAAAAAAAATCTGCCTGCAATTCAGATTGTAGGAGACTCAGGAGACATGGGTTCAATCCCTGGGTCAGGAAGACCTTCTGGATGAGGAAATGGCAACCCACTCCAGTATTCTTGCTTGGGAAATTCCATGGACAGAGGACCTTGATGGGTTACACTCAGTGGGATTGCAAAGTGTCAGACACAACTGAGCAACTAAACACACACAGCGGAGGAATATCTAGCAGATGTGAGGGAGAGGCGTCAGGTTAGTGCAACTCAGCAAAGTAATGGAGAACTTCAATAATCCAAGTGATTGGGAAAAGTTTTTACCACAATGTGAAATTTCTTTTAAAATTTGGCTGTATGTATGTAACTAAGCAATCACAGACAAGCAATTTACAGATTCAAAATGGGAACCAAATATATCTCATTTCATAACCCAGTTTTTAAAATTATTTTTTATTGTATGCTTTACACAAATGTTCAGTCTTTTAAGCTAATTTATAAGTCATATATTAACATTCTGGGAACAGTTTTATAAAATGTTAGCTAAAAGATAGCTATTTCAAAACTTTCAGAAATCAAAAAAAACCTAACAGAAAAGCAAATTGTATTTTAAAGAGGAGAATTTCTTTGGTCAATTGTTAGGAGTCTAAAATGATCAATTCCTTTTTTCAAGGTGTACTCATTAAACTGTAACACCTTCTTATTCTCTGGAAGAAGTTCTAATAATATATAATATATTGAAGTTTTTGCCCTTACTGCTTTCTATGCTAATGTAATGCTTACCTTAGCATGTCATGAATACATATTTGTGGAATCAAACTTAAATCAATTAAATCGAATTGAGAATGGAATGAATACATAGTTCCCCAGTGGCAACCACTCCAGAGTCTGAAACTAATTTTAAAAATACTCTCCCTGTTTTTCAAAGTGTACGATGAGAACAGCAGCAATATTTTGCTGAACTTTTCTTTGGAATCCTGTGTGGAGATCTATTCGAGAAAAATTGGGCCAGAATCTTTGGCCATCAGCCTCTTAACAATCTCCCCCAGGTGATAATTTGGCACAGGAAAATTTGAGCGCCATTCCCTCAGTACAGAGAATCACTCTCATAGTGAAATACCATATGCCATTCCTTGACTTGATTTAATATCAAATTGTAAATTTGCTATATACCATATGCTTATATGTGTGTGTGTGTATAAGCATGTGACATGTAGATCCACACAGAAATGTATTCTGTCTCCATAGGTTTGCCTTTTCTAGAATATCATAGAGTTGGTATTGTGGACAAAGAATGTCACCAGGCATTTCAGTAAACAAAGGATGCTGTGTCCTTGAAGCCAGGAGCCTATGCAGAAACCCCCAATGGTGCATCCTCAGGGAATTCAGGAGGGGAAAAAAAGGATACTACCCTGGAGAGTTAATTTGTATATCAAAGGAAAGGTTTGAATAAGCCTAGATTCTTGCTTCTTCCCATACAAAGAAAAGCACTAAATTCACTAACTGGATATATCTGTTTTTGTGATTAGCAGCAAACTTTTGATGTTTGAACACCTGTTTATCTAGCTTTTGTCCAAAAAACTAATACACATGCTGACTCCCCCCTTACCTCTTTGGAACAATCCTTCAGAGAATTTGAGATGTTGTACCTCAAGTTTAAGTTATCAGGCTTTTCAAGTTGGTTTCTTACACTTAGTAACATACATTTACTTTTCCTCCCTGTCTTGTCATGGCTGGATAGCTCTTTCCTCTTTGGCATTGAATGATGTTGCATTTTCTGGATGTTGCACAGTGTATTTATCCACTCACCTACTGAAAGACATTTTGATTGCTCCCAAGTTTGACAATTATAAATAAAGAAGCTTTAAACACACACTTTTTGTTGGACATAAATGTTCAGCTCATTTGGGTAAATATCAGGGAGTACAATTACTGACTCATACAGTAAGAGTATAGTTTTTATAAGAAACTGTCAGGATGTCTTTCACAGTGGCTGCACCATTCTGCATTCCCACCATCAGTGAATGAGAGTTCCTATTGCTCCACATTCTCACGGTGTCAGTGTCCTGGAATTCCGTCCATTCTAGTAGGGATGTAAGAGTAATTAAGTGTTTTTATTTGCATTTTCCAAATGACAAATGGTGGTGAGCATCTTTTCACATACTTATATTCCATCCGTGTATTTTTTTGTTTGTTTGTTTTTGATGAGGTGTCTGTTCAGATCTTTTTGGCTACTTTTTAATTTCTATATTGTTGAGTTCTTTGTATATTTTGAATTACAATCCTTTATCAGAGGTGTTTTACAAAGATTTTCCTCCCAAAATCTGTAGCTCATCTTTTTGTATATTAATAGTGTCTTTTACAGAGCACAAGTTTTTTTGTTTTAAAAAATTCAGATTGTAAATTGTTTCTTGGATTGCACTTTTGGTGTTATACCTAAGAGGTCATTGCCAAACCTAGAGACACCTAAGATTCTACATGATCTTTTTTTTTTTTTTTTTTTTTAAATATTATTTTATTAGTTGGAGGCCAATCACTTCACAACATTTCATACATTGTTCAAAACATACATTCAAAACATACATTGTTTTGTCATACATTGACATGAATCAGCCATATAGTTACACGTATTCCCCATCCCGATCCCACCTCCCACCTCCCTCTCCACCCGACTCCTCAGGGTCCTCCCAGAGCACCAGGCCCGAGCACTTGACTCATGCATCCCACCTGGGCTGGTGGTCTGTTTCACCATAGATAATATACATGCTGTTCTTTCAAAACATCCCACCCTCACGTTCTCCCCCAGAGTTCAAAAGTCTGTTCTGTACTTCTGTGTCTCTTTTTCTGTTTTGCATATAGGGTTATCGCTACCATCTATCTAAATTCCGTATATATGTGTTAGTACACTGTAATGATCTTTATGTTTCTGGCTTACTTCACTCTGTATAATGGGCTCCAGTTTCATCCATCTCATTAGAACTGATTCAAATGAATTCTTTTTAACAGCTGAGTAATATTCCATGGTGTATATGTACCACAGCTTCCTTATCCGTTCATCTGCTGATGGGCATCTAGGTTGCTTCCATGTCCTGGCTATTATAAACAGTGCTGCGATGAACATTGGGGTGCACGTGTCTCTTTCAGATCTGGTTTCCTTGGTGTGTATGCCCAGAAGTGGTATTCCTGGGTCATATGGCAGTTCTATTTCCAGTTTTTTAAGAAATCTCCACAATGTTTTCCATAGTGGCTGTACTAGTTTGCATTCCCACCAACAGTGTAAGAGGGTTCCCTTTTCTCCACACCCTCTCCAGCATTTATTGCTTGTAGACTTTTGGATAGCAGCCATCCTGACTGGCGTGTAATGGTACCTCATTGTGGTTTTGATTTGCATTTCTCTGATGATGAGTGATGTTGACCATCTTTTCATGTGTTTGTTAGCCATCTGTATGTCTTCTTTGGAGAAATGTCTGTTTAGTTCTTTGGCCCATTTTTTGATTGGGTCGTTTATTTTTCTGGAATTGAGCTTCAGGAGTTGCTTGTATATTTTTGAGATTAATCCTTTGTCTGTTTCCTCATTTGTTATGATTTTCTCCCATTCTGAGTGCTGTCTTTTCACCTTACTTATAGTTTCCTTTGTAGTGCAAAAGCTTTTAATTTTCATTAGGTCCCATTTGTTTATTTTTGCTTTTATTTCCAATATTCTGGGAGGTGGGTCATAGAAGATCTTGCTGTGATTTATGTCGGAGAGTGTTTTGCCTATGTTCTCCTCTAGGAGTTTTATAGTTTCTGGTCTTACATTTAGATCTTTAATCCATTTTGAGTTTATTTTTGTGTATGGTGTTAGGAAATGTTCTAGTTTCATTCTTTTACAAGTGGTTGACCAGTTTTCCCAGCACCATTTGTTAAAGAGATTGTCTTTTTTCCATTGTATATCCTTGCCTCCTTTGTCAAAGATGAGGTGTCCATAGGTTCTACATGATCTTTTAAGAGTTTTATAGTTTTGCATTTTATGTATAAATCTATGCTATTTTGAATTAATTTTGTGGAAAAGGTAAGTCCTGTATCTAGATGCATTTTTCTGAATGTTCTAGTTGTTCCAGCAGCTTCACTCCATTGTCTTGCCTCAGCTGCTTAACAAGACCAGTGACCTGGGGTGGGTCTACTAGCGGGCTCTCCATTCTGATCTTGATCTCTTGTTCATCTTGTTCAGTTTTTTTTTTTTTTTTTTAACCACACTGTCTTAATTACTATAGATTTATAGTAAGCCTTAAAGTCAAGATGGTGTCAATTCTATAACTTTGCTCCTCCGCTTCAATATTGTGTTGGCTCTTTTGAGTTTTCTGAGTCTCCATAGCAACATTAGGATAATTTTGTTAATGTCTACAAAATAACTTTCTGAGATTTGACTAGTATAGCATTAAATTAACAAATCAAGTTTGGAAAAACATATCTTGACAAAATTCTAAGCATTCTGTCTTCATTTTTGCTTATATATTTTCAACAACTAAACTGTAAATTTTATAAAGTCAAAGTTTAAAAGAAAAATTGTTTTTCATCATTAAACCAGTTTTTATCATTGCCATATCCCCAATAGATTCTGGCACATATAAGGTACTGAATAAATACTGTGTAATGAATGAATATGACTTTCTACTTTGGATTCTAGCACTGTGTGTATATATCTCAACTCACTGTTGAGTGGTATATTTAGTAAGGGCAAAGCTATGCCTTATGCCAGCATGCCTCCTTCATATCCTGCTAAGTCATCAGTGTGAGTCAATGAATCTTGAGTAACCAAGTTTAAAAAGCAATGAGCTAAAATACTCTGAAATTAAACAAAAACAGCATTTTAAAATACCAACAGTAATATTTTATTTGCTAAAACAAAATGACAGTAAAAAATAGCCTTATTTTTATATGAATAATGCAATGCCAAAATGCATTTATGATATTTTGCACATTATTTGAAGGTTGAATTTTTATATATTCTCAAAATTATCTGATTCTTTAGAAGCTTCCAAGATAGCCTTTCCGTAAGCATGTTCTCACCCAAACAATTATTTATTATTTCTTTCCAAGGCCTTGTCATCATCTTCTTCTTTCCTCTAATGTCACCTTTTAAATGAAACAGTGTCTATGTCAAGGAGGCCAGAGAGACCAAGCATAGCTATAACCTTAATCTGAAAAAATGCACTTAAATCTATGTTGGGCTTCTTGCTGACAGCTTAACACCCCTGTTGCTGGATCCCAAGCACTTCGTTATCTATTAGATGTTGGTTTTGGGGAATGGAAGCCCCATGTCTCTGCTCTCTCCACCGTGACTCTCTACTTCTCACGCTCTCCTGTGATCTCTCTCCGAACGCTCACCCGAGGGACTGGTTGCGTGGCCCTCTGCCCTATGAACTGAATTCATTGAAAATGGAAACTGACCTGTTTTCTCAGCAAGGAAGGATCTTTGTGCTGCCATGTGTTCCACCATAAACAGATGTGACATTCACAGTAACAGAAACTTCTACTGCTCCAAAGTAAATTGCTACTGCCAGTCTTCCCCTGGCCGGTCCTAGTCATATTGCACTAACTTCTCTGTGGCAAAGGCAGAGAAAGAAACTGTCCTTTGAATCACAATTTAAACCAACCCCTTATGAAGTTCAAAATCTAGAGCCCTTTGTCCTGCTGCTCACAGACTGCTGGTGTCACTTCTTACATACCTGTGTTTAAAAATTGTCTCTGGGACTTACTTTATATGTGACCTTAGGGCCGGTTTGACTGTCCCTCCTTCAGTCTTCTGCTTCTCATTTGTAAATGGCAATGACAATTATCTCACTGTGTTTAAACTAAATTAGATAATGCATTAAGATCATTTCCATGATTTCTGCTCTATAAACTGCTTATTTATGACTGTCATGTTACTTCATGCAGTTTTCTCAATAGTATAGGAAATAATTAGATTTTCACCAGTCCCTTGGCTCACCTGGAATTGACACACTCTTTAGATGATACAAGTATTCCAAAGTCAGTCTCCATTTTTTCTCACACCTTAAATGGACTTACACCCACTTCCACTGAAAAATGACCTGAATCATTTTGCTTTTTCAACAATTATTGCATTCTTTTTGTTCATATGGGTGACTTCCAGTGAAGTGCTATGTGGGAACTAAAGAATACATGCGCACTCACACACACACACAATCTTTCTTCCAAGTTGTATGCTACAGTGAAAGAAGTACAAATCCAAGTTTGCCAAGCATATAGACTTGCATTCTTTTTTTCCATATTCAGATCCATAACTTCTTCCTTTAAGCTTTTTGGAATCCCTGTACTCTGTCCTAGGTAAGGTTTCCCAAGTGGCCTTTAGGGTAAGTGGTTCAATCTAAGTGGGAACAAATGATTTCCTGCCACTGAATCAGCCAGACTTTGAGGTTGACAGGGCAACAGAGATCATCTTTAAGTGGGAACCCAAATTGAGTTCAGGATCCAGGTAAATACTCCAGAGGTGTGAGCACATCACCATCACATTCTAGGAGCCATCATATAAGAGGAAGAAGTAACTCTACCATATTTATGCACTTATAACCAAATTTTACCCTGAATGCATTTCAAATATCACTCATTTAAATCATGAAACGCATTCTGATCTATTGTCATGCTAAATATAATGCCTCTTCTAAAGATCTAGATAGAAATATTTGAAGTGCTTTGGGGATGGAAAGCCTCCTTAGAGGCTTCAGATGTTAATTCTTCATCCCTGGTGTGCATCATCCTGATTATGATAATCCGAGTTTTAGCTAATCAGCCTGGATTTGTAGGTTAAGGTTAATTTACAAACACTTATATCAAACTATCTCCACTTAACTCTTTCAAATTATACAGATTTAAAGTTAACCGCAGGCAATGAGCGACCCCATGTCTTTAATTACCATCTCCAGGCAAAAGACTCAGATCTAGACTGTCATCTCAGATGCTGAATTTGTTATCACTGCTGCCACAGCGAATTACCACAAGCTTAATGGAGTAAAACACACACCTCTTATCTTGCAGCTCTGTAGGTTGGAAGTCTGTCACAGGTCCCAGGGAACTACAATCCAGGTGTGGTAGCACCTCATTCCCTCCAGGAGGCTCTGAGGGGACCAGCCTGCAGGCTCATGCAGGACTCTGCAAAATTTAGCTGAACATTCTTCTTACGCTTCTAATCTCTCCTGTTGCCTCTGTCACATCTCTGATTTACTCTTCAGCCTTCTTTCACTCTTAAGGGTCCATGTGATTAGTTTTGGCTCATATGGATAATTTAAAATGATCTCCCCAAGTTATGGTCCATATTCTTAATTCCACCAGCAAATTTCCCTTTGCCAAGTAAGGTTGGCAGGTTTCATGGAATAGGGTATAGACATCTTTGGGGGTCATTTTTCTACCTACTGATAGAGATGCTTATACTGATTGAGTCAGCCACATATGAGAGTCCACTGGAAAAACATGCTTGAGTGCTCCATAGAGACCTAAATATAAGCATTTCTAGTATTTAAATTTGTGGCTTTAAAACTTGTTCATCCACCTATGTGCATGCATTAAATCTGAAGGAATGCTCAATCTATTTGCTAACATGTGAAACCAGAAGTTTCTGAAAGTCCTTTTTCATCTTCATCCAAATTTCAAAGATCTATTGGTTCCAGCACACCAAATATTGGGCTTCCCTGGTGGATCAGTGATAAAGGATCTGCCTGCCAATGCAGAAGACACAGTTTCAGTCCCTAGGTCAGGAAGATCCCTGGAAAAGGAAATGATAACTCACTCCAGTATTCTTGTTTGGGAAATCCCATGCACAGAGGAGCCTGGCAGGCTACAGGCCATGGAGTAGCAAGAGTAGGACATGACTGAGCAACTAAACAACATCACATGTTTCCATTTCTTTTCATCTCCAATGCTGCATATAATTTAGACCATTGACAGTCATCCTGAGGTTTTGAAAAATCTTTTTGACTGGTCTCCTATCTTCCAACTTTCACTATATACCTTGATTCACTTTTCCATATTTGATCCAGAGGGATCTTTCTAAACCAAAATAATCTCATGCTATGCTAATACTGGAAATTCTTCAGAAAGCAACTGCTTCTGCTGGCCTTATGATAAGGTTACATTTCAGACAAGGCAGTGAGAAGATGTCTATTTTTAGTGAATTTTGAGTCCTCTAGGCTCACTTCTCAAGTCTTGGATCCCTGCTGCACTGTTCACGTCACACGGAAGCACTTAGAATTCTCCAGAGATGCTGTTGAGAATAGCACAGTAAGTAATGCTTTTAGGAGACTTGCTATGTGTCAATCTCTGTAATAAATAATTGTGCAAGTTTTTGTTATTGCTTTTGTTGTTCTGCACATCTATCCTAAATGCTATTGTTATTCCCATTATAGAGCCAGAGAACTTTAGTGGCATATCCAAGGTCAATAGGTAGTGAATAGTGGCACTAAAAGTCCAGCCCAGACTCCATCACCCCAGAGACTGTACTGTAAATTTTACAGTCTAGTTTTCTATGTGTTTACCATTCCTATTCTGTCTAAATAACAGCCACTTCATAACTCAGCTTCATTTCATTCTCTACTGGATGACAAGGACGCTTCCTAGAGATGGACTTTGGGTCCCTCTTGTTTGTTTGCACTGAGTGATAAACACAATAACAACCCTCTGCTGAAGCCAAATCTGGCCTCTGTACCCCAACACCAAATTAAATCTCAGAGACAGTTTTGAGTGAAGTAGGAAAGAATAGCTTTACTGCTTTGTCAAGCAAAGGGGGTCACAGTGGGCTAATGCCCTGAAAACTGTATGTCCTGCCCTGGAAGGAGTAGGGGAAAGTTTTATAGTAATGGTTCAAAGAGGGCATGATTAGCTTGTGAACATTCTTCTGATTGGTTGGTGGTGAGGTAATTAGAAGTCAGCATCATCAACTTTCTGGGGGGCGTCTTCATGCTAGTGGGCAGCAAACAGATAACTTACCCCATCTGGTGAGGGTTTCCGTACTGGCAAAACAGCTCAAAGACTTCCTGTCTGTCTCCCTTGAAGAGGAACCAGGATCTTGCCCCGAGGCTGCACCATTGTTTCTTGGCTGCCCCTCCCTTGTCTCTGCATCCCCTCCCCTGATTAGCAAATGTTTGAACCTGTTCACTGGAACCCAGGGAAGATCTTAGAGACTGAAGGAACCCAGGCGGGTCAGAGAGACTCTTTCTGCAGTTTATGTCAGAGTGTACTGCCTATGTTTTCTTCTACTAGCTTTATAATTTCTGGCCTTCCATTTAAGTCCTTAATCCAGTTTGAGTTACTTTTTGTGTATGGTCTTAGGAAGTGTTCTAATTTCACCCTTTTACTATAGCTGTCCAGTTTTCCCAGCACCACTTATTGAAGAGGGAGTCTTTTCTCAATGTACATTCTTGCCCCATTTGTCAAAGATAAGGTGTTCACAGATTTGTGGGCTTATCTCTGGACTTTCTATCTTGTTTCACTGGGCTATATTTATGTTTTTGTGCCACTACAATACTTTCTTGATGACTGTAGCTTTGTAGTATAATTTGAAGTGATGACCTAGAGGGGTAGGATGGTGAAGGGCAGGGAAGGGAGAGAGGGAAGGGATATACATATATACATATATATATATATATATATATATGTGTGTGTGTGTGTGTGTGTGTGTGTGTGTGTCTTTGTATGAAATTATGACTGATTTGCATTGTTGTACAGCAGAAACCAACACAAAATTTTAAAGCAATTCCATCAATTAAAAAATAAATAAAGTTAAATAAAAAGAAATGGGGTCTACAGAAAGGCTTTTGTGCCCACGAGCCACACAGGGTCCTGCTCAGTATCACTGCCAAGTAACCATGTCTTAATCCCTATGTTAGGTAGTTAGAATGGGAAAAAGGAGTCCAAACTGGCAGTGGCTAAAGACAAAGGAAGGAAAAACCCCACAAAAATCGAACCAAAGAAAATCCAAAGACTGGATTCAGCTGAAACAAACAGGTTTTCTTCATTGCCAGCTCAATTTGCATAGTCCGGGCTCAAGGTGTGGAGGAGACAAATGTATAAAAGGAGGAGCTAAGATGGATTGAACTCCTTTTTCTGCCTGGAACCTCCAATGGAAGTTGGTTAACTCCTTATATTCCACCACTTAGTTAGGGGAGCAGGCCCTCAAAGATGACTAGAAAGGTCCTTCAGAGGAACAGGCCACCAAACGACTATGAGGCAAGTGGTCTCCTCTTGTCCCACTTGCCAATTAAACAACCCCCAAGGAGCTTGAAGACCCCAGCTGGCTCAGCCCATCCAGCTTTGTGGGACCTACCCAGGAGAGGACTGGCAGATGGATTCACCCAGATGCCAGTTTCTTAGGGGTATAAGTCATGATAGATACATGATATCTATCATGTATAAATATACATATAGATATATACATATAGATATAGATATACATGATATCATGTATCTATACATGATAGATACATTCTATTATTAGATATATATTTCACCCAGATGCCAGTTTCTTAGGGGTATAAGTCATGATAGATACATGATATCTATCATGTATAAATATACATATAGATATATACATATAGATATAGATATACATGATATCATGTATCTATACATGATAGATACATTCTATTATTAGATATTCTATATCTATTAGTCATGGTAGATACATTCACAGGATGGATTGAAGGTTTTCCCACCTGGACTGAGAAGGTTGAGGAGATGATAAAAAAAAACTGCTCCATGAAATCATTCCAAGGTTTGGTCTGCCCAGGTCACTACAAAGTGACAATGGGACATCATTTACTTCTAAGGTCACCCAAGGGGTCTCTAGAGCATTGTGCATTACTTATTGCCTCCATTGGGCCTGGGGGCCTCAGTCTTCAGTAAAAATAGAAAAAGCCAACCAATTCTTAAAATCAGCAATAAAAAAGATATCCCAGGAGACCTTCCTCAGATGGAAGGAGGTTTTACCAATAACTCTTCTCTGCACCCATATTTCCCCTAAGGAACAGTTTGGTCTTAGTCCTTATGAGATGCTATGACCACATGAAGCTGCTCAGTCATGTTTGACTCTTTGAGACCCCGTGGACTGTAACCTACCAGGCTCCTCTGTCCATGGGATTTTACAGGCAAGAGTACTGGAGTGGTTGCCATTTCCTTCTCCAATGAGATGCTATATGGGAGAACTTTTGTTTATGTCATGACGTCTTCCTAGATCCAGAGGCTCAGACCCTCTGGTCTTATACCATGGCCATTGGTAATTCCAACAAGATATACTCTTGTGGCATGTAGACCAGGACCCAAAAGATTCTAAAGAACCACCTCTATATGCTTCAGAGACTCAAGTCCTAATTAAAGTCTGGAAGGATGTGTCCCCAAAGGCTCAACTCCAGTCCACATGGAAGGGCCCCTACCCTGTAATACTTTCTACCCTCACAATAGTCAAGGTACCAGGACACAACTCCTGGATTCACCACTCATGAGTCAAGCAGTGGAAAAAAACAGAAAAGGACATTCAATACACCTGTGAGCCCCTGGGAGATCTCAGATACCCATTCAGGACTACAAATGAGCACCATTCTAGTGAACACCCCCAAAATTAAGTTTCTGGGGATAAGATATCTCAGGATAGCTCTAAAGAGCCAACACAACTTGACAGGTGTTGTGCTCCAAAATAGGCAGGGGATAGATCTCCTGATCCCTGAACAATGAGAGACTTGAGCCAACTTGAATGAGATGTGTTGTTTCTGGGTAAATACCTCCAGCTAAGTTAAAGAAAGTCTCACAGTTCTCAAGAAAAACATTCAGACCCTACAGGATCTCAAAGAACAACCTGGAGAGTTCTCAGGATGGCTACAGTTTGGCTACAATATCTCTTTGGTGGATCCTTCTCCTGGCGAGGGGGAATTCGGAGTTGACTAATGCCCATACTAATCCTTGTGATCACCATATTGATGCTGCTTATGATTGCTTCATGTATTATCAATTGTTTAACCCATTTTGTCTCTTTCCAGGTCAAAAAGCTACAAAATACAGTGTTAGTTGAACAAGGATATATAAAACTACACCCAACCATGGAAAATATCACTCACCCTTCGATGGACACTGGTATAAGGACTCAGGGCTTGAGACTAGCAAGAGGGTAGGCCCAATGCCCCTCTCCATCCCAGCTCAGCAGGAAGTAGCCAGAGAGACCTCAGCACCCCCATTCCCAAAAAATAGGGCCTCCCATCTATTGAAGGGGTAATGTTAGGTAGTTAGAATAGGAAAAAGGAGTCCAAAATGGCAGTGGCTAAAAGACAAAGAAAGGAAAAAGCTTGCAAAAATGGAACAAAAGAAAATCCATGGACTGGAGGGATAACTTCAGGTGTAACAAACATGCCCCCTTCATGGCCAGCTCAATTTGCATAGGGCTGGCTCAAGGCAGGGAGGAGACAAATGTATAAAAGGAGGAAGCGAAGAAGGATTGAAGCCTCTGCTTTGAGGTCAGCCCACCTTCACGCTTTGAGTGTATACTTTCCCTTGCTTGCCAAATAAAACTCTGCTGTAGTGGAGCTGTAACACTGTCCCACCATTTCAGATCTTTGCTGAGGCGAGACAGAACCGAGGAAATCACACAATCCCCTGACATCTCAAACCTGTGAATTTGTCACATGACAAAAGGATGTGATTAAAAATACTGATGCTGAGGTGGTAAGATTATCTTGGATTATTCAAATAGACCCAATCCAATCACATCAGTCCTTCAGTTCAGTCTTGTCTCACTCATTGCAACCCCATGAACTGCAGCATGCCAGGCTTCTCTGGCCATCACCAACTTCTGGAGCTTGCTCAAACTCATGTCTATGGAGTCAGTGATGCTATCCAACCATCTCATCCTTTGTCATCTCCTTCTGCCTTCAATCTTTCCCAGCATCAGTGTTTTTTCCAATAAGTCATCTCTTCCCATCAGATGGTGAAAGTATTGGAGTTTCAGCTTTGGCATCAGTCCTTCTAATGAATATTTAGGACTGTTTTCCTTTAGGATTGGCTGAGTGGACCTCCTTGCAGTCCACAGGACTCTCAAGAGTCTTCTCCAACACCACAGTTCAAAAGCATTGATTCTTCAGCACTCAGGTTTCTTTATGGTCCACTCATACATGACTACTAGATAAACCATAAGTTTGACTAGGCATATCTTTGTTGGCAAATAATGTCTCTGTCTAGGTTGGTCATAACTTTCCTTCCAAGAAGCAAGTGTCTTTTAATTACATGGCTGCAGTCACTATCTGCAGTGATTTTGGAGCCCAAGAAAATAACTGAAAAAAACTGTTTCCATTGTTTCTCCATCTATTTGCCATAAAGTGATGGGACTGGATGCCATGATCTTTGTTTTTTTGAATGCTGAGTTTAAGACATTTAAGGACATTAATCCTTAAGAGCAGAATTCTTTCCCAACTGAAAGGGGAAAAAGAGAGAGGTGGAAGAGGAGTCACTGGATTTGAAAATTCAGGTTTATGCTAAACTTTCAAAATCAAGAGTATGTTATGAAATGTTTGCAATATGGGGAACCACGATTACTTGCCAGTTCATCTAAAGTGTGTTGTTATAAATTTGAAGTGTTGAGGTTGATGAAGTTTGAAATATCATTTTCAGATCTCAGGATGCATTGATGAAACAATATTGCTTGTCTATTACAAGAAGATGTGGTTCTGGAAGAGTTCCTAGATCTCACCATCAGCTGAACATGGGCAGATTGTGCAGAGAGAGGTGTGTGAGCCTGCTCTGTAAAAGAGTGTCAAAAAGCCTTGGTTTACTGTCCCTCTTTAAAAAGTTCCAACTTGAAATACAGTACTCAATAAATAATTTTTGCTTAGTATTATTTTTTTAAACTGGAAAATAGCCATGATACAAGCTGCTGCTAACTTTCAGAAAATCCAATGATAAAATCTTAAATAAGCATGGAGAGCATTCTGTCCAAAGTATTGCCTACAAATCAGACTACAATTCTCTCTGACAATTTCAGGAATGTGTTTGTTGTGTGAAGTCAGGGAAAATTAATTGAGCCAGAATTAATCAATTCACACTCCCTCACTTCATAAAAATATTGCTATGATTACATGTGTCCTGCTGTATCTCTGTTTCTGTAGAAGATATGAGGACTCTGTAAGCCATCCTAATATGATTCCAAATATTCATAATTACCCAATCGATCTGTGTTGAATAAAAAAATTCTTTAATATCTAAGAATTATGCCAGGTTATCACAAAATACATACTGAATACCAAGCTTTATTGTAGTTTCTTTCTAGATTTAGTTAAGCTGAGACCATTGTAATTTATATCATCTACTCTTATCTCTCATCAATAAAACCTTTGTAGTTTTATTTGACTAATCTTTTTCTCATCTTTAATTTTGCAACTATGCTGCATTTTTGGTCTCTCTCTGAATCTCTTCTCACTGATGGAAATTCCTTCCAGGTAGATGTGTGGGTATTGGCAAGCTAACCACCTGCTACTTTCCTTGGACATTGTCACCTTTTATTAATATCTGTGAATATTGGAAACAGCCACTCTGATTATCCTTCTCTGCCTTCTCCACCAAACACATTGGCATTTGACCAACATCAAAGCCCCTGTGAGACGAGAGCTTATAGGGTAAAGGTCAAAGAAGCAAAGCTATGAAAAGACCTGCATATGAAAAGTACTGCAACTGAGGCTAATAATTCAGACTTCAACACATTTTGATGACACCAGATATGATGGAATTAACTCTAGCAGTCATCCCGAGGTCATACAGTAGTCTAACAATGGTCTACTAGTAGCCTTACCTTGACAAAGTCTGCCCTTCTCCATCTTACCCTGGCCTTTCACGCTTCATTCCCTTCCCCTCTCACAACACGACCATGGGCACAGCGGTCTGTACACTCTGTGTTGGAGGTGTTCATTTCTCTTGCCTTTTCATCTAGATCGCCCTTCCATAATTCACTCCTTTACATGAAACTTTTCTCAACCCAAAGTCTCACTCTAAAAGTTACCTCTTTGGGAAGTGATATTTATCTTTCCCAGGTTGAATTAGTCACACCCACCTATGCTCCCCAGGACCCCGAACACATTGCGTATGAACACCCTGAACACATCTCTGTATTATTATGATCATCATGACTATTATCTCCCTCAAGATGGGCTTTATACCTTGCGGTTTCTGCATTGCCATTTTGCTCTATAGGGATTGGCACAAGGTAAAAGGCACAGAAAATGCTTGCTGTGTGTGTTTGAGTTAAATCAGATTGAATTGAACTAAACTGAGTTTTTTTGGAATTTTCAGGGACCTCTATGCCTCTGAAGATGTTTGTTGTTAAACAAATGAATCTAGATCTAATTAATTTCATTTTAGTTACCATTAATAACAGCTGTTATCTAACATTGACTTCACTTTTAAATGTATTGTAATAATCGTCTTCTGTAGTTACTATTAATACCTTGAATATGTTTATCATGTCCCCTCCTGGGTTAGTTTAAAATTATAAATACACAGGAGATACATTGGGTTTTAGGGTCAATTTTGCTCTACTTTGCTTTTTTATATGGACTGGCACACATACTAAATGTCATTCAGGTGTTTGGATTGTGACTAAAGAAGGAGAATCCAGTATCAGAGACCCATCTTGTCTCCAAACTTTGAAGTCTGGGCACATGTGGGACATGCCTCTTGAAAGGAGCCAAAAGGGGGGATCTGGAGGGATCTCTGCTGTGAGCACCCACCTGACACCTCAGGTGTCATCTTTACTGCTCACCAAAAGGTGGGAACACCTTGTCTTTTCACAATCCTCTGCATTGACTTCCAGGACACTCCCAGGACTCTCCCTCGTGTGGAGAGTTGGCAGTCTTCCTCTGACCACCTGGCCCTGAAACAATCTCTCCCGATGGATGATTTGCTTAAGGCAGGAGTTCTTCCTCAGTCTTCTCACTACAGTTCTAAGAAAACCCTCTTTTGTATCCTAGTCATTAATTGCACACCTGTTAGTCTGTTTCTTCCACTATCATGGAAACTTTCCATATTGTATGACCATTGCCTCTCCCATTACCTGTGATATTTTAAAATATTTGGTGTGCGAAAACCAGTGAGTGAAGGAGACAGAATGTCTTCTGTGCACTCAGTTCATCAGGACACATATGTGCTGTGTTTGAACTTCCAGGTGTTGACAAAAGTCATTGGAGTGAAAGGGGAACCACTTAACCAAGCAGTTGTCAAATACTTTCTACCTTTCTGGGGGTCAGATAGCTGAGAAAACCGTACATAAATGGGCATGTCCTAGATTCAAGAGGTGTGGATCGAAAGAAATTGATTCTTGGATTTCTGGTTTGCACACGTTTGTTTTTCTGCCAGAGGCAGGTGTCAATTACTGACCCAGTGCACTGTGTAAGCTCTTGTCTCTCAGCTATGGAGAAAATTCACATGTAGGGGAATGCTTACATTTTAGCCTGAAGACAGTTATGTAGATACGAAGAATGGGCCAGGAAGACAACTATGCAGAAAGCATACGGGGTATGTGAAGGAAAGAAACAATTTTGAGGGATGCTGAGGAGAGAGTTAAGACCCAAAGACCAACAAAGGCAGGAGCAGCTCATTGCCAAGGTCAGTCCCTGGAGAGGAGACGTCCACAGTCAGCATCCTCCCGGTGAGCTTGGGGGGCAAGTGCTCCCAGAGGGCCTCGCTAGGATGTCTCCTATGGAACGCCCTTTCATACACCTGGGATCCTAAATGCTTGAGACTACTTTTAAGTGACAGAAAAATAATAAAAACAATAAAAAGAAAACAAACAAACAAACAAAAAAACCGGTGGGGACATTCTTGCACAGTATACATGCTGGACATGGGCGGGCATGGTTTCGCAACAAGATCATCTAAGTAGGCGGGGCTGTCCTGTTTATCCCTGGAGTTCAGTGTGGTTGGGTCCCTGCTCTCCATCTAGCTGGGCTGAAGGCTGGAGCCACACAGGGGCCAGATCGGTGAAGGGCAGTTTTGGGTAGGGGCAAGGGGTGTTTTAATTGTGGGGAGATGTCCAGGACCTAAGGCAAGATCCCATAGGAGAAGGCAATGGCACCCCACTCCAGTACTCTTGCCTGAAAAATTCGATGAACGGAGGAGCCTGGTAGGCTGCAGCCCATGGGGTCGCGAAGAGTCAGACACGACTGAGCGACTTCACTTTCACTTTTCACTTTCATGCATTGGAGAAGGAAATGGCATCCCACTCCAGTACTCATGCCTAGAGAATCCCAGGGATGGCAGAGCTTGGTGGGCTGCCCTCTGTGGGGCTGCACAGAGTCGGACACGACTGAAGTGACTTAGCAGTAGCAACAGCATAGCTGATCAGTACCTAAACATTGATTTTCCATTTGTTGTCACAGTTTTATTAAAGGAAATGTCAATTTTCCTTAAAAAGGATTTGAATCAAGTCTGGGTTTTGTTTTTTTTATTTTTCTTGATTGGTGGTGATTAACATTTTTGAAACCATAGATATGTTGTAAGTATGACTAAAATTATGAGGCCCAATAAAATAAATATTCTCATCAACACACATTCCTGCAAATAATTTCATCATGTTTCACTCATCTCTATACTGAAGGACAGGTGTGAATCTGCCTTAGAAGGAGGCTATGGGTGAAAAGAAATAAGAAGGAACTTCTGCAAAGACATGAAAGACAAGGGCATCTTATTGCTGCTTCTAAGCCAGAGAGGCACATTTTGTGAACTGGGGGCTTTATGCTGGAGGTATGGGCGTGATCTTGTATAATATATCTGGTCATTCTCATGTCCCATCTCTGGCATGTTGAAGCTACCACATAGAGGGACTCAAAAGAAGTTTCAAATTCTATAATCTCCAGGCAGTTTATGTAAAACTACACCCAAATTGTATACCATGTAAAGGAAAGAGAGGAGAGGATCTGCTACCTGGATTTAATCTCTATAATGATATATTTCTAAAAATAGATTTAAGACAACATAGTGACAAACTTGCATAGGAAGAATACAGTTAGAAACATGGATTATATTTTTCAAGCAAGGAAACCAAAACCAAACATGTAAACAGTCTCTCCCTCATCCCCATATAATCATGAGACAACACTAGATTAAATGAAATTTGGGACATTTGGTGAAACACTGGAACACTGTGCTTCCAAAGTGTCAAAATGATGACAATGAAGGAAAGGCTGGAAGACTGTGCAACTGAAGAGACAGAAGAGACATGAGTAGAAATGGGGTGTCTTTCACGGGATCATGGAGCAGGAAGAGGACTTCAGGGAAAAAACTGTGAAATCTGAATAGAATCTGCCATTTTTTAGTAATATTTGTTTAATATCTTAGTTTTGATGAATAAACCACCATGTGTAAAATATTAAAACAGAAGAAAGTGGACGAAAGGCATATTCGAATACTCTTTAATCTCTGTGCAACTCTTCTGTAAAGTTAGAACAATACGTTAAACTAGAAGCTAAAATAATCATCTTTAAAATAAGGGGTGCTTTTTCAAACTAAGTTATTGTAGGAGAAATTGATGTTAAAATTACATTGAGATATTTTTCATTTATCAACTGATAAAGATGCAAAAGTATGACAATATGCATTTAACGTTGAGTTTATCAGTCCTACAACCTAGAAATTATAACAATGCATCCAGGCCAAAAATAAGTTTCCCTTACAACCTTGTTTATAATAGCAAAAATTAGAAACAAATATCCATAAATATGAAGCTGTTTCTACAAATAGATCCATGCTATGGTATACTATGTGTCTGTAAGAAGGATACTAAGGCCCTCTGTTGTGAATTCAGCATTAGAATATTTTATTACATTAAAAAAGAGTAGAAATCCATATATATCATCACCTACTGTAACTCTGGAGGGGAAGAATGATGGAGGGAAGGGCAGAGGAGAGAATATATTTTCAAAGGGAAACTCCAGAAGTATATATAATACCTGACATATAATATGATATATGATATAATATATAAAGCAGTAAGTCATATTTTAGAAGGAAAAAGGTAGAATCCATAGGGATGAAAGTGCAAGTTTTAAAAAAAATACTTTGAAAATCTGTGCCCCTTCCAAAGAATAGTTGGAATAATCCTCTCCACTTCATAGAACCTTTCAACTTCAGCTTTTTGGCAAGAATGAACATTAACATTTTAGGAATCAACTTACTAAAATGGACTGGGATGGGTGAATTTCACTCAGATGACCATTATATGTACTACTGTGTGCAAGGATCCATTAGAAGGAATGGAGCAGCCATCATAGTCAACAAAAGAGTCCTAAATGCAGTACTTGAGTGCAGTCTCAAAAACGACAGAATGATCTCTGTTTGTTTCCAAGGCAAACCATCAATATCACAGTAATGCAAGTCTATGCCCTGACCAGTAATGCTGAAGAAGCTGAAGCTGCTTTCTTCTAGTGGGTGTATGACTTGGACATATCTGGGAGACCTTGCACTTTAGTTTCTATGTATGTAAATTGTGGCTTCTAATACTTCTTTATTAGAATACCTGTGAATTTAATGAAGCAACACCATCAATGTTCAGCAACTAATAACATATTTTTGTGTTAATCACAGTGTGACAGGAGGGAAAGGGGCAGGGCACAACTTCTGAAAGAATGACGTAGCCCAAGGACACAACATAAACTGATTAGAATCAAATGGGGCGGAGAGGGCAGATAGGACTAGACCTTGATCCTGGTTCAGCAAGTGAGATGACACATCCAGAGGCCCCAGGACAGTTCCAAGGCACTGCTAAAAGACCAAGGAGTGGGCAGTGGCCCAAATCCTGGGGATCTCTGCCCTTCCCAAGAGCACTTGGAACAGTCCTCCCACTCACTAGCATATGAACTTACCCAGCCTGTGAAAACCAGCCAGGCTGCATTTTGTGGCCGCACTCACCCTCTGCGATGGCCCCACTCTGTCTGTGGGGTGTGCTCTCCATATCTGAATAAAGCCACTTCTTCCCTATCGCTTTGTCTCTCACTGAATTCTTTCTGCTATGAGACATCAAGAACCTGAGCTTCATTAGATCCTGAAACCAAGTACTGTGGGATTTGGCTGGGTTTGAGTCCCAGCATTGTGGGTTCAAGTCCCAATCTGTGGTTAACTGTTTCAGCTGGTGACCACAAGGGGATGGTGATGAGGTAAGAAAAGGTTTCTTTGCAACAGCTTTTGGGCACTAACAACCGGTTGGGAGACTACTTTGGAAGGGATAGCATCTAAAATTGTAAGTGCAAATACTGATCAAATAGTGCGGTGGATTTTTACTTAAAGGTAAAATTTTGGATAGAGTGGGAGTTAGAGACATCATCTCTGGTTTGGGTCTGAAATGTGTCAGTTCAGTCTCTCAGTCACGTCCACTCTTTGCAACCCCATGAACTGCAGCACACCAGGCCTCCTGGTCCATCACCAACTCCTGGAGTTCACCCAAACCCGTGTGTGTTGAGTCGGTGATGCCATCCAACCATCTCATCCTTCGTCATCCCCCTCTCCTCCTGCCCTCAATATTTCCCATCATCGGGGTCTTTTCAAATGAGTCAGCTCTTCGCATCACGTGGCCAAAGTATTGGAGTTTCAGCCTCAACATCAGTCCTTCCAATGAACACCAAGGACTGATCTCCTTTAGGATGGAGTAGTTGGATCTCCTTACAGTCCAAGTGATTCTCAAGAGTCTTCTCCAACACCACAGTTCAAAAGCATCAATTCTTTGGCACTCGACTTTCTTCACAGTCCAACTCTCACATTCATACATGACCACTGGAAAAACCATAGCCTTGACTAGACGGACCTGTGTTGACAAAGTAAAGTCTCTGCTTTTCAATATGCTGTCTAGTTTGGTCATAACTTTACTTCCAAGGAGTAAGCTCAGGAGGCATCAATCCCAACCAATACCACCCTGGGTCTTATCCTCCATGGTTGGGAAAGATTTGAACTACTGGGATTAAAACCATAGAAACTCATCAGGCTGTGCAATCATGTTTGACCACAATATAAGCTAGAAAGCCAAGAAAAGTGGCCACTAAATGGGTCCCTGAGTTATGATACTATATATGGCTAGGTTTGTATTGTAGAAAGAAATCTAAATGGAATGAGCTTCCATATGTTCAAATTTTCATGGCCTTGTATTTAGACAGTGAGACCCACAAAGGATTGATGGTGTGTGCAGCTTGCAGCCTTACAAATAGCTGTGAAAAGAAGAGAAGGGAAAAGCAAAGGAGAAAAGGAGATATTCTCATTTGAATGCAGAGTTCCAAAGAATAGCAAAGAGAGATAAAAAAACCTTCCTCAGTGATCAATGCAAAGAAATATGCCCATCAGCAGATGAATGGATAAGGAAGCTGTGGTACATATACACCATGGAATATTACTCAGCCGTTAAAAAGAATTCATTTGAATCAGTTCTAATGAGATGGATGAAACTGGAGCCCATTATACAGAGTGAAGTAAGTCAGAAAGATAAAGAACATTACAGTATACTAACACATATATACGGAATTTAGATAGATGGTGGCGATAACCCTATATGCAAAACAGAAAAAGAGACACAGAAATACAGAACAGACTTTTGAACTCTGGGGGAGAACGTGAGGGTGGGATGTTTTGAAAGAACAGCATGTATATTATCTATGGTGAAACGGACCACCAGCCCAGGTGGGATACATGAGTCAGGTGCTCGGGCCTGGTGCACTGGGAGGACCCTGAGGAGTCGGGTGGGGAGGGAGGTGGGAGGGGGGATCGGGATGGGGAATACATGTAACTATATGGCTGATTCATGTCAATGTATGACAAAACCCACTGAAATGTTGTGGAGTGATTGGCCTCCAACTAATAAAATAATATTAAAAAAAAAAAAAAAAAAAGAAATAGAGGAAAACAATAGAATGGAAAAGGCTAGAGATTGCATCAAGAAAATTAGAGATACCAAGGGAACATTTCATGCAAAGATGGGTTCAATAAACGACAGAAATGGTATGGACCTAACAGAAGCAGAAGATATTAAGAAGAGGTAGCAAGAATACACAGAAGAACTGTACAGAAAAGATCTTCACGACCCAGATAATCACAATGGTGTGATCACTCACCTAGAGTCAGACATCCTGGAATGTGAAGTCAGGTGGGCCTTAGAAAGCATCACTACTATCAAAGCTAGTGGAGGTGCTGGAATTCCAGTTGAGCTATTTCAAATCCTGAAAGATGATGCTGTGAAAGTGCCACTCTCAATATGCCAGCAAATTTTGACAACTCAGCAGTGGCCACAGGACTGGAAAAGGTCAGTTTTCATTCCAATCCCAAAGAATGGCAATGCCAAAGAATGCTCAAACTACTGCACAATTGCACTCATCTCACATGCTAGTAAAGTAATGCTCAAAATTCTCGAAGCCAGGCTTCAGCAATATGTGAATAGTGAATTTCCAGATGTTCAAGCTGGTTTTAGAAAAGGCAGAGGAACCAGAGATCAAATTGCCAACATGCACTGGATCATCAAAAAAGCAAGAGAGTTCCAGAAAAACATTTATTTCTGCTTTATTGACTGCACCAAAGCCTTCGACTGTGTGGATCACAATAAACTGTGGAAAATTCTGAAAGAGATGGGAATACCAGACCACCTGACTTGCCTCTTGAGAAACCTATATGCAAGTCAGGAAGCAACAGTTAGAACTGGACATGGAACAACAGACTGGTTCCAAATAGGAAAAGGAGTATGTCAAGGCTGTATATTGTCAACCTGCTTATTTAATTTATATGCAGAGTACATCATCAGAAATGCTGGACTGGAAGAAGCACAAGTTGGAATCAAGATTGCTGGGAGAAATATCAATAACCTCAGATATGCAGATGACACAAACCTTAATGCAGAAAGTGAAGAGGAACTGAAAAGCCTCTTGATGAAAGTGAAGGAGAGTGAAAAAGTTGGCTTAAAGCTCAACATTCAGAAAACTAAGATCAAGGCACCTGGTCCCATGCTTCCTGGGAAATAGATGGGAAAACAGTGGAAACAGTGACCGACTTTATTTTTGGGGTTTCCAAAATTACTGCAGATGGTGATTGCAGCCACGAAATTAAAAGACGCTTACTCCTTGAAAGGAAAGTTATGACCAACCTGGATAGCATATTAAAAAGCAGAGACATTACTTTGCCAACAAAGGTCCGTCTAGTCAAGGCTATGGTTTTTCCAGTGGTCATGTATGGATGTGAGAGTTGGACTATAAAGAAAGCTGACGGCCGAAGAATTGATGGTTTTGAACTGTTGTGTTGAAGAAGACTCTTGAGAATCCCTTGGACTGCAAGGAGATCCAACCAGTCCATCCTAAAGGAGATCAGTCCTGGGTGTTCATTGGAAGGACTGATGTTGAGGCTGAAACTCCAATACTTTGGCCACCTGATGTGAAAAGTTGACTCATTTGAAAAGACCCTGATGCTGGGAGGGATCGTGGGCAGGAGGAGAAGGGGACGACAGAGGATGAGATGGCTGGATGGCATCACTGACTTGATGGGCATGAGTTTGAGTAAAGTCCGGGAGGTGGTGATGGACAGGGAGGTCTGGTGTGCTGCGATTCATGGGTTCACAAAGAGTGGGACAGGACTGAATGACAGAACTGACTGAGCTTGGAGGGATAATTCTAGTAAGGACACAAAAGTTGTTTTAACTGATTTACCCTTTAGGGCAGTCCAAAGGTTAAACCCTTTACAAGGAGGAACCAGAGCTATTCCCACCTACTGAGAGGAATCATTGCCTCAGGGGAAGACACAGCTAGGGATGAAAAGAGGCCACACCCATATTCAGGAATCTCTTTGTACCCTGAGTTACTCAAGAGGCCCATGCTTAGCTCTGCTAGTACTGTCAATGATATAAGTTACCAAACAAGTGCCCCTACACTTTTGTCTCTGAGAGAAGTTCCTTATGGAAATCGAGGAACAATAAGAGTCCATGTACCTTTCTCAGTGTCTGATCTAAGTATGGCAGAGGACATCTTGGGAACCCACGTTGATTCAAGTACCAAGCAGGCTTTTGGCTGGGTTCGAGTCTGAACTCATGGGTTTAATTCCCAATCTGTGGTTATCCGTTTCACTTGCAAGTACTGAGCTAACTGGAGAAATTAAATCTCGCCCTAAATGTTGAGGGGGCTGTTTATTAGGTATAAAGTTACAAATTAAAACCTGGCTTGGTAAAATCTTAAGCAAGGTCTTCTGGGGGAAGTTCAGATTTCTCTGTATCTTTGTGATGTAAATATCCTATATGATCTTCCTAGGTTATTCTAGTGTGTGTGTGTTTGTTTATACTAGGTTTATAAGCAGTATTTTTGCATTCTTAATTGGTGGCCAAACAATGGATCTTTTAAAATTAGAGAAACTAACAAATTATTCAATCTAGAGTGCTCTCATTTTAAACAACTGTTTTGTTGGTACCTATAAAACAAAAGTTAAATTAATCTAAGAACTTTTTTGAACTAGAAACCAGTTTAGAAAGCTTCACTGAAGCCTTCTCAATAGGCCTTACAGATGCTAATAAGAGCAATTAAGAATATCAACAAAAAATCTGGAAAAAAACAAAAAAGTTCTAGCTATCATTTTAATTAGTTTTTTTTTCTTTCTTTTTATGGAAAGACTTACTTCAAATGAATTTTTAAAAATTCCTTGGATGGCTATTTAGAATGGGATAAATAAAATGATTAAAAAAAGATTTGATATTACTACACTACCTAAAGTGGCCTTCCCTCATAGCTCAGTAGGTAAAGAATCTGTGTGCAATACAGGAGACCTGGGTTTGATACCTGGGTCAGGAAGATCCCCTGGAGAAGAAAATGCAACCCACTCCAGAATTCTTGGCTGTAGAACCCCATAGAGAGAGGAGCCTGACAGGCTATAGTCCATGGGGTCACAAGAGTTGGATACAACTTAGCGACTAAACCACCACCACAAAAAAAAGTCTAAGTTTCAATTGATAGATATATTGGTAATATATATACCTTACTTGAAAACTATATGGCAGAAAAATGCAAATAATTGATATGCCAAATGGCAACCCACTCCAGTAGTCTTGCCTGGAAAATCCCATGACTGGAGGAGCCTGGTAGGCTGCAGTACATGGGGTGCAAAGAGTTGGACACGACTGAGCGACTTCACTTATTGTCAGCAGAGCCTTCCCTGTTAACTCAGATGGTAAAGAATCCACCTGCAATGCAGGAGACCTGGGTTCTATCCTTGGGTTAGGAAGATCCCCTGGAGAAGGGAAAGGCTACCCACTCCAGTATTCTTGGCTGGAGAATCTCCATGGACAGAGGAGCCCAGTCCATGCAGTCATGAAGAGGCAGACATGACCAAGAAACAAATGCTCTCACTTTTCTATTGTCAGCAGTCAATATTTTCAATGTAAGGGAAAAGAGAAAACATCATAAAAGCAATGCAGTGAAGTGAAACCTGCATTTGTAAAATTGGAACTAAAAATATCAATATGGCCTCACAATTTTTCTTTTAAAATATATGCATTCTAGCTCTGTCTGCTAAAAATGTACAGAATCCATGACAGCCTCATGGCAAAAATCATACTTAAGTGTCAAATTAACATCTCTAAAAGCCAAAATGAGCTACAAAGATACACTACACAACACAGGGAATATAGCCAGTATTTTATAATAACTGTAAATGGCTTATGACCTTTAAAAATTGTGAGTCTCTCTATTATACACCTGGCTTATATAATATTGTGCTTCCACTATGCTTTTAATAAAAACAAAATGTACCCTGAAGAAATGTTACATTTCAAATAAAATAAACCCCCAAGTTCCTTGAGGAAAGGACGACTCCTGATCTGATGAAGGAGCTCTGTGAGATGAGCTGAGGTTACTGTGCCATTGGACACTGTGGTGAGTTAAAATGTCTCTGCAGGATTCTCTGACCTTTAGGCACTAATTCTCTCTTCAAGATGTGAGGCCCGATTCCCATCCTCAGAGTGGAGGATAGTAGATAATTATCCACTAACTGGACTTAGTGGATAGTTTAAAGCAGAAGTGGGGGTGTGACTTTGGAGAGGAGACCGTGAAGCTACAGCTCTTTTCTCCTTGCTCACTTCTGCTTTGAATTCTTCCCTCTGGGAAAGCCAAGCTATATCAGGTTATGAGAAATTCCACATAGGGTCCATATAGTGAGCTGAGTCTTCCCACCAACAGCCAGAGAGGAGTCGAATCCTTGTCCAAGAGTCACATGAATGAACTTTCTCAGAGAAAAGTCCTCCACGCCCAGTCACGTCCACTGATGACTTCAGCCCATGGCCATGATTTGGTCACAGCCTCATGAGAGATGTGAGCGCAAACCTTTAGTGATGCTCCTGTCAGATACCAAACCCTCAGAAACTGTGTGAGGTAGTGCTGGCTATTTTAAGATGCTCCTTTTGGGAGTATTCTGCTAAAAAGCAATAGAAAACAAGGGCAGATATAATTAGAAGCAACTAAGTCACGTTTCCTAAATCATAAAAGGAAAGATGAAACACTTGTTTTACTATTCAGGGATGAATTTTGATTTCTAGGTAATCGAAGTTCTAGTAGATAAGGGAAAGTTTCTTTTTACAGAAGCATTCTGCTTAATACATAAGGGGAAAGAAGGAAAGTGTTGGAAAATTTTATAAGCTCTAAGGTATTAGGTCATCAGCCAAACAGATGACAACATTAGGGTAGGTGGGAACATTTTCAATGGCGAGAGGCTGCTATCACCAAATGAACCCACTGGTTAATCTTAATGCAGAAACTACACACAATGTGGGAGTCTCTGTTTTATTCTTGTCCTTATTAACAGCAGAGAAATCCATTTTAGAGAGTATCAGGGAAACCTGAATACAGTATGGGATGATACCAACAGTATTCCCTTTGCCTATATAATCACTATAGTAGGTCTCATACATATGAATAAGTTCCATTCTGAGAGTGCGTTTGTAAGTCCAATTTGTTCATAAGCCCAACAAAGTTAACCTAGATACCCAACTAACAAAATCAATGATATGAGACTGTACTGTAATAGGTTTATAAAAATAATACATAAAAACAAACACAAAAAATAAAGAAAACTTGTTTAATGTTACATTACAGTACCTTGAAAAGTATAGCAGAATAGTACAGCAGATGGTGTGCATATTTGCATATTTCAAAGTGCTCAACTTGAAAGTTTGTAAGTAGGGAATTTACTGTACTTATCATAATTTTCAAATATTAACATTCACATAATTCTTTTCCATGGGTTGCATTTTTACCTGGTTCTTCTCCCAGTTTCCAGGATGCCTTGGTTCCAAACTCAGACTTATTTCTTTGCATTGCTACACATCTCAGCCAAGGCCTTACTTTGGGCTCAATATTTATATATTCCATCTTTTTCTATTTATTTCAGTGTCCTACTAGAACATGGATGCTGCAAATAAATAAATAAAACTATGGGACATACAGGTTTTGCTGCCTCACTGTTTCATGCGTCTTAGTAAGCATTAAAATTGTGGGTTTTAATGGCTAAGAGGTATGTAAGAAAACAAACACAAACTATGGAAATGTCAGGCGAGTGTATGCTCCTCGGTTTTTGTCTCATCACAACAAAGGTTTGGAGTGACGGACATTAAAGCCCCCTCGGCGGGTCACAGCTCTCGGGTCTTGGGCAGACCGTGTTATAGCTCTCAGGTCGCGAGCGGACCGTGTTATAGCTCTTAGACAAATCAGTGTTACAGCTCTATTTTATTTAGATAAGAGCAGGAAAATCCATCTTCGAGGCGTGAGGGCATGTCGACCCAAAGACTCGAAGAGAAGAGTGCCCCAGCACGTGGGAGAGAGAGAGAGAGAGAGAGAGAGAGAGCGCGCTAGCTTTGGCTCCTCTTTTTATATGTTTTTCTGTCCCTGGGCCTGTCCTATGTAAATTGGGCCAGCCAGGAGTGCTGTTTGTTTTATCTGAGGTTCTCACTCCTGTCCTCGAACCTTCCTTTGTTCTATTTTCCCAGGCTTTTCCCTGCCAGGTCTGTTAGCCACCACCATTTTGGACTCCTTTTCCCTATTCTAACTACCTAACAGAAACATTTTAAAAAATGACCATTTCAACTGAAGATTTTCTTAAGGAAAATTGATTGATGGTAATTTACTATTTAGGAAAAAATGGTATTCAGATAAACTTAACATGTTCATTTTATTTCTTCTTTATTTTTAATTGAAGGATAATTATAATACTGTGTTGGTTTCGGCCATACATCAACATGGACCAGTCATGGGTCCCTCTTGAGCCACCCTTCCACCTCCCATCCCATCCTACCCTCTAGATTGACAGGGAGCACCAGGTTGGAGCTCTTTGCATCATACAGAAATTCCCACTGGCTATCTATTTTACATACGGCAATGTATATGTTTCAATGCTACTCTCAATTCATCCAACCCGTCCTTTCTACACTGTGTCCACAAGTCTGTTCTCTATGTCTGTGTCTCCACTGCTGCCCTGCAAGTGGGTCCATCAGTATCATCTTTCTAGATTCCATATAGATGAGTTAATCTACGGTATTTGTTTTTCTCTTTCTGACTTATTTTACTCCATATAATAGGTTCTAAGTTCAACCACCTCATTAGAACTGACTCAGATGCATTCCTTTTATGGCTGAGTAATATTTCATTGTGTTTAAGTACCACAGCTTTATACAAACCAGTGAAACAAGACAGAAAGCTCAGAGATAAACCCACATACCTATGGGCACCTTATCTTTGACAAAGGAGGTAAGAATATACAGTGGAAAAAATACAGCCTCCCCAATAAATGGTACTAGGAAAACTGGACAGCTAGATGTAAGAGAATAAAACTAGAACACCTTCAACACCACACACAAAAATAGACTAAAACTGGGTCACAAACTTGAATGTAAGGCCAGAAACTATAAAGCTCTTTGAGGAAAACATAGGCAATACACTCCTTGACATAAATCACAGCAAGATTGTCTAGACCAACCTTCTAGAACGGAAATAAAAACAAAAGTAAACAAGTAGGACCTAATTAAACTTAAAATCTTTTGCACACCAAAGGAAACTATGAACAAGGTGAAAAGATAACCCTCAGAATGGAAGAAAATAATAGCAGATGAAACAATTGACAAAGGATTAATCTCCAAAATATATAAGCACCTCATGTAGCTCAATACCAAAAATCAATCAACCGAATCAAAAAATGGGCAAAAGACCTAAACAGACATTGCTCCAAAGAAGATATCTAGATGGCTAATAAACACATGGAAAATGCTAAACATTGCACATTATTAGAGAAATGCAAATCGAAACTATAGTGACACCATCATCATAAAATCTACAAACAATAAATGCTGGAGAGAGTGTGGAGAAAAGGGAAGCCTCTTGCATTGTTGTTGGAAATGTAAATTGATAGAGCTACAATGGAGAACAGTATGGAGATTCCTTTAAAAACTGGGAATAAAATTACCATATGACCCAACAATCCCATTATTGGGCACATACCCTGAAGAAACCATAACTGAAAAACACACATGTTCTCATATGTTCATTGTAGCACTATTTACAATAGCTAGGACATGGAAGCAACTTAGATATCTATCAACAGATGAAAACTCCACATTTTAAAATATAGGAAACTTACAAAGTATGTTCTTGAACCATAATGTAATTAAACTAGAAATCAGTAACAGTAAATAGCTGCAAAATCCCCGAATAGTTGGAAATGAAGCAACACATTCTAAGTAAGTTATGGATCCCAGAAAAGTCACAGGGGAAAGTAAAACAGATTTTCAACTAAATTAAAGGGTAAATACAACTTATCAAAATTTGTGGACTATAGCAGAAACTGTGCGTTGAAGGAAATTTATAACATTAATGCATATCTTGGAAAAGAAGGAGCATGTAAAGTTATAGTCTAACGTCCCAGGAATATAAATAAAGGAGAACAAATTAAGCTTAAAAGCAAGTAGAAGAAATGAAATAATAAAAATTACAGTAGAAATTACTGGAACTAATAGGCAATTTCAGGGCTTAGGGTTAAATGTTAATATACAAAGTTCAATTGTTTTTCTTTATAACAGAATGAATAACCAGAATTTAAAATTAAAATAATATAATTTACAACAGTATACACAGTTACTTAAGTATAAATTTAATAAAATATGTGCAGGATTTGCTTGCATATAAATGGGAGACAAAGATGAAAGGAGTCAAGAAAGATTTACAGAAACAGAGAAATTTCATGGATTAGAAGACTTAATACTGTTAATATGTCAGACTTCTTACCACCTTGATTGATACCTTCAATGTAACCCCAGTCAAAATTTCAGCAAGTCATTTTGTGGATACCAGGAAACTTATTTTAAATTTCTTTGATAAGGGAAAGGACTTAGAATTGCCACCAAATAGTGAATAACAACATTGCAGGACTCATTATCCATTGCAAGATGTACCATAAAGCTAGAGTAATTAAGACAGTGTGGTATTGGTGAAAGAATAGACAGATCAATCAGTGGAACAGAAGAGAGAGTCCAGAAATAGATCCACGATTTAGTCATTGAGTTTTTACAAAAGTGCAAACCAATTCACTGAACAAAAGACAGTCTTTCCTGGAAAATGTGAACATCCATATGCAAAACATTGAACCTAGATGTAGACTTTTCACCTACACAAAAGTTAACTAATCATGGATCATAGACATAAATGTAAAGGCAAAACTATAACACCTATGACAGAAAACACTGGGAGAAATTTATACCATCTAGGATTTGTAAATGAGTTTTTAGACATAACACCAAAAAAAGTGATCAGTAAGAGAAAAAACTGACAAGTTTAACTTAATTGAAATTAGAAATGTTTTCAGTGTGTGTGTTTGTGTGAAAACACTTATGAGACTGAAAAGACAAGCCAGAAACTTGGAGAAAATATTTGTAAAACACATGTGATAAACTACTTGTATCCCCAATATACAAATAACTCTTAAAACTCAACATAAAGAAAACAAGTAAACTTTTTTTTTTTAATGGGGGAAGAAAATATCAGACACATCAGAAAAGAAGATATACAGATGGCAATAAACATATAAATAGTTCCTCAGAGTTTTTGTCCATAAAGAATTTGAAATTAACACAATATAAAACATTTAAGAGAAGATTCACTAGGTAATGCAGAATTTGAAAAAATCATATAACTGCCTTATAGATCTGATCTATAGAGAGAACAGTGCTGACCTAGATAACCATGGAAATCAGTGTGATCTCTAAGACCAAACACCTCACAGGACTGTACAAAAGCACTATTGTCTAGTTGATAACAGTGTTCCACAACAGGAGTCTGGGTTGGCAATTCTGATACTGCTGTCAATGTATAATAGAATTAAACATTTAAGCAGATAGGTACCAGATGAGTGGGGCCAGGCTGCACTCTGTTGAAGTGGGAGCTACAGACAGCAAGGGAAGGAGGCCAGAATGAAACTTGTGGTGGTGGATTGATTTGGAGACATTTGCATAAACTCATGTTTAGCTCAATGTAGATACAGCTGGTTACAATCAGAAACATTTAAAGATCTGTGTCAGTTGCACTGTCAACTAAGAGAGCTTTGAATCAACTAGATCCCAGGAGCAAGGAGCAGTATGGCACCCAGATTCTTGGATTTTAATCCCATTGTCCAATAGAAAGAAGAAGGGTTCTTGGAGAAATACTGATTCTAGAACTGGGGCAAAAAGCATAGAAGATGAACCTGGAGCATCCTGTAATGCTTTAGTATAAAGAAGAACTCAGAAAGTAGCTATAGATAAAAAATAATCATGGGAATGTACTACAACATATGAAACAACTCACCAAAGCTGGACAATTATAACACAAACTATAAAATAAATGACTGTGAGTCAACATTCATATGTCAATCATTTTAGGCATAAATATGAGGGAGAATAAACACATCTCCCAAGGAGAAGAATTCTGAATAATTAATGTACGTACTCCACCCTCAACACTTCACTCTTTAGATGTGAGCTGCACACTGAGACATTTTTCCAAAGAAGACGAACAGTTTAAGCGGAGAAATCTGACAGTGTCTCAGTCAGCTGGTCAGGATTACCAGGTTACCATCCACTTCGTTAAGTTTTGCTGCTAGCCTGTCCTCTTGATAGCATATGGTGAGAATGGCAATGACCTCTACTGTCCTCCCCATAAAAGCAGTAACTCCAAGCTAATCATAAGAAACATATCAGACAAACCCATTTGAGAAACAATCTACTATACACCTACTCAATACTTCACAAACTGCCATGGGCATCAACAATCAGAAGAGTTCAAGAAATTGTCACAGCCTAGAAAGCCATGGAGAATAAAAGTAATATGGTTTCCTGGATGAGATCTTGGGACATAAAAGAGATATTGAGTAAAAACTCAGGAAATCTGGATAAAGTATCTGCTTTAGCTAATAATATTTATGTTGGGTCATTAATTGTGACAAATACAGATAATAATATAAGATGTCAATACTAAGGGACATTAGATATACTTATATTGGAGTGATTTTTTTTACCTCCACTTTTCTACAAACCTAAATATTTAAAATTACATTTATTACAACATCAGTTAAGGAAACCACAAGAGGACATATTGACAGATGGACTGAATTATACTGGAAACATGGGTACATAGAAAACACAATAAATGGAATTAAAATATGTTGAACATATAATTGAGGAAAAATGCATTGACAAATACAGTACCATTTTGTCTTAAAGTTATCAAAGCTATTTTGAAATTATTATGAGATTATAGAGATACTACATGAAATGAGACAAAGTTTCTGAAAATAAAATAGAAAAATATAAATTCAAATTTCCATCATATTCATTCATACCTAAGCAGTTCTACCTTAAGGCATTTGATTTAATTTTTGACAAGCTGTGATTGTGTGTGTGCATGCTTAGTCACTTCAGTCATGTATGACTCTTTGCAGCTCGATGGATCACAGCTCACCAGGCTCCTCTGTTCATGGGATTCTCCAGGCAAGAATACTGGAGTGTGTTGCTGTGCCCCACTCCAGGAGATCTTCCTGACCCAGAGGTCAAACCCATGTGTCTCACATCTCCTGCTTTGGCAGGTGGGTTCTTCACTACTAGCGCCACCTGGGAAGCCCCAAAGCTGTGATTATTTCCTATTAAATAATGTCTATTAAAGCATTTTCTAAAATTTATTTTATTGAGGTATAGAGGATTTGCAATGTGTTAGCTTCTGATGTGTAGCAGAGTGATTAATTTACACACACGCACACACACACACACACACACACACACACACACATATATATATATGTATACACACACACATATATGGACTTCCCTGATGGCTCAGAGAGTAAAGAATCTGCCTGAGTTAGATCTCTGGGTCGGGAAAATCCCCTGGAGGGGAGATAATGGCAACCCACTCCAGTATTCTTGTCCAAAGAATCTCCATGTACAGAGGAGCCTGGTGGGCTACAGTCCATGGGATTGCAAAGAGTCAGACACAACTGAGCGGCTAAGCACATATATTCCTTTTCATATTCTTTTCTGTTATGATTTATCACAGAATATTGAATATAATTCTCTGTGTTATTCAATAGGACCCTGTCGTTTATCCATCTTGTATATGACAGTTTACATCTGCTAATCCCAAACCCCCAGTCCATCTTTTCCCTTGGCAACCATGAGTTCTGTTCCCTATGTCTGTGATTATATTTTTGCTTCATAAATATGGTCAATTTGTGTCACATTTTAGATTACACATATGATATTACATGATATTTGTCTTTTTCTGACTTACTTCACTTAGTATGATAATCTCTAGGTCCATCCATGTTGCTGCAAACAGAATAATTTCATTCTTTTTTTTTTCTTTATATATTTTACTGAAGTAAAGTTGACTTACAGTGTTTCAAGTGAACAGCAAGGTGATTCAGTTATACATATACACATATATTATTTTTGAAATGATTTTACATTATAAGTTATTATAAGATATTGACTATAGTTCCTGTGCTATACCGTGAACCTTTGTTGTTTGTAGCAGATCTATTTTTTAATTAGAAATCTAGCATTCTATTCATACTAAGTCAAACTAGTGAAATAAAAAAGTATAAATTTTTTAGTTAGGCAAAAATTCATGTTTTCTAATATATATATGCTATACATATTAATTATATATATGTACACAAAAGCTTTTCTACTATGCTTGATAAAGGCTTGAGAAACAACATCAAAAAAGAGAGAGACGGAGAAATTGGAGAACATAAATAAAATGAATGAATGAATAAACTAAATGAATGTCTTCTCCATTGTTTTCGTGAGATCCTGGGTCATTTTCACTATCATTACTCTGAATTCTTTTTCTGGAAGATTGCCTGTCGCCACTTCATCTAGTTGTTTTTCTGGGGTTTTATCTTGTCCCTTCACTGGGACCTAACTTTCTGTTTTTTCATTGTGATTAACTTTCTGTATCATGCTTCTGGCTTTAGCCGCTGTGGGACTGTGGTTCTCCTTGCTCCTTCTGTCTGCTTTCTGGTGGAGGAGGCTTCCTGATGGGAGGGCCGGGCCATGGACAGAACTGGCTCCCGCTCAGGGCCCTGCTCAGTAAAGCTTTAATCCAACTCTCTGCTGATGGATGGGGCTGCACTCCCTCCCTTTAGTGTCTGGCCTGAGGCAACCCAGCCCTGGAGTCTACGTGCTCTGTGACAGGGTTAACGGTGAACTCTAAGAGGGCTCAGGTCAATAGGGCCATTCTGGCCTGCTGCTGCTGGTCCCCACTCCCTGCGGTGAGTCCCTGCTGACCCACGCTTCCACCGGAGACCCTCCAACACCAGCAGGTAGTTTGGGTTCAGTCCGCTGTGGGGTCACTGCTCCTTTCCTCTGAGTCTTGGTGCACACAAGATTTTGTCTGTGCCCTCCAAGATTGGAGTTTTCATTTGTCTCAGTCCTGCAGAAGTCTTATAATCAAACCCCACTGGCCTTCAAGGTCAGATTCCCTGGGGATTCCCAGTCCCTTTGTTGGATTCGCAGGCTGGGAAGCCTGACATGAGTTTCAGAACCTTCACAACAGTGGGAGGACTTCTTTGGTATTATGATTCTGCAGTTTCTGAGTCACCCACCTGACAGTCATGGGATTTGATTTTATCACGATTGCATCCTCCTACCATTTTGCTGCAGCTTCTTCTTTGTGTTTGGACATGGGATATATTTTTTGGTGGGTCCCAGTGTCTTCCTGCCAATGGTTGTTTAACAGCTAGTTGCAGTTTTGGTATCTCACAGGAGGAGATGAACACACATCCTTCTACTCTGCCATCTTGAACTGGAAGCCTATTTCATTTTTTTAAAAAAACTTTTTAAACTTTATTATTTTTTACGGCCGAATAGTGGAAAGCAAAAGAGTCGTTCTGGCATGTCCGACTCTTTGTGACCCCTTGGACTATAGCCCACCAGGCTCCTCTGTCTGGTTGCCATTCCCCTCTCCAAGGGATCTTCCTGACCCAGGGATTGAATCTGGGTCTCCCGCTTTGCAGGCAGATTCTTTACCATCTGAGCCACCAGGGAGGCCATGGCTGAATAGTGTTCTACTGTATATATGTACCATACCTTCTTTATTCATTCATCTGTTGGCAACATTTAAGTTGTTTCCTTGTCTTGGCTATTATAATTAAGAAGCATTATTTTAAATTATGAAATTTTGAGAGACCATCTAGCAATAAAAAATGTTTTAGGAAATGTTACTAAATCTATGTGATAATATATTTACTCATTAAATTTCCTGCAAACAAATAGAAATGTTTAAATTCCAAAATTGTTATGGTCAGATCCCAAAATATGTAAATGACCCCAAATATGTAATATAGAAAACAATGAAAAATTTATTATTTTAGCATGGAGTCTCTTGGGAGTTTTGAATTGTTAGTGATGATTATCTTCTTATTTATAATTTTTGATTTGCCACTAGTTATCATGCACTATCCTATAATGGATACACATGTTGAAAGTAAATCATCTGCATTTACTGAGTGGAAATACTGACATAGAACACCCTCTATTAATAATAGATTTTTTCGATAAAATTTTCAACAGAACCTTTTTCTTAAGACAGTTTATTTTTCTTGAAAGATCAGATGTCTTGCCAGGATGCAGAATTAATGGTGAATTTCCAAGCCCCTACCACAGGTTCACTGAAGGTCTGAAGAAGGAAGGATTTTTCTTGGCCTTTCTCTGCTTCTCCCATGAGTATCTCATTATCTCTTTTAATCAGAGCTCATCTGGGCCCCAAGGAGGGCTAGTCTCAAACCCACAAACTCTAGAGTCAACCATGCATCGGGTCAGAATTTCAGAGTAAGTTTAAGAAGTCAGTAAAACCACATTGGTGACAGTATGACATTGAAAAGGTCCCCAAAGATTATAGAGGATGGTAACTTTTGACCTTGGCCTTAAGAGAAAATACAGTTGGGATGTTAGTTGGGGGAAAATAAGTGTGACGGATGAGGTTGTTTCATTTTCTAGGTACTGCTTTATTCAACAACAAATTATTCAGAGCACCCTGCATTCAGTACTTCCTGTTGGGGACCAGAAGTTACAACAATGCACAAGTCAGACCATGTGCACCTTCTCACAAGGACCTGAACTCAAATACAATGAAAAATATTGAGATGGGATAAACTGGGCAAAGTTACAATATGTTACAAATTGAAAGAAAAGAACTAATAATGAGTGAGTATATTATCTATGGTGAAACAGATCACCAGCCCAGGTGGGATGCACGAGACAAGTGCTTGGGCCTGGTGCACTGGGAGGACCCAGAGGAGTCGGGTGGAGAGGGAGGTGGGAGGGGGGATCAGGATGGGGAATACGTGGGGAATACTTTATGGCTGATTCATGTCGATGTATGACAAAACCCACTGAAATGTTGTGAAGTAATTAGCCTCCAACTAATAAAAAAAAATTAAAAAAAAAAAAAGAAAGTAAAGAACTAGAGCAAAAGGAGAGTTTGAAAGTAAAGGAAAATGTAATAATTGAGATAACATGTCACTGGAGCAGGTTTGGGAAGTGACAAGCTACTAAATGTTTAACTGTCTCTCTGAGGGGAAAAACGTCTGATTTGTAGCTTTTGTCGATTCCCATGGTGTAAATATCCCATGATGTCTCAAAACATAAGTGGTAAAGTGCACAAAATAACTTGGATGTGATGAATGACAAGTATTTATTATTGTTGCTTTTAATTGGCTCATTGTCAGTTTATATAACTGAATTTTAATGAAGAATCTTTACAGCTAGATGACAAAACTGAAAAATGAAGTCATCAGCTCCCTCGAGTTGGTACAAGCCAGTTCTAACAGAATACTGAGATGAAATGCAAATGTGTCAATTGCACTGACTACTTTTGAACAATTCATGTTGAGTATACTAATACACACACACACACACACACACATATGTATACATACACACATATATAAAAGAAGGGGGATCAGGAGAAGACCGAATGAAAAATGTGGTTAGGGTCAAGCTGAAGATCTGAATCAGCCTCAGGAAGGTGGGCCCAATCCTGCAGTTCATGGGGAGCCCCTGCAGGCTTGTCTGTGTGTGTCTGTGTTTCTGTGTGTCTGTCTGTGCTCTAATCAACAGTAACACTGATGTAAAACTGTGGGTTAACATTTGCATTTACAGTGAATTGAAATAAAGCAATATTAGAGAAAGGAAGTCAATTAAGAACCTTCAGCTCTATACAGAGGAATATGCAAAGCAGAAACGATGATGGCCAGCAGAAGCAGCCCTGAGAATCCAGCCTGTGCTTTGCAATCAGCCCCGGGCACTGACAAACATCTCAGTAAAACACTTAAAGAAAAACACATTTCTCTGAGTGCAAAAGCTGCCGGTGCTGAAGAGAAAAGTCTTAACTAAGTCTACAGGGAATCTACACTTAGTAAAATAAAACATTCCTGTGCTAGTTTGCTGTTCCTTTTATTTTCGAATTCCTTTCAGGATACATTTAATCTACTCATCTCAATGCTGTTGGCAACTTAGCATTAAAAAGAGTGGGGGTGCTGTTCAAATTCCACTGTGTCTAGCAACTCAGCAGGGTAATTTTTAATGTGGTTTCTAACCCCAGGATTCATAGGAAAGGAGGAAAGATGTGTAAGGCTCTTTTATAACTTTATAAGAGAAAGGACTAGCCCCATTTTTCTATGTGGTTTTGCAAATGAGTGAATGTTCTCTCTGCAAAACTTAGAACAGAGTCACCAATTTTCAGCCTGGGGGTGTGAATTGTAATTAAAATGCAAATGCCTTAGCTTAATTTAATAGCTGGAAGAAATCAGAAAGATCAATCTCATTGAACCATCTTATTTCATAGATGAAAAATCTGAGACAGAGTGGTTGGTGACATTCCGCTGATGAGTGGAGATAGCCCAGCACAGACGAGGCCTGTGAGCCTGTGTGAACCCACAGCCCCACCCCACCAGCCCCCCCAGCTCAGCTAGAACAGGAGGCCGGGCAGCCTCTGCTCCCTCCATGTCCATCCAAGCAGGGTATGAGGGGGCCACCTGCACCAAGATCCCAAGTAATGTCTGTCCATTGGCACAGATGACATTGTAGTTGCTATTGTGATCAATGCTATTTTTGTTTTCTTGAAAAGAAATATCTTTTGAAACATGCTTCTGTTACATTTCTGAACTGAATATAAATTTTATCCAGGAAGATTTCAAATAATGTTATAGACTAAATGGCTACAAAACCTTGCAATTCACTTCAGTATTCTGGACTTCAGTTATCTATAGAATGAGGAAAACAGTAGCCTTCATAGGGCTAACCTGAAGATAATACTGGGTCATGTGCATAAGTTACAGGCCACAATGCCTGACACATGTGCTACTCACCACACCACGTACGTGAAAATTAAACAGAGGAGGCTGAATCTTGTGGCTTCCCAGTGATGGCTGATGATGCCCATCCATAATTGCAGCCTCAGCAAAGCTCAGGGTTGTTTGAGAACTTAAGAATGATCAGATTCCAATCCCCAAATTTTATAAATGAAAATTCCTCTTATTATTTTTTTGTCAAACTGGTTAAGTGTCTTGCCTAAGGGCACTCAGTAAGGTCCAGACCCCCAGGACCATTCACAAGGATCCAAGAGGAGTTTCTTCCCAGGCATGCTCAGTTCCTTCCAGAAACTCATTCTTCTATCAGTTTATTTAGGGTGTGGGAGCTTGTTTCTCTTTAAAGTAGACTCACTTTAGTATCAGACTGAGAGCAATGGAGAACCTTCTGGAATTACTCACTGCCCTGATCCCTGTGTATTCATGTATAGTGTTTAAACCTAACAATTTTCCCCTTTCATCCTGTTTTATTCCTCAGATTTGAGTCTGTTCCACCTCCTCTTGCTCACCTCTGTCTCTAGTAATTTACAGTGTACTTAAAGTCACCTCTAAGAATGTGGGATTTTTTGGTAACTCTTTGAAAATAGATTTAATTGTATCCTCCAAGCCTTAAGCCAAATAAGGGAAATATTATATATTTAGAATTTAAATTTCACAACCCTTATTGAGTTGTCACAAGGTGGAATCAAAATTGCTGGGAGATATATCAACAACCTCAGATATGCAGATGATACCACTTAAAATGGTAGAAAGCAAATAAGAACCAAAGAGCCTTTTGATGAGGGTGAAAGAGGAGAGTGAAAAAGCTGGCTTAAAACTCAACATTCAAAAAATGAAAATCATGGAATCCTTCATGTCAAATAACTGGGGAAAAAGTGGAAATAGTTACATATTTTATTTTCTTGGGCTCCAAAAGAAATGTGGATGGTGATTGCAGTCATGAAATTAAAAGACACTTGCTCCTTGGAAGAAAAGCTATGACAAACCTAGACAATGTATTTTAAAAAGTAGACATATCACTTTGCCAACAAAGGTCCACAGAGTCAAAGTTATGGCTTTTCCAGTAGTCATGTATGGGTATGAGAGTTTAACCATAAAGAAAGCTGAATCCTGAAAAACTGATGTCTTTGAATTGTGGTGCTGGAGAAGACTCTTGAGAGTTCCTTGAACTGTAAAAGAGATCAAATCAATCAATCCTAAAGGAAATTAATCCTGAATATTCATTTGAAGGACTGATGCTGAAACTGAAGCTCCAATACTCCGGCTACCTGATGCAAGGAACCGACTCATTGGAAAAGGCCCTGAGGCTGGGAAAGATTGAAGACAGGAGGAAAAGGAGATATCAGAGGATGAGATAGTTGGATGGCATCACAGACACAATGGACATGAGTTTTCTGGGAGATAGTCAAGGACAGGGAAGCCTGGCATGCTACAGTCCATAGGGTTACGAAGAGTTGGACACGACTTACCTGAACAAACGAGTTGTCTATGAATGCCAGGGATGATGCTAGAGATATTTTGATAAATAAGAGTGCTCTTTTCATAAAGAATATTCACTCCAGTGGGGAGGGAGTGGAAGAGAAAACAAATAAGAGTGGCAGCTCAGGCATTTCTAGGAAGGCACACAAAATACACAGAAAACAAAGAACATTTAACAGTGAGGGAACATGATTTCTGAAGGGACTTGAAGTCCATCTGAGGAAGCAAAGGCCATGGATCATGAAAATCTCCTTGCTTTGTTTGTGTGTGTGTGTCTTTGGTTATGGTAATGCTTAACTGCTTAGCTAGGGCTTCCCTGATAGCTCAGTTGGTAAAGAATCTGCCAGCAATGCAGTAAACCCTGGTTCGATTCCTGGGTCAGGAAGATCCCCTGGAGAAGGAAAAGGCTACCCACTCCAGTATTCTGGCCTGGAGAATTCCATGGACTGTATAGCCCATGGGGTCGCAAACAGTCAGACATGACTTTCACTTTTACTTTCAACTGCTTAGCTAAGTTTGGCTTAATCTAAAAGCAAAAGTCAGTATTTTATTTTTTTCAGCTTTACTGAGGTTTAATTGCCAAATAAAATTCTAACTTGACTGTGAGTCTTCTTTCATAAGGAAAGAGTGTTTTGTTGTTTTGTTTTTTTTTTAAATTGGCATATGATTGCTTTACAAAGTTGTGTTAGTTTCTATGTACAGCAAAGTGAATCAGCCACACGTATACACATAGCTGGGGCTTTGCAGGTGGTACTAGTGGTGAAGAACCTTCTTGCCAATGCAGAAGACACAGGAGGTGCAGATTCAGTGCCTGGGTTGGGGAGATCCCCTAGAGGAGGGCAAGGCAGCCTACTCCAGTATTCTGCATGGGGAATCCCGTGGACAGAGACGCCTGGTGGGCTACAGTCCATAGGCTCACAAAGCCCTAGACACAACTGAAGTGACTTAGTGCACACACACACACACACACACACACACCCTCTTCCTTGGACATTCTTCCTAATTCTGTCACAGGGAGCACCGAATAGTGCCCCTGTGCTATTTAATTTCATGAATACGGAACAAGTTTTACTCTGAACACCCTTTTGAAGCTGGAATCATAAATAATATCTTTCCTCTATCAAAGTCACCGGCAAAGGCATTTATGCTTCAATTTTCCAAGAGAAGCTCTGGAATAAGCTTTGGATTATTTTAGCAGTCCTGTGCCCTTTGATCTTATAGCTCCTTGGGAGTGAGCACTTCAGAATTTCTGGAAGCAATCTCAAGCAATACCACTTTTCTTAGGTTTCAAAAGAGAATTCCCTCAAATAAATTGTTTAATTGCTTTAAAAAATAAAAAGTAAATAAATAATTGCAGTAGGAAACCATCAAACGTTTTTGACAAGGAAAGTGGCATGATTGAATGGTTATATAGATCCCTGTGGAATTCAGGTCTGAGGGGTGACTCTTGTAATTGGAAGCCCAGTCATGGACATATGATAACAGTTCCAGGGAGAAATGACAGGTCTGTTCCACAGGGAGATGTAAATAAGTCAGCCAATAAATATCAGTGTGGAATTCTGAGTCATAGTGTGACGTTAACCAAAATACCACATCAAGGGATTGGAGATAATGTAGTTCCTCTGATTTGTAATATTTTTCTCTCCACTATTACCTATCACTTCACTTTCCCAGGACACACAGTATCTGCAAGGCCAGGAGTGTACCTTGATCCATGATGATAAATACCCAGCCAACTGTGAAGTGAAAAGAGATAGTGTGCACTTCATTGAGGTTAGAGGGACAGAATTTACCAGGACAAGCCTCTGGGTCAGAAAACAGCCTCAGAATTCACACCCAGAGGATCCACCTGTGTGATAGCCATAGATTGCAGGCTTCCTAAACCTGTGGCACGATCTTCAAATAAGGGCTCATGCCAAATGCTCTATCTAGTTTTTTAGATTTTTAATAGAAAGCCATAGAGATGCAAGTAGCTTGCAAATGGTGCATCCTGTAAAGGCAGTAAATACTGCACAAATACCTAACAGTGAGCAGTTCTAATAGGCCCTCTAGGATCACTGCCTTCTTAAAGAAAGATACTGGTGAGTTCTGAGGTTTTTCCACACTGAAATTTTTCTCTGTGCCACCATCAAAGTTCACATTCCTGGCTAGTTTTTCTTCTTCTCACCTGCTGATTTTGTTCTCTAAGACTGATGTATGTGAAAAACAACTTGATGGCATTTTTCCCCTTGGGGAGAGTCCAGGGCACACAAATAGAAGTTTCTGTTTCAATTCCTACTATTTATTTGAAGAAGTGGCAGAGAAAGTTTAAAAAAAAATAGTAACAGAAAAACTTTCTCCATCAACGACATGATAGATGCTGCTATAATCCAAAAGCAATGGACTGAGGGTCATGTGTGTGGACTCAGGCAGGATCTCTAGAAAATTCTGAAGCAAAACCTACTGTGAACTCTGTTTATTCTGTGGATTGGGATGGAGTCATCAGGGGCCTGGTACAAAGAGACAGGGTCAACTGTGGGGGCACTGAGCTTCCATGTAATCATAGCAGACACACACAGAGACACACACACACAGAGGTGGAACAGATTCAATAGAGGAGAAACACATGGACAGGGAATTAATATTTCCAACACTCAGACTGGGGCTTGATAATGGGTTTCTCTCCAAGAACATAAATGCAGGTGTCTACTACTTGGTTCATGCATAATGCAGAATGAGCTAAAAACACTATCATGGAAGCCACTTGAGCACAATCACAGCCTTCTGCTCACCAGATGTGGAAGCAAAATATAATGCCATGCACAAGCCAGGTGGTGGAGCTGTGAAGTATAAATTCAATTATGTTCACCTTTGTGAGCCTTTATTTCTTGGGTGGACAATCACTGCTTCCTCCTCTCAGTTTGATTCTTAATGACTCCATGTAACCCAAGACATACCATCTCATTTAAAATGTGTCAGTGGCTTTTGTCCATCTGAGCAAAAATAAAAATTCCTTTCCATGGTCCTCAAGATCTCCCCCACACCTGGCACATTCCCCAGTAGTGGAACTGTTATTAAACCCAGGTCCAGTTGCTTGCCACTCTAAAGTCAGTTTTTCAGAGGCAAGTGTTGGTAGGAAAGGAAAGTATGCTTTATTTTGGAGACCAGCAACTAGGAGAGAAGGTGGACTCCTGTCCAAGAACCATCTCCTGATTGTTGCTCAGGCACCAGGAGAATTTAAAGGGGATTTCTAGGGTTGTGCAGGCAGTGAGAGAGAGTCATTCAGCCTGATGGTCATCTTGAAATCAGTGATGTGGTGTTCTGATCAGCATCATCTTGGTTGTTTGAAGTACAGTTGGTCTTTAGTTCTAGGGTTTGTTCCCATTTCTTTGAGGCCAGCTCTTGCAATTGGGTGAAGGGGAGTAGCTCATGTCATGGCTTCAATTTGGTTATCTTATAGTCATCTTCTTCCACCAGGGACTGCAGTGTCTGTAAAACAGCTCACAGGCTGAGAATAGTGTCTGTAAACCTTGAGCAATAACCAAAGGTCCTTGGCTTTGCTTAGTGACTAAACTATTATAGCCTGCCTTATGTAAAGTCTGAGAGTGTGAAGCATAACTAACTTCTAAGTCCAAGGTGATGCCTACAAAATGGCCACCGATCCCACACGTTTCAGTGGACTCTGAGTCAAGGTGGTCAAAGCATCTTCACAAGGAGGGGAGGCTGCAGCTGTTCTTGCTGGCAGGTTTAGATTTTGAGTGGAAAAAACAGAAATGACCATCACAGAGACTCAACCTGATAAGACCTGAAAAGCCTGGTCTTGATCAGTGGATGATCAGATCAATGCACCTGAATGGCAGACTGATGCTGATAAGAGGAAATTCTAGAGCATAATAGGGCTTTTAGAAAGTTGAATTTAACTGCTAAGTTTGGGCTTTTTGGTACACAATTAATGTGATTGGAGATCTTGGGCTGTATAATGGTGAAAATCAATCAGGGAGCAGCAGAAAGGATGGATGAAAGAGAATGCTAGTGAAAGCAGAGATACTTGGGGACCTTATTGAAAATATACCAAGAAATGCAGAGTGATGGAGATAAATCACTGGCGTTTAAAAGACTTTGGTTCAAATCTCAACTACGTATTGTGGCAAGCAACATAATTAAATATACAATGGAGGCATTTTCCTCCCAGATTTATGAAAGTATTTTGGAAAGTTGTGAACATGTATAAAATGTCAAGAATTTTTAATTAGAAAGTGGTGATATTCCTTCCTTTAATGCACCAAGCTAATAGTCTAGTAGTCTTCTGTATTTTTTTTAAAGGATTTTCCAGTATTTTTTTTTGAAAAGAACAAAGCCCTATTGCTAATTTCCAACTTTTCCATAAGCAAAGTCTGCTTTTGCGTGCCTTTGTAATCTGTATTTATCAGTTGTTTCTGCTGATGTTTAGAGTAAATAGCTTTACTTTCTAGGTGACATGTTTTTCACCTTTTTAACACACAATTATGATGCTGAGTTAATTTTCTGTGCACAGAATATCTATTAAGAAATCCCAAGTATCTGAACATTTTTGGTATAGAACAAACATCCTTATTGTGGCTTAATGAAATTATTCCAATATGCTTTTTTTTCTGTTTTTTTTTTTTTTTTCCATTTATTTTTATTAGTTGGAGGCTAATTACTTTACAATATTGTAGTGGTTTTTGCCATACATTGACATGAATCAGCCATGGATTTACATGTATTCCCCATCCTCATCCCCCCTCACACCTCCCTTTCCACCCAATCCCTCTGGGTCTTTCCACTGCACCAGGCCCAAGCATTTGTCTCATGCATCCAGCCTGGGCTGGTGATCTGTTTCACTATAGATAATATACATGTTTCAATGCTGTTCTCTCAGATCATCCCACCCTCGCCTTCTCCCATAGAGTCCAAAAGTCTGTTCTGTACATATGTGTCTCTTTTTCTGTTTTGCATATAGGGTTATCATTACCATCTTTCTAAATTCCATATATATGTGTTAGTATACTGTATTAGTCTTTATCTTTCTGGCTTACTTCAATCTGTATAATGGGCTCCAGTTTCATCCATCTCATTAGAACTGATTCAAATGAATTCTTTTTAATGGCTGAGTAATATTCCATTGTGTATATGTACCACAGCTTCCTTATCCATTTGTCTGCTGATAGGCATATAGGTTGCTTCCATGTCCTGGCTATTATAAACAGTGCTGCAATGAAGATTGGGGTGCACATGTCTCTTTCAGGTCTGGTTTCCTCAATATGTATGCCCAGGAGTGGGATTGCTGGGTCATATGGCAGTTCTATTTCCAGTTTTTTTAACCAATCTCCACACTGTTCTCCATAGTGGCTGTACTAGCTTGCATTCCCACCAACAGTGTAAGAGGGTCTGCTTTTCTCCACACCCTCTCCAGCATTTATTGCTTGTAGACTTCTGGATAGCAGCCATCCTGACTGGTGTGTAATGGTACCTCATTGTGGTTTTGATTTGCATTTCTCTGATAATGAATGATGTTAAACATCTTTTCACATGCTTGTTAGCCATCTGTATGTCTTCTTTGGAGAAATGTCTGTTTAGTTCTTTGGCCCATTTTTGGATTGGGTCATTTATTTTTCTGGAATTAAGCTGCAGGAGTTGCTTGTATTTTTTTAGATTAATCCTTTGTCTGTTGCCTCATTTACTATTATTTTCTCCCAATCTGAGGGCTGTCTTTTCACCTTGCTTATAGTTTCCTTTATTGTGCAAAAACTTTTAAGTTTCATTAGGTCCCATTTGTTTATTTTTGCTTTTATTTACAATATTCTGGGAGATGGGTCATAGAGGATCCTGCTGTGATTTATGTCGGAATCCAGATAGGAAAAGAAGAAGTGAAACTCTCATTGTTTGCAGATAACATGATCCTCTACATAGAAAACCCTAAAGACTCTACCAGAAAATTACTAGAGCTAATCAATGAATATAGTAAAGTTGCAGGATATAAAATTAACACACAGAAATCTCTTGCATTCCTATACACTAACAATGAGAAAACAGAAAGAGAAATTAAGGAAACAATACCATTCACCATTGCAACAAAAAGAATAAAATACTTAGGAGTATATCTACCTAAAGAAACAAAAGACCTATACATAGAAAACTATAAAACATTGATGAAAGAAATCAAACAGGACTCAAACAGATGGAGAAACATACCATGTTCATGGATTGGAAGAATCAATATTGTCAAAATGGCTATTCTACCCAAAGCAATCTATAGGTTCAATGCAATCCCTATCAAGCTACCAATGGTATTCTTCACAGAACTAGAACAAATAATTTCACAATTTGTATGGAAATACAAAAAACCTCAAATAGCTAAAGTAATCTTGAGAAAGAAGAATGGAACTGGAGGAATCAACCTGCCTGACTTCAGACCCTACTACAAAGCCACAGTCATCAAGACAGTATGGTACTGGCACAAAGACAGAAATATTGATCAATGGAACAGAATAGAAAGCCCAGAGATAAATCCACGAACCTATGGACACCTTATCTTCAACAAAGGAGGCAAGGATATACAATGGAAAAAAGACAACCGCTTTAACAAGTGGTGCTGGGAAAACTGGTCAACCGCTTGTAAAAGAATGAAACTAGAACACTTTCTAACACCATACACAAAAATAAACTCAAAATGGATTAAAGATCTAAAAGTAAGACCAGAAACTATAAAACTCCTAGAGGAGAACATATGCAAAACACTCTCTAATATGCTTTTGTAACCTACTTCCTGGTGCTATCAGATTATCTGTAAAGCAACTTCCTTACAGATTTAACTGAGTCCTGACCTTGAATTCCCTAAGAGACTGCAGGGAAATGCTTCTATGTTATTGCTTGACTAATTTATTCATTACATTAAGTAAGGTCCCCTCAATCAACCTTCCACTCTCCATGGATCTCTCCAACCTCCTCCATCATAACCAGGCTCCAGACTGCATATTAACTGATGACCATCTAAGTGCTTGACTTTGGTGAATGAACATGAATTAACTTTAGATCTTCTGGTTCTCCTGCCACTCTCCCACCTAATAGCTCACCAACATTATGTTATTTCTTTTTTCAAAATGTTCCTTTCCATTCATTTCACCACCTGAGTTTTGTAGACATTTATAATTTTTTGAAGAGTATAATGATTCACCTTAGTATATATTATCACTGTCTTCAAGTGTTGACAAAGACTTTGACAACTGATCTTCATGACAATCCTGAGGTTGAGAATATAATATCATGAACCCTATTTCACAGATAAGGGATAATGAAATCTAGACTCAGAAACTTTAGGAACTTGCTGATAGTTCAGAAACTCTGACTTTAGAAAAGGTGTCTTTCCACAAACCACTGGAAAAAAATGAAGTCATTTGCTGATTTTGTTTTACTTTTGAACTCAAATTCCATCTTAATATAATGGGTTTTATTTAACTTTTAATTGGAGAGAACAAGGATCAGAGTCAGTGTTATATCACATCCAGGTGGATCTCTTGTTTCAGAATCACTCAAATTTGCCAACATTGGAAATGGCAGACACTTCTTGGCTCAATCTTCTAACCACTTTAGGAATGCTGTCTGCTATTTCTGTCTGAACGTCTGCTTTACCAGTGTTGAGCAGCCTGGATTCCTTGTGGTTCTTTTCTCAACAGTGGCAAAGAGCCCATGTATCTTTTCTATTCCATGACAGTATTTTCCAGTCATCACTGCCTTTAGTAGAAAAGTGGTTTCCTAATGAGTATTTCTTGGTTAGGTGGCTCACTATAACCCACTGACAAGTTCAGCATTCAAAGAGAATGAACTGTGGACACTCTGAGGTTGACAGAAGGTATGATTGCCAGGTAAGTTCTTGAGTTTCTCATGAGACAGCACCAGTAAAAGGCATTTCAAAAGAAAAATGTGTTCTATGGCTGATGGACTTCCATACTCACTGATCTAAGATGATTATCACAACATTGTGTGGTTTCTCAATAACATGCTGTTGGAGGACTGCACTTCTGAATAACATGGCAGCTTCTTTGATGCTAGGGGTGGATTTCATGCCCACACTTTTCATTTTGAAAAATGTATGGACCTCACAAGCCCTACCTGAGAAGAGTCTGTGAACTTGTCAGGAAGTTAGCGTCTGTGATGCCTCTGTGAAAGGTCTTACTGTCACACTGCTGCTGACACAGAGCCCTGGGAAGATGACTCACCTCTCTGGTGATCTTCCGGAGCCAAATTCAGGGCTTTGCTGTATACAGTGTACCATATGGCTGGCTTCCTCTTATTTAGGAAATGTCACTGATTCTATTGTTACTCACATTTCATACTCTGTGTTGTCATTAGTGGATGTCATATCATACTTTATATATGAATGAGCACACACAGGTGCACATAGGCAATGTCCAGGAAGCTCTTCCAGATAGCTCTCCCAGAGGCTCACTACATCAATATAGCCCTAAAGATATATAATGGAGGGGATCAAAGACATCAGGATTCAAATAGAGGCTAATGCAGTTGACCACATATTGTCTGGTCTCTTATCACCCCAGCATTCACAGTGAGGGGAAATTCAAGTCCGCCTGCATCCAGGCCATGGAACAGTTTCCAGGCCACTTTATTAAGGAAATGGATGTGACTCACTATTCTTCACGTGGACAATAAATTAGATCTTATGATATAAACTTCAAAAAAGAGCATCTATCATTTACATAGCAAATAATATGCCTCGGATATGGAACTAGATGGTGTGAAATGATTTTTTGTTTATTAAGCCATCACAATATCCCATGCTATCCATATTCTTTTATATATGGAGTGAGTATAGAGTTGAAATAACAAATGTATTTATACAATACATTTTGTTACCTTCAACTCATTTAAACACTAACTATAAACCTCACCTTATAGTTTAGTGACATATTTAATGTTAATTACTGTTGGAATCCTTTTTTATATACCTATAACAGGAAATATTAAGAAGGCAGGAGAAAAATATATGATTGGCAGCCCATCATGGTCTTTTTACTGTGTTAGAGATGCTGAAGACATGTAAAGGAAATGTTCTTTTCAGAAGTGTGGGCAGAGCTCAGGAAACAAACCAGAGATGGAGAGGCGGCCGGAGAGCCTCAGGAGAAGGGAGCAAGAAGCAGCCAGTCTCTTCCTGGAAAGAGTCCAGGAAATATGCCTGAAGTCTCTGTACTGAGTGAACAGAAAAAAAAAAAAAAAAAAAACAACTCTGCCACTCCTCAGGCTTATGAAAAACATCCCTACCACCAACAGACACATATGCACAGAATCAAAATACCCACTTTGCTCACAGTGCATCCAGGTTCAATGAGCATAATACTTTCACAGGGATCATGTCTTTGGAAAACAAGTGAGGTATAGTCTATTTTTCTGGACTCCATTTCTTCTTAGGTCCTGCTGCCCCAAAGTCTCCCAATGCAGTAAATAGGAGGATGTCAGATGAAGAGAAAACAAAGAACACATAGGAGAAATAGAGAGTAAAGCATTACCCACGAGACACTGCATAGAATTGTGATCTTCATGAAACATACTAAGAAAATAAAGTTGTGTGTCATTAACTGCAGAACAGTTCATTAATGTACTCCTATATGATTAATCCTGAAAATATTTTCTTAAACCTCATTTGGATTCTTCCTTAAAAGTCTCTGGAAAACATATTGGATCATTTGTATTTACAGAGAAGAAACCAAAGTTTTGAGATGTTGACTAATGTCCAATTTCATACAATTAGACTATCTGACTCTTCAGAGAGAATGAGGGATTCAGAATCTCAAGTCATCAGCTTTCATCTACTATCAAGAAGAAAGACATGCTGGAGGGATTCAGAGAAAATAATATCTAGATATTGACTGATATTGGCTAGAGTTTTGTCAGTGGACAAACAAAAATGACTCACCTGAGGATATAAATATTGCCTGGATTTGACTACACCAAAATCAGAGCAAATCTACAGACAGTCTGAAAGATTTCATCTAAAGGCCATCATGGGTAATGACTTTTCAGATGCAACCATAAAAGCACAATCCACACAGAAATACTTGTTACACTGGACTTTATCAAAATGATCAACTTCTGCTCTGAGAAAGACAATGCAAAGTAGAGACTAGAGAAAATCTTTGCAAAGGACACATCTGATAAAGGAATGCAATCCAAAATATACAAAGAACTCTTAAGTTTCAATAATAAAAAAGTGAATAACCTACTGAAAAAGAGGGTCAGACAACCAAGAAAAGAAGATAAACAGGTGGCAAATAAACATTTGAACAAATGCTCCACATCACATGCCATCAGGGAAATACAAATTAAGACAACCGTGAGGTATGACTACACCACTATTAGAATGCTTAAAATCCAAAACACCGATAACACCAATTGCTGGGAATGTGGAGCAACAGGAGCTCTCATTGCTGGTGGGAATGCAAAATGGTACAGCCACTTTGGAGACAATTTGTAAATTTCTTGTAAGAAACTAAACATGTTGTTTAGTTGCTAAGTCAAGTTCCATCCTTTGCGATCCCATGGATTGTAGTCCCCCAGGCTCCTCTGTCCATAGGCTTTCCCAGGCAAGAAAACTAGAGTGGGTTGCCATTCCCTTCCCTGAGGATCTTCTCCACACAGGCATTGAACCTGCATCTCCTGCTTGGCAGGCGATGAGCTACCAGGGAAGCCCACACTAAGCATAACTAAACATAAATATGAGCTGTCAAGCTACACAAAGAAGTGACAGAACCTTAAATGCATATTAATAAGTGAAAGAAGCTAATCTGGAAAGACTACATACTATATGATTCCAACTATTATGACATTCTGGAAAAGGAAAACCATGGAGATAGTAAGAAGACCAGTGACAGCAAGGGCATGGTGAGTGGGAGGGAGGGATAAGCAAGTGGAGCACAGAGGATGTTCATGGGAGGGAAAGTACTATATAATACCATAATGATGGATGCAGCCATCATTTGTTGTTCACTCACTCAGTCATGTCTGACTCCTTGTAATCCCATGGACTGCCATGCACCAGGCTTTCCTGTACTTAACCATCTCCCAGAGCTTGCTCAAATTCATGTCCATTGAGTCAGTGATCCAACCATCTTGTCCTCTGTCGTTCCCTTCTCCTCATGCCCTCAATCTTTCAGAGCATCAGGGCTTCTTCCAATGAGTTGGCTCTTTGCATCAAGTGGCTAAAAATTTGGAACTTCAACTTCAACATCAGTCCTTCCAATGAATATTCAGGATTGATTTCCTTTAGGATGGACTGGCTGGATCTTCTTGCAGTCCAAGGACTCTCAAGAGTCTTCTCTAACACCACAGTTCAAAAGCATCAATTGTTCAGTGTGCAGCCTTTTTATGGTCCAACTCTCACATTCATAAATGACTACTGGAAAAACCATGGCTTTGACTAGACAGAACTTTGTTGGCAAATTAATGTCTCTGCTTTTTAATACACTACCTAGATATTCATAGCTTTTATTCCAAGGAGCAAGAATCTTTTAATTTCATGGCTGAAGTCACCATCTGAAGTAATTTTGGAGCCCACAAAAATAAAGTCTCTCACTGTTTCCATTGTTCCCGCATCTATTTGCCATGATGTGACGGGATTGGATGTCATGATATTAGTTTTCTGAGTTTTGAGCTTTAAGCCAGTTTTTTCACTCTCCTCTTTCACCCTCATCAAGAGACTCTTTAGTTCCTCTTTGCTTTCTGCTATAAGGATGATGTCATCTACATATCTAGGGTTATTGACATTTCTCCTGGCAATCTTGATTCCATCTTGTGCTTCATCCAGCCCACCATTTCACATGATGTACTCTGCATTTAAGTTAAATAAGCAGGGTAACAATATACAGCTCCCAATTTGGAACCAGTCCATTATTCCATGTCTGGTTCTAACTGTCGCTTCTTGACTTGCATACAGGTTTCTCAGGAGGCAGGTAAAGTGGTCTTTTATATCCATCTCTTGAAGAATTTTCCATAGTTTGTTCTGATGCACACAGTCAAAGTCTTCAGCATAGTCAATGAAGCATAAATAGATGTTTTTCTGGAGTTATCTTGCTTTTCTAAAGATCCAATTTGATCAAATAGCAATTTGATCTCTGATTCTTCTCTCTTTTCTAAATCCAGCTTGGATATCTGGAAGTTCTTGGTTCACACTCTGTTGAAGACTAGCTTGGAGAATTTTGAACATTACTTTGCTAGCATGTGAAATGAGTGCAATTGTGAGGTCATATATGCTGTCATACAACTGTCCAAACCCATACAGTGTAAACCAAGAGTGAGCTGTAATGAAGACTACAGACCTTGGGATTCTAATGCGTCAATGTAAGGTCATAAACTGCGTAACAGTTACATCACTGTGGTGTAAGATGTGATAATAGGGTAGGCTGAGTATGTATAGGGGCAGGAGGTATGGGGGACATTCCTATTCCTACCCCTCCATTTTGCTGTGAACTTAAATCTGCTATAAACAAACAGGCTGAGAGAAAGAAAAAAAGAGAGAAAGGGAGGAAACAAGAAGGAAAGAGGGAGGCAGAAAGAAGGAACTAGGAAGAGAAGAAGAGAGGAAAAGAAAGGCCAACTGAGTCAGCCTTGTGTCTGCATTTGAATCTAACATCTATTGAATTATATATTATATTATGAACCAAAATTTCAAAAATATTTTTTTGAGCACCCATTGTGTACTAAGTTCCCAGCTACCATTTCAGGTAATCAGGATGCCAATATTATGTATCTTCTCAGCATCTGTTACAACAAGTACTGATTAAAATTTAGTCCCTATTTCCCTTTCAACTTCTATTTAAGTCAAATTCAGCTTCTCAATATATTTTAAGTCCCAATACAATTGCTGCAATGTCGTCGCCTCATAAATGTAATTTTAAAAGTGTAGTCAAGTATAAAACACATATAAAACATACTCCAACAATATTTCAAGGTGCAAAGTTTCAATTAGAAAGTAATTTACGGAGCCTAGATTAGATATTGCCTTGAGTACACACATGTGATCTCATTTTCTCTAGTTAACCCCAATCTATCTTCATTCTTAATAAAATAATATAATGTCACTGAATTAGTCTTGTGCTGCCACATACACACATACACCAAGTGGTTAACACACAACAGAAACACAGAACTGTATGTTGTGGACTTTAGAGAGGAGTCCCTATTAACATAGGACTGGTGGTCTCTCCAACAGCAGAGGATACCACAACAGGAGAGGAGCTAAATCTTGTGAAACTGGGAGGTGGGAGGACAAGTCCTACCTAGCTTGGCAGTCAGAGCACAGAGCAGATCCTTGATTGGGAAAGCAGAGAGCTATTATTTCACCACAGCTGACTTTAAAACACTCAAGGAAAAAGCATCAATAACCTAAAATAGGGAGGAACAGGTTCGAGACATTTTTGGAAAAGAATGCTAAAAGCCCTTACACAATACATCCTCTTTATTTACCATCCTTCCCCACTCTGAGAAATGCATGGCATATTCTTTAAAGAAGGTAGTCAAGTGACAGAGTGGAGTCAAGGTACCCCACCTAAATCAAAGGAGTGGAGTAGGAGTTCACATGCACAGTAAGTGCTGCACAAAGCCCTAGATCACTAAAAGCTAGACCTCACTGTCCACGCAGGAGACTGAAGACTTCCTGGAGAAGTCTCCTTGCCAAAGCATGCCAGAGACTCTCCAACAAAACTCTTCCACATGAGGTTGAGAGACAGCAAGACCTCTTAGCATCCAGTGCTCAGAGAATTATGCCAGTTTTTAAATTGTTCGCTTCTACTCAAGAGAAGAACATCCAAGTTTTCCCAGTGTATCAGCATATCCCATTTCCAGGAAAAGAGCAGTACAAAGAAAAGAAACATTCTGGAGACATGAATGGAATGAAAAAGACAAGAGGAAAATTTTGAAAACTTTAATAGCATAATTAAAAAAAAAATAACTCTTTAAGAACAAAAAAAACCCTTGAAAATTAAAGCCATGATAAAAAAAAGTACAATAAAAATTAAATTAAAAGAAGGTTTGGAAAATAGAGTTGATGCAAAATCTTAGAAAGCAAAAGCTAAAAGAGATGGTAAAGACATGGGAAAACATGTTTTTAAATGAAGTAAGAAAGGACACCATCTTTTAAATAATAGAAGTTTCAGAAAGACAAAAGGGAAAATAAATTTTGAGGAATAATTCAAAAGAATGCCACAGGACTTAACACTTTGTATAAGTAGATTGAAAGGGTCCATAAAGCACTCCAAATGGACGGGTCAACAGGCCAAAATGAAGGCATACCTTTAAGAAACTATATATATAGTTATATATAGTTATGGGATCCAAAGATCCCATAAGCTTCCATAGAAAGGAAAGTTTGGACTCATCAACAGCAACATGAGAGCAAAAAGCAATACCTTCAAACTTCTGAAGACAGATGACTTCTTACTCATATCTCTGTGTGTGTGTGTGTGTGTGTGTGTCTGTGTGTGTTAGCCACTCAGTCGTGTCCGCCTCTTTGTGACCCCATGAGCTGTAGCCCACCAGGCTTCTCCCAACCAAAGTATCAGTCAAGGGGGATACATGTGTTTAGATGGACAAGCTCTCCAAAACTGCATCTCTCTTGCTCCAAACTTGAAGGAGCTCCAGGAGTGTATGTGCCATAGAAAAGAAGGAGGAATATGTGGAAAATAGGGAATATGAGACTACAGAAAGGGGACAAGTAAAGGCGATCCTCAGTGACTACCATAGAAAGGAACCAGGAATGTGTGCTAAACACAGTTGGCCAGAAAGGCATAGAGAAATTTAGTGTGTGCTGACCATCTTTACTGAGACAAACTGATGAGATGATATGTGTGTATGCTCAGTCATGTTTGATGCTTTGTGACCCCAAGCAGTCACTTTTGATTTGCATGATTTGCATTTCCCTCATGATTAGTGGCATCGAGCATCTTTTTATGTTTTTATTGGCTATTAGTATGTCTTTCTTGGGAAAATGTCTGTTCAGAACCTCTGCTCGTTTTTAAACCCAATTGTTTGGGTCTTTTTTTTTTTTTTAATGTATTTTGGATATTGTTTATTGTCCTTTGTATATGTTGTGGTTAGTCACTAAGTCATGTCCAACTCTTGTGACCCCACAATGAAATTCTCCAGGCACGAATACTAGAGTGGGTAGCCATTGTTTCTCCAGGGGATCTTCCCTACCCAGGGATCAAACCCACATCTTCTGCATTGCAGGTGGGTTCTTTATCCCTGAGCCACAAGGGAAGCCAGTATATGTTGTATATTTTGGTTATTAATGCCTTACTGAATATGTTATTGGGAAATATATTCTCCCATATACTAGATGACCTTTTCATTTTGTTGATAGTTTCCTTCATGGTGCAAAAATTTTTGGTTTGTTGTAGTCCCATTTCTTTATTTCTGCCTTTGTTCCCTTATCTGAGAAGGTAGAGCCAAAATAATTACAAAGAACTGATGTCAAAAAACATACTGCCTGTGTTTTCTTCTAGGGGCTTTATGGTTTCAATTTTTGTGCATGGTGTGAGAGAGTAGTCCTATTTTATTCTTTTGCACACAGCTCCAGTTTCCCCAACACAATTTGTTGAAGAGGCTGTCTTTTCTCCATCGTATATTAGTGCTGGCTTTGTCACAGTATAATTGTCCCCAGATGTGGGTTTATATCTGACCTCTGTATTCTGTTCCACTGATCTGAATCTGTTTTTGTGTCAGTACAAATCAAACAAATCAAATTTGATTACTGTAGCTTTGTAGTATAGTTTGACATCAGGGAGTAGGATACCTGCTTTCTGACCCCGGAGTAAGCCTTGTAAAAATGGGCATTTGCCTTCAGCTCCTTCTCACTTATCTAGGTGCTGGGCCCTGGTCTTCTAGACTCAGCTTCACATCTTCACTTGGGTATACTCCTGGTGATAATGAAGCAATTCAATAAGTTTACACAGGCAAAGCTTCAATTATGGTGATGAACACGCAATAAATCTCAATATAAAGTAGCTACTGCCCTTCACTTCCTTCATCTACCATGATACAAATGGTTTCCCTTTTAATCCACCCCCATACTTCATGCGTCAAGACACGAGGCCAGAATAGTAGAAGCCAGTCCATTCTGCACAATGTATCCAAGAAAGAGATGTCCCTAAGTGAAGGAACAAGTGAGTCAGTAAATTAGGAAGATGGACATATCTTCCAGGTGCTAAGCTCTCATCTGGGGAGCAGCCCACACATTCCAGAGGGCAGTTCATCAACTCGGTTGTCAGATCCAAGCAAAGAACACAGGTGCTCTCATTTTGCTAGGTACTTCTTGGGCTTGTGGTTTGTGTCTTATTTGAATCTGATTCTCTGTTTGCCTTACTGAGAAAATCCCTCTCAAATGCTTTTCTCATCACTCAGAATACCTGCCACATAAAATGAAGTGTCCTTGAATTTCTATTTCCATCAAAGTGAAAACGGAAATTACAAATGAAGTAATGGCTTGTTTTCTCTTTGCTTTTAACTATTTCATGGAGATACTACTGTGGGACATGAAAGTACTTATTATTAATATTTTGATGTTAATATTTTATTAACATATTTCTACTTTATGATGTAAATTTCTTGCTTTTAATATTATATAACTTGTGTTGCATTATGTAAATATATTTCTGAACTGTAGTGTATTCGTTCATATAAATTGCTATTTAGTTTTTTATGATAATGTTTAATGTATAGTTTAATAATGGGAGATACAAGAAAGTTAAGTTGGTTTTTCATAAACCTTTAAGTGGTTTGTACTTTTTCAAACTCCTTTATTGAAAAGTATAAATTTCTATGAAAATTCATCTTTTACCCCCCTTAAATTTTCAAAAATTATGAGTTTAATGTCTTTACTTGTAGCAATTTGCATTTTTATGCAAACATTCCCTTGCTGTCTGTGAAGAAAAAAAGACTTTAAAAACTTCAAGCATCGAAAGATGACAAGAATTTTAATGATAAGCTACTGGAATGAATGTTTCTAGTAGGAAATCCCAGCTAACATCTGTGTGCTTTCAATATGGCAGAGTGTGACAAGCACGTATATATACACTATTAACCCCTGGTGGTTGTAGTTGGTAAAGTATGTGCCTACAATGCAAGAGATCACCTACAAAGTGGGAGACCTGGGTTCTATTCCTGAGTAAGAAGATCCCCTGGAGAAGGAAATGGCAACCCACTCCAGTATTCTTGCCAGGAAAATCCCATGGAAAAAGAGCCTGGAGGGCTACAGACAATGGGGTCGCAAGAGTCAGATATGACTTAGCATTAAACCACCACCATACGCTACTGAGTTTGTGTATTTGTCAAGTCTGTGGGCTGAGTAGCAACATTCTTGTGTTCTCAATGTCATTTATGAAATAAGGAAACAGAGCACTACATATAAAATAATTTGCCTAACCATTCAGTTAGTGTTCAGGTAACTCAACATATAGAAAACGACTTCAACACTTTTACAATATAATATCTTGTTAACATTCAGTATATAAACTAACACATTTCCAATATTCATAGAAAGCCAAGTGGAAATTATTATAATAACAAAATAACATGCAAATGATCCTATATCTGGATGTTTTTGTCATAACTTTGTTGCTTTTTAACCATACTTGGCAAGTAGTATCATTATCATCCTTGTATAGCAAAAACATTAAGGTGCAGATAATTTGTTACCTGCCCAAGATTGACCAGCTTCCTAGCAACAAAGCATGTGACCACAAGCGCAGTGTTAACAGGAACTGGGGAAAAGCAACCTGGAAGGCTGGGAAAGGGTGGGAGCGAGGTTCAAAAGGGAGGGGACATATGTACACCTGTGGCTAATTCTTGTTGATGCATGGCAGAAATCAAACCAATATTGTAAAGCAATTATCCTTCAATTAAAAATAAATAAAATTTTAAAAATCTCTTTGGTTTCTGCCTTTCCTGCCCAGGAGATGATTTTCACACTAGAAAAAAAAGACAACTATAGGAAAAAGGAATTCTCAGCTGAGACAAGGGGAAGTTTGAGGGAATGTCTTTCTTGAGATGTGTCTCTGCCTCAAGGCCCTGTAGACAACCTCATCTTTCCAGACAAGGAGAGAACTTGTGGTCCAGGTGGTCCGGGTGAGGTCTGACATGTTTGAGGACAAATAAAGCTGGAGAATGGGAGAAATGAAGGAGAGAAGCACATTAATTAAACAGATTGCAGGAAGCAGGGCTTATGTGAGTCTGGAGAATAAAATGGTGACCACCAGCAGCCAGGAATCAGGTAAGTAGAGTGGATCCACCCCCTTTTCCCTGGGGTTCCTTCTGGGCAACTAAGTCAGGGGGTTGAAAGTAAAAGTGAAAGTTGCTCAGTTGTGTCCATCTCTTTGTGATCTCAAGGACTACGCAGTTCATGGAATTCTCCAGGCCAGAATACTGGAGTGGGTAGCTATTCCCTTCTCCAGGGGATCTTCCCAACCCAGGGATCGAACCCAGGTCTCCAACATTGCTGGTGCATTCTTTACCGGCTAAGCTACCAGTGAAGCCCACAAATACTGGAGTGAGTAGCCTATCTCTTCTCCAGGGTATCTTCCTGACCCAGGAATTGAACCAGGGTCTCCTGCATTGCAGGTGGATTCTTTACCAGCTGAGCTACCAGGGAAGCCCAGTTGTGGGGTTGCCTTTCATCAGCCACATATCCTGTGCCAGGCTCTGTGCTGAATGCTGTGTGCTAAGGCCACTACTTAAACCGAGTTGGCATTTGGACTGATGCTTGATTCCATCACTTTCTGTATGTCTCTTAATGGTTCCCAGCTAGGAAGTTAGCACAAGGCCATGTTTTATTGGAGTTCTCATGTTAACTTTATGAACACAGTGTGGTAGGAAGTGATGTCAGCATTTTATAGATGAGAAAAGTGAGTCTCAGCAAATACCTCCCCCCACTAGAGTAGGAATGGGGCTGGAGGAGGTTTTCCTCTGACCTCAGAGCCTACGAGCCACCTGTGTGGTGGGAGTTCCAGTTAGATGGAGGAAAGTGCTAGAGCTTTTGTCACTGCATTTAAGCATGAGGTTGGCAATGTGTTCTAGTTTCGTGATTTCTTTTTGAGGGCAAGAACAAATGTGAGCTGGGTGAGTGCATAGAGAGGAGGATTTATGAGTTGGAAACTGTAATCTGAGGCCCCTGAATGACACAGCCAGTGTCAATCACCATTCATATCTCCAGAGAAGTGGTTCTCAAACTACCTAGAAGGACAGAGTCATGGGCATCAACCCCAGAGATCCTTGCTCTGTAGGTCTGGAGTGGACCGAAGAGTCTGCATTTCTCAGAAGCAGACACGGATGCTGTTGGCCCATCCACACCTTGATAGTCACTGCCCTGCAGGACACGTATGTGGTTTGCCATATTCAAATCCATGATGAAAGGTTTGTTTATAGAAGCATATAGCTGGCATTTTGAATAATCATAATTTAGGTACACATATTCTTCTCAGTGGGCTTCCCCGATAGCTCAACAGGTAAGGAATCTACCTGCAATACTGGAGAACCAGGAGATACAGGTTTGATCCCTGGATTGGGAAGATCACCTGGAGAAGAAAATGGCAACCCATTCCAGTATTCTTAGCTGGAGAATCCCATGGACAGAGGAGCCTGGGGGGCTACAAAAGGGTGAGACACAACTGTCTCAAGAGTCACAACACGGGAGTCAGACATAACTGAACAACTAAGCATGAGCTGTTTCGCATAAATACAGTATGACCCAATAATGAGCGAGTTAAATAAGTTGGTGCAAACTTGAGGCCTGACCTTATGTGTGTGTATTTGTGTGTACATATATTAATTGCCATTTTGTTTTGTTCTTGTCATCATGTGCAAATTCTCTGCTGCAAAATGGTGCTCAGACACAAAGAATAACAATTATTTTGTTGCTGTTTTTAGATGATTGTCAAAAGAGAAAATACAATACTTAGGCTAAGTGAAATGTCCAGAATAAAAAAGAAAACTTGAAAGTATCCTTTGGGAACAATCTGACCACTTTGTAGATAGCACTAAAATAACTATCTATGCATATCTGTGTAAGGAGAAGAGAGGAAAATACAAAATTCCGAAGTCAGATTTATTATGCTTCAGAACATAGGAGGGCAAGATGGGCAGAAAAAAAGAGTTACTGAAGAGTTATGTAAAGAATTCAAATTCAGTTTTACAGTACACAGAGAAAAGGAAAGATAAACCCATCTGAATGCAAAGTGCTGAAGGAGAGGAGAGATAAGAAAGCCTTCCTAAGTGATCAATGCAAAGAAATCAAGGAAAACAATAGAATGGAAAGACTAGAGATCTCTTCAAGAAAATCAGACATACCAAGGGAACATTTCATGCAAACATGGGCTCAATGAAGGACAGATATGGTATGGACCTAACAGAAGCAGAAGATATTAAGAAGAGGTGGCAAGAATACACAGAAGAACTATACAAAAGAGATCTTCATGATGCAGATAACCACGATGGAATGTGAGTCAAGTGGGCCTTAGGAAACATCACTATGAACAAAGCTAGTGGAGGTGATGGAATTCCAGTTGAGCTATTTCAAATCTTAAAAGATGATGCAGTGAAAGTGCTGCACTCAATATGCCAGCAAATTTGGAAAACTCAGCAGTGGCCACAGAACTGGAAAAGGTCTGTTTTCATTCCAATCCCTAAGAAAGGCAATGCCAAAGAATGCTCAAACTACCACACAATTGTACTCATTTCACACACTAGCAAAGTAGTACTTAAAATTCTCCAAGCCAGGCTTCAACAATACGTGAACCGTGAACTTTCAGATATTCAAGCTGGATTTAGAAAAGGCAGAGGAACCAGAGATCATATCGCCAGCATCCATTGGATCATTGGAAAAGCAAGAGAGTTCTAGAAAAACATCTACTTCTTCTTTATTGACTATGCCAAAGCCTTTGACTGGGTGGATCATAAAAATCTATGGAAAATTCTGAAAGAGATGGGAATAGCTGACCAACTGACCTGAGAAATCTATATGCAGGTCAGGAAACAACAGTTAGAACTGAACATGGAACAACAGACTGGCTCCAAATAGGAAAAGGAATACGCCAAGGCTGTATATTATCACCCTGCTTACTTAACTTATATACAGAGTACATTATGCAAAATGCCAGGCTGGATGAAGCACAAGCTAGAATTAGGATTGCCAGGAGAAATATCAATAACCTCAGATATGCAGATGACACCACCCTTATGGAAGAAAGTGAAGAAGAACTAAAGAACTTCTTGATTAAAGTGAAAGAGGAAAGTGAAAATGTTGTCTTAAAACTCAACATTCAGAAAACTAAGATCATGGCATCTCGTCCCATCACTTCATGGGAAATAGATGGGGAATCAATGGAAACAGTGAGAGACTTTATTTTGGGGGGCTCCAAAATCCCTGCAAATGGTGACTGCAGTCATGAAACTAGAAGATACTTGCTCCTTGGAAGAAAAGCTATGACCAGCCTAGACAGCATATTAAAAAGCAGAGACATTACTTTGCCAACAAAGTTCCATCTAGTCAAAGCTATGGTTTTTCCAGTGGTCATGTATGGATGTGAGAGTTGGACTATAAAGAAAGCTGAGCACCAAAGAATTGATGTTTTTGAACTGTGGTGTTGAAGAAGACTCTTGAGAGTCCCATGGACTGCAAGGAGATCAAACTATTCAACCCTAAAGGAAATCAGTCCTGAATATTCATTGGAAGGACTGATGCTGAAGCTGAAGCTCCAATATTTTGTCCACCTGATGGGAAGAACTGACTCACTGGAAATGACCCTGATGCTCGGAAAGACTGAATGTGGGAGGAGAAGGGGATGACAGAGGATGAGATGGTTGGATGGCATCACTGACTCAAATGGACATGAGTTTGAGTAACCTCTGGGAGTTGGTGATGGACAGGAAAGCCTGGTGTGCTGCAGTCCATGGGGTCACAAAGAGTTGGACACGACTGAATGACTGAACTGAACTGAGAGTGAGTTTGGAATTTTAATATCCTGAGGCAGACAAAATGGAATCAATAATAGCAGAAACACTAGGCACACAAATTGCTGCTTGTCATGCAGATTTGCCTCCAGAAAGTAGAGAGCCCACCTGTCCTCCCTGATAGGAAAAGTTTCCCAAAACTCGAGAGAGCCTTCCCTAAGACCCCCAGCAGACCCTGGGCCAGAGCAGCTGCTCGGGGCCAGTGAGCAAAGATCCAGCATCACAGTGAGTGGGATGAGGAGGACTGGAGATGGGAGGCGTTTCTCCGTAACTGTAGAACATGGCATAGTTTCTCCTCACGCAGGCTTCCAGAAGGCACCCTGTGCTTCGGGAAACCTCAGTGCCTGTGAGCCCTCCAGGGCAACAGGACCAGGCGGAGATTGGCTTCTACCTTAAGTGACTTTTCAGGAACCACTGAGGCAATTTTTGAGGTTCCTTCCTTTCTGTGCTTAAGCTGCTGTTTGTTTATATTTTGGGGCGGGGAGTTTTTTCCTTTTTTGATTTTGATTTTGATTTCTTGATTTAACCACATTCTAACCACTGTTGGGTCCTTAGTGAGCAGGACTCCTTCTTTTGTGGTGTTTACATTCTGGTGGCAAGACTGGCAATTAACCGAGGCGTTCAAGGAAGTACCAAGGACCATGGACAAGGCAAGTCTGCACATCCACGTCAGGGGCACTCTAGGCAGCTCTGAAGGTAGCAGGAGTGTTCATGGCAGGCATTACAAGGCGGAACAGGATAGAAGGAAAAATGTAAAAGCTACCTGGAGGCAAAACTGCACTACTTAACTTGTAATAACACTGCTACTATAAATATCAGCTCTCTGCTGAATGCTCAGTTTGGTTTGTGGTATGTTGATAGATAGATGCTGCATCTATCTTCATGAGTGAGTTTGGCCTGAAGGTCTCCTTTCTGGTTTGGTTTTGGTACAGAAGGTGTACTGTGCCGTGTTGCAAGGACCACACCACACATAGCACCAAGCCACATGTAGCACACACCACATTGTACCCTACAATACTGCACCAACCACATCACACCAATATAACATCCATTCAGGCTAGAAAATAAGTTGGTGAATTAATAGTAGGAATGAACTTCTTTAATTTCATACAGGATATGGACCAGAAAACTATAGTTATTAGAGTAATTATACTGATGGCATGTTGAAAGCTTTCCCTTTGAGATTAAGAGTGAAACACAGATTCTCACCATCACACTTATATTCAATATTATGTTTCACATACTAGCCATGGAAGCTAGAAAGGTAATCATGCAATGTTCATGAAAACTGAACATTATTAAGTGTATCTATCATTATTCATGAATGCATCATGAATGCATGATGATTTTGAAATTAATATGGGAGGTAAGCAAGGTTGCAGGATATAAGTTCAATATAAAAATTCAACCTGCATTTCTGAACAAAAAATAAACGTAAAGTAAGGGCTTTCCAGGTGGCACAGTGGTAAAGAATCTGACTGTCAATGTAGGCAATGCAAGAGCCCCAGATCCAAGTCCTGGGTTGGGAAGATCCCTTGGAGGAGGAAATGGCAAATCATTTCAGGATGCTTGCTGGAAAATTCCAAGGACAGAAGAGCCTGGAAGACTATACATAGTCCATGGAGTTGTGAAGAGTCGAACACGACAGCACGCACACACAAATATAAGATTGGCCATTATAAAAACATAAAAGTATTAAACGTAGAACAATAAATATAAACAAAATATGAGTTCAGTATTCAATTTTTACCAAACGAATTTATAAAATTAAAAGAAATTAAAAAATTATGAGTAGCTATTTGTTAAAATAGATAAACTGATTCTGAGGTTTATATGGAGATGCAAAAGATCAAGAGAAGCCTAGACAATCTTGATAAAAAAAAAAAAGAACAAGGTAGGGGAACTAACTTTTCCAAACATCAAGACATTTATAAAAGTAAAATAAAGACAAGAAAGAACAACAGAGAACTTGACTGTAGGTCATACCTTACAAAAAATGAATTTTGGGTGCTTTAAAACCACGTTAAACTTAGAAAAGATAACATAAATGAATGTATACAAGATCTTAGGTAGATTTCACAAACAGAAAAAAATGAAGTACCAGTAGGAAAATAAAATATTTATAAATTATGCTCTATTGAAAAAAATTCCTTGTCAAAATGTGTCACTAAGTGGTTGAAAATTTAAGCCACTAAGAGTGAGAACTTATTTGCAATAAATATAACCAATCACCACCAAATTATTATGCTATCTGACTTTCCACAAGAATAAGAACTATAGGTAGCCATTAACCAGTTAGAAAATTTTTGTGACTTTAGGTTAAACAAATATGTCTAACACAGGTCACAATAAAACAGAACATGATTAAAAACTGAGACAAACTTTATCAAAATTAAAACACTTTCACTTTTAAAGGTACTATTAAAGAACATAAACCACGGACAAGGAGAAAGTATTTATAAATTATAAAAGTGATAAAAATTAGCTTTTACAAATTCATAATAATGCCAATAAAATGTAAGCAAAAATTTGAGCAAACACTTCACAAAATATATTGTGAATGCCTAATAAGCTCGTGAAGAAGCTCAACATTGTAAGTCATCAAGAATTCAAATTAAACCACAGTGAGTGAGATTCCCATGTGCACTACTAATATGTCTGCATTTTAAAAGGCTATCTATATTGCTGGTGACAACAAGAACTCTCATTTGATCACTAACGAGTCTGGCCACTTTGGAAAAATTATTTGACAATTAAAAAATAATAAATTCTTAACATGTGGCCAGGCCATTCCACTCCTAAATATATACTCAAGAGAAATAAAAACATCAAAACAAGGATAATTTATCTTTTGTTTCTAATTTGTATATCTTTTGTAGATAATTTGACTCTGACAAATTATAAGCAGTTCAAACTTATATATTCATGTCCAAATGTATCTCCAGACAGGCTAACTTTTCAAGAGATTGCCAACCTTACCTTGTATTTTTATATCTATTTAATCTTGAAATATAATATACAAGATAGTATGTAGCATATATATAATTTTAAAAATAACAAATACTAATATACCAACAGTGAAAAGAGAAATAAAAGCATACATAACATTATACTTTATTCGTAATAGAAAAAAGCTAGAAATTCTCAATGTCCAAAATGTGGATAAACATATTTTGATATGTATAAGAGAACTGTATACTGCTTTAAATGTAGTTTTAATACTATATCTATACTCTACATTTGAGTACTACTCAACAATAAAAAATAAACTAGCTACTGACATCATAACATGAAAGAATCTCATATCTCTGCCAAAAGAAAGAAGCCACACATAAAAGAGTGCACACGTTTTATTCCTCTTGTGTGATATTTAGAAAAGGCAGTCTATTGTGTTAGCCAGAGATGTGTATTGATTGGGAAGAGGCACAGGGAAATTTTGGAGTGAGGGAAATATTCCACATCTCGACGGCGATGGTGACTCCTACCATATATTTCTTGATACTCATTCAAATATATGTACACTTAAAACAGATTTTGTTAAATGCTATGCAATTATACCTTAATAAAATTATTTAAGAAAATCAAGACATTTATGAATAATAGATTTGAAAAGAATGAAGCTAAACAAAGGAAGTCATTGTGTTTCATGTACAGCTCTCATTTTGCAAACCACTATTGGTGGTGACTCAACAATCTGTATCACTCATCTTGATGGCGATGCCTCACTCAAATACTTGAATCTCTTTTCTTAAAGATCATTTAATGTTTTTAATTTTATTTGTTTTTTATAAAGTTACCTTTATTTGACTGCATCAGGTCTTAGTTGCTGCACATGGGATCTTTGATCATCAAGCAGCATGTGGAATCTCTAGCTGTAGCATGTGGGATCTTGTTCCCTGACCAGGGATCAAACTCAGCCCCCTTGCATTGTGAGTCTGGAGTCTTAGCCATTGGACCACCCTACATGAATCTTAATCTTCTATTTTTCCAGTTTAGAATGATATCGATAACTACCACCTGCCTGACATCATGCTTTCCTCTGTTTCATCTCTTCTCCCCCGCCTCCATTATGGTCACCACATACTTTGTGGCACATTTGAGTTGCTATAGACTTTGGTTGCTTGATGTTTATCTGTACTACTTGCTCTTGAACATCAAGCTAGTCTGATAACTACCTGGTCATGATGCCTTCTCTTTCCACATGTGGCCATGTAATTATTGTTGCTGAACAGATGAAAAGAGAGCCTCCAAATTATGATAATCCACTAGGGAAAAACAGTTATCATACAAATAACATCATTTAAAATGTTAATCAATGAAATTCCATTATGTACTTGCTACAGATTTGAATCAAATAATACAGTTGGAAAAGATGATAGAGGCCACCTTATCCATTTAAAATCACTGAAAATGTTTGCTCTTTCTAATGATGTTGTAATAAAAGATACAACACTAGCAGAGGTGATATCAGGTCCTTTAATGTGATTTTCCCTCACTAGTGATTTTAAAGAATCAAATTCTACTTTTTCCTGAACAAGGTCATCATCTGCTGCAAAATATTAAGTAAGACCTTCATAGAAGTCAAAGCATAGCTCATTGAAAAACAGAATATGTGTAAAAGTATTTCTTTAGAATAACACAGCTTAATTCTCTGTCTTAAGTGGCATGCGACTTGAGGTTCTGACACAGACCCTCCTAGGATTTTAAGATGCCGGTGCATGAACACAAAGAGAAAAATGTATCCCAGCATACTTTAAATTAAGAGTTAACATTCAGGGCCACTAAGGAGAATTTTTATTAACCACAAGGTTACAAAAAATGACTTGAGATGCATAATCAGTGAACCTCTTGTGCCATGTCCTGGGAAAAAGTGAGTGGTTTAAATCCCTTTTCATCTAGTGCCCTTATGCGGTCAGAAATGTAAGATCTCCCACTGTTACAAGGCTGCTTTTTTTTTTTTTTTTTTTTTTGAGATAACTGAAGCAATCTCCTCTTCCCTTCTTTCTGCTCTGCAGACACAGCACTGTCCTGGACAAATAAAGTGGTAAAAATCTGTAAGTGCTCACACAGGCCTTGGTGTGTGATTGTATAAAGGAGAAACAGGTTCTCACTCTGCCTTGGTACAGTGGTTCAGAAAGGTGGGGTTTCCAGAGCACAGATTCTGACTTTGTGGAGAAAGTGGGGGTGGGGGGCTTTAAGTGGACAGAAAGGGAGTGAAGGACAGGCCCACACCTCTGGCATTTTCCCTGGGGCGAAGTCTTCTCCCATCCTCAGATCAGTCGTGGACATGCTAAAGACAGGGATACTCGGCAGTTATAACCCACCTGACTGTCTCTTGAACTAGGCATCCTATAAATAAACAAGTAGGGCAGATAGTATTGGGCTTCCCTGGTGGCTCAGTGGTAAAAAATCTTCCTGCCAATACAGGAGACTTCGGTTTGATCCCTGGGTTGGGAAGATCCCCTGGAGCAGGAAATGACAACACACTCCAGTATTCTGGCCTGGGAAATCCCAAAGATAGAGGACCTTGGTGGGCTACAGTCCGTGGGGTCACAAAAAGTCACAACTTGGTATGACAATACCCAGTATTGCAGGTGTCAGCAAATCACATAGCATCCTGAATCTTCAGTTTTTTTCCTTCTGTTTTCTCATTGGAAGAGTTTGGAGTTGACAATTTTCTACTCCACTCTCAAAGCTTAATTCTCTTCATGGGCAGCCAGGTGAAGGACTCACCTTCTGAGGCAGACCTCTGAAATATTCCTGCTTCTCTTCTGGGTACAAACACCACTGTTCACTCCAGCCCTTGGAATATTTGTCCCTGAGGATGTTGACAGGGTATAATACATCCTCTACTCTCTTCACCATTGGAGCTGGCACCCACATTTCCCCCACTAGGACCATTGGAAACAAAGATGAGTGCATGCGTGTTAAGTCACTTCAGTCACACCTGACTCTTTGCAACCCTATGGACTGCAGTAGGCCAGACTCCTCTGTCCCTGGGGATTCTCCAAGCAAGAATATTGGAGTGGTACTTTGCCCATCTTCCCCAGGAAACTAAAAAGTGGAAAGCTAAACTAGAAAGGATGATAATAAATAAAACAACAATAGATTTCTAAGTTATTAACCCTGGCCAATTTCCCCAGAGTCAGTCTTAGTTGACAATGGTTAGTCCTAGTCTTAGGTTGAAATCTAAACCCTGAGGGAAGAACCTCCAATCACACCTGCCATCCGCAACCCACAACCTGTGACAGTCCTGCTCAGCAGCGGAACTTCCATCAGAGACTGAAGCAGCACTTACAGCCCTTGGGAACCCACTCATCTCAAGAAGAGCGTTTTCATCCTCCACATTCAGGGCCAGCGTCTTGTCTGGTTCTGCAAGACCCAAGCACAGTCCGCCAGTGCCTGTTCTTTTGTCATCTCCACCTACTGCTGCTCCGACATCAGTTATTGAGAACACCCTTTGGATTAATATTTGAGTTCTGTGTTTTTGTATATTTCTTCTTGGCTTCTCAGGGAAACTTTTTGGATTCTTACATCCAGTACTTAGTGAGCTGGTGTCTCACGGACTCCAGGTAAGTCCCATGATTCCCAACCTTGAGGAAGGGGTGCCATCACCAAGCATTTTCTATGATATCATCATTTCTGCTGCCTCTGCTTCTTATTCTCCAGGACTCATCAGCCACCAAAAGGCCACTTTGTGGCAACAGCAGGAATTAAAAATAGAGACGAAAGGAAGCCAGCACTGACCACACTAAGGTTAAATGAAGGATGCTCAAACTTTGTTCTTCTTGTCCTTTCAACTATACAATGTACTCTATACTCCAATAGTAATAAAATCTCAGGGGCCAGATTAAAAAATGACATCTCTAGATACCAGTGTTCTCTTTGAAGAAAGAAAGGTGTAACTAGATACCTGTTTCCCCACTGGACCCGTCAGGTGTTGAACCTTCTGACTCTGAAGGCGACAAAGGGGTGGAAGGGGATTTCTGCCCCCACCTCCCTGGGTTTAGCTCACACTGTGCGCATGTGGAGTTATTGGGTGACTTGGATCACACAGAAGCAGCCATTATTTCAGCCATTCTACATGATTTATTTGAGATGTTTCCAAAAGCAGTGATTCCAGGGATAACTTTCCGACATTAGGGAAGAGAGTGATTCAGACTCTGGGTAGAGTAACTTGATAAGACTGAGAGGAAACTCTCACCCCTCCTCTTACTGACTCACAAGAGTTACAAAGCTCTTCTAATCAGAGCAGAGAGTATCTAAGAAATCCTAGTGACTGAAGTCTTCAAACTCGGGAATTTAATGTAAGTTACTGAAAACTGGCAGCTTACTGCTTCCTTTCAAAACCTGAACATCTCTATGGTGTTGATTTGTGTGTGTGTGTGTTTGGAAAGCTTATTGACATTTAATTCACATATAAAATTCATGCCCTAAAATTATGCAATTGTTTGGTTTTAGAATATTTACAGTTACCCAACCTTACAACTTATCTTTAGAAGATGGTCGTCACCCCAATGAGAAAATCCCAGCCACTCTGCAGTCACTCTTTCTCCTTCCCAACTTTACCTCTAGGTAAGTACTGACCTTCTTTCTGTCTCTATAGATGCACCTATTCTACACACTTTGTAAATGGAATTGCACAATGCATGTATTTTTGTATTTATTTTCTTCATATAACTATCTTTTCCAAGTTCACCTTGTAGCATGCATCAGCATTGAATTCTTTTTAATGAACAAATAACATTCCATTGTGTGGATATGCCACTTTTATTTATCCATTCATTAGTTAATGAATATTTCTTACAGGACAGGTTTATTGGAGGAAAATTCACTTAAAAAAAAAAATAATTTGTTTGCTGATATAGAATTCCTGATTCTTTTTTTTTTTTTTTGTATGACTTTGTATATGGTATCTTACGGCCCTCTGGCCTTCATGGTTTCTGGCGGGAAGTCAGTTTTTAACCTAATTAACAATCCTTTGTGCACAATGAATTATTTAACTCTTACTGTTCACAAGGTTATCTCTGTATTTTCCTTTCAAAAAATTTGCAATGATATGTCTAACTGTTTATTCAGTTAGAGTTTGCTAAGCTTCTTGGGTGTATAGACTAATGTTTTTCATTAAAAAAATCTTGGCTTTTTCTTTCTTGTTTGTTTTTTGAAATATACTTTCTGTCCTTCTCTCTTCTTCTGGGACTTCCATTACGTTTATGTTGTTGTGTTTTATGGACTTCCAAAAGTTTCAGAAGCTCTAATCATACTTTTTCATTGCTTTTGTTCTCTGTTCCTTATTAAATAACTCCAATCAACCCACCTCCAAGTTCACTGATTCTTTCTTTGAATCAAATGTGTTGTCCCCTCTAGTAACTTTTTCATTTCCTGTTATACATTTTTCAAATATCTAAGCTAGAGTTGATTCTTTTTTTTATAATTTTAATCACTTTAATAACATTCTTAATATGGTGAGACATTGCTGGCATGCATTCTTTTAATTATTCATGCTTCTTTTTAGTTCATAGAACACAGTCATAATTGCTAATTTAATGTCATTTTCTAGTCAGTCCAACGTGGATCACTGAAGGGAGAGTTTTCTTTTGATTCCTGCTTCTTTGCATAGCTCAGAATGTATTATTTAAAATGGACTTTTCAGATCATACAAGGTGACAGCTCTGGAAATCAGATTTCTCCCTCTCCCACAGGATTTGATTTATTGCATATTTCTTTGTCATACTCTAAACTGCTGTTTGTTTAGTCAATTCCATGGACTAATTCTGTAGTCTCTTTCCCTGTGGTGTACTTTGTATCTGTCTTCTTCATATAACACTTTTTTTTTCACTTTCACCTGAATCAATTGACTTGTTTCAGCTAATAAAAGGCCAGTTTGGTTCAATCACTCAGTTGTGTCCAACTTTTTGCAACCCCATGGGCTGCAGCACGTCAGGCCTCCCTGTCCATCACAAACTCCCAGAGTTTACCCAAATTCATGTCCATTGAGTCGGTGATGCCATCCAACAATCTTATCCTCTGTCGTCCCCTTCTCCTCCTGCCCTCAATCTTTCCCAGCATCAGGGTCTTTCCAAACAAGTCAGCTCTTTGCATCAGGTGGCCAAAGTATTGGAGTTTCAGCCTCAACATCTGTCCTTCCAATGAACACCTAGGACTGATCTCCTTCAGGATGGACTGGTTGGATCTCCTTGCAGTCCAAGGAACTCTCAAGAGTCTTCTCCAACACCACAGTTCAAAAGCATCAATTCTTCAGGGCTCAGCTTTCTTTATAGTCCAACTCTCACATCCAAACACGACTACTGGAAAAACCATAGCCTTGACTAGACGGACCTTTGTTGGCAAAGTAATGTCTCTGCTTTTTAAAGTGCTATCTAGGTTGGTCGTAACTTTCCTTAAATGGGCAGCTGCTGCTGCTGCTGCTAAGTCGCTTTAGTCGTGTCCGACTCTGCGCGACCCCATAGATGGCAGCCCACCAGGCTCCCCCATCCTGGGATTCTCCAGGAAAGAACACTGGAGTGGGTTGCCATTTTCTTCTCCAATGCATGAAAGTGAAAAATGAAAGTGAAGTCGCTCAGCCATGTCTGACTCTCAGCGACCCCCTGTACTTCAGTCTACCAGGCTCCTCCGTCCATGGGATTTTCCAGGCAAGAGTACTGGAGTGGGTTGCCACAGAGATTTCCCTAAATCTCTTAAACCAGTAAGTTTTCCAGACATAAACATGAGATCTATGCATATGTTAAGGCATGCCTTAGACATTCACCTTACAATTTCACCTTGTTCTTCATTTCTGCTTACAAAAGACCATACATCAGACTGGTGAAAGACTGGGGCCTGCTCAGTCTATCTTAGGTATGTTCTGTTCTACTCAGAGCCTTCTAGATCCACTACAACGTATCAGAACTGTACGTAGTCCTGTATGAACGTCTCTTTCTCCCAAAATTAACATGAAAAAATTATAGCTAGGCCTTTGTTTGCAACTGCTATCACAGATTTAACCCTTATTTAATCTGTGATAGCAGTTGCAAAAAACTATATAAGGTTAAAAATAAGGTGAAATGCCCTATAGATAAGACTTTTCTTCAGAGCTGTGACACAGGCAGTGCTCTGCTGATGGGTTTTGTGAGGATCATCCCCTGCAGGCACTCTCTAGAGTTTGCAGGATTGCTGTGACTCTGAGGATCTAGCTGCAGGGCCACACCCTGTTGCTCTTACCAAGGTGTTGAAGTTTTCCTGAAGTAAAAGCCCTTCAAATGGTTTCAAGCCTGTGGCTAATTCTGAGAATTCTGAATAAACTTAGTTTTGATACTTTCTGATATTTTTCATTGCTTATATTGGAGGAATAGATTCCTGTAAGTTCTTACATCACCACCCTGGAAACCCTGCCCACTGCTTGATTTTCTTCCTGGTGTAATTTAATGTGAAAATAATTAAACTTGAGAACACCCAGAAAATGCAGAAGACATCCCAGCATTTTTGTCATGCTTAGAAAATAATACAAGCTGTTGATTTTTAATATCTTCGTGTATCACATAGGGAAATGATAGCTAATTGAAAATACTTTTGTGAGGATTAAATAATATTCTGAAAATAAAGTGTTTGGCATAAAATTCAGTGTATCTGATGTGCAAATAAGGAGAAGTGTGTGGTAGGGATGAGATAGAATGTGTGAGACATCTTCAGGAGCCAGTAGATTCTATTATGCAGAAACAGATTATCACATCTGTGCTTAAGAGAGAATAATTTATTTGCAGCATAATATTTGCAAAATTATCACTCTGTCCAAAAAGTATTTCTAAAACAATGAAGAACATTATGGTTTATAAATTTGTGCTAAGATTAGAAGATCATACCTAGACAAGAGAAGGTACAGAAGTTCAGCTGAAAGCAGGAGCAGAAATAGCATCTATCTTTTACTCAAAATTAATAGACAAATGGAAAAAAATTCTTAAAGACCTGAGTATGTCTAATGCATCATTTAAAAAACCAATTGGTAGCTTTAAAAAAAAATGGGAAAAATCTTTGGGATAAAAGGTCAAATTAGTACTCAAGATGGTTCAGGCTAAATATAAGCCAACACATACCTTAAATTTTAGGGACACTGAGAGCCAGAAAAACCTCCCCAAACAAAACAAAATCCTGTTACTAAAGATAAACTTTACTATGGGAAAGGAAACTGTGAAAGAAAACAATTTTCAGAGGTAGGAAGCAACCAAAAGTGTCATTATGATGGTATAAAAGATGCAATATGGGAGAGAAGTTGGAGGTTCCTCAAAAATGTAACATCAAGATTCTAGGATTGCTCACACTAGAAAATTTTTTTAAAGATTGATACATACATACAACTGAGTAAAGAATAATGGCCAACAAAGACTTGCTGCGTGGCACAGGGTGACCTATATCAGAGCAAAATCTGAAGGGGCGTGAATACATACGTGTGTGGCTGGCCCGCTTCGCTGTGAGCCTGGAGCTACACAGCATCGTAAGTCAGCTGTGCAGTGAGTCCCCTACATACGCATCTGAAAGCTGCAGATGTGCTGTCAAATGTCTAATCCCATAAAATCAGTTCCCATGTCTGGCATGCACTGTCCCGTGTGTGCACACTCTTCTAGGGTTCGTGCTTTTGTGAACCTTTCGTGACTGTTCAGGAGACAGCAGTGCAGTGCCTTTACTTCAAGCCCAGGCGTCTGGAAGCAAGCATAAGAGCAGCAGTGACGTGGCTGGTACTACTGTACATGCCAACATACTGTACTGCAAGACCAGAAATGTTTTCTTTATTTTCTGTGCTTGCTTTTTACGTCTTATTGGTGTGAAAAGTATTATAAACCTATCATAGTACAATACTATATGGCCAATTGTATTAGTTGGGTACCAAGGATAACTTTGTTGGATTTATGAGCAAATTGGACTTAAAAGCGTGCTCTTGGAATGGAACTTCTTCATATATAGGGGACTTACTGTACAAAAGAAAAAAATTTTTTTTTAGAAAGAGTGCGATCTCTGCATTCAGACTCAATGAATATCCATATCCTGGTTCCGTTACCTAATAGCCCTGTAACTTCAGGAAAGATACATGAAATCATGGGCCTCAATGTTTGTCTGTAAAGTGGAAATGATCCCTAAGATTTTGGCTTGCCATGTGGGTTCAACAAGATGGTATATGTGACAAACTTTGAATAATCAAGAAAATCTAAAAAAAAGAGAGATTTATCTATTAGTGGTTTTTTTTTCTTTTGTTTGTTTTTTAAGAACTAATCCAGGTGGAATTAGAGAACTGTGGATAGGCCTTAGGAGTACTTGAAAGTCATAAAAAAAGCAGCATCATAAATTTCTGGGAATTACAAAATGACCTGTTGGCTTTAACAAAAGCAGAACAATTGCCCACTGCTTATGAATGGCATTTCAACAATAGTAACAATAGTCACCATAGGGAGTGCTTGCTCATGCCCGAGGTGCTGTGCAAACCAACTTGTGTAACAACAGTAATGACTGTGCCTGATAGAGGGGGAGATAAAATTATGGTTTCACCACAAATAAGATTATAAAACAGATCATTAACAAAATGCGTGAGCCTCTTAGGGTGGAACAAATGATCATTCAGAAGGGGTTTGAGTTCTCTAAATCTCTACCAGATTCAACTCATTTCCCCTTGGACAGAAGACTATAATAGAAGAAAGAGAAAATTTGTAGAAAAATGTAATTTTCCTGGAAAATAGTATATATCCTGGAGACTTTTCATGTATCATATCTTCATGAGAAGGCTCCCTAAATGTCAGAAATGATCATACATTGATCACTGTAACTTCTTCTTTTTTTTTTTTAATCATAGTCTACATTGTGTTTGTTTAAAACTGTAGTATTTAACATTCATCCCAATGGTCATATAAAGTTGTGAGAGCTGGACCATAAGGAGGCAGAATGCCAAAGAATTGATGCCTTCGAACTGTGGTTCTGGAGAAGACTCCTGAAACTCCCTTGAACACAGCAAGGAGATCAAACCAGTCAATCTTAAGGGAGATAAACCCTGAATATTCACTGAAAGGACTGATGCTGAAGCTCCAGTATTTTGGTCATCTGATGTGAACAGATGACTCATTGGAAAAGTCCTTGATGCTGGGAAAGATTGAGGGCAGAAGGAAAAGTGGGTGTCAGAGGATGAGATGGCTGGATGGCATCCCTCATACAATGAATGTGAACTTGGGCAAACTCTGGGAGATGGTGAAGGACAGGAAGGCCTGGCATGCTGCAGTTCTTTGGATCACAAAGAATCGGGACATGACTGAGCAACCTAGCAACATAAAACATTAAAAGTGTTAGTGAAAGTAAAAGCATATATGTGGCCTTCAAACTTTAAAAATGAAGCATACCTGGGTACATATATACAATGGAGGAACGAAACTGTGCCATTTGTAGAGATGTGGATGGACCTATAGACTGTTATTCAGAGTAAAGTAAGTCAGAAAGAGAAAAACAAATGCCGTATACTAATGCATGTGTGTGGAATCTAGAAAAATGGTACAGATGGATCTATTTGAGAGCAGAAATAGAAACACAGACATAGAGAACAAATGCCCAGACACAAAGGCGGGAAAGGAAGAGTTACCATAAATTGGGAGATTGTGATTGGTATATATACACTACTCCGTATAAAATAGATAACTAATGAGAGAAGAAAAGAAGAAAAAAGGGGGGAAAAGCAAGGTACAATCTGCTCACAGGACATATATTAACTTTAAAAGTGGATTCCATTATACAGTAGGTACAGACAAATATTGCTTGATTCCTTATATGAGGTAGCTAGAATTGTCAAATCATAGAGTCAGAAAGTACACTGGTAGATGCCAGAGACCAGGAGGTGGGGGTGGGATGGGGATGGGGATGGGGACTTAGTGTTTAATTGGGACAGAGTTTCAGTTTAGGAAGGTGAAAAATTCGGGAGCTGGATGATGGTGAGGACTGCTCAGCAATGCGAATATACTTAGTGTCATTGAACCGTACAGCTGAATATGGTTAAAACAGTATGTTTTACATTATGTGACTTTTACCACAATAAAAAAAAATTAAAGAAATGAAGCACCCTTTCCCACAGATTCAGACACCTATCTTGTATTTGTGTGTGTCTCTCTGCAACAAAACATTATAATGATTGCAAAATGCACCAATACACAACTTGAGGACCACATCAAAAAAAGCACCAGAAGCGGATAGACTCTCTCCTCACAGAAAGTATCATCTTGTACACTCCCTGGGTGAACACCTCACCAGCCACACAGTTTAAAAACTGCTTTGGGTTATATGACCGTGAAGGTGCCTTCTGTATCTGAGATTGCAAACGATTGTTACTGAAAATGCAGTATGTTTATTTATAACTCTTTTATTTTTCTTGGATTTTAATATTCTTAAGAACTAGAACAGTGTTTTGAAACCCTTGAAAATCTCAGCACCTCAATCAGGTAATGCTCTGTGTGGTAGCATCATACATATTTATTGACCAACTGACTGATTGAAAGGGTGAGTGAAACCCCAGAGAATCCTTACAGAGTCTGACAGTGATGTTAGCTCTTGACTCAAGCTCATGGGTGAACACATGGAAAGATGCATGTATCAGTGGCCCTTGGCCTCGCTCTGAGTTCAGTCCCTCCATGTCCAGGGCTTATCAGTACACCTTCTAAATGGTGGTTTTTTTGGAGTTTGGAGCTTTGAGGTTTCATGTCTTGCTTCCCTGTTTGTCCAGTGTCGTGATCCCCAGCCCCATCCTCTTCACTGGACCCTTTGCCCCCGTAGACAAGTCTCCTTTGTCCCCACAAAGAGATCTTTGCATTCCCTTCCTTCTATGAAGGGTAATTCCCATAAATGACTGATTTCTTTTAAAATTTTAACCTGTGTTATTTCTTCATAGCATACATAAACAGACTCTATGAAAAATTTAATTAGCTTGGCTAAAAGAAACAGTAGAGAGGAAGTTTTAGGGACATGCTCATAATTCTGGTGTCCTGATTTCTAAACTTTGAACTATTAACTAACTGCAGGTGAGCTTAGAATCCTAGACATTGGACCTGAGTGGAGATTTCATTCTGATCAACGATTAAGGAGAGTTGTTTTTTACCAGTTTTGTGAATGACCATGGGACCAACAAAAATACCTACTTATGTGTGTGTATATGTGTTCCTTCTCCCTTCCCCCTCCTCCTTCTTCATTGTTTTGTTGCTTATGAAAATTCAATTGCTCCAGCAACTTTTGTTGTAAATACCATATTTTCTTCACTGAATTGGCTTTGGACCTTTATCAAAACTCAATTATCCTTACTTGTGAGTTTGCTTCTGAATTCTCCCTCTATTCTATTCTGCTAGTGTGTGTGTTTCTCATGACAAAAATGCCACATTGTCCTTCTTATTATAAATCTGCAATGTCTTGACATCAAATTAATAATAACAGTAATCTTGGAAGATTCTAATGACCTCATGGAAACAGGAAGCAGATATAGAAATAGTGAATGGGTATAGAGAGAGTCTGTGTTCCATCCAGACCACTGTGAAGCCCAGCATGTAAGTCTACAAATCCTTCCCGGAGTTTCTTTCTTTGGATTCTAGGAGCTCACTCTACTCTCCCCAGATAAAATCACCTGTTTTATTGCTATTTGAAAACACAAAATACTTGAAATATAAAAAAAGCATGAACTTTTTGGGAGGGACGGTGAAGTCTCCAGGCTTCCAAGTTACTGCTCCAACTGAATGCTAAAACTCTAGTCCATGGTGGTTACTGGATGTTCCAACTGAAATTCCAGGAAGACTTTACGAGCAGATTTATCCTCCTGAATGTGACTTACACCAACACCAGCTCCCTCTCCAGGCACACCCCAACCTTTGTAATCACTTCTGTATTTATGTTTTGTTTCAGTTCAGTTCAGTCACTCAGTTGTGCCCGACTCTTTGTGACTCCATGAACTGCAGTATGCCAGGCCTCCCTATCCATCACCAACTCCCAGAGTTTACCCAAATTCATGTCCATTGAGTCGGTGATGTCATCCAACCATCTTATCTTCTGTTGTCCACTTCTCCTCCTGCCCTCAATCTTTCCCAGCATTAGGTTCTTTTCAAATGAGTCAGTTCTTCACATCAGGTGACCAAAGTATTGGAGTTTCAGCTTCAGCATCAGTCCTTCCAATGAACACCTCGGACTGATCTCCTTTAGATTGAACTGGTTGGATCTCCTTGCAGTCCAAGGAACTCTCAAGAGTCTTCTTCAACACCACAGTTCAAAAGCATCAATTCTTCTGCACTCAGCTTTCCTTATAGTCCAACTCTCACATCCATACATGACTATTGGAAGAACCATAGCCTTGACTAGACAGACCTTTGTTGGCAAAGTAATGTCTCTGCTCTTTAATTTGCTGTCTAGGTTGGTCATAACTTTCCTTTGAAGGAGTAAGCGTCTTTTAATTTTATGGCTGCAATCACCATCTGCAGTGATTTTGGAGCCCCCCAAAATATAGTCTGCCACTGTTTCCACTGTTTCCCCATTTATTTGCAATGAAGTGATGGGACCAGATGCCATTATCTTAGTTTTCTGAATGTTGAGTTTTAAGCCAACTTTTTCACTTTCCTCTTTCACTTTCATCAAGAGGCTCTTTAGTTCTTTCTCACTTTCTTCCATAAGGGTGGTGTCATCTGCATATCTGAGGTTATTGACATTTCTCCTGGCAATCTTGATTCTAGCTTGTGCTTCCTCCAGCCCAGTGTTTCTCATGATGTACTCTGCATGTAAGTTAAATAAGCAGGGTGACAATATGCAGCTTTGACGTACTCCTTTTCTTATCTGGCGCCAGTCTATTGTTCCATGTCCAATTTCAACTGCTGTTTCTTGACCTGCATACAGGTTCTCAAGAGGTAGGTCAGGTGGTCTGGTATTCCCATCTCTTTCAGAATTTTCCACAGTTTATTGTGATCCACACATACAAAGACTTTGACATAGTCAATAAAGCATAAATAGATGTTTTTCTGGAACTCTCTTGCTTTTTCAATGATCCAGCTGATGTTGGTAATTTGGTCTCTAGTTCCTCTGCCTTTTCTAAATCCAGTTTGAACATCTGGAAGTTCTCAATTCACATACTGTTAGAAGCCTGGCTTGGAGAATTTTGAGTTTTACTTTGTTAGCATGTGAGATGAGTGCAATTGTGTGGTATTTGAATATTCTTTGGCATTGCCTGTCTTTGGGATTGGAATGAAAACTGACCTTTTTCCAGTATTGTGGCCACTGCTGAGTTTTCAAAATTTGCTGGCATATTGAGTGCAGCACTTTCACCGCATCATCTTTTAGGATTTGAAATAGCTCAACTGGAATTCCATCACCTCCACTAGCTTTGTTTGTAGTGAAGCTTCCTAAGGCCCATTTGACTTTGCATTCCAGGATGTCTGGCTCTAGGTGAGTGATCATACCATCATGGTTATCTGCATCATGAAGATCTTTTTTGTATAGTTCTTCTCTGGATTCTTGCCACCTCTTCCTAATATCTTATGCTACTGTTTCATCCATACAATTTCTGTCCTTTATTGAGCCCATCTTTGCATGAAATGTTCCATTAGTATCTCTAATTTTCCTGAAGAGATCTCTAGTTTTTCCTATTCTATTTTTTCCTTCAAAATCTTTGCACTGATTACTGAGGAAGGGTTTCTTATCTCTCCCTGCTATTCTTTGGAACCCTGTATTCAAATGGGCATATCTTTTTTTTTCTCCTTAGCTTTTTGCTTCTTTTCTTTTAACAGCTATTTTTAAGGCCTCCTTAAGGCCATTTTACTTTTTTGCATTTCTTTTTCTTGGGGATGATCTTGCTCCCTGTCTCCCATACAATGTAATGAACCTCCATTCATAGTTCATGAGGCACTCTGTCTATAAGATCTAGTCCCTTAAATCTATTTCTCACTTACACTGTATAGTCATAACGGATTTGTTTTAGGTCATACCTGAATGGTCTAGTAGTTTTCCCTACTTTCTTCAGTTTAAGTCTGAATTTGGCAATAAGGACTTCATGATCTGAGCCACAATCAGCTCCTGGTCTTGCTTTTGCTGACTGTACAGAGCTTCTCCATCTTTGGCTGCAAAGAATATAATCAATTTGATTTTGGTTTTGATTGTCTGGTGATGTCCATGTGTAGATTCATGTCTTCTTTTGTTGGAAGAGGATGTTTGCTATGACCAGTGCATTTTCTTGGAAGAACTCTATGAGTCTTTGCCCTGCTTCATTCTGTACTCCAAGGTCAAATTTCTCTGTTACTCCAGGTGTTTCTTGACTTCCTACTTTTGCATTCCAGCCCCCTTTAATGAAAAGGACATATTTTTTGGTTGTGAATTCTAGGTCTTATAGGTCTTCATAGAACTGTTCAACTTCAGCTTCTTCAGTGTTACTGGTCGGGCATAGACTTGGATTACCTTGATATTGAATGGTTTGCCTTGGAAACGAACAGAGATCATCCTGTCATTTTTGAGGCTGCATCCAAGTACTGTATTTTAGACTCTTTTGTTGACTATGATGGCTACTCCATTCCTTCTAAGGGATTCTTGCCCACAGTAATAGATATAATGGTCATCTGAGTTAAATTCACCTATTCCAGTCCATTTTAGTTCACTGATTCCTAGAATGTTGATGGTCACTCTTGCCATCTCCTGTTTGATTAGTTCCAATTTGCCTTGATTCATGGACCTAATATTTCAGGTTCCTATACAATATTGCTCTTATAGCACCGGACCTTGCTTTCATCACCAGTCACACCCACAGTTGAGTGTTATTTTTACTTTGGCTCCATCTCTTCATTCTCTCTGGAGTTATTTCTCCAGTGACTTCCAGTAGCATATTGGCACCTACTGACCTGAGAGTTCATCTTTCAGTGCCCTATTTTTTTGCCTTTTCATACTGTTCAGACAGGGTTAGCCCTTCTCCAAAATATACTGTCCAATGTCAATTATTATATTTATGCAACATAATGCCATTTGGTTGTGGTGATGATTTAGTTCATCAGTTGTGTCCAACTCTTTTGTGACCGCAAGGACTGTAGCCTGTCAGGCTCCTCTGTCCATGGGATTTTCCAGGCATGAATACTGGAGTGGGTTGTCATTTCCTCCTCCAGGGGATCTTCCTGAACCAGTTCTCAAGCCTGGGTCTCCTGCACTGGCAGGTAGATCCTTTATCATCTGAGCTTCAGAGAAGCAGTAGCATCACTAGGTATGTATGAATGTAAGTTGAATTTTGAAGTTTGAAATTCTCTGAGTGTGCTGATGGAAACTCCCATGTCGTGATTTGCGAGGCTATGACTAGATATTGTATAACATTATCATTAGTATTATTGCTATTATTCTTTGAGTTAAACCTCCATGGAGAATCACTGTGTCTGTTAAGCCCTTTGAATATGTCACCTCAATGAACACATATACAAAATTCCCGTATTCAACACCTTCTTTCTGTCACAGAAGGAACTCAGATTCACAACTGGAAACATCTGAGTTCACTGTATAACTGATGGGTCTGGGACTGGTCCTATACATCTGCCTTCCAAAGAACTTTTGTTAGCTTTGGTATTTAAGTGTCTCCCCAGGACTGATGATGCCCCAGGGTGGCAGAACTTTGTGTTGGTCCAGCCTGGACCCTTTCCTCTGCACACCATTCTCACTCCCCAATTTGGTCAGTCCTCAGATGCCTTCATCTATGATTTGTTTTCAAAGCGGTATCCTGAGTAATAGGCAACAATATTATCGCAGGTTCTTTGTTCAGTGCCTTAAAAGAAATTCATTAAGTAATATATAGTTCTATTATCAACATCATTAAAGGGAAAATTGGAGATTCCCAGAATACACTGTGCATGACTCAGCCTCTGGATGCTGCTACAGGCACAGCACATCACCTCTCATCACTGTGTGAGCTGATTCATTCTTCACACACCTGAGGTCTTCATCCACTCCTAAGGTACAGGATCCCTGTAGGTCGGGCTCTATTGATATAGTAGGACAGAATGTCTCAGTGGAGATTCCAGCCCCTGAGGTGAACAGAGCCAGCTTAGGAAAGTTCTGTTTTGGAACACTGTGTGTGAGGCTGGCTGCTCCCTGGGCGCATGCGCTTTCAAGCCTCCGGCTCATCTCACCAAGCCCAGAGGAGCTGAGGCTCTGCAGGAGCCTAGGAGAATTTCTGCGGCCATCATTTTTACTTAGTACCAGGACAGATCACTGTCTGATTATCCCTCTTCTGAATAATGTTCAAAACTTGCTCCCAGACTCTGAAATAAACTTTAAAGATAAAAGGGATTTCTGAAACGGTAGTCAGGTCATCCTTCATTTCTTTGACAGGTTAAAAAATCCGTGCTTATCCCTTTAGAGTGGATATATCAGAGACACAGAAAGCAAAGGAAGCTGAGCTTTAGGTTATTTCTGGGGACAGAATGTATGATTCCCCACTTCTTCTGTTAGCAAATGATGAAGCATGTATGGAGCAGGCAGGTGGCCACATCTGCAGTATTTTCTCTATTTCAAGCGGCTTATCAATTGGATATGTGGTAGATGGAAGGGAATCAGCTAAGTGAAGAGACCTGATGATTTTCCTCCATGTGACATCTAATAAATTCCAAAAATCACTGAAAATAGGTAGCATAGTAATTGCTACTTTAAAGTTGTTTGTTCTAATTACTTTGGCTAATGATGTGGTCCCCAAAAGTAAAAACATTTTGATATTTGTTATTCGGTTTCTATTATTTTATATGAATCCTCTTTCCCAAACTTCCATGTCATAAGTGCATGTCCCTACTTTTCTAAATAAATGAATATTGAATAGTTGGTGAGACACATTAGCCAGAGAGTATTAGTCATCACTTCGATTTGTGAAGAGAGAAAATTAAACAATGTTTGGTGTAAAGATTTTAATAGCTTTTCCTCCGACAAGCTCATTTCAATCACAAAAGCAGCAAACAAAGAAAAACAGTGTAATGAGCTGCTACTTTAGGAAGAAGGCTTCTTGTTAGGTGTTGTGAAAATTGAATGGAAGCTTCCCTTGAGGGTGAATATATGTGCTTTATAGGAAGTAATAACATCAAACAGGTTGTTCTGACTCTGCCATCGTTGTGAGTCAGTAAATTTGATCCAGCATTAGGGTTGTTGGGTTCTGTTGTGGTGGTAATGTTGGTAAAAAAAAAATTTACGTATCATAAAATTTACCATTTTCACTTTATTAAATTAATTTTTATTGGAGGATAGTGGCTTTACAATATTGTGTCCGTGTCTCATGCACAGTAAAATGCACCAGCCATACTTATACACACATCCCCTCCCCTTTGCATTTGCTTCCCATTCAGGCCACCACGGAGCATTAAGTGGAGTCCCCGTGCTCTACGGTATGTTCTCATTAGTTATCTGTTTTATACATAGCATCAATAGTGTACATATATCACTCCCCATCTCCCAATTCACTCTACCCTTCCCCCCTTGGTATTGATTCAATGCATTTGTTCTCTACATCTCGCTCCCTGTTTCTGCTTTCCAGATAGGATCACTTTTTTTTGGTTGCTTGATATGAAGAGCTGACTCATTGGAAAAGACCCTGATACTGGGAAAGATTAAAGACAGGAGAAGTAGGGGGCAATAGAGGATGAGATGGTTGGATGGCATCACTGACTTAGTGGACATGAGCTTGAGCAAGCTCCAGGAGATAGTGAAGGACAAGGAAGCCTGGAATGCTGCAGTCCATGAGGTCACAAAGAATAGGTCATGACTTAGCAACTGAACAACAACAAACACCGCTTTTCTAGGATACATATATACGTTAATTTGACGGTTTTTAAGTGTACAGTTCTGTGGCATTAAGTATGTTCATTCACGTTGTTGCATAACCATCACCACTATCCATCTCTAGAACTTTTCTTCTCGAACTAAAACTTTGCCCACATCCCCACTCCTCCCAGCCCCTGCAACCACCATTCTATTTCCTGTCTCTGTGAATATGACTGCTTCAGGGACTTCCTCTTAGTGGAATCATACAGTTGTCATCCTTTCCTGACCAGCTTGTTTCATTTAGTGTAATGTCCTCAAGGTTGCAAGAGGGTTTTAACATTCCAGTGATCAACATTCTCCCATTCGTGTTTCACCTCCGTCAGGTCCCAGGCTGTGAGTCAAAGGGATATTATAATACTTCCTTTTTAGTAATTTATTTTTTACCATGTCCTGACAAGTGGCACCTGTCTTATATAAAATTGTTTTTTTGTTGTTGTTGTTCTGTTACAAAGTTAGCATTTGCAAAAGATGCTGCTGCTACTTATCCAGTTCTTAATCCTAACCCTAATTAATGTGAAATTTATTTTCTTAGTTACATACCTCTCTATTGTTCAAAAATTTCACTTGCATTTATTTATTTGTGATTCTAGTTTTCCATAGAGGATATAAATTGTATTTTGCAATGTCTTCAATTCCAATACATGCCATGGGATTCACTTATTTCATTTAGCACCTATTTAAGTATTCAAAGTGTCCAGAGATTCATATTCTAGCTTAAATATAGTTTAACCTTCTCTCAACTTGTGGTTTTAAAATTTAGGTCTGTCTAAGAGACTGTGGCCAGTTGAGTGGAACATACTCCTTTGCCTTCTGGGATAACTTCCAAGAGTAGGTTTTAAGGGAGCAGCTGCAGATGGAACACTCCAGGGTGCAAAGAGCCCTGAGACTTGCCCCGACACTCAGACACTCCTGGGGGTGATGAGGTTGCCACCATTCTCCAGCTTTTTCTCCTGAGACAACTGATTCAGCAATATCTGGGTTCTTGCCCAGAGAGGAGATGACTATGTTGCACTTTTTGAGAATCTCCCTTTTCTCCTCGTCATTGATCTTCTTGGGAATTTCTATCTCTCTCAGTGTCTTTTGCATTAAAAATTGAGGTTGTGGAAAGACACCCTGTCTCTTGGTTTCTCATAGTCACCAGTTTGTCAATACGTTCCTTGTGTAAATGGCACTGTGTGACCTCACACAGGTTACCTAACTCCTCTGAATGTTCCTATAAAATGGAAATAATAAAACACAACTCTCAATTTTCTTCTGAGGATTATAATCAGAGGCATTCTGATTTGGAAGACTGTGATATGTTTTATTTTACCATAAATTCATGGTGCTGCTGTTTAAACAAAGCCTCTTGAAAATACAAAATCATTATTCTGCTTCTAGGTCTCTCATTGCTAAAACAAAACCAAATCTTTATGCTTGTTAAGTTTGTTGTTGAATACATTGTGGGAGGAATAGAATTGAAATATAAATGTCAATGTATAATATATTTATATCCTTTGTGATGGCACATATTTTATTAACATGCAAATATATCATACATAACTATAATACAGAGTAGTATGTTTTATGCATTATATCCTATATTATACTTTATGTTGTTTAACATATTATTTTATTATAGTATAAGATTGTTTAAAAATTCATAGGATTTCTCTTTATAATCTCCCAAATTATCCTATTTTGAATACATTCACATAAAGTTATCCATGTTGCTGTTAAAGGAACTTTAGTGAAATCTTCAGCTGACAGCCAGTGTTAAAGTGTTAAGCTGATTTAAACTAACTGTGTTTTGTTTTCTCTAATAAGATCTTTTTATGTCCTTTGGCTATTAATGTGGAAATACCTATGTCAAATTATGGATTAACTGTTGTGAGTAAATTGGCCTTTCATTTTGATGAATCAGGCAATACATTTAGCCAAATGAGATGTTTCCTCTTAGGCTGATGTGTGAATTGATTAGGTTGCCAATATTTACTAGTCAGGCAATAGGCAAATATACTGCAGAACTGACAATTTTTTCAAAAGCTTAGCATTATTATTATTTTTAGTTACTTTTTTTGCAAAGACAATTGTCTTTCTAAAATATAAAATATGAAATCTTAAACTAATATACTTAAAGTTAACATTGCTTTATTATCTATGTGATAAATTTTGCTAAACATTTTTTTTAACTTTGGAGAAATAGTTGGTCAATGTCACCCACTGGACCAAATAGTAAAATGGCTTTCAAATACTTGTTGAAGATGTTGCTATTTAGTTCACCTGTAACCACCTTCAGACTACTGTGTGATATAACTGAAATTTAAGACTGGAGTCACAATCATGGGAGTAGACCATTGGGTTAAGCATGACTTATTCTAAAAAATGGATAAAATACTGTTTAATTAGTCCACATTTGTACACCCTGTTCTTTTGAATAACTACGTACAACATTGGACAATAGTTTCAACTTGGTGTTTTGGAGAATTCACATACATTTACTCTGATCATCTGATGGCTCACCTCCAACCTTGCTGGGACTACCAGCAGAGCATTAAATAAGCTGCTTCATCCCCTTTGCCGCCCTCAGTCAAGTCATCCATCACTTGGAACCCAAAGATTGTTACTTATTTGCTCTCCCAGCCCCATGGTTCAAGTCCTATCTTGTTCTTTTGGTCTTCTTTGCTGAAGGTCTTCTTCTAGAATGGCCACTTGGTGAAATTGAAGGAAATCTCAGGACAGAAAGTCAACATGTCAGGGAGGGGACCAACAGAAGGAACTGAATGTTTTGTGTCCCGTGCTTACACAACTTGGGAGGCAGGGACGTGTCCAGTCTGAAGGAGCTCTGGCTGAGAAATGCTTCAACACAGGGCTCACGGTGCCTGTGCACACAATAGAGGTTTAACCTCTATTATTAGGAATTATTCCTAATAATTAGGAATTATTAACCTACGAGAAATGAGTAAGTATAAAGATGCAAACAGAACAGTAAAGAGGGCCGTATGGCTGAGGAGGGTACTTGCAGAAGAAAACACATGGAAATACAATTTCTCTAATTAATTTATCTATTTGACAAACAGAAGATGTTTGTCTCCTGTCATTTCTCAAGTGGTATGATGTTGAATAAGGTGGGAATCTATTAAAAATTAATCTATTTCTTTTAAACAAACAAAAATATATGTTTGGTAGAAACACTGAATTCTTTCTGATATTCTTGGGTTATTTTCATGTCTGAACTATTTTTACTTCTTTGATCACAGTTATTACTGGATGAAATGTTCAACTCCTAACACTAGTTTCTTGTCTTTCTAAACTGTGAGACTCTACTTCTCATCTGGATAAGTAAATAATGTCCAGTTTTGAAGAGTTCATGTCAGTGGGGCTCTCTCCCCTTGAACATGTTGTGAAACTTTCTCCCCTAGATTTAATACAATTACCAATGGCATAGAAATTACTTCCTATCACTCAAAAACTACATTTCCTATCCTGTTCAGGATATAAGGATCATATAAGCTGTGTGATATAAGCTTGATTATGCTACTTTTTCTTCTTTTGATTCTGCATTTAAGTATATTTCTGATTGCTCACCTAGAAATTATAGCATGCATGCTTAACATGTCAAATTATACATTGAATCAATGCCTTTTCTCCCTGTAAATATGACCAAGAATTATGAAGAATATAGAAAAAAATTATTCCTGATTATGCTCCTTTCTCTACTTGTAAGTTACTGCCTTTTTCTTACTTCTAGAGATAGCATTTCTATATATAAATTCCATTTACTTTGTTCTCTTTTCTTCCAGAATTCATTTCTGAGGTATACTCAAGCTTTTTACTTTATCTTCCAGGTCTCTTAATATTTCTCTCATATTTTCTATTTCTTTATCTCTATATGGGTTATTTCTCCTCATCTATCATCCAGTTCATGAATTCTCTCTGCTACTGTACTAAATCTGCAAGGGTACCTGAATATCAACTTTCAAATTTCAATTATTGAATTTTTTACTTATTGATGTACTATATAATTATTTTTAAAATGTTAGCCAATCTTTATAGTTTTAGGTTTCCTATAGACATGATAAACTTCTCTTTTGTTTATTCAAACAGTGTTAACATAGTTGTTTTATCATGATGATTTATTTAATCAAATGATTGATTTATCTTCTGCCTTACTTCTGCTGAATCTGTTTTTACTCTTTTCCTGATTGCTTACTTACACTACTGAATTCTACAGACTTACCCTCAGAGCAATCAGTATTTTCAGTATTCTCAGAGTCACTGGCATCATTGGTCATCATGAATTTTTCCTTGATTTATATAGCAGCCTGGCTTACACTTGTGTGTCCCAATTTATCTGCCGCACAAGGAGAATTAGATTTTAAATATAAGCTTCATCACTCCTCTGCCTTCCTGAACTATTCAGTGGTCCTCATAATGTATACAGTGGAGTTAATCAAGGTGCCTTGTGATCTGAGCCGCCCCCTTTCAATTCCAGCTTTGTGTCCTTCATCAACACGGGCCACAGCTTCCTGAGTGCCTTGGTGTCAGCCGGTCTGGGACAGGCTGACACATCTTCTCATTTACTCTTGCCTTTGCATTCGATTTTTACCTCTGCTAGAAGGAAGGCCATATGTTCCCTCACATACCTGGGAAGCTCTTACACATCCATCAGGATTTATCTTGCAGGACTTCTGTTTATTTGTTCCTGACCTCCACAACACAAGTTATTTATTTGCTTGCTTCTCTGTCTCCGCCACCCGCCCCCCACCCACACACATAGATATATGTACTTCCCAGGTGGTGGTCGTGGTAAAGAACCTAACTGCCAATGCAGGAGATATGGGTTCAATCCCTGGGTTTGGAAGATCCCCCGGAAAAGGGAATGGCTACTCACTCCAGTAATCTTACCTGGAAAATCCCAAGAACAGAGGAGCCAGATGGGCTACAGTCCATAATATCACAAAGAGTCAGAATATATATACATATGTGTGTGTGTGTGTGTGTGTGTGTGTGTGTGTGTGTGTGTATTCTTTCAATGCTTCATTTCTCTCTGAGCATCTCCCCTGACAGACCAAATGCAAAGGTCATTCCCTTCACCTCTGTCTCCAGCAACAAGCATGCAATTCTGAAAGATAAGATAGGTATTGGATAAATGTTAAATGAAAGAATATATTTAGAATGTACATCACAGGAGAAATAATTTAGGAATTTATAAAACTTGTCTTCAAATGTACAAAGGACTTATTTGGGGGGAATAAGAGATTCTTCCATTCTGTAGTAGAATTGGGAAAAGTGGTGGGAATTTCAAAGAAGTGATTTGATCTTCAGATAAGAAAAAACATTTTGAATAATAAGCATTGTCCAGGGGTAGTATGTGCCAGTTCCTAGACTTATGAGCTCCTTATTTCCAGTGCTAAAATGAGGATGAATCAGTGATCTTTCCACAGTCATTCTAAAAGAGAACTCTGCTTCTGTGGAAACTGTTTAGGTGGCCTTTGGGATCCCATCTAGCTCTTAAGGTCATGTGAATGGAAAGCAAAATAGATTTTAAGGTTAAAACTAAAGGTTTTCATAAGCAAGATGACTCTTTCCCTTGCCCCATAGCTTTTTACTATGTTTTTTTTTTTTTTCCAGAAAGAGAACCTGCATATTACTCTGATATATCAAAAGACATTGCATTAAAACCATCTTCTCTCTGAGTGTGTCTAGAGAAAATTTGCTTCTGCCCTTGTTTCCTTTGGCTTTCAAGCACCTCATCTTCTAAGGGGCAAGACTTTTTGTGACTACTATGCAGACATGGTAGGTCTAAAATGTCAAATAAAAGGATGTGAGAGCAACTTTGCATTCTAAAAATTTCAGGAGCTGGAAAAGAGAGCCAGTTTCAATAAGAAGCACACCAAAACCTGCATAGATATTGTACAGTTGGAACAGAGCTGGCAGTTAGTGTGGTGCCAGGGAGAAAGGAGTCAGACTTTACAAACAGCTAAAGAACATAGCATCACTAAATGGCAAGGATAAATATGTATGGAGGAGAAAAAAGAATAATAATTAAAGTTCACTTACACTGACATAGATATATTTTGCATATGAAAATGTTGATCTTTGAAATGGTGTCATTTCCATATCATTTCCATTAGCAGAATATATCAGTCTTGCCAGTTGTCACTTATGTGTAACTGATTTACTTTGCTACACTCCAATACAAATTAAATCTACTACACTCCAATACAAATTAAAAAAAAATGGATATAGAACCCAACCTGTGATTGGCTTCAGTAACACATGTTACTAAACGGAGGCTCACACTATTCTTTCTGGTATGATCGTCTGAAGCGGTCAGTCTGGGGTCCACCCCCTGCAACCAGAAGTTGGGGGGATTATCCTGAAGGACAAGGCAGCTCTAGGTCTCACTCACAAGCTGGACACCTAGCATCCCCTCTCTATTTGCTGAGTGCTAATTACCGAGTAGATGTGCAACAGAACCTGGTGGAGATCTCTCCACCTCAAAAAGATTCCTGGGAAAATTCACCTATACCAAGACTCCTGTTCCCAGTGACTGGTAATGAGGGAAAGGTGCTCTGGACAAAGCAAAAAATAGAGCAAGGCCATCTTTGCAATCCCAGGTTCTGTGCCCAAGTATCCTCAATGATAAGCTTTGTGATCTAAGAGGAAGTGAAGTAAAAGTCCCTCAGTTGTGTCCAACCCTTTGCCACCCTGTGGACTATACAGTCCATGGAATCCTCCAGGCCAGAATAGTGGAGTGGGTAGCTTTTCCCTTCTCCAGGGGATCTTCCCAACCCAGGGATTGAACCCAGGTCTTCTTCATTGCAGGCAGATTCTTTACCAACTGAAATATCAGGGGAGCCCTAAGGATGAGTCCATAGGATTTAGTTAAGTGTGGAGATTAGAATGAAGACATTGCATGAGTCAAATGAGAATCACTTTTATTTCTTCTTCCTAAAAGGAAGATGGTCAGGAGAACAAATATCCTCTACAAGAGGCATGAACATCAATCACTCAGGAACCCCGCCAAGCAGGACAGGATGAAAGGGGTGAGGTCTCCAAAGCCCAGGAGCTGGTGCAATAGGCCGGCTGGCATCCCTCTCAATAGTCCAGCTGGCTCACACACAGCACCTTGCCTGCCTACATCAGGTGGAGTGATGCCTACCATTGCACTTGGGAGATGAGGCTGGTAACAGAGCCCTTTGGGAAGATTTTGAAGGGACAGCATCTCTGAGCAGCAGAGGGGCCCCAGGGTAAGGTCAAATTCTTCCTTCCTCTCTCGGAAGCAGTGGTCAGCACCTCCATCCCTTTCCAACTCTCCAGATGTCCTTCTGCTCACACAGCAAACTAAGTTAAAGCTTTCCACAAAATTCCTTCACCACATCCATACCTCTCCTCTCCTGAGACTCCTGCATGGTCTGACTGTGCACACAGTATATCCTAGGAACGCAGGGAATCGACTTCCCATTCCCTTGTCCCTGGTAGTGTCTGGCCAGGCCTGCAGTAATCATGCTAGGATCCCAATTGTTTTTAGTCACTACTTTTTAAAATTGTATTTCTTTATTGAAGTATAGCTGATGTACAATGTTGTGTTAGTTTTGGGGGTACAGCAAAGTGATTTAGTTATACATATATAATATAAGTATATATGTTCTTTATCTATCTACATATATATATGTAGAATATATATATTCTTTTCCCTTATAGGTTACTATAAGATATAGATTACAGTTCCTGTGCTATATAGTAGGCCCTTGTGGGTTATCTGTTTTATTGTGCATATGATAATGCTTATATGTGGAATCTAAAAAATGATACTAATGAACTTATTTACAAAACAGAAATAAGCTCATAGACATAGAAAACAAGCTTATGGTTATTAAATGGGAAAGGTGGAAGGGGTAATTTAGGAATTTGGGATTAACTATGGATTCTTGCTTTCCCCTTTCCAAATATCATTGACACTTGTCTCCAGTCTGGTCTCAGACCCCCATAACAAGCCCCTGACACGTTTGCCAATGACCTCACCACTCCACACACACACACACACACACACACTCACACACTTGCTTAGCCGCCCTGCGGGACTCACAGGCTGCGGCTGTGCTCGGGAAGGGCCTGCATCCCCCACCTTGGAAGGAGGAAACCCAGCCCCGGGCACCTGCTGTCACTACTGTGAGTGAGATAGATATGATGCCGGGGGCTTCAGGGAGGGGCACTCACAGTGTGGCGGTGGAAGGGGGACATGGGATCTCCTTGCAGAAGGCACCACTGTATCCCTGCAAAATGCAGCGTGGAGCCGCCTCCCCCTGCCAACACCCACTGCCTGCCGGCCAGGACAGGCCAAGTAAGCTGTCCAGACACACGGTGCAAGGCTCTGCTTCCCTCCTGTCAAGGGAAGCAGTGCCCTGTATCCTGTCGTGCTGAGTAGTCTAGAGGCCCATGATGAGCAATTTACAGGCTCGGCAGACAGGGGTCAGGTGGGTTTTCCCAGGACCTTTGAGAGGTTTGTTAAGACTCTTCCTAAAGGACAAGGCTCACACCAGCCACTGTTCAGCTTGCCTGCACCTGGATGTGGGCCTGAGTGAGGCTCTATGAACGGTTGATTGGATGAATAAGGGGCGACAACCAACCCTTAATTTCAAGAAAAGTTATCTCATTACAAGTCTCCATCTTGCTTTGCCCCTAAACAGTACCTGGCCAGCTGACCTCAGTGCATCTCTTGATGACTTTTCCCTTCACTAGTCCCTGCTTCGAATAGCCCTTGATCTTTTCATGCCCAAGGACTTAGGCCGTCTGCATGTCTCATGAAGAAATACCCACTCCCAGATCTGAAGCTCAAAGTCCAGAGGAAGATAGGGGGAGCCTTCTGGGAAAGCATAGGCGCTCTGACTTGTGGGGGACTTTGGGAGCAATGGGGAGACGCATCCACTCACTTCCCACCACTTTAGTGAATCTAATCCACTGAGAAAGTATGCTTTCTGAAATTCCTAAAAGCAGGCATCAGTTGATATTCCGATGTATCTCATTCTGCTTCTTGCTTTCCCAGTTACCCATCTTCTCTGGATTCTCAGGCCTCTAGGCTCCAGCCTAGGACTCCAAGGCTCACTAACTGGGCCTCAGGCCGCTGGGTCTCTTGTGCACGAGTCGAGCTCTCATCGCAAACCTTCCCCTAGACAAATGCACGTGGGCACTCATCCTCAGACCACACTCTTGCAGCCAAGACTAAGGGATGCTCCCACTGCTGGCCTTGGTGTCTCAGGACTCCTTCTGAGGAGCCCCCACCAGCCCTCTCTACTGGGAAGAGTGGGAGATCTTAGACCAGGATCTCCTGAGCATATAACCCACCCCATCAGCATGCTAGGTACACACTGTCGTTCAGCAATGGGAGTGCTAGTGTCCAAGGAGTGCAATGGTTCCAGCTTTAAGTAGAGGGGAAGTCTGGGCCTCTTCATCTATGAGAGCCGCCTCCTTGCTCTTGATGGGATGATGTGACCTGCTGTGACTTCATCTGTTTGCAAGCTCCCTCTGTTTTCCACAAGCTGTAGGTCTTTGGAAAAATTACTTAACCCTACTAGACTTCTGTCTGTCATCTGAAATATGGGAAAAATAATAATATCCACATCCTTACAGTTGTCCTGAAGCTTTGCAAACATAGATGCCTGCTCTTAATACAATGTCTGACTCAAAATATTTACTACACATTCTCTACTAGGATTATATAAATCCTTTATTCACGTAAGTACCTGTCACCAAAACAATCTTTTTGTGTAATTAATTAGACCATTTTCAAATGTGAAAATTTCTGACCATGTTCCCAGACTTTGGGAAGCAGACCATCTATTTTAGTTCTTTAGTTCTTTACTTATGTTGTAAGATCTGTATGCCCTTGAGAATTATTTTTAATAATTTAATACAGAGAAGCCTAATCAGAGCTTTATTTGCATTTTAAACAATTAGTATGCAAACTATTAAAGCTGCAAAACACTAGATCTTCATTAATATTTTGTTTTCAACTTACAAAATATTCTATTTATATTCTTGCACATTTAGCAATCACTTCAAATGAGCATTTGAATAATATTTGGTCCCATTTACAAAGTTTGCTAAATAGTCACCTTTAAAATCTACTTATCTGTAATGATATATTTAATTTCAATCTCAAATATTTTAATTTCACAGTCAAGAAACAATTTATTCTCAAGAGTTTAAATAAGCTTTCTAAATTTAACACATATAGCTATATATAAAGCTATAACTTTATAGTTTGTATCTATTTAAATCTACTTTATGCTTAAAAGTTTCTTAAATAATCCAATAACATGCATATTTTAATAATTATTTAATTAAAAATTCATAGATAAAATTAGTCATTATGCATGTAAAAATTATAGATACACAAGGATGTCCAAATTCTTTTGAACATCACCACATCAAAGGTATGTAAAATGCCAACCATGAATGAATTTTTCTGATTTAAAAAAATTTAACTGGTTTCAATTTTTTAACCCCTTCTGCTCCTAATTTATGCTTCCATTGAGGAGAGAGTAGTATTAAAGAAAACAGCACAAATCCAGTTAACTGAGTTTGCTAAATGCCAAAGAGTTTTGCCAGATGACTCATGTAACTCAGATGGGCACACCGAATCCCTGTTATATTGCTATGTCAGTGACTTGGGAGGGGCACAATGCCCCAGATTCAAGCCAGTTGCCTGCAGAAAGTACACTCAGGTTATCACTAGTTGAATTTCACATTTATTAGGCTCCGAAGAGGTAAAGATGTCTTTCATCCTTGGTCTAAGGACTTTTTGGGTGTAATGGAACCTAGTGTCCTTCAGGGCTGTGTGATATGTCATTGAATTTTGTGCAGCGCATGGCTCTGTCCATTTACAGTTACCATGCACGAATTCATTCTACTGATAACAGTGTGAGGAGGTAAGAAACAGATGATGTTATGGACACAGGGGGCTGTTTTGCAGTCACTACCAATTACCAACAGGTATACAAAGGCCAAGCTCTAGATTACACAAGTGATTCATATTTTCTAATAAGTAAAACAACATCTATACTTTGCAATATATACCAAAGAAATGAAGCAAGAACAGATATAATCTATCTTTTAAGAAGACCTTTGTTATAGGAACAAGGCCAAGGAAACTAGTACTTTAAGGCTGATTACACAAATGTCTCTCTTCCCTTCCACTTCGTTTGCATTTTTACATCTGCCCTGGCTAAGGTGGACAACTGAAGCAAGAAAAAACATTTATACCCATGGATTAAAAACTTTTGCAAAGAAAAATAATTCCAGTTCCTGAGACTGAAATCAGTCTCTCTTCCCAATTTGTGTGCCAATAATAAATAGAAATTCAATGCTTTATTCCAAAGATTTCTTTTATTTTTATTTGCCTATGATTATAGATGAAGTTATTAGTTCAGTCCAATCAAGTCCGATATTAATGTTTGAGAAGAAAATGGCTATAACACAAAAGTTGCATGTATGTATTCTACATGTAAATAAAGGGAAAGTTATTGGGGCTTCCCCAATAGCTCAGTTGGTAAAGAATCTGCCTGCAATTCAGGAGACCTGAATTTGATCTCTCAGTTGGGAAGATCCCCTGGAGAAGAGAAAGGCTACCCACTTCAGTATTCTGACCTGGAGAATTCCATGGACTGTGTAGTCTGTGGGGTTGGAAAGAGTTGGACACAACTGAGCCACTTTCATTTTCACTTGCATACAATATTCATGGGTACTCAAAATTTCTAAGATGCCAGTTCCTCCCTCTAATTTGTTATAAGTGTTCAATGTCAGTTCAGCTCAGTTCAGTCACTCAGTTGTGTACGACTCTTTGCCACCCCATGGACTGCAGCATACCAGGCTTCCCTGTCCATCATCAACTCCCAAAGCTTACACAAACTCATGTTCATTGAGTTGGTGATGCCATCCAACCATCTCATCCTTTGTTGTTCCTTTCTCCTCCCACCTTCAATCTTTCCCAGGATCAAGGTCTTCTCCAATGAGTCAGTTCTTTGCATCACGTGGCCAAAGTATTGGAGTTTCAGCTTCAACATCAGTCCTTCCAATTAATATTTAGGCCTGATCTCCTTCAGGATGGACTGGTGGGATCGCTTTACAGTCCAAGGGACTCTCAAGAGTCTTCTCCAACACCACAGTTCAAAAGCATCAATTCTTTGATGCTCAGTGTTCTTTATAGTCCAACTCTCACATCCATACATGACCAATGGAAAAACCATAGCCTTGACTAGACAGACCTTTCTTGGCAAAGTAATGTCTTTTCTTTTTAATATGCTATCTAGGATGGTCATAGCTTTTCTTCCAAGGAGCAAGCATCTTTTAATTTCAGGGCTGCAGTCACCATCTGCAGTGATTTTGGAGCCCCCCAAAACAAAGTCTGTCACTGTTTCCATTGTTTTCCCATCTATTTGCCATGAAGTGATGGGACCGGATGCCATGATCTTAGTTTTCTGAATGTTGAGTTTTAAGGTCCAATGTAATTCCAATCAAAATTCAAGCAGGATTTTCATAGATAGTAATATGTTGATTTTAGAGTGTGTATGGAACGGCAAGGGGACTAGAAGAGCCATAACAATCTTGGAAATGAGAAAACTTGAAGAACTCACCTTCCCTGACTGCTAAACTCATTACAAAAGTAGAGTAACTAAAAATACTGTAGTATTGGTTAAGGTATAGGAATAGTCATATAGCTCAATGGAACAGAACAGAGAGCTCAGAAATAAACCTAAACCACAGATTCCTTGCAAAAGTGAAAAAAGCAATTCAAAGGAGAGAAAATAAACTCTTTCCACTAAACTGGTACTTAGATAATTGGACTTCCATATGTAAGGAAAAAAATGGAAAAATTTCAACTTATACTTTAAACCTATGCAAAAATTAAGATATTGGTAAAGGCCTAAAAGTAAATACAAATGTATGTGTATTTGTGTATTAGTATATTTACATATGTTTCCTACTTCCATCTGATAGAAAGGGCTATGACACTACAGTGACTCTGAGCATATCTCATGCCCTGATACTGGTTTTAGATTACATTCTTTAATCAGAAGAATTAGGGCTTCAGGTAGAAAGGATTCCAGGATTGAGATAGGGGAGAAGCAAGATGAACTTGAAGTATCTTACATGTTATAAAGAAAGAAAGTGCAACAACAATAAAGAGACAGGCTGAAAAGCCAATTTGAAAGAAACTCCATGGGCTCAAATTGGGATGACTCAAGCAAAAAATTAAATAAATATTGCATTATAAAAAAAGGAATAATATAAATATCTATGGTTCCACATTAGCATAAATATAACAGTTTTACTTATAAATAAGACAGCACAGCCAAGTGATAAAGATTAACCTGAACAGAAATATAAACTAAGAACATGTACCCCAGAACCATGGACTGGGAAGAGTGCTATGAGATCCTTCCCAGTAATGCATAACCCTCCACCTAATAATGAGAACATATCAGTCAGATTCAAATTGAGAACATCCACCCAAATAAGATAAACGTCCTGTTCAAACATGTCCAGGTCATGAAGTAAAAGAAAAGACTGAGGTGCTGACAGAGATTGGAAGAGAATAAGGAGACTGACAAGTAAATGCAAAATATGTCCTGGATGGGATGATGGAAAAGGAAAATGGGTAAGTTCAGTTCAGTCACTTTGTCGTGTCTGACTCTTTGCGACCCCATGAATCGAAGCACGCCAGGCCTCCCTGTCCATCACCAACTCCCGGAGTTTACTCAAACCCATGTCCATCGAGTCTGTGATGCCATCCAGCCATCTCATCCTGTGTCATCCCCTTCCTCTCCTGCCCCCAATCCCTCCCAGCATCAGGGTCTTTTCCAATGAGTCAACTCTTCGCATGAGGTGGCTAAAATACTGGAGTTTCAGCTTCAACATCAGTCCTTCCAATGAACACCCAGGACTGATCTCCATTAGGATGGACTGGTTGGATCTCTTTGCAGTCCAAGTGACTCTCAAGAGGCTTCTTCAACACCACAGTTCAAAAGCATCAATTTTTTGGCACTCAGCTTTCTTCACCGTCCAACTCTCACATCCATACATGACCACTGGAAAAACCATAGCCTTGACGAGATGGACCTTTGTTGGCAAAGTAATGACTCTGCTTTTCAATATGCTGTCTAGTTTGGTCATAACTTTCCTTCCAAGGAGTAAGTGTCTTTTAATTTCATGGTTGCAATCACCATCTGCAGTGATTTTGGAGCCAAAAAAAATAAAGTCTGACACTGTTTCCACTGTTTCCCCATCTATTTGCCATGAAGTGATGGGACCAGATGCCATGATCTTAGTTTTCTGAATGTTGAGCTTTCAGCCAACTTTTTCACTTTCCTCCATCACTTTCATCAAGAGGCTCTTTAATTCCTCTTCACTTTCTGCCATAAGGGTGGTGTTATCTGCATATCTGAAGTTATTGATATTTCTCCCAGAAATCTTGATTCCAGCTTGTGCTTCCTCCAGCCCAGCGTTTCTCATGATGTACTCTGCATATAAGTTAAATAAGCAGGGTGACAATATACAGCCTTGACGTACTCCTTTTCCTATTTGGAACCAGTCTGTTGCTGCATGTCCAGTTCTAACTGTTGCTTCCTGACCTGCATATAAATTTCTCAAGAGGCAGGTCAGATGGTTTGGTATTCCCATCTCTTTCAGAATTTTCCACAGTTTATTGTGATCCACATAGTCAAAGGCTTTGGCATAGTCAATAAAGCAGAAATAGATGTTTTTCTGGGGCTCTGTTGCTTTTTTGATGATCCAGCGGATGTTGGCAATTTGATCTCTGGTTCCTCTTTTTTAAAACAAGGGAAAAAGGGTATTAGTAGGGAAATGGTAAAATTCCAGTAGATTCTGTATCTTAATATTAACCAAAATCTTAATATTAACCAATATTAACCAACATCTTAATATTAACCAATATTAACCAAAATTAATATTAATATTAACATGATAAGTGTTCTATAATCATGTTAGCAAAGAAGAAGTATGGGAACGACCTACGGAAACTCTCTGTACCAGAATTCAATACTCTATAAATCTAAAATCATATAAGAATTTAAACAATAACTTAAATATAGTAAGGCAAAGACAAGGGGTATGATGTCAGAGTTGTAGAGCAGATTTCTCAGCCTCAGCACTGCTGGTATTTCAGGCCAGACATTCTTTGTCTTTGGGCCATCTTCTGCATTTTAGGATGTTTAGTTGCACGCCTGGTCATTCCCCACTAGACATTACTAGCAGCTCTCCTGCATCTGGTTGTGACATCACAAATATCTCCAGACTTTGCCAAATGCCCCATGTGAGAAAAAACTGTCCCCAGTGGAGAGCTGCAGTTCCAGAGAGCATTGAGTTGTAGTAACAGGTGAGATCAACATCAGAAGAGAGGGACTGAAGAATAAGAGAATTATTCCTGTTCTATCATTTGGTGTATAGATCATCTTCTTGTTAATGAATGCTTTGTTCCACTGTTTGGGTAGCAGCTGCATATATCAGCATGGTTGGGATGATTCCTAAAAGCCCTCAATTTAGGACATCCAGACAAAATGGTAGCAGATGGTCAAGATGCATTGGTATTGGCCCCTTAAGTTAAGAAATATGAGTTCAAGGATCAGTGCCTTGGAGATCTGCTACTCTGTCAGTTCAAAGTGTGGGATAAGGCCTCTCCACTTATCTCAAGATTGGGGTTTCTCTTTTGTCCTTTTCAGAAAACCAAAGCTCAGACTTTAGTTTATAAGGAAACCACGTGTGGAGTGTTCCAGAAATTCAGAATGCACCTACTGGTATTAACCCTGGAATATTGCATGACTCCCAAGCTTGTTTTCAGGTGGAACCTAGGGTTTGAGGGCTTTTGAAATTTTGAAAGATTTTGAGCTTTAATAATTTTGGTTTTATAATCCCCTATTTTCTCTCTCTCTCTCTTTCCCACCTGAGTTTGTGGAGTGAAAGGAGAAATCTCAGCATGAAAAGCAGCTTCTCAGGGCAGCTGGATACAGTACCAGTAAAATATAGGCCCTTGGAGAGAAAAATTGGAATGCAGCAATTGGAAAAATAAGAGCGGGTTTTAATTTTTTTGATGCCTATAACTATGAATGTCATCGTTTTCTAGCAACAGAAGCAACTCACTTAAAGACTAAACAACGAGAATCAGAATGGAGTCATAGCCCATTTGGAAGTGATCAAAATGGCCCCTGGGCATTAATTTCAGCCTGTGTCCAGTGGGTATAGTTGACAGGACTGTACCGTTGGCAGATGGGCCTGTACTGAAAACCACTTCCATCCATATTTCTTAAAATTCGCTGATCAATATTGGATCAATGTCAAGGTCATATTTTTTCTGCTACTGCAGGTAAGACTGTAAAGCATATTTGCTAACCTCTCCCTTTATTATGGTTATCTCCTTAATTAATAGCAAAGCCTCTCAAGATGTTGTAACTTATGATTCATTTCGGAGCTTCTCAGGTGGTGCTAGTGGTAAAGAACCCACCTGCCAATGCAGATAGACTAAGAGATGCAGGTTTGATCCCTGGGTCAGGAAGATCCCCTGGAGGAGGGCATGGCAACTCACTCCAGTATTCTTGCCTGGAGAATCCCGTGGACAGAGAAACCTGGTGGGCTACTGTTCATGGGGCCACAAAGGGTTGGACATGACTGAAGTGACAGCAGGCACACATGATTCATTTGATATGGGTGCCAGCAGTGATCAGGAAATGTTTGTTTCTAAAGAAATTCAAATTCCTGGAATAATACACTATCATATACCTCCCATTACTATAAAATTTGCCCTTTTATCTTTTGTCAGATAGGAGATCTGGGCAAAGTCAATTAATTTAACTGTCTAAACTGATCTACTTTTGTGAAATACTTTTATTTCAAGGACAAATTTAGATCTGCCTGTGGTAGTATAACCTCTTTAGCATGCTTTAGTTTTTCTCTGTAAGTGTAAACTTTCCATATGTAGAAGTCAGGATTATCCAAAAGAATCTGCATCTGTGGGACATGAATAGTCCCCTGATAGAGGTTAAGGAATCAAGCAATTCTCTTTTTTCATGTAAAAAAGAGATGATGAATACTTTTAAAGAAAAATAAGCCATGTGAGTGGAGGTTAGGTGATAGCTCAAAAAAATAATCATAATAAAGGCTACTGGCATTTACTATGTAAAAAAAGAAAAATAATGCTGGAAGTTTTCTGTCCATAGATGTCTCCTTCACAGGTCCCATCTGCAAAGAAAACTCTTAAGTTTAGTGAAAAATCCCAGACTGGAATCAGAGATTTACACACATTCTCCTCTTGGTGCTACAGTTTTGAAACTAGGTGGGCATGTCTTGCAACTGCATCTTGGAGAAGACTGGAGTAAGAAAATTTCCCTGACAATACCCGGGTCTAGAACTTCTGAGAACAGAAGAGGGGAGTGTGTGGATCTGGAATCCTGCAAACAAAGGTTTTGTAGATAGTTATTGTTCCTGCTTATGTGCTGGTCATCAGTAACCTTCCAAAGTGGCCCTCATCACCTCTGCTCCCCTGGGCTGCACACCTGTGTGGTAGCCTGCCCTTCAGTGTGGATGGGCCTGACCTAATCAGTCAAGTCCTCTGAAGAGGATCAGAGGTCAGTGTCTTCCCCTATTCAGGCTACTGTAATGGAAGGCAACACACCTGGCGGCTTAACAGAGAGCTGTTCCTCACAGTTCTGGAGTCTGTAAGTCAATGATCCTGTATTAGCATGATCAAGTGAGGGCCATTTTCCAGGCTGCAGAAGGCTGACTCCTCATTGTGTCCTCACACAGAAGAAGGGCTGAAAAAGCTCTGAGATGTCTTTTTTATTAGGGCACTAACCCCAGTTGTGAGGGGTCCACCCTCATGACCTAAGCACCACCCAATCATCTTGCCTCCTAATACCATTACCTTGTGGGTTAGGCTTCAACTTATGAATTTTTGGATGGACACATGCAGATCACGGCAGATATAAAAGAAATGAGACGATTGAGGTTGCTAAGTAGATTCCTTGGTGCAAGAACCTGAAAGTAACTACCAACGGCCAAAAGGGAACCTCAATCCTTAGCCAGCAGGGAGTCATTTGTTATATAGTTAATCTATTGCCATCTTAAGAAATAAGATCAATTAAAATTATATTTAGAAATTAGTGTTTTGTACTTATTTCTTGTTTAGAAAATGTCTATTTGTTTAGAAAATGTCTATTTGTTCAGAGATAATTTAATTAACTTAATAATTTGTCTAAGTTCTGAAAGTTATCTGTGCTCAGTCATGTCCGACCTTTGCGACCCCATGGACTGTAGCCCTCCAGGCTCCCTGTCCTTGGTTTTTCTCCAAGCAAGAATACTGGAGTAGGTAGCCTATCCCTTCTCTAGGGGATCTTCCGACCCAGGAATCGAACTGGGGTCTCCTGCTTTACAGGTGGAATCTTAACCAGCTGAGCTACCAGAGAAGCCCGAAAGTTAACTAAGTATTTGGAAATTAAAGTTGAGTTAATACACTAAATTGTTATGGATTTAAAAAAATATTTCTTGAGTAACCTTCTTTATTTTATTTATCTTTTTGACTTTCACTCTGTGACACATGGGGTCTTAGTTCCCAGACCAGGGATTGAACCTGTGGCCCCTGCATTGAAAGCTCAGAGTCTTAACCACTGGACCATTAGGGAAGTCCCTTGTTATGATCTTTTTGCATGGTGAGAATACTATAAAATTAAACTCTGTAAAAATGCATCTATTATCATTGCATTTAGCAGAATCCAATTTTGTGCATATAATATTCAATTCTAAAGAAATTATGGAAAAAAATGTTTAACTCATAAAACTTATGTAGGAATTTTAGTAAGTTTGAATCAGGAAAATGCTTAATGGTGGTCTTATATAAATCAAAATATTATATGCACATTATTTTTACATGGCAAACTAATTTTTAAAGATTTTAACTTCATCCCAAACTTATCTTTCATCTTAGAAACAAGTCTATTTTTTAAGCTCATGACTTTAGCAACAAAGGCTATTTTGTAAAAGGACTTTTAAGGGTTCACAAAAAGAAATATAGCATAATAACTTTTTTCTTTCTTTTAGATATTTTTAACTACTGGTCATAAATGATATACATGAAAGAGTGAATGATTTATTTTTGTTCTTTTTTTTTTTCATTTATTTTTATTAGTTGGAGGCTAATTACTTTACAATATTGTAGTGGTTTTTGCCATACATTGACATGAATCAGCCATGGATTTACATGTATTCCCCATCCCGATTCCCCCTCCCATCTTCCTCTCCATCCCATCCCTCTGGGTCTTCCCAGTGCACCAGCCCTGAGCACTTGTCTCATGCATCCAACCTGGGCTGGTGATCTGTTTCACCCTTGATAGTATACTTGTTTCAATGCTATTCTCTCAGAACATCCCACCCTCGCCTTCTCCCACAGAGTCTAAAATTCTGTTCTGTACATCTGTGTCTCTTTTTCTATTTTGCATATAGGGTTATCATTACCATCTTTTTAAATTCCATATATATGCATTAGTATACTGTAATGGTCTTTATCTTTCTGGTTTACTTCACTCTGTATAATGGACTCCAGTTTCATCCATCTCATTAGAACTGATTCAGAAGAATTCTTTTATTTTTGATCAGTCTTTCCCCGGTGGAAAATTTTCTCAAGAGAAGAAAAAAAAAAAAAAGGAAGAGTAATAGAAAATAAGATGAAAAGGTGACAAGTGTACAATTATCATTGCTAAAGGGCTAATTGTGTTCCTGGGAAGAATGTTTAGATGTAGGAAAAAGAAATGGTGATATCAACACACAAGGAAAGTGGGTAATATGCAACTGGTTTTGACATAACTTGGGCTTTTGGCAATTTGATCATTCTACACCACTAAAAAGCTCTATTATTTCCTCCAAGTACAGAAAGTGATGTCCCTTTTAGTTAAACAAGATGATCATCTTGTGAGGCTCTTCTAGTTTTTCTCTAAGGTACTTCTTAAAGGAACCTTCTTGTTCATGCCCAAAGCTGCCCTGCTATCTGAAGTGGCCTGGTGAGACTGTACCAGTGAGAGAGGTTGTCTGAGCCAGCATTACCTCAAAACTGCAGGAGTTAGGTGCTTAGCTCTGAGGTGTTCCAGGGGAACTGGGCCACTTGCAAACAGAGAGCTCCTGCAACTCTGTGTCGCTACAGCTTAGCCGAAGGCTGATCATCCGAAACAAAGGACCTGGCAAACCCCAAGTGCAGACAGAGCCCAGGGCAGGTCTCAGAGACACACAGACAGACAGGGAGCTGGATACAAACACAGCGGACTGGGGCGGCTCTCCCGACTCTGGTTTCCTCTAACTGACACCGACACTGACCCGGCTGGACACAGAGACGTACAGAAGAGCCGGGATACAGACTAGTCTGTGACTGAACGTTTTAATGAGTCCTGTCCACAAAGATATTGGAATGAGCCGCAGGTTAAAGCTGTGATGGATAAATAAACAAGAGTTGCTCACATTAGCTAGAAAGCAGAAGTTTGGCCCTTTTTGTGTGACTGCAGGGTTTATGTCTGTGTACAGGTGATATGAAAATTGGGAGGTCTTGACTTGGTCCTAGTCTCAGAGTAGCCTGTGAAGGCTGCTTCCAGCCTGAGACGTGGAAGCATTGTCAGCTCTTGGGTGCCCAGGAATGCTTTCCTCTCTGCTAAATCTTTGGACATGTGAGCTCAGCTTAATTGAAATATTGAAAATGTCTGTAATAATAGTCACTCAGTCATGTCTGACTCTTTGTGATCCCATGGACTGTAGACCTCTAGGCTCTTCTATCCATGGAATTTTCCAGGCAAGAATACTGGAGTGGGTAGCCATTCATTTCTCCAGGGGCTTTTCCCAATTGAAGGATCAAACCCAGGTCTCCTGCATTGCAGGCAGATTCTTTACTGTTTGAGCTATCAGAGATAATAAAATGCAGTCTCCAAAGTTTGATCTTATTGATTAAACAATTAGGTCAGATCAGAGTTAACTTTGTTTCAGAAGACTGGTTTTATTTTCCCATTCATTTGTGCTCCCTTGACAACTGCTTCATCTATCCTGAAAGCTAGGAAGTCTGACATGACTACAAAACGTGCTCTTGAAAGCCAGTATGGTGACATCGGTAGAGGGTACAGGAAACAGATTCCTTTACTACTATCCCAGGGTTCTGTGGTCCCTGAAAATTCTTGAATACCCTGAGGAATAGCAAGATGTCACACTGAAGGTAACTGGCCTGTTTGCTGGGGAAATTGAAAGCAAAGTCCAAGTTTTAGTATTAAGAATTCAGGTTGTTTTACATCTCCCAGTCTTCTGTTGTTTTATGAAATTACCTAAGAATCAATTTTGTAAAGTGTAGGTGTGAATAAAATTTTTTTCCCTGAGTCTATGAAGCTTGGACAGCAGATTTCTAACTTGGAAATAGGAATAGTCACGTGTGCTTAATGTTGACTTTGGGAGATTGAGAGGTGACCTCTGGGATATGCCAGGTGGATTCTGCATTACCCACCTCCTGGAAAGTCCATGGGATGAAAACTCTTGGGAACTCAGAGGTCCTCAGGATTTGATTATTTTACTAAGTGAGGAATTAATAATTTTTAAATGAGGATAATTGCTTTACAATGTGACCTTGATTTCTGCTGTGTAACAATGTGAACCAGTCATAAGTATACATATATCCCTTCCCTCTGGAGCCTCCCGCCTCCCCCTCTCCCCACCCCCCTACTCTAACACATCACAGAGCACTGGGCTGAGCTCCTGTGTTACACAGCAAATTCCCACTAGCTGACTATTTTACACATGATAGTGTATATATGTCAACACTGCTTTTTCTATTCAGCCCACCGTTTCCTTCCCCTGAGGTGTTATTAAAGGAAAAAATTGTTTTCTAAGAGTTAAAACTGAATGGCTCAATAGCAATGATGTTTTAATGACAGGATCATTCTAAACTTACATTTTAATTCAAAAATGTGTCTTCTATAATATGTGAAGTCCTCTCTTCAAAATATCTGATGTAATTGCATTTTTAGTGCTCTTAACCATTTCTTGAACTCTGTGGTGAGCTATTCTTAACTATTCCTTCCTGAATTTCACATATATATATATATATATATTTGTACAGATGAGAAATGTGTGTTCTTTGTTGGAAATACTGATTCACTTGGCACATTTTATTCTAATCAGCCAACACGATGACTGTGTCTCTCAAAGTCACCTTTGGTTTATTATTGGCTTATGCTGCACGTAGACTAAGCCACATTTGACCAGTATTGGGTGGGTAGTACTTTTATAACTACAATTGTTATAAGTACTGATACCCATTATTCTTGATTAGGTTTTTTCAATGAACACGTGAAGTCTGAAGAGAGCTATCAATGACAGTGACAACACTGAAATTTTAGACTTTACCAAGACATGTTCAAGCTGGTAATATCCGTCTTTCTTTCAGGGGATGTGAAATCCTGGTACAAACTAGCCCCCAAATCTTAGTGACACTGAAATGGAGCAGGAGCCTATGGTCCTTCCTGCCCATGTCCTCAGCCTGCCTTTTGTCTGTAGAAAAAAATTTAGCCAAAGAATAAGCTTAATCAGAGAAGTGTGAAAAGGCAGAAGCAAAGGCAAGAAGACAGGACAAAATAATGATTGTTTAGTCATTAAGCAAAGTCAAGGACCTTTAGTTCCTCCTCAAGAGTTGTAGATGATATTCTGAGCTATGTCCTTTGAGCTGTCTTACAGATACTAAAACCCTCACCAGGTGGAAGAAGGTAACTGCATGATGACCAGGCTGTAGCCATGACGTGAGCTGCCTCAGTGCTAAGAACTGGACACCTGTGGCTTAAAGTATCTTTGTGTGTTCGTTGATCAAGAGTATTTCATTTAGTGTATTTTGATTCACTTTTCCCACTTTTCTCCTAGGGCTCTGAAGAATAGAGAAAGCTGTAAAAAGACAAGATACAAGCTCAACCCACATGTTGGGGGTACATTTAACCTCAGAACCACTGGGGCAACTTTCCTCCAGTTGCAAGAATACCAAAAAAAAAAAAAAAAAAGAGAGAGAGAGAGAAGAGGAAGCCACAGTGAGCCTCAGCAGCAGCAGTGAAATGAAACAGCACAGGATACAAGAAGGAACAGTCCTCACAGTCCAGCCAGCGAGGGACTGGGGTTGGGGTGGGGGCCCAAGGGCCACTTCATTTCAGACCAGCCGGATAAACATTCAGGATGATGTCTCACTACCTCCTTTAAATTTGATATTTGCTAGAAAACAAAGAACTCAGAAAAGTGGTGTACCTACAGTCACGGTTTTGTTGTAGCCAAAGAATACAGATTAGAGTAGTAGCCAAAAAGAAGGAAAAGATGCCTAAAATGAAGAGGGTCCAAACCTATGTTGTAAAACAGTGTTACACTGTTTAGGGACCAGAGACCCCAAGGAAACATACAAACCAGGCAGGATATCACAGGGCCTAGAGACCACCCCACAGGCGCTGAGGACAGAAGTTTCTCTTTGAGGAAAGCTGTATTTTTCACAACCGAGGCACAGCTTACTTCCAGCTTAATTTTCCACTATCTAGTGGCAGCAGCAGTGGTAGATGTCTTCATTGCTGTGGTTGTTTAAGTTTTCACTTCTTGTTTTTATTTTTGGACATGAATGACTTCCAGAGACAACCCACAAGGTGCATCTTCCACAGAATTTGTTAAACGCTGGGTCTGCATACTGGGGATTCCATTCCTATCAATACAGAACAAGCAACGCAAACCTAGGCTAAAATGCCAGGCCCCACAGTTTACCTGGACAAGTTCTTAAACTTCTTTCAGGCTTTTCCAAGTATAAAATTTGGACAACATCCATTTCAAATGACTATGGTGAGGCTCAATCAAATGCCTTGTGTGTGTGTGTGTGTGTGTGCATTCAGTCATTTCAATCATGTCCAACTCTTTGTAACCCTGACCGCATGCCATGCCCTTCTCCAGGGGATCTTCCCAACTCAGGGATCAAACTCCTGTCTCCTGCATCTCCTGCACTGGAAGCAGATTCTTTACCGCTGAGCCTCCAGGGAAGCTATAGATTCACATATATCAATAATTAATTACAGACTGTCACACAATGATTTGTTCACAAATCTCTCGGCAAACCTTTGTCCATTCCCCTGCCTTGACCCATTTATCCCCAAATACCAGTTTCCCAGAGAAGGCACAGTCTCCCAAGGAAAAGTCCTCAGATTCAGATCCTCAGCTCCTCATCTTAACTCAGTGGAAACAAGAAACTACACACACAAAAAATAACTTCAACTCTGATACCTCTCTTCCCCTGCAATGGTTTCTTCCAGATCTCATGAAAGAAGCAAATGGTAAATTGTTTCCTGATGGTTTCACCACATCCCAGGTTAAAAGTACAGGTAATTTGGAGATGGGACTGTGGAGAAGAGCAAAGAATGAACCTGGAAAAAATGTGCTAGTTGGTAATTCTGAGCCTGACATGGTTTGATGCTGGAATAATGATAGTGATTTTTCAGAAGTGAATCTTCCCTCCAAGGAGATTATGAATACCCATGACTGTTGAAAGTCAGTGGGACCCATTCCAACAAAAAAAAAAAATGATAAAAATCCTGAGAAGAAATGACAGCATAGAATTTTGCAGTGAAAAGAGCTGCAGTTTGCCATTTCATTCCAAAGGGCTTTATTCCTCTTTTGAGTAAAATAGATAAAGTAAGACATAGTATAAAGGCGGAACACTGCTGTTTTTATTTTTATATGATTTCTACTCAGTTTATAATTTGATGATGTTCCCTTTCAAAAGCATCCACAAGTGACTTAAGAAATACAGTTTATGTCTCAGAAGTTCAAAAGAAAGACATCCTTCCAATTATCAGTTTCAGCAGAAGAAATAACAAATTATTTTGGCAGCAGAGGAGTAAAATAAGAACATTGGTAAAGCAGTTTCATAAAATGGTACATCAGAGCCATTGAAATCATAGACTTTAATTTCAGAAGATACCTTGAGTTCATGTATACCAGTATATGGCACAAGCCTGGGGACACACCCTGGTATATATGCATGCTAAATTACATCCTATTTTTTTTTTAATTGTTTATTGAAGTATAGTATATTTACAATATTGTGCTACTTTCAGGGGTTCAGCAAAGTGGTTCGATTATACACATATATATTCTTTTCTCAGATTCTTTTCCCTTATAGGTTATTATAGAATATTGAGTATAGTTTCTTATGCTATACAGCAGGTCCTTGTTGGTTATCTATTTTATATCAGTTCAGTCATCAGTTCTGTTCCTCAGTCATGTCCAACTCTGTGCAACCCCATGGACTGCAGCACACCAGCCTCCCTGTCCATCGCCAACTCCCGGAGTTTGCTCAAACTCATGTCCATCTAGTCAGTGAAGCCATCCAACCATCTCATCCTCTTTCTTTCCCTTCTCCTCCTGCCCTCAATCTTTCCCAGCATCCGGGTCTTTCCCAATGAGTCAGTTCTTCACATCAGGTGGCCAAAGTATTGGAGGTTTAGCTTCAGCATCAATCCTTCCAATGAATATTCAGGACTGATTTCCTTTAGGATGGACTGATTTGATCTCCTTGCTGTCCAAGGGACTCTCAAGAGTCTTCTCCAACATCACAGTTCAAAAGCATCAATTCTATTTTATGTAAGTAGTGTGCATTTAGTAGATGTTTTCCTTATTGTATTTGTTGACAATATGAGTAAAACATGACTCAGACAGCCAAAGTGAATTCTGCAAGATTTTATTAATTAGTTGAGTGCCTTTCTCTTTCTTTTCTCTTCTAATCCGATAATTTGTTTGTTGTGACTATAAGATTCACTCCCCATGGCTCACAGAATTTTAAAATTTGACAGTAACACGAGATAGTCATACCATCGGCCAACAGAATCTAGGACAGTTGTAATGAAGATCTGAACTAAGTTGAGAGCTCACCATGGCCACCACCACCTAGATGTCAGGATAGGGCTGCTTTGGTTACTCACAAAACCTTCCCCACAACCTGGAGTTTGTCACTCAGGGTGGATGTGAATGAACATAGCCTCTTCAAGCAGCATGCCCTGGAGGTCTGACAGGCAAGTGACTCTCATCTCTCTTCTTCTTTGAAGATTTCAGGTGAGTAGATCTCAGCACAATTGACATTGCACCCAGAGTTCCAGCTCCCAGGGATTCATGGAAAAATGGTTTTTAACCTTTGCAGACATTTTTATATGTGCAACTTCTAAAACCAAAGGGAAAAAAAGAAGACTGGGAATGAATGCTGAATTTGAGTAAATGTTATCCTGCACAGCATGTGAATGGGATTATAGACTCCTCAACATTGGGAAAGCCCTTATTCCATCCTCACTCTTGAGTCATACTTTAGGAGGGCACAGATTCCAAAATGGTAAATATTTTCCCTCATCACTTTGAAAATATCATTATATCAATCAGGCATTGTTTTCCTTTGAGAAGAATGTAATCATTTTTGTTGGCTTTGGTGTCCCACTGCTTTTTGTTTGTTTAAAGACTGTGGATGTCCTTAAGACTTTTATTGCTTGTCGTGGTCCATTGGCAGTCCAAGATATTTCTAGGTATAGATTACCTTTACACTAATCCATTCAGCATTTACTGTGTTTCTTCAAACTTGAGAATCATATTTTTTCAGTCATGTAAAATCAAGCACTTTCTAGAGTGTCTGTCCCTTTCTCCACTTTGTCTTCCCCTAGAACTTCTGTTTTATGTATATCTGACAATTTCATTACATGACATGTCTATGGAAGTTTCTACTCTAATCTTCTGATCCATCACAGTATTAAATACTTTGCTATACTTTGGAGTTATTCTCTCTGGGATGCCATGCCTTCCTGGCATAAAGTCATCTCCTAATTATTAGGGTTCATTTCTATAAATATACCTGATATTTGAGTATCTGGAATTTACTGGATCCTCTGTGGGGTGAGTTCTGGTCTGCTTGTGTCCTGGAGGAGACCACAGGGCTTCTTATTCATGATTCAACTTGCTTAAATATGTTCTTCACATAGATCCCACACTAGTTACTGATTTGGATGAATATTATTCTTTCTTGGGTAGCTATTTTTTTTTTTAAGTATAATCTAAGGCACAAATAGGAAAGTGCATTTATTAGTAGGCTTCTTAGATTTCTTCTCTAAACCTTTCTCATTGATCCCAGTTATGTGCCTGTTTTAGGCCAGTCAAACCCATGTATGGCCGCCAGCAAGGCTCATTAAGTCATTCAGGTAGGGACGTAACATTTATCTCTTTCCAGCTGAACAGTATAATGAGCTATAGAACTGATTGTCATCCATCTTTATCTCCCTAACTTTCTCATACTGACAACCTGACTTCTTGCTTTTTAACACATGCCATGACTATCATTTACATCTTCCACCCCAGCTTCCATATCAAAGAATGTTGAAAGATACCCAGCACAGTCCAAGCTGATTTTCCAAACTAGGTACAGCTTGTTGATGTAGAGAGTTTCCTCAATTCACTTTTATAGGCCATCTACAGAGGTTTTATGCATCCTCAGCTTCCCCACCCTCAAAACCATCTCTGAAATGGACAAGAGAACTGAATGGACATTTTTTTCCAAAGAGGAAATGCAGATG